>NC_133752.1:109204384-109865018 GCF_036562045.2 Rhinolophus sinicus | reverse complement strand
AGAGCTTCACCCCCTCAAACCACAGGCTTGCAGTGCCTTGCATAATAAATTACAACGGAATTCACATTACCTTTTGTTTTAATAAATACAGCATCATGGCTTAGATTTTCAATCACATTTACAGATAAGGAACACTTCTAGGTCCGAACAGGTAACAGAAGCTACTACGGCTGGAAGGAATGCGTGCCCCACATGCACCGGAAGCTTGAAGAGCAGAGACTTAAGGGCAGAGAAACATACACATCACCCTCTGGGCTAGAAACGTGAACCACAGGGAGCAGAAGACGCGGTGAAGTCCATGCAACTGTCACCTGATTCCTCCTCTTCGTGCTGCAAAACAACTGAGAGTTGTTCCTTATATAAGAGAGGGTAGATTTCCCAATCCTACCCAGTAAAACTTTCTCCCATTGTTTACAACTAAGCTAAGGGCGGTAGCTACAGAAGGGTATCCACTGATAAATGCAGACTGTTAGAACAGCAGAGAGGAAGCTACATAGAAAATCCTGTCTCCAAGTAACGGAAACGTCCCCGACACAGCAGTACAGGAGCTCCGCCTCCAAGGCTCAGTCCAAAAACTTCCTGTTGGCATTTGCACCAAACAAGGCTCCCCGTACTTCTGGCATCATCTGTGAAGACAGAGGATTTTTAATAAATGAGCGTTGTCAGTTGGAACTTGGGAAGAACTGCACATCCTAAATACCTGGCTGGGAAGGGAAACACAAAGCCGAGCGCACCCCGTGAGTCCTCCACTTCCCTGAGCCACTCAGCGGAAGCCGTGGTGAGAAACTCAACCGATGGCAAGTTTGGGGTTAAGACCAACTGCTTAAAAGGGACAAAGAAAAACAATTAAAAACTAAAGTCCTCACATCTAAGGCTTCCATCATAGTGGAAGGTGGGGAGAAGAGCCCGTTAACAGGATTACCTCATCATATTCTGAATCGCCTACATTCTTTCTTTCATCAAATATTTACTGAGTGCCTACTATGTGCCAAGCAGAAAAGTTATAATGCAAGTTTGTGCTGAGGTACTCGTGGCAATTGAAAAATCCTTAGGATTTAA
The DNA here is from genome assembly GCF_036562045.2 of Rhinolophus sinicus. Classification (NCBI taxonomy): domain Eukaryota; kingdom Metazoa; phylum Chordata; class Mammalia; order Chiroptera; family Rhinolophidae; genus Rhinolophus; species Rhinolophus sinicus. Next base: position 109,863,959 of record NC_133752.1, on the reverse strand, counting down.
CCTCAAACTTCTAAGGCCACGCTGTGGTTACTGTGCATTTGAAATGTGGCTGGTGCTACTGAGGAACTGAATTTTCCATTTTACTTGATTTTAATTAATTCAAATATCCATTTGTAGCTAGGGGCTACTTTATTGGGCCACACAGCTCTACAGTTTAAGTTATAGCAGACAACAATCCATGTCCAGGTCCTTTAGCTTTCAGACAGGTAGCAGTACATGACGGCATCGTCACTGTGGAAAGACTAAGGCCTAGTCCCCAGGCAGCTATGAGAATAATTTAGGGGGTTTTTACCCAAATGTCTCTCCATTTTATTTTTAATGAAAGAGGTGCTGAGTTCTGTATCTCTTTTGAATCCTATTCCACACGTTTAAGGGATAATGCTCCCCATGGACTGCTTTTGACCCCTTTGTACAAACAACCTTGACTGTACTCCAATTTATGAGGTAGAGAGGATTTAAGGGGTGGAGGGTATGATGTCAAGGAGAGGATGAGGCCACCTAGTGATCCTTTTGTTACTAAAGTTGACACACCATAAAAAAAAGAGAGGGAAGCAAGGGAGCAGTAGACGCCACTACTGGGAGACGCCCAGCACTCTGAAACAACCGAATTCTCCTGCCTCCTCTCCCTAGTTTACTGGTGCGACCGTGGGAACGTTGGAAGCGCCGGCAGCCCTATGGTCATTTCTTCAGATAAATATGGACTTTAGTTTCCATCATTCTTGCTGGAGAAAGAACTTCAACAGCGTCTCCACACGCAGTAAATGTGCACATTAAAATTCTAGATGAACAAAACCCTTGTTCTGACCCCAAATCCTCCCTCATGTAAATGGTGTCACCTCAGTAAAGGCCACTAAATGCCTAATCCCCATTCAAGAAAATGTCAAAAAATGTGGAAAGAGAGCAACAAATCCCTAATACTAATGAGTGGACGTGTGTTCGCTGTATCATTTCAAAGTAATAGACCAACTAATGAGAAGTATTCCCATACTCACCTGCTGGGCTATGAGATCCAGCCGGCTTTCTAGGGTATTGGAAACCTTTATTTTACGATCCCCATTATAGATCTCAACTCCACCAGCTCTGCAAAAAATAGAGGAAATAACAATTTTTATAGATTTGAGGCAAACACACATGGCACTTTATTGCCTTAAAGGAAAGCCGTTTTGGTGTGTGGAGTGTCTAAATACTACAAGGGGCCAAGAAACATAAGCAACAAGCTTGAAGTTAATTCAGAAGTTTCTTAAGATTTAAGGCACGGATGATGATGATAACTGTCGTTTACCAACTGACTGCTATGTGCCAACTTGATTTTCTGTTATAGCACCGAATGTAATTTTGTCAGCTCCCCCCAACAAAATGAGAAGGGGGAGGATGTAGTCCCAGTTTGCAAATCTAGAGTCCTCAGCTGAATGCTTCTTCGAGGCCCAATCCTGCTAAATGCCAGGGCTACTGATAAGGCAAAGTTGTGTATCAGAAAAGGTACCACTGCAACCTTGTGGGTTCCTGCCAGAAGTCCTGCTCTAGCCATGCCTCCCTGCCATCATTCCTGTCTCCTACTTCTCCACTCAGAGGCATAAGGCAAGCAGGCCAAAGCCTATGACAGGGAGCCTCGGGGAATGGAATTCTGCTACATCGTAATTTCATTTGATCAAATATTTCTTGAAATAAGCAGGCTGAGACAAAGGCTGGGTATTTTGCAAATTTTCTGTGGAAAACTGTAATGGACTACGACCTTACTATTATTTTCTTACCTCCTCCTCCTTCCCCATTTCTGTTTCATTTATCTTTGGTTTCCCTAAACAGACTCTCTGGCTCCTAAGGGCATGGTTGGTTCTTTGCTGAAATTCGGACCCCACTGTCTGGAAGACAGTTCTTTGTCTCCGCTGGGGAGTGAGGGAGGAAAGGCCTCCAGTAAATGAGAAGAGAACGTCTCCCGCATGCCAGGCACTCGCAAAACACAAAACCCAGGGTGTTCTAGGACCCCGCCTTCCCAGGAACCCCACAGGAGTCTTGGTAGCCTCACTATTTTATAAACAAGACAGGGTTAAAGAGGTTGAAGAAAATGATGAATTTATTGAATAAAATGACAATATTTAAAAGTCCACTTGAAATCTGCACTGAAATAAGCCCACAACCCCTCATCTGCAATCTGGAAATTAAAAAGTTCTGAAAACAAAAGGATTTAATTCATGTGACACCAAAGCCTGCACTGACATCCAGTCACCTGGCAGCACACGAGTAACAAACCTACGCTTACATATTTATCCCTCAGAGTATGACTATCCCTATGTTTCCATTGGAAATATTGGCGCATTTAATTATGGGGATGACACCTCGGACCTTGTTGGGGATATTACGTAACTGTGGTAAATGTACTAACTTTTCTAAACACCGAAATGCACAACACCTGGCCCCAAAGGTTTCAGAACAGTGGTCTTGACTGAAGCCTATTATTTACCAGAGCCTGAACCAAGTATTTTCCACCCTGTCTGCTTCATCTCCACAACAGTGATTACTGGACAGGACAGTAACTGGGTACTGAGCCCCAGGAAAGTACCAGCTATTGTGTTAAGTGCTGTGTAGACATTAACTCATTTAGGCTCCCAAGAGTTCCAATAACAATAAAACCTATTATTATTATTATTAGGATAATAATAGATGTTATTATCCCAATTTACAGATGAGAAAATCAAGGCTCAGTGAGATGAAATAACTAGTCTATGACTACCTAGCTAGTACAGGGCAGAGAGAAGAATCAGACCTAAATCCAACAGTTACATTCAAGCATTTGTCACTCGCTTACAAACCTTCTCAGTTTATAAAGCATTTTCACCTGTATGCTAGTTCCATCTCTTTTCCTCACTTTATAAAACAAAATTCAAGATCTCCGATCTCATGTTACAAATGATGGATTTAGGCAACAGGTCTGACAGCTCTAAGTCTGGTGCTTTCAGCTCAGTTCTGTGTCCCTGGGTCTGCAGTGCTGGTCGGTGGTGTGCCTAGACAGACAGGTGGTGGAGAGACAACCCGCCTCCACCCTTGTCAGGAGTCCCCACTGCATGAGGTTACTAGGGAAGCTGAAGAAATGTTCTGTCATTTCCTCAGTCAGCAGAAATACCACTGCTGTTCGTGGTTCTGCATCCAAGGAACCTAGCTCTCAGTTACCCGTGACCACGCATCTTTGATAACTATTTACGGTAGAGATACTACTCCTTACTTAGCACGTGATACAGACATGTGAGATGGGGTACAGGACCGGTGCTGCTACTCTGCAGGCTGAGCTGAGACCCTGAGAAGCTCGACTTTCGAGTATGTGACCTGGCTAACAGAGGACCCACAGAGCACTGCAGGCAGAGCACAGCCACATGCTTTCCGGGAACAAAGAGGGGCGCTGGGAGAAAACTCACTTTGCGAAAGGCCCACCAGGAGAGACAGCCAGGTGTCAAAAGCAGAAACCCTCCTTACTTACATTTCCTCAGGCAGGTAGGCCTCCTGATCAATTTGGACGTCAACATCTTTTTTGGTGGCGATTTTGTACATAGGGATTGCTTTTTGCACTGCAGCCTAGAAAAACAGAAAATAATGATGGACTTTAGCAGAAACTAGGAAAGCAGGTATTCAAAAAAATCAACAAACCAGGCAAGCAAGGATATTCCTATTTATTTCAAGTAAGAGAATAGCTGCATCGCTGGTGGGAATGTAAAACGGTGCAGCCACTGTGGAAAAGACTGTGGTGATTCCTCAAACAGTTAAACACAGAGCCAGCAATTTCACATCTGGGTGCATCCAAGTAAGTAAAAGCAGAGACTCGACAGATACCTGCACACCACGTTCACAGCAGCATTATTCACAGTAGCCAAGAGGTGGAAGCAACCCAGTGTCTCGTGACGGATGAATGATAAACAAAATGTGGTGCATCTATACAATGGAATATTATTCAGCCTTAAAAAGGAAGGGAATTTTGACACGTGCTACAACACAGATGAACCCTGAGGACATTATGGTACGCACACTAAGCCAGTCACAAAAAGACAAATACTGTGTGATTCCACATATATAAGGGACCCAGAGCAGTCAAATTCAGAGACAGAAAGTAGCGTGGGGCTGTGAGGGGCTGGGTTGGGGGGGGGGGGTGTCTGTGTCTGATGGGGACAGCGTTTCAATTCAGGAAGATGAGAAAGTTCTGGAGATGGGTGGTGGTGCTGGTGGCACAACAATGCGAATGTACTTAAAGCAACTGCACATTTAAAATGGTTAACTTTGTTATGTACATTTTACCAATTTTATGAAGAAATGAGCTCACTGGGAAAAAAGCAGACTGAAGTGACTTTTTTAACTGCTATACGGCACTTAATGTGATAAAGCACAATTAGTGGAAAGTCCTACCCTGTATCCCCAAAAATAAGACCTAGCCGGACAATAAGCTCTAATGCGTCTTTTGGAGCAAAAATTAATATTAAGACCAGGTATATTATATTAATTATATTATATTATTTAAGACAGGGTCTTATATTAATTTTTCCTCTAAAAGACGCATTAGAGCCGATTGTCTGGCTAGGTCTTATTTTCGGGGAAACAGTATCTTTGAACAATATTGTGCACACTCTGGAACAAATGTAAAAAATATTTTCTTGAAGGAGCTTTACTATTTTTCTGACACTATTACTAGTTGAACAGATTTATATGCATATATTCAACTCCCCCTGCCCCGCAAACCTTACACAGCAGCGCTCTGCAGAGCTAGCCAGTCATGCTCGCCACTGGATGCCTCACTTGGTTTCAAGGAGAAACCTGCTTGACACGTAGCCATACGGTCGTGTCATCCAGAAGAGGCCAGCTGGCAGCGTGGACCTGACTCCACAGCAGGATTATCATGCTGGTGAATTCTCTGTATGTCTAGCTCTCTGTTGCTCAGGTTTGTAAATGAGGCTGTCAGCACAAACATGGATCCACATTCCTGACACGGTTTATAAACCGGAACCACAATTTACTAACGTATCGTGCAGATTAAGGGGAATGAACACCTAAGTAATCCAGCTGGCACGTTTTCCTTCCTAGGAGACAAGTTATTTGGGGAGACAAATTATAATAAGAATAGAAATATATTATGTGTTGCAAATGTATTAATTTATAAGAAATGTGATTGCCAAGGGACTAAGCACTCACATCCTTGCCAGAAAGCAAGCTACATGGAGGAATTTTAATCTGAAGAACAACTCGATGCCACAGAACCAAGCTAGGGGTCCAGTCTGTGACTTGAGGCTGCCAGCCTCAGGCGCCTTCAGTCCAGAGTGCCCACCTGCTACTGCAACCTTTATGTACCTGCCCCGGGGCCAGCTCTACAACAGGGCACCTTCTGCCTCGGCCAGGACATAGAGGGAGGGGGCACCTCAATAACTGCCCTGGGATGACAGCTATGTCCTCACTGACGACCCCCCTATGGCTGGTCCCTGGTACCCACGCTCTGTCTCCAGGTGCAGAGTATATGAGGTTAGAGCCAAGCCTGCTGGCCTGAGAGCAGCTGCCTCACTGAGATGGTCTTGCCTATCTTTGCTCCAGTCCGGTAGGTGCTGCCTCGGTTATCGCATTTGCAGAAGATTAGGGTTTTACAAAGTATCCAGAAAGGGAGGAGGCTACTAGCTCAGATGGTAACTTGGCCTCCTTAAGAAAAGAACTTAGAGGCTGAGGTCACTTCAATGATTATCTACAATGTGTTAACACTCCTCTAATTCCTACGGTGAGCTGTCACCTATCAGAGCACGTGTTTCAACCCTACCTTCCTCATCTTTAAAATAAATAAATAAATAAATAGAGATTTCTTCTCTCAGCTCTTTACCTTTACCAGAGGGAAATCCTGTTTCCGGCAACGGACAATCATCCGTGGCTCCAACAACTGGTACAAACCCTACATGACATAATAAGATGCAATTAGTCGGAAATGCAAACTACAAAAGAAAGCAACGGCAAAATGGAATGTTTTCATGATTCTTCCATCTAATTTGGAAAAAATATCCCCTTATAAATTCCGCCAAGACAGCATATATGAGAACATGGAGACAAGATCTTGGTATCACAGATCAGATAACTATACCCAGTGTTCTGGTGGTAGAAATAAAATTGACATGGGAGTCATATCTTACATCAACTAACTGAGGACAGATATTACTAATTAGCATAAGTAAAACAAGGATTCAGAGCTGGGCAGGAAAGAGTTAAAATGTATACAGCCTTTGGTCTGAACCCAAATACCTAAAGCAAGTATTTTGATGGTGAAATCAAACTAGGGAAGCTAATTTAAAGCTTTAAAAGTTAAAGCTGAAGGTTGCAAGCGAACGTGACCCCTGACTTATAAAGAATGAATAAGACAATGTCAAAGCTCTGTAAGCCTAGAAGTCTCCAACCCCATAGACATGCAGTACAGTTCTGTTAGACAAGGAAAAGAGTGAAAGGGAAAAAGCTAACATGAGAAAACAGGAAAAACCGAGCTGGCCTCTAACGTGTGGTCAATGGGCAAGAACCGGAGCGGTGACTGTAGTAGGCCTGGCCTACAAGGGTACCTGAAGGACCAGTCCGTCCAGCAGCACTTGGTACCTGGTTGTCTCCTTTACCACCTTGCCGAGTCTCTGTTTTGCTTCATTTAGCAGGTCCTACAATGAGTGGAAAAGAAAGCAGTTACCTGCACATCTGGGCAGTCAGTGCAAAACCAACCCGTTGTGAGGCTGGGACAGGCTTCTGTCGCTGCTGCACATCTGACTGCTGTTTTCATCCAACACATTTTCTGAGATCAGGATAAACAGAAGCTATGCCAAGGACAGTGCTACGAGGAAGCAGGAAGCACCACCGTGGCCCCCAGGGAAATCATATCTAGCAGAATGGTCCCGATTATCAGTCAGGTCAGAAACCTACACAACTAACACAGAATGATTTATGATACTGACTTGAAAAGCAAGCTATTAAGACAGTTATACAAGATGATTCCATTTGTCTTATTAAAAAAGAACAGATAATGTCTGGATAAAGATCACAGTACCAATAATGAGTTATCTGCAAATCCTCCATTTACTTCAGGGAGGCTGAATTATCAATGACTTTAATACTTTATGCTAATTTGAAAGGTAAATTATGATCAATAATGTTACAAACCACTAACATCCTAGTGACACTCTTTGATTCTAAATTTAAACAACTTTCTGGTTATAATCTGGCTCCCTGTGCAGCTTTTCCAAGGAGGTACGTGTTACTTACTGTTGTTGGCATGTCAGTTTATGTATTAGTATTTTATGAGTTTGCAACAGCATTTTCTGTCCACGTGAACCTAACTGTCTCTAAAGAGTCTGAAAACATAGGATTCCAGTACTGGGAAACAGGAAACCAAAGGCTGGCTCTGATGTCAACGTCAAAGTCACGTCTACGGGGGCTCCTCTGGCCTGAAGAGTCAGCAGGCATCCCTCCCAGGGGTCTCTAGTTCACCTCTCTTTAAACCACACCACCAGAAATCTCTACTTCAAGACCAATCAATTTAAATGTGAGTTTTTCATTTCCCTTAAAAAAAAAAAATACACACTTCTATTATCCTAGTCATTTTACCTAGCTTATCTAGTTCTACATAAGCTTCAGGTATATGTTGGTATAAAATGGGAACATTTTATAGGAAACGGAAGGTTCAAAGGGGTTAAAAAATTTGCCCACCAAACAGAAATTCAAACCTCAAAGGGATTTCAAAGCTCTTACACCTGGTGTGCACCTGGGCAGGCAAGGAAGAAGGATAAATTGAGAAAAATAACTAAAAGACTATGCAACTGAGACCAAATTTGGTAGCAAAACAACTTGACTATTTCCTTTTCATTTTTTACCCTACTTCCGTATTTTTCACCTTCCTTCTACCTTTTGTCGTTTCCTTTTCTATCCAACTGCTTGATAACTTCCCTACCTTTCATAATTTCTTACCCTATGGATAAAGCTAGAAATGCTTTAAAATAGCCACATCCATTTAGAGCACAGGTGTGCTTTTCTGTACGTGTAATCGTGCTTGTTCTTTCATCACCTCTCTATGCCGCTTACTTACTGTGGTTTGCTAAACTGTAAACTACTGGATGGCAAGAAGTCAGACTGCAAAGGGCTAAGAAAAAAGTGTCTCTAGAATTAAAATTACCTAAGTGTTTATTTCCACAAAACTCTCATTATACATTAGACAAATTAAAGCTCTGGCTGTCTATGGAATTCAAGTTGCACGCTCCAGAATGCCTGTACTTTACACCTGTTCCAGAGGATCAAACACTGAGAGTTCCCAGAGCCCAGCTTAAGAGGCCGTACACACTGCCTTCAGTTCCTCACTGCACACACACCCGCTTCCACTCGGGCCATTCCAGTCTGGCTTTCTGTCCTAATCAATCCAATGAAATCACGCAGGCAAACGTCGGAAAGGATACCCTGACGTCAAATCCGAAAATCACTATGCTCTTTGCTTGCACTGATTCCTTGAAGCATTAGATGCTACATTAAATTACCATTTTGTTCTTTGAGTTTTTCGTTCCCTTGGCTTCTCCTTATTCTCCCAGAACAAAACTGCTTTCCCCCAGGTTTCCTTAGAAATCTCTTTATTTCTTGCACGTTACATTCGATGCCTCTCAATCTGTTTACTTGCCCCTCTTCCCTTCTAATTCTACACACTCACAACCTTGGCGACCTTATCTGAAGTCAGAGCCCCACTTGGAACCATGTGTGGTTCACATATGTCCCAACCTTTCTCCTAAGCCCAACTCCAAGGCTTATCATCACCCCTCGCCGGCTCCTCATCCTGTATCTCTAACCTTCAGCTACCCGGTTGCAGAACCCTGTAACCCTTAAGTCATTCTTGAGCCCTGCTTTCCACTCACTCATCACAACCTGCAGGTCACCAAGTCCCACAGACTCTTACCTTTGTAGTATCTCTGGGATGAGGGTCCTGCCTTTTCTTCATCATTTTGCTGCTACTGTGGTTTAGGCCTTTCTACTTCTAGACTTAAAAGTTCAGCCATACCTGGGAGCATCTGAGACCTTACTCCCCAGCATGTCATTAGTTTAGCTCAAATAAACTCTTACAAAAGTTTAAAAAAACACCAAGTTAAGCCATAACCTCCTGGTTATGTGGTCCCCACTGTCACCATTTCTCTTTCTCTAACACAAATTTAAGCCTAGAGGACTTTTTGGTGCCGTTCCCAGGCCACCTTACTCTGAGCCGCTTTTTAAAATGCTGATTCCTGACAACAAACGAAAAGTCTCTGGAAATGGGGTTGAGAGTCTGTACTTTAATCAGTTCCTCCAGGTGATTTTTATGCCCATGAAAGTTTGAGAACTCGCCAAGGATAAATTCCTTACACTTCAGCAGGCATTCCAGGCTCTCTCTCTCTCTCTTTTTAACTCTTTTTCGGAGGCGGCACTTTTTCCCTTCCAGGCTCTTTTAATTGAACACGAGTGTCTCTCAGGCCTCACCTCCTACCACTCCCCACTCTACCAAGCTACTTCCATTTCCTGCATGTACTGCCAAATGAAGGCCTGTTTTTTATTCATGTTGTTCTCTCCATCCTGTCTCCCAGCTGCTGACTAATTTTTTAAGGTCATGCTCAAAAGGTTGTACAGGCACACCTCGTTTTATCATATTGCAGTATTTACAAACTTAAGGCAAAACTCTTCACCAGCAAAAAGATTACAACTCGCTTTATTGAGATACTCGCTTTAAAGCAGTGGTTGGGAAGCTAACCCACAGTTATCTCCGAGACCTGCCTGTACACACACTCTCTAGTCTGGACCCCATTAGACTGCAGACCTGTACAGAGCTCAGCAAGAACGAGACAAGCATAAGTACACTCTGAAGTTCAAACTGCTTACTGCCTCAAGGGAACCCACCTCAATTCTGAAATGAAAACAGAGGAATGAAAACTAAAAGATCAAATTAGTGTTTAACACAGAGAATTTTGTGATGATTTCAGAGGTAAGCAGACTCGGACTACTCTGGGGTCTATTACATTTGGGAAAGGTATATGGTATGACACAGAACTGCCAATTTGTGTTTCAAAGTTATAAAATGTAATCTTTTTCCTCTAGCACATCTCTGGAAGAAAATGATGGATAACGGTATTTTGAAAAACTATCCAAAAAAAAAAAAAAAAAAAAACACCCCACAAAAAGAGCATGAATAACAACAACAAAAAAACTATCCAAAGTTGAATCTTTTCCAATTATAAAAGTAAAACATGTTCATTCCGTACAACTGCACTTTTTTTTTTCTTCCAAAGTCACAAAGTCATTGTTTATGATGGCCCATAGTCCTGCCAAAGTTTTACTGGGCTACCTATTATTTATGCAAGACTAAGTAAACAGAAGATTACACACAGTGCCACGTACTAAGATGGTGAAGTCCAAATGAGTTAGTGGCCCATAAAAGGAGTGTCTAGCACAGACTAAGGAGGCAGGAATTTTGGCTCACAACTGTACTTTCTATATCCTCTCCCTCAAAAATCTGAAAATCACTGTATATGACGAGAGATGTTACTATAAAGGAAAACAATTGTGTGACTATTCTGAAGAGAGGTGAAAAACGTTGAGAAGCACTGGTATTGAACAACTAAAAAATATAGAAAAAAAAAAGAAAAACAAACACCCAGATTTTTGTTATATTTTAAAAAAAACACAACTCATACTCAACCTACTAGGATATCAAATTCACGAAGGCAGGACTTGATTTTACTTTGTCTCTAGTACTTAGTCATGCTTGCCACTTAGTAAGGATTCATGTACCGTGTTTCCCCCAAAACAAGACGAGCTGGACCATCATCTCTAATGTGTCTTTTGGAGCAAAATATTTTAATATAAGACTGGGTCTTGATATGGTATGATATGATATGATATAATACCTGGTCTTATATTAAAATATATAATAATTTAATATATTATATATATGATATATAATATAAAATATATAACTTAATATATTATATTAAAATTTATAATATAAAATAATATAATATAAATACTGGGTCTTATATTAATTTTTGCTCCAAAAGACACATTAGAACTGATGGTCCGGCTAGGTCTTATTTTGGGGGAAACACAGTATTTGATAAGTGAATGATCAGAATTTTCTTATCCATGACACCTAAAATTTCCTTCATGGAGCCACACTAGTAATTCTTTATATATTTAAAAGGATTTAAAGCAGTTTCCAAGAACATATTCAACAAAAAATTTAAATTAATTTTTTAAAAGTTAGAAAAAATTACTAACAAAATATAAAAAAACAGATGAAAAATATCAGATGAAAGAAAAAATAAAAATAAAAAATCATTAAAAGTAAAGTCTAATCTACTAAACCACTGGGTTATTTACATCTGGCTACAAAACCTAAGATACCACCAGACAGTGTGCCAACAGAAAACGTCATCAAAAGTCCTTTCCACTTTTAATATCACTGCTCTTCAAAAACGCAGCATAGGACGGACGGGTGGCTCAGTTTAAGATTAGAGCGCGAGTTCTGGGCAACAAGGTTGCCGGTTCGATTCCCACATGGGCCAGTAGGCTGTGCCCTCCACACCTAGAATGAAGACAACGAGCTGCCACTGAGCTCCTGGGCGGCCGGATGGCTCGATTAGAGCGCGAGCTCTCAACCACACACAAGGTTGCCGGTTTGACTCCCACAAGGGATGGTGGGCTATGCCCCCTGCAACTAAGATTGAGCAACAGCAACTGGACATGGAGCTGATGGGTCCTGGGAAAAACACACTGTTCCCCAATAAAGTCCTGTTCCTCTTACCCAATAAAATCTTGGGGGGAAAAAAAAAGCAGCATAACTGGTTAAGATGATGACATTTAACAGTATGTGTTATAACCCTTGGTACTCAAATTTAGGAATGCTGCTGAGACATTTAAACTATATGCCTATAAACTCCTGAATTGTATAAATAATAGCATATACACAAGTAGCTGTCACAGTTGTCATTTTTGAATCTGGGCATAAATATCAAAGCAGCAACTTTTGGTCAAGGGGCTTTCTCGGCACTGGCACCAACAAGCTGGGAGACTATTTCAACTCCCCAGGCCTATTATGAGATGGAACGAGTACCACTGGAGATGGGGTGGGGAAAGGAGCTAACATCCCTTAAAGACTGTACGCCATGTTAAGCTAGAGGCTTTAAGTGCGTTCTCATTTGATCCTCATAAGAACCCTCTGAATCAAGTATCATAATTAATATACTAACGAGGAAATTGAGGGTCAAAAATCAAATTAACATGGCAGAGCTGAAATTTAAAGTGAAAGCTGACCCTCTTAAACTCAAGTTTTTCCACAAAAAAACTACATTCCCTAAGCCCATAATATTACTCTAAGAGCAGCTTATATGAGGTCAATCAACTCAGGTTGCTAAAAGAATCTGAACCCCCTGGAAGGAAATCAACTGATTACTGGAGTTCAGCATTTTAGTGAAGACACTTGGTAACAGTTGTTCTGAGACATTAACATTTTGCAGTCAACAGTTCCCCAACAGCTCTCTAGTCCTTTTATAGTTTATAAAGGATGAACTATTCATACATGGCAAAATAAATCAGCAACAGATTGTCTATGTTCCCATGTTCCTAAAATTTAAAAACACTCAAATTTGAAGTATTAAAAAAAGAAACTGAAGTATTATGTGTCCTGAATATAAGTCCCTTACACTTCACATCCTGACAAGACATTTCTAGCTGGAGGTTTCTTGGCTCCTCAAATATGTCCAAAAGTGAGCTAGTTACATTTTTCTTAAAACAGCTTGTCCTTCCTTCTACCTTCCCATTTTTGTAAATGGAACCACGATTCTTCTAGCCAGGTCTGAAATTGAGTACTTAGCATTGAACTTGGAAAAGGAGTCAATCAGTAGTCAATGTCTGAAACATCTTCCTGTAAAATGTGTCAACACTGACACATGCCAAATTCTTCTAAGAATCGACATCTTATATTAGTTTGTTTCTTTAATCATCTAAGAATATGGTGTATTTTCCATTTATGCAAGTTTTATATTTTCAGTTTCATAATTTTTTCATATGGGTCTTATTCATTTACATTCCCAATAATTTAATAATTTTTGTAGCTATTATAAAAAGATTTTTTTATTTTACTTGCTAACGGTTATTGTTGGCATACAGAAAATAAAAGCTATTAATTTCTGTATGTTCTCTTTGTAGCCAGTTACCATTTGAACTAGTTAGTAGTTATTGTTTTTTGGATATTGTATTTTCTCAGTTGACGATCGTATCTGCAAAACTGGTAATTGTTTCTTGCTTTCCAATATTTACATAATTCTTATTTCTCCATTTTATAAGGAATCTAGGGCCTCTGTAGTAACAATGAATACCAGTGGAAGCAGCAGGCATCCTTGTTTAGTTCCTGAATATAATTCAAATACCTCTAGGCTTGCTCATCTAAGTGGGATGTTTCTGCAGGTTTCTGCCTTCTTCCTAGGATGACGAGGGTCTTCTCGTGTCTCACCGTTTCCCTGTTAAATTCAGCCTACACAATCATACATGAACCTTATCTGTGATAATCCCCACGCAATAACATAAAAACTTCAGTGGTTTTCTATTGAAAACAGGCAAAGCTCTTTGGCCTGCACTCATGGCCCCTGTACCAGCGCCAACCTACCTTTCTGGCCTCCTTAATGCCTATCATCACCCTTATAGAGTCCACCGATGATGTGCTAATACGATCCAGCAGTCTATGAGCTGTTAGATCACAGGGTTCTTGAGATAGAGCAAGTATCTTATTCATTTTCGTATTTGTTATAATACCCAGCACGATGACTTCCTGACCAAATGTTCTCTAAAAATCATTCAACTCCTTAATTAGCTAATGTTAACTAGTGAATTCTCTATAATAGGAAAGTATATATTTTATGATTTTGTAACTAATAGGGGTTAATTACTCACCGTAATAAGGTCATCTCTCGCTCTGAGGACTTTGAGCCTTGCTTGATTCATCAAATTGGACATCTGACTGAAAAAGGTATGAAAAAATAGTATCAGTACAACATAGAAAACAAGAACTGTAGAAAAAGAAATATATTGCTTCCTATGTATGTACAAATAATTCTTTGTACATACCCCAAAGAGAACGCCACTAAAATATTTAGTAGTTTCTACCAACTTACTTTCAAAGGCAAGAAAATATTTATTAAGTGCTTACCAAGTGATATGAAATATACCAGTTACCCAATGTAATCTTTTCATGATCCTGTGAGGCTTCCGTATTCACAAATGAGGAAAGAGAAGCAACTTCCCCAAAGTCAGATCCACTTATGACCTGAACCCATGTCTGCTCCACTCCAAAGCACTGGCTCTGTCTTCTTGTCCCAGTGACTTTGTAAAGCTTCCTTAGTGTAAAACTGTAAGGACCTACTTACATTTTCTTCTGTTGCTCTATCTGCTTTTCTTTCTTCTCGTAGTACTCCATAATCTTCAGTCTCTGGGTTTGCACAAGACGACCTTTTTCAATGTTGAACTCTTCTTCTGCCTATCAGGGAATTAATTAATTCATGACACCAGATTTTGACAGTTTTATTTTAAGCAGCTGGTCACCACAGGTACTTGAATATAATCACCTTATTCCATATCTAAAACAGGAAATTAATTATGATTCATCCTCAAAGATTACTTAAAATTTATTCAAAAGGACATAATCAGGTAGAATATTCTGTATGTGAAAAAAATTATTATATATTCTAAATTTAATCCACTTCTTACTAGAAGGCTAATGTAAAGAACACCGAATTGGGAGTTTAGAACATCTGGGTACTTCCTAAAGAACTTTTGTGTATATAAACAATGTGTAACTAGAAATATCTTTAATTTCTAAATGCTCACTATCACCTTTGTGATGACAGCTTTCATGTATACCTTATATACTTCTACACTATTGTTTTGCAACAATGCAAATTAATAAAAAAGCAAAATACTATACCCTCCCCTAATCAACTATCACAATTAGTCAGAGATGCTAAATGTCTGAAAGCTAGATTCCATGAGAAAATTAACCCATCCATTATTTTCTGTTTTTTGGTTTTTTTTAAATTGCTATTATTTTTTCTTTTTTATATAATGTTTTAATATTTCAGTTTGGAAAATTTTAGATTTACATTAAAGTTGCACAAATATTACAAACTGTACCTTCACCCAATTTCTCCATTTTTAAACATCTTACATGCATGACTTATCAAAACTAAGAAACTAACACTGACACATTACAATTAACCAACGTCCATACATTATTCAGCTTGCCTTGTTGCTACCTAATGTCTTTTTCTGTTCCAAAATATCCAGGATACATTTTATTTGGTCATTGTGTCTCCTTTTATCTCCTCTGATCTCTGACGGTTTATTTAGTCTTTCCTGTTTTTCATGACCTTGACAGTTTTGAAGAGTACTGATATTTTGTAGAATGTCCCTATGTCCCTTAATTTGGGTTTGTCAGGTGTTTTTTTTTTCCTTAGTAACTAGGCCAGTGTTACGGGTTCTGGGGAAGAATACCAGAAGTGAAGTATCCTCACCCTGCCCGAGTTCAGGGTAACCTGCTGAATTACCCACATTGCTGGTGACACTGTCTTGGAGAATTTGGTTAAGTCATAGTTTCCCACTGGGAAGTTACTATTCTTATCTTTTCCATACTCTACAGTTGTTTATTAAGTTCAGCCCACACTCAGGTGAGGACGGTGGTTAGGCAGAGGATTGAAGCTTCAAGTTCTTGATGAGGGAAGTTATCTACATCAGTTATTTGGAATTCTCCTCTAAGGAAGATGTGTCTCTTCTCCCCCCATCCATTATGTTTTTTGTTTTTTTTCAGGACTTTATTGGGGAACAGTGTGTACTTCCAGAACTTTTTTTTTTTTTTTCCCCAAGTCAAGCTGTTGTCCTTTCAATCTTATTTGTGGAGGGCGCAGCTCAGCTCCAGGATCAGTTGCCGTTGTTAGTTGCAGGGGGCGCAGCCAATCATCCCTTGGGGGAGTCGAACCGGCAACCTTGTGGTTGAGGATGCGCTCCAACCAACTGAGCCATCCGGGAGCCCAGCGGCAGCTCAGCTCAAGGTGCCGTGTTCAATCTTAGTTGCAGGGGGCGGAGCCCACCATCCCTTGCAGGACTCAAGGAATTGAACCGGCAACCTTGTGGTTGAGAGCCCACTGGCCCATGTGGGAATCGAACCAGCAGCCTTCGGAGTTAGGAGCACGGAGCTCCAACCACCTGAGCCACTGGGCCGGCCCCCATCCATTATGTTTTTATTCCTACCATAAAATTTTAGGACACTTACTGACAATCAGAATGTTTAGAAAGAAAAATTTATTTTTAATGTTAAAGACAAGAGATATTCTTATTAGTCCTATGCAAATGCAATGTATTGTTAAATAATTTTACTAATTACTATGTAGCAAAGCAAAACAATATGAAACTTTGATGACTTCTTAAACCTAGAAAATTGAATCTTACTTTTGCATCTATTTCTTCTGCTTTTTCATTGGCTTCTTGTTCAATAAAAGCCATCATATGCTTAATCTATAAGGGAAAAAAAAGATTATTTTATTTTTAAATATAACAAGAGAACAAAATATCTTGTCTGATTCATTCAACAATCAACCATTTATTGAATGTATATTACGTGCCAGTCAGTGTGTACAAGGATAAATTAGCTTCTGTCCTTGGGGAACTTACAATCTGGAATTTGCTCCAGCAAATGGACCATGAGTAAATAGGGCATTATCCTACTCTCAAGGAACTTGGGGACTATGGGACAGGGAGGACTGAATATATATCCCCCTCCACTTCATACCCCCTGCAGCCAGCTCTTCTGTCTTCTCCATCCCTAATAAAATATTATCAAAGAGCTACCGATATTTACTCTTTGAACTTTCTTACCTCCTACTTCCCACACACTTCAATCTGACTTCTACCCCTTCCACTCCACCGAAATTACTCTCATAAAATGACAACAGTCTCCTTGCCCTTAAATCTTGGCCTTTCTTACTTGATCTTTCAACATCTCTTGATAAGTTGACCACCCTCCTTTCTTAAATAAGCCCTTCCCTTTGCTTCCATGACTTCCTTGTTCTCCTTCTCAAGTCTCCTTTGGGACCATACTTTTCTTTCTCTGCCTCCCAGACAGCATTTTTGGATACCCTTATTTAGTAACCTAAATTCAACACATTAAATAATGAACTGCGTGCTAATCACTCCTACCCACCTCCTACTTTGACCTGTCTTGAGGGTTAGCCCCAACACCCAACTCAGACTCTTCCTTGTATCTTAGTCCTCACACGCAATCACTCACCCAGCCCTATCAGCTCTCTCCTAATAGTTCTTTAATTTGTACACCTCTCCATCTTCAGCCACAACTCTCATCCTTGCTATGACCTTTCAGCTGAATTACTTCAACAGCTCCCAAATTTGTGCCCTTGCTTTCTCAAACTTGTTACCTCTAATCAACATTCAACCAGGGAGATCCTTTTAAAATGCCTCTCATTATGCATCACACTCCCCACTCGTATGATAAAGTGCAGACTTTAGAAGGTACAGAACCTGGTCACAGCTTACCTTTCCAGTACCATTTGAAATAACCTTCACCCCTGGCCACTCTTCAGACTCTTAGCTCCTGTCATATAGTAGTCCCCACTTATCTGCAGTTTCCTCTTCCCCAGTTACAGTTACTCGTGGTCCAAAATTATTAAATGGGAAATTTCAGAAATAAACAATTCATCAGTTTTAAATTGTGCGCCGTAATGAAATCTCATGCCGTCCCGCTCCATCCTGCCCAGGACGTGAATTATCCCTTTGTCCAGGGTATCCATGCAGTTAGTCACTTAGTAGTGGTCTTGGTCATCACTGTCACGGTATCGCAGTGTTTGTGGTCACGTGACCCCTCTTTTACTTAATAGCGGCCCCTAAGCGCAATAGTAGTGATGCTGACATTCAGATATGCCAAAGAGAAGCCGTATAGTGCTTCCTTTATAAGTGAAAAGGTGAAAGTTATTGACTTACTAAGGCATTTTATCATCTCACACATCACAGAGGTGAGTACAGTACAAGATGTTTTGAGAGACCATATTCACTCACTTTTATGACAGCATATTGTTATAATTGTTCTACTTTATTATTGTTGTTGTTAATCTCTTACTGTGCCTAATTTATAAATTAAACTTTATCATAGGTATGTACGTATAGAAAAAACATATATAGAATTCAGTACCATCAGCAGTTTCAGGCATGCACTGGGGTTGTCAGAACATATCCGCTGAGGATAAGGGGGACTGCTGTTTACTGCAGTTTACTTCAGTTTTTCAGTTCCTTGAGTTCACCATTCTCTGTCAACTTCCAAGATTTCAAACATGCTCTTCCTTTGCGCTAGCAGCAACCTTCCTCCTCCTCCTCACCTGGTTAACTTCTCAAGCCTCAGCTAGCGTAACGGTCATCTCCTTTGGAAAATCTTTCCTGAGCTTGCCACCTGTGTGCATCTAAGGCGCTCTGTACCCCTGTACTTGAACGCATATTCATAATTGCTTTTTTACTTTCCATATCCTCAACTAAACTATAAGGCTAGGAACTTGTTTTAGACCTCTGACTACAATCGGAGAGTAAGTCCACCAAAGTCTTCTGAAAGGAGCGTGGGGTGACTGATCCAATTTATACTCGTAAAGGAGTATTGTCTCCAGGAGCAGATGGAAAATATACCCAAGTGAATATACAAGCAACACAGCTAATCAAACTCATTGGTAGTTTCATTTCATAGGGGCTCTACCTGAAAAAAAAAATAATTTAAAAAAAAAGCAGCTGATTAAAAAAATGTAGGTAGGACCTCTAGGTTATTAATTCATTTTACTAACTCTCTCACTTAAAGTCTGGAATTTTAAAAGTAGTTTAACTAAATATAGTAATCAAAACAGGTGTTTATAAATACTACAAGGCACATTTGGCCTCTACGGGTGAAGCCTGATTCAAGCCTGCATTATCTGCCTTATCACTCAAGCTGGACTGTCTGCTACCAGATTTGACAGCCTAGAGCAAATGGTACTAATTTTAACCCAGGTCCGAGAAGCCTGTTTACAGTCAACATGATCATATTCTGTCTTTAAGAGTTCCGAACAAGAGAAACAGTCAACCCCTTAAGGACATTTAACTCCACCCCGAAAGAAGAAAAATCTGGCCTTTAAAAAATACTTTTCTTCTTCCTGCTAACCCAGTAATATAAGTTTTTTTGGAGTCAGGCAGATTCCTTTGAAAATCTGATGAAATAAATGACCATACTCCCCTACAAAAATGCAAATATATACAAGTATTTTAATATAATAGGGTGGAAGTCAGGAAATCTAGGATTTATTAAGTACCTACTATGTGCTTAGCACTTTGCCTATTCACAGCTGAAAACACACTGCCCTCCAGGAGCTCACGGTAGTGTGTACAGGGGTGCAAATAACAGGTAAGATTTCTTCATTCTTTCAGTTTTACAGAAAGAAAAAATGGTTTTGGTCTAGATTCCAAGGAAATGCACTACTTTACCTTTACAATGCATTTTCTGGGGAAGCCTTAGTGTTCAATACATGATAACAAGGGGGGAGGATAAAGGAACAAGAGGAATAAGAGAACTGGTACTAATGATTGGACAGACTAGTAGAGTCTGGAGGGCATTGTACTTTCCCACTGCATCACATTTTACCTACAGAAAAAATTAGAAGCAGCAGTGATAAATGTTCAAAAAGCCCACTGTTCTGTAAGAACACTGCAAGATTTCTTAAGCTTCTCCATAGATGCTATTTTTGTTACCCATTTTTACTTTGTGATTAGCACAAGAACCACTGAAATCATGAAACACTCCATTGTTCTTAGTGTGCATTAAGTTAAAAATACAATGCCAAGGCATTTTCAAGGAAATGGAAATACCCGAGGAAAAAACATCGTATTGCTCATCTAAGAAGATTCACAAGCCAGTGAGTGAGCGTTAGTCAGAGAATTTTCCTAGTTACTTCAAATAGTAGACTTAGTTCTCTAAATTATGTAGAGATTAAATTGCAGCTTTAAACTTCCTTCTCTGAAAACCTGATTGGCAACATAACTACTAAATGCAATGGCCCTGGTTTCGGAATATCTGTTGGCAGGACGAATGAAACCACTTATTGTCATGTTATAGGCATTTCAATGTCACAATATTCTACTAAGAGATTTTTGCATTATAACATTCCGAATGCCTACAAATTTGAAAGTACGGCTTGTTTTAAAAAACAAAAGTTTCCCAGGACTGATTATACAGTTGCAAAATTGATGATGTTCATTCACAACTTAACAATTTTCCCCATAAACCCCAACTCATCCACTTTGTGCCAAACACTGTTAGGTGCTGGGGCTCATAAATGTAAGAAAAAGTGTTCTGCATTTGACAAATATTAATGTACAGACTAGTGGGAGACCAACCATATAGGTCATTATGATAGAGCCTCCTCCAAGATGAAGATTAACAGTTCAAAAAGTGAATGACCTCAAAACACTGGAAGTGGCTCTCTCCCATCAGCATTCTTTCAGCGCACTGTGAACCCTTCCCTCAGGGTTAAAAATCAAGTGATGAGGCTGTTTTCAAGCCCGGTTTTCAACGCTCTGCTCTACCAAGCACAGCAACCACCCAGGGAAAACAGGGACAGCCGTTGGGGGAGCCAAAGGGCCAGCGCGTTCAAGGAGGCGACGCGCAGCCTCGAGCCGAAGTCAAAGGAGCTATGGGGCGAATCCCGGGTCAGCAAGACTCCTTCCTGCAAACAGACCACCAGGATCCGGGGACTTGGGGTAATGGACCCTCCTCCGGCATCTGGGCTGCCCAAGGCCCGCGCCCTCCCTGAGCTAGGCTCCAGCCCATCACCCCGGGACTGGCGCCGCAGCTTCGCGAGACCCAACCCCAACCGCACCCTTCTCACCTGCTTTTGCACGTCGGCATCGCTGAGAGCCATGGCGAAAGCGATGCTAGGCGGTGGGCACCTCGAGTTTAGGATTGAGGAAGACGGTGGAAGGACGGGGAAAGGAAAAGCCAGCGCAGGGTATGCTTTCCTTTGCTTTAATAACCCCAGGTTCCGGTTCCTGCCAGGTGACCGCGCAGCCCAGACACGTGAGCTTTCTCAGCCAGTGGGAAGAGAGCGGGCCCCGTTAAGTCCCGCCCCAGCCCGCCCTTCCCTGGTTGGGCGCATGCGCTAGCGGCCCGTCCCCAGTCGTTTCAGATCACAGGTTCCGTATTTCTTCGTGTTGTTTTCCTCCAGTTTTGGTTCCACTCAGTAAAATAGAGGGAAGATCAGGAGTTCTGATCAGGTTTTTCCAACTTTACAACCTTTGCAGTTTTTTTTTAATTTAACTATTTACTTAATGCAAAACCAGAATTTAGTATTTTATTTTCCTGGTCTTAATGGAAACTCAACAATAATTTATTAAGAGACTTTATTTTTAGAAGTTTTAGATTTACAGAAAAATTAAGCAGATAGAGCAGAGAGTTTTCATATACCTTTCTCCCCTTCACGGTTTCCCGTTATTTTTTATTTTTTTTATACTGAAAAATTTTATATTTAGAATTAGCCAGTGGGACTCAGTTTAGATGATCCCAACTTTGTTGGCAACACCCAAAGCATCATAGGTGCCTGTCGAATATATGCCTTCTCTCCATCAGGCCTGATCAGGGTGTTGACCTTGGTCACGTCAATGTCACTGAGCTCCTTCACAGCCTGTTTGATCCAGTGTTTGCTGACCTTGACAGCCACAATGAACACAAGTGTATTGTCTTCTGTCTTCTTCATGGCTGACTGGGTCATTAGGGGGAATTAGATTATGGCGTGGTGGTCAGACTTGTTTTTCCTAGAGCCGCTCTTGCCAGGATATCTGGGCTGCCTTCGGAGCTGTAGTGTCTTGGGCCCTCGTAAGGTGGGTGACATGCAGATCTTTTTTTGTTGCTGTGTATGCCTTTCAGCACTGCTTTATTTGCTTTTAGAGCCTTGGTTTTGGCTTTCGCTTTGGGAGGGGCAGGGGCTTCCTTCTTGGCTTTCCACGCCATCTGAGTGAAAAGCAGTTTCCTCTGTTACTAACATCTTATATTAGTGATGCATTTGTTACAGTTAATTAACCAATATTGATGTATTAACTAATTTCCATATGTGGGGACAGAGTCCCAGAGAGCAGTTTCCAGGCTCTTGGCCTGCGTGGGGAGGCTCAGGTAGTGAATGACCATCATTTGTGATTGGTTGACCATCAGCTGTAACTTAGCCAATTGGCTACTGATGTAATTGTGGGGCTGCGTTGATTGGTTGGTTGGCAGGCAGAGAAGTGAATGGAGGACTGTGGGTCATGTGGCTACTACTGCGTGTGTCTCCGCTGGCCGCCAGAGAGGCTATAGTGGTATGACTGCCCTACCTGTGGCTCCCTGGGTGTTCCTTTTTGGCCTGGGTGTTCCATATCCTTCATTCTTATGTGGGGAGTGGGACCAGAGGTACCGCAGGCTGCCCTGCACGACAAATGGCGCAGTGAGCAGGGTCTTCCGCGCGACACCATAATTTATTTGGATTTTCTTAGTTTTAACCTAATGCCATTTTTTCTGTTCCAGGATCCCATGAAGGACACATTTCATTTAATTGTCACGTCTCCTAAATTTCTTTATTGACTGTGACAATTTCTTAACCTTTCCTTGTATTCAATGACCTTGACAACTTTGAGGGGTACTAGTTAGATATATTGTAAGATGCACCTCTATTGGAATTTTTCTCATGATTGGTTGATAGCTAATGGGTTTGGGGTAGGAAGATCACAGATGTAAAGTGCCATTTTCATCACATATCAAGGGTTCATGCTGTCGATGTCATTTTTGACTATTGATGTTGACCTTGACAGCGTGGCTGAAGGAGTGGTTGTCAGGTTTCTCCACTATGGTTACTCCCAACCACTCCTTTCCTTACTGCATCTTTGGAAGGAAGTACTATATGAAGCTCACACTTAAGGAGTGAGGAACTTAAGCCCCACCTCCTTTAAAATGGAGTATCTACATAATTTATTTGGATTTCTTTTGACGGGATCTTTGCATTTGAAACATCATTTCCAGGACCGACTTAGAGGGAATTATTTGGAAAATTAGGGCAGAAATCCTTCCAGACTTTACTTCAAGCCCCAATGTTTTTTTCCCAATTATAAAGGCAAAGACTTTTGAAAGCTTTATTTTTATTTCTACTACTGCTCCTAGTAGTAGAATTATGGGTCAAAGGATTCACACATTTTTAATACTATCTTTTTATTTTGAAGAAATTTCAAATATAATAAGTTGTAAGAATAGTACAATGAACTCCCTTCACTTAGATTCACCAATTGTTAACATTTTGCTATATTTGCTTTGCACATCACTTTGCACATACAGATGGTCCTCAGTTTATGATGGTTCAACTTAAGATTTTTTTATTTTACCATAATGTGAAAATGATACATATTCAGTAAAAACCATACTTTGAATTTTGATGTTTTCCCGGGCTAGCAATATGCAGAATGCAGTACAGTACTCTCTCGTGATGTTGGTGATGTTGCAGAATCCAAGACCGGAAAGAACCCAAGCAGCACTCAGAGAGTTAGGAGAGTCAGCTTTATTACGCTGGCGGGCTCAGCGGGATCCTTCCCAAAAGACTGAGCCCCTAGCAAGGTTTTGAGCAAGTTTTTATGGGTTGGGGACTTCCTTGAGTTGGGGAAGGGGTAGGTGTCCTCTGGTGATTGGCTCCGGGTGTGGCTTGGAGAGGGTTATGCGGCAGTGGGCTGGGGCTTTGGCTGGGGACCTCTCTCTCCGCTCAGGCCACCATTTTAGGTCAGTTCCACGTGGCAGGGAACAATTTTAAGGTCAGTTTCCCCATAAGTGATGCTGGGCAGTGGCAGCGAGCCACAGCTCCCAGTCAGCCATGCGATCAGGAGGGTAAACAATAGACACTCTACAGTGTACTGTGTTGCCAGCGTTTTTTTGTGTCGATGAAAAAACATCCAGCCTAAGAAAGCACTTATAAGAGTTTATTCGAGCCAAACTGATGACAATTGCCAGGAAGCAAAGTTTCAAAAGATTAAGAAAATGGTCTGGAAAATGGCCATTTTGCAACTTATTTTATACATTAGAATCAAAGGAAGAGGGTTACATGAAATCCATTGGTTGTAGATTACGGGAGTGGGAGAAAGCAAAGTGGAAAATTCTGGGATTGGATAAAAAGTAAAATGGAGAGACACTTCTTTTACATTTGTGGGTACAGGATAGTGAATAGTATTTTACAGCACAAAGAAATAGTATTTGGGGAACAAGGTAACAATGAGGGATTGTAGTTTCCTGCTCTAGTGTGGTGGGTTGTGCCCCCTGGGGGGTCCGGAAAAAAGGATTACTCTGACATTCCAAGGGTTTGTTACCTTAGATGCAAAAAGACAATAGGCAGGCTCACTTAGGTAAAGATTGACTTTTGTCAAGGTAGCTACAGGCCAAGGATGTGACTTCCCGCCATGGCCCACCTTAGTTAGGAATTTTTTTGTTCACACTATCCTATGTGGTTATTTTCAGTCTCTTGAGCTTGTCAGGTTTAACCTGTGGCCCCTTTTCTGTCCACATTTGGATATTGTGCTTTATGTTTTTGCATCTGTGTCTCCTGCTTTGAGTGAGAAGAAGAGCAAGGCAATTACTCTTAAGATGAAACTCAAGATGATGGCCCAACTGTAGACTAATGTCAGTGTTCTGAGCATGTTTATGCTAGGCTTGGCTAAGCGATGGTGTTTGGTAGTTTGGATGCTTTGAGTGCATTTTTTACTTCGATATTTTCAACTTACGATGAGGATTTTCAACTTACTTATCAGGATGCAACTCCATTGTAAGTTGAGGAGCATCTGCATGTGTGTGTGTGTGTGTGTGTGTGTGTATAATTCATGACTAAATAGTTCAGTGTGTTTCATAAGAACAAGTGTATACATTGATCTAATTCAGGAAATTTAACACTCGCATATTCAAATTTTGCCATATGTCCCACCAATGTCCCTTGTAGCAATTTTTTTTTTCTGATCCAGGAGCCAATCTAAGATCACCTATTGTATTAATTATCATGTCTTTTTAAATATGGAATAGTTAACTCCTCAGATTTTGTTTTTCCTGATAGTGACATTTTTGAAGAGTCCCAGAAATTTTAAGAGGCCAGTTGTAGAAAGTCCCTTAATTTGGTTTTGTCTGACAGTTTTCTGATAATTAGATTCTGGTTATGCATTATAAAAGAAGCATGACATGTGTGATATTGTGTCCCAAGTGCATCATCAGAAAGTACGTGTTGGTTTGTCCTTTTAATGGCCATAGTACATATTTCTTTTAATCTTTTTTTTTTAAATTAGGGAATATTGGAGAACAGTGTATTTTTCCAGGACCCATCTGCTCCAAGTCAAGTCGTTGTTTTCAATCTAGGAGGGCGCAGCTCAGTAGCCCATGTGGGAATCGAACCTGCGACCTTGGTTAATGAGCACTGCCCTCTAACCAGCTGAGCCAACTGGCCGCCAGTACACATTTCTAAAGCTACCAATTGTTTTCCAGTTGTATTAGTGTATAGTGTTCTTTGTAGTGTATGGGTACACATATTTGAAAAAAAATGTTAATGTCTAATAAGAGGATTCAGCCACTAGATAGTAAAATAGGGTAACAGAAATCCACGAAGTTGACCTTATGCTGATCAGTATCGTAAGGAACTGAGCTAAACCAGATGATAGTGATGTAGGAATACTTTCTTTGTGCTGGGATCATGTTTTGTGAAACCGAGGAATGGAAGCACAGACCAAGGAGAGATGAAGAGTTGTAAAAGAGGATAGTTCATTAAAAGTAAAGAGTAAAGAGTTGCAGCTCTTAGAACGAGAGGGTCCCGACCGGGTTGCCCAACGTGGGGCAAAGGCTCTGGTTTTTATACCTTCCCTTGCCTGCTTGGAGAAGAGGTATGGCACCTTCTAATGGAATTCCTCTATCAGGTTTGTCCTGTTTGCCCACCCTAATGGGATTAACAATCCATCCTTATCTATTAGATCCTAAAGGGATTAATGAACCCATTCCTATCTATCAGATCTGCTCCTTTGTCCAGCCAAAAGGGATTTATGAAATAATTTATTAACCTCAAGGCGCATTCTCATTATCTTTGTCCTGGAGTGAAGGAGCCATTCTAGAACTAGGAGTTTCAGGATATGGCTGCCTTTTGTTTATCCCACCAGGGACCTCCCTGTCTACCCAATAATATGCTAACTAACCTGTCTCAATAGGCTTCTCTCATCTTGTAAGCTTTTGCATTAATAACTTCATTCTTCACCATCCCAGAGACAGAATTCCAGGATTATGCCTCTGTCTAGCGTCCCTAGGTCAGGAGGAGGTGATATTCACTCATTTGGATTACAGTCTCTCCTCCCATTTATTTTTACAATATTCTGCAAATAACGGGTTGGTGAGTGGGAGCAGCAATCTAATGCCACGTGTCTAATCATTTGTGAAATTAATGTTTGGAACAGATGTAACACTGTCCAGATCACTGCACTTCTGTTTTTTGGAAAACAGTGTGCTGATTTTTATGATTTATTTATTGAAATTTTGAGACATTAAAAATACAGAAAGGTACTGTGGATGAAAACAAAGGGGTTCTTTGGAAGAAACCTCAAAGGGTGATCTGATCATATCTTTCTAACTGAGCAGATCATGGTGGGTAGTCAGGCCCTAGGCATATAACTTCTTTGGTAAAGGCTCATTTTTGCCTTCAGCAAGTCCTGTCCGTTGTTTCTGTGCATCCAAGTTAACAAACCTTAGAAAGAAACCATAACCACCCCCAATAGAGCAAATAAACTGGCTAACTATCCTGCAATCCAGTTCCCACCTGCTTTCTCCCACCATCATGTAATCTTACTTACTTTCCCTCCTTATTTTCAAATGCATAAAAGAAGCTGCAAAACTTTCGTTTTCTAGAGCATTTGATATCTTGCTCTCCACCATGTCAGTTTGGCTCACATAAACTTATAAAAATTCTCTACAGGTTTGGATGTTTCTTACGTCAACAGTACAAAGAATAATTCAAATAGTAATTATGTACCACCACCCCAAGTTGACAATTAGTATTTGTCCCATTTGCCTAAAGCCTTCGTTTTTTTTTGTTTGTTTGTTTTTTTAAGATTTTATTGGGGAAGGGGAACAGGACTTTATTAGGGAACAGTGTGCATTTCCAGGGCTTTATTGGGGAACAGTGTGTTTTTCCCAGGACCTATCAGCTCCAAGTCAAGTTGTCCTTTCAATCTTAGTTGCAGAGGGCGCAGCTCAGCTCCAAGTCCAGTTGCTGTTTTCAATCTACTTGTGGAGGGCACAGCTCACTGGCCCATGTGGGAATCGAACCGGCAACCCTGTTGTTCAGAGTTCTAAACAACTGAGCTATCCAGCCGCCTCAGCCTTCATTTTTAAAATAACAGAAATAGTGTTACAGATATAGCTAACATCCCCTTTTGTGCATGTTTCCCCTCCCTCATGTTAATGCTCTTTACAAGTAGTTCTGCAGTATTTTGCTGATTCACCAAGGAACAGGCCAGGTCTTGTCTGATAAGAACGTGGTAAGCTTCACAGGGACAGTCTCTGGAGTGAAAAAGATATTGTCAGTATGTACAAAGATTAGTTGATAGTTTTCCAAATCCAGTTTCCGCCTGTGTTAGCTTAGGTCTTATGGAGAAGCTTTATTAAAAGTTTTTCAGGTAAATTCCCAAATCCCACTCCTAGATAAGCCTATTTACTTATGGCTTCACCAAAGCACCAAAAGCACTGACCTAAATTCATGTCAGCTTAGTCACAAAGAGATGGTTTACTAGCTCTTTGTCTCACCTGCTCCCAAGCTGAGGCTTCAGTCTGTGGTTTAATTAGAAAGTGAGTCAGCAGAATAGATACACTAATTCTTAAGTTTGTTTCCTGGGGAGGAGAGAGAGAGAGAGGAGAAAGAAAAGTCTATGGGGCCCTGCAAAGAAGGCTACAGCCCCTGAGGGAGGGGGAGAGGAGGGTTATATAGGGGGCGATGCTCACAGGGTAGCATTGTTTGAACAGAAAATGTTGACTGCTTGCCAGCCAACTGCCTGTAGCTGTTTTGTGGCGTTTTCTGTTATGGCAAGTTTGGCTCTGTCTGCAGGCGCAGGCCAACAGACATTTTGATGTTTTCTTGCAGACATGGCTCTCTGAGACCTAACATTCAGACACCTAACAGAGGTGAAAGTAAATCATCTCTCTTTGAAAGTTGAGGAATTAATTTTAAAGAGAAAAAACAAATGGTAGCAGAAAGTAGTGAAATTCTAACTTAGGCACATGCACTTTTTGCCACTTTCCAACCAACATTCCTCACAGCGGAAAAAGTGAAAACATAGATGGCATCTAGTCACCCCTAATTTGTAATCCTCTAGTGGCTTCTATTTGCTTGTGAACACCTTACACCATAGTCTGAGCGCTGCCTGGCTCGACCTGCCCCTGCCTGCTTGTCTGAGTTCATCACCCCTCTTCCCTTGCTCTCCACCTCAGAGCGTTACTGGCTTCTTTTCAGTTCCTGGAAAACACCAAGCCTTTTGCCTTGAGAAGTTCTATTCCCATACTTACCCCTTAGCTTGTTTTTCACTGTTTAGGTCTCAACTTAAAATATCCCCTTCTTGGAGAGAGCTTTTCACAAACACCCTTTCACCTTATTTTCTATTCCAGCCCCTTTTTTATTTACTTCAGGATATGCCACAATTAAAATTTTTTTCTTTTAATTCTAGGTTTTTGTCTGGTTTTCCAATGATAATGTCAGCTTCATTGGGACCATGTCTGACCTACACTCATCATTGTTTTTGCCAGCATCCAGCACACTGCCTAATACATAGTAAGCGTTCAATAAATGAGGAATGAGAATGAATAAAATTAGTAGAGTCTAGAGTTTAGAATTTATAATCACATCTGGCTGTAGACTAGAACTCTGTATCACTCATAAGATCTGTCAAAACAAAACAACGCACACACTGCTGTGATGAAAGTAAAATAATTTCAGTAAAAGACTATTATTTTACACCATCTGCTGAAAAGACTATCCCCTTTTTCCGTTGAATTGCCTTGACACCTTTGTCAAAAATCAATTGACCATTCTTTATTCTGTTTCATTAACCTACATGCTATCCTTATGGTATACATTTAAAAAGTAAAATAAAAAAGGGAAAAAGCAAACCCTAAAACTGAAAGCAATCTGAAAGAAATGAACCTAATCATTTATCAAATTAGTAACATAATTACACAGATTTATTTCATGTGACTTTTTGGGGACAAATTTACATACAATGAACTGCACAGACCTAAAAAGTACAATTAGATGAGTTCTGATATCTGTGTGATCACCACCCCGATCAAGATACAGAATATTCCCATCACGCTAGGAAGTTCCTTTCTTGTCAATCCCACATCCCCTGCCCCAGGCAATAGTGTGCAGGTTTCTATAACCATTAATTAATGTTGCCTATTTCTGAAATTTATATAAACAGAATCACACAGCATGTATATTTTTGTGTCTGGCTTCTTTCCCTCAATACAGTGTTTTTGAGATTACTTTGTATTGCCACATATATCAATGATTCAGTTTTGCTTTATGCTGTGTAATTTCCATTGTATGAATATACTTCAAAAAGTCAGTGTTATTTAAAATAAGACTAGGAGACTAATAAAAATGTAACACCAAATGCAATGCATGATCCCTTTTCTTAACTATAAAAGCCGTTAGTTGGACAATTGTGAAAATTTAAATATGGACTGGTTATTAGGTACTACTAGGGAATTACTGATAGCTTTCTTAGCCCACTCAGCCTGTTCTCGGCAAATCTCTATTAATGCACCACCATTTTCTGTCACACAGGCTTAAAGCCTCTTATGAGGCCAGCTCTAGCCTTCTTTTCAATTCCCACGCACTCTCATATCAGTTCAGGTTCTTTTTTCTTTATTGAGCTATAACTCACATACCATACAATTCACCTATTTAAACTGTAAAATTAAATGGTTTCAAGTATATTCACAGAGCTGTGTAACCATCACCCCCAAAAGAAACCCTGTACCCATTAGCAGTCACTCATCAGGCTTTTATCATTCCTGATCTGCCTCCTTGCAACAGCCTGTTAACTCATCTTCAAGCTCTCCTTCCAATTTATCTCATATACACACTGGCTATCCGAT
Source organism: Rhinolophus sinicus (assembly GCF_036562045.2). Taxonomy (NCBI): domain Eukaryota; kingdom Metazoa; phylum Chordata; class Mammalia; order Chiroptera; family Rhinolophidae; genus Rhinolophus; species Rhinolophus sinicus. The sequence continues at coordinate 109,833,736 of NC_133752.1, read as the reverse complement.
TTCCCTAAAGCGTGGTTTAGATACTAGGCCCTCTCAACTAGATACCTTCAGTGACTCCTACAAACGACGCTTGGGTTGAAGTAAATAAACATCCTTTAACAAATTCTACTCCAGGCCCAGCGCTGGGTGCTATGGACAAAATGGATTACCGCGGAAGATTCCCTTTACTTCAGTGCTCTGCTCAAGCAGGGCCCTCCACCTAGAATGACCTCTCTACTCCCAACCCCCATAAATCTTTTCTGACCAGTGGTTGCCAACTCTGCAGCTTTCCTGACATTCTTGACAGTTCTCAAACACGGTCGATTACACACTTAAAGCGCCACACTTGTTTGCTTAATACATCCATAGAACATATTCTGTGGCTACGGAACGTAGTTCTTGGAAGCAGCAATGCTTCTTGTCGTGGGCATCGCCAGCTCCTGTCCCCTCGGCAGTATCCGACCTCCCTTCCATCAGCCCTCAATGACCTCCACCAACCCCAGGAATCACAGATTTGAACGATTCCTGGGAAAAGAGGGCTAGGCGAGGTCGGCTCCTCTGAGTCACATCTGCACGAAGGGCCCTCCCAGAGCGCGAGGCCGGTACTTCCGCTGGGGAAGCCGAGCCGCCCCTTCCGGCGCTTCTGCGCCCCCCCCCCCGCCCCGCGCCGCGGTGACGGAAGCACGCCGGGGGTGACCTCACCCTCCGACATGGCGGCGGCGGTGGATTAGGGTCGCCGGTCGCAGCAGCCACCGCCGCTGGGGGACCCTGTGGGAAACAGCCGCCGCCGCCGCCGCCTCTTACATCTCTTCTGGGGCAGGGGCCAGGGCCAGGTGAGGGGAGTGGGGCTCTGGGCAGGCGGAGCTGGTCCTCGCTCGGCTCCTCAGGCGGGTTTTCACTGGGTAGGAAGGTGTCCAGAGACTGTGCCGCACCGCCGGCGCCTCAGTGGGTCCGACGGCGCGCGAGTGGGAGTCCGTGTCTGACCGTGAGTGAGTGAGTGAGTGAGTGAGTGAGCGTGTGTACCGGCGCTGCTTCGCCCGGGCTTCCAGAAGCTTAAAGGGCCCATGTCACCGCAGCCGGACCTGTCCAGCAAGGTGCCGTCGCGAACGCTTGTGGAGCGGGGCTTCCTGAGTGGGCAGCGGGAGGCCAAGGCTCCCCGGCTCTGCACCGCGGTTCTGCCTCACGGATACCCTCACACCGAAAGCCCGGCTCCATTTTTAGAACCAGGCTGGGGGGGAACGTGGGCTTCTTTTTGGTCGAGGAAAAGGTTTTCTTGCGATTCGTTTAGAATTATAGATTAGCTCTGCCCATCCTAGTCGTTTCTTACAGTGTTAGGAATTTTTTATGCTTTCTTCACTGCTGTTCTGACACCCGTTATCATTTTTTCAGAAAAACCCTTCAGACCCTTGGATGCAATACAGTTTACACTGTGTTGTTTCTTACTTTGATTTATATCCTCTCACCATTTCAAGGAGACCCCAAGTTTCTTTTCTTTCATAACTGACTTTGAAGGAAAACTAGACTCTTGAGTTGAGGCTTTAACGGGGGTTGGAAATCGGACGGAACTGGCCAGTTCTTCACAGGCTCCTGACTGCTAGCTTTGTTTAGCTCTTAACCACTCCCCGCACAAGTGTGTGTTTTTCCAAAATAGCTATCTCATCGTCTCTATTTAGAAGTAAACTGACAGTCCCTCCTTAACTCCCACTTTTATGACATAAAGCAACCAACAGAAAGTCTGCGAAATTTTTAGTAAGAGTTCCCCTAGGGGTTTGGTGTAAACCAGAATGTTGATCTCTGCTCTGACTTGTTGTGTGACCTTGGATGGTTTGCCACACCCTTCTGATACCTTCTTTTTTTCCTCCCAGAAAATTAAGCAAGTGTTTGTGTAAGTAGTGAACTATTTATACCTCATACACACAGTTGGATAAATATACACTGCACATTTGCACCTGCAGATTGAAAATATTTACACTGTTATGAAATATTCTTCATTTGATGATAGGCCATTAAGGATTTTGAAAATCCTTTTACTCTCAGTAAATACCATGTAAGTATTTTTTTTTTTAATGACTCATTTTCTTATGGAGGACTCTACCTCAGTAGTTGAATTCAGTTGGAGGATATGTAAGGTTGAGTTCATCCAGTTTTGTAAAGAAAAAATGTGATCACTAGCACACTGGTTAGTTAATATTTACTAATTTTTTTTATTTATTATTTTTTTAAGATTTTATTGGAGAAGGGGAGCAAGACTTCATTGGGGAACAGTGTGTATTTCCAGGACTTTTATTGGGGAAGTCTGTTTTTCCCAGGTCCCATCAGCTCCAAGTCAAGTTGTTGTCCTTTCAATCTTAGTTGTGGAGGGCACAGCTCAGCTCCAAGTCCAATTGCAGTTGTTCAATCTTAGTTGCAGAGGGCGCAGTCCGCAAGTGCTTGCAGCGGTCGAACCGGCAACCTTGTGGTTGAGAGCACGCACTCCAACAAACTGAGCCATCCGGCTGCCCTAAATATCTTAAATACGAAGTTTTTGGACAAGTGATTTGCAACTATAATATTGTTTAAAAAGATATTTCTTATGAAATATTCTCAACGTACGAAACAGAAGTTTTAAACAATTAGTACTGCCATCCTGCTTTTTATGACTGTTTTTCAAACATGATTTTGGTTCATATCTTATTCCAAATACATGGTCACCAAGAATTCTTAACTAATACATATTACAGAGTTGAAGGGAGCAGGACTCTTTTTTAACAGCTTTATTGAGATATAATTCGCACATACTGGTACAACTCACCAATTGCACAATTGAATGGTTTTTAGTATATTCACTGAGTGTATAACCATCACCACAATTTTCATCACCCCCAAAAGAAATCTGGTACCCATTAGGAGTCATTATTTCCACTCTCCCCCACCTTCCCTACCTGGACAACCACCGTTTTGCTTTCTGTCTGTAGATTTGCTGATTCTGGATATTTCATATAAATGGAATTATGTAATATTTGGACTTTATGACTGGCTTCTTTTACTTAGCATAATGTTTTCAGGGTTCAGCCATGTTATGGCATATGTCAGAATCTCATTCCTTTTTATGGCCTGATATTCCATTGTATGAATATATCACATATTTTTATTCATCATTTGATGGGCAGCTATTTCCACTATTTGGCTGTTTTGTATATAATGCTGCTATGACTATTCCTGTGCAGGTTTTTATATAGACGTGTTTTTATTTCTCTCTGGCGTATATACCTAGGAGTGTAACAGTAACTGAGTTCTATGTCTCCCTTTTACACAAGCTATCTACACATATGGGAATCCTAATACTGTGAAAGTCAGACTGTGTTTGTATGTCTGTGGGGAGAGAGTGAGAGTAAGGCTTTCCTCCATAAGTATATTATTTGGGAGTGCCAACTGCTGAGTGAAAACATTTTTGGGCAGCTCTTAACACAGGATTGAACTAGAGTGTTTCAATTAGACATGTTGCAGTTGGAAAGGGATAGCCTACATTAGAATACTTAGGTTTTGCTGAGTTTTAAAAATGACGCGTTGCCCAGTTGCATTTCTCAGCTGGATGGGGTGAATTTTTGCAATTTTACAGTTTTTATTAGGATTATTTAATTTTACCTATTTTCTTTTGGAAAAAGTCTTAGAATTCTGTAGGAGCTAACAAAGCATGGATTAAGAAAGTAGAGTTATTGGATTCATGTTAATTTTTGGAACTTTTAAAAAAATTCCCTACTCAAACCACCAGTGAGTCTTGGGACTAGAGATCTGGTAACCAAAATTTGTAAGGGGTGGCCGGTTCGCATAGTTGGTTAGAGCGTGGTGCTGATAACACCAAGGTTGCCGGATTGATCTCCTCATGGGCCACTGTGAGCTGCACCCTGCAAAGTTTGTTAATGTTTAAAAATTACAAGTTTTGATTTATGACTGAGTTATCTATGGATTTTTCTTTTTATAAATTGGGATTATAGATCTGTTCAACTCCATATTATTGCAGTATTTAACACTCTTATTATAATTTTATTTTAGTGGAAAGAAATGGCTAAAAACAAAGAACTTCCTGAAATGATTTAATTAAAACATGTTAAATTGTAATGTGTTTCTGTTAAGGTTCTATGGGGTTAAGGAATACAATACAGATATGATAGTCTAAATTAGTATGTCTGAGACGGATGCTATAAATTTCTATTTTTAACAAGTATCCAAGGTGATTATGATCTGACAAATTTGGGAAACAACTACAAAAAATATGTTGCAACAGATTTGCTTTTCATAAGAATTTAAAGTAGAATTTAATAATTACTGCATAGCGTTCTGGTTAGAGTTCATAAAAATGTGCTGAATTCCTACAGTACTTACCCATGCTAGTATCCTGGGATTTACACTAGTACTCATCATAGAAATCTGGTTAAAAAAAGCAAACTATTTATTGTAAGATTGTGGATATTACATTTGTTACTGAAGGCTCATGGATGTTTTATTTGAGACTGGTTTTGGAGATGCTACCAAATAAGTGTATTAAGTTACAGGATTAAGTTTCCCCGGACTCCTCAGGCTGTCCATCTGGCTGACAACTACTTGTAACTTAATAGAGGAACAAACTAAAGGAGTAAGGCAGAGAAAGAAACATCTGGATAACACAAATATGCTTAATAGCTTGTTAGAATTGCACAAAAGATAGGAGTCTTAATTTTTAAGTTCATTCTTTTTTTTTTTTTTTTTTTTTAAGATTTCATTGGGGAAGGCGAACAGGTCTTTACTGGGGAACAGTGTGTACTTCCAGAATTTTTTCCAAGTCAAGTTGTTGCTCTTTCAATTTTAGTTGTGGAGGGCGTAGCTCAGCTCCAGGTTCAGTTGCTGTTGCTAGTTGCAGGGGGTGCAACCCACCGTCCCTTGCGGGAGTCGAACCGGCAACCTTGTGGTTGAGAGCCCACTGGTCCATGTGGGATTCGAACCGGCAGCCTTTGGAGTTAGGAGCACGGAGCTCCAACTGCCCGAGCCACTGACTGGTCTGGCCCCTAAGATCATTCTTATATTCTTGATACCAAGAACACTTATACCTAATTTGAATTATACCTAATTTGAATTCTAAAAGTTTCTACTAGATAAAAGTAATTACATCTTTTTGATCATTTAAAAAGAAGCTGGAGATGTCTAGGAAGTGTACTCTGTGTTGCTGAGGTGGTAGTGAGGTGAATCGGAGCGTTGTCCTCTGCTTCCAGGAAAGCTCTGGGTAGTGGTCTCAGGCTATATTTACCTTTCATCCAATTTGTCTGTTTCCTTTTTATTCCCCCATGCCCCACTCTCAAAATTGACTAATTTGCTTCTTTCAGTATGCTGGGTGTCTGATATTTGGAAAACCAACTTGTTTTTCTACCATTTCTTCCTGCTGTTGTTAGTATTAGTGTTTTCACCTCTGTATTCCTCTCACCCAGCACATTGCCTTCATGCAGTAAGATTTCTACATAAGATTATGTATTGAATAAATGCAATTAAGGGCTAAGAGCTCAGAAGTGAAGAGGATGTACGGAACCAATGGTTGCATTACTAACTATTAATAGCTGTATGATTTGGGGCAAATGAATTGTCTATTCTTGTTTCTTTGTCAATAAAATTGAGACTACAATATTTTCCTTCTAGCATAAGAGGATTACTGTGACAACACATGGAAAAGTGCTTCAGAAATAAAGGTCTCATGGAGATGTAATTTATTTATGATACTAGAAATGCAAGAGCCCATTGTGGAGTCTGCTGATTAGTCACTACAGAATGTTGCGAAGGAAGTAGATGCTCTTTCTTCTCAGAATACCCTTAGAGTACATGATCCCGCAGTAGCGCCTTGGCGGGTACGTGTGGCATATTCTCAATGCCTCTGTTCTGTAATTTAATACAGATGTAGCAAATATATAATAGTGCTCCTGAGGTCTGTCTGCCCCTACTCCTAAACACAGACCTGAATGAGCCACTTTGTTGCTATGCAACTGGAAGCTCAAACTAACTTTGAACTTGGATGGATATTTTATACTGTAGGTCTGGTATGTTTATAAGTAGAATGTCAAATACACATTTAAAGCCTAAAAACCATATACTAAACTTAAATGATTGGACTTGTATTATCTTCTCCATTAGTGTGAATTGTTGAAAATGATGGATATAATGTAATCACTCACCAAATATATGGATGTATGGATATTTACATATATACTAGAGCTGAGAACTTTATTGCAAATAGGATGGTGAGTGTGGAAGATGGCAAATGATGAAATCTGTGGTTAAGATTGCATTTATGATTAGGCAATTGGGATTTGTAAGAAGATTTGAAGAGCACTAGGCTAAAAATCGAATGTGGAAACTCAGTGACCTATACTTTGACTAAGACATCTGAGTCAGAGAATGACTAAAAGTGTCTTCAGTGGTACGGATTTTTGATAAATACAAGAAATTTGAAAACGAATTCTAGAACATCAATTTTTTTATTTAAAGCATTACTCAATATATGAGTATTTCTTTATTCCTGTTACCAAAAAGTTCTGAGATTTTTTTTTTTTTTTAAATCCAGACCCTGACTTCTACCCTGTGAGATTTTATTTCAGGTAGTCTGGGATCAAGAATCTGTGTTCTTTTTGTTTTTTGAAATTTTATTGGGGAATACTGGGGGACAGTGTGTTTCTCCAGGACCCATCATCTCCAAGTCGTTGTCCTTCAATCTAGTTGTGGAGGGCGCAGCTCAGCTCCAAGTCCAGTCGCCGGTTTCAATATTTAGTTGCAGGGGGCGCAGCCCACCCTCCCATGGTGGGAATTGAACTGGTACCTTGTTGTTGAGAGCTTGCGCTATAACCAGCTGAGCCATCCGGCCGCCCCTCTGGAAGCTCAGCAGCAGCTTGTTGCCTTCAATCTCATTGTGGAGGGCGAGGTTCACTGGCCCATGTGGGAATTGAACTGGCAACCCTGTTGTTCAGAGCTCTCTAACTCAGCCATCCGGCTGCCCAAAGACTTTTTAAAGCTTAAAATTTGTTAGTGATTTGCTCTGTTCTCCCCCTCTTTTGGAACTTCATAATTTATTCCTTGCTCTCTATATTTATGTCCCATTAGCTCCTTCTCCACTGAGTGTGAAGTCTCTAATTGTATACAAAACAAAACAAATGAACTCTGAATCAATTTCTCTCTCTCTCTCTCTCTCTCTCTCTCTCTCTCTCTTTCTCTCTGCCCCCCCCCCCCTCCCTTTCCCGCTCCCCCATTGACTTCTTCCCTTTAAACCATGCTCTTTCTTTGAAAGAATAGACTTAAAACTCGCTCTACTTCACTTCCCATTCGCTCTTGAACTCTGTACCTTTTGCTGTTGGCCCTGCAAGTCAAACAGAACTGCCCTGTCAGGGATCATTACCCTGACACTTTCTTTTTGATGGGCTCTTGTTACATTTGCATGTTTGTTCACTACCTTCTTATTGAAGCGCCTCCCTTGAGTCCATGAACACTTTCCTGGTTTTCTTCCTACCTTTCTGACTATGCCTATCCAGACTTAGAGATGTCCTCTGCCAGCTTCTTATCTTTTGGCCACCCCTGAAATGTCAGTTTTGCTCTGAATTCTACGTGTATTTCTTTTTCAGATCAAACTAATAGTACTCAACATATTTTTAAAACCATGTCTCCTTTTGATACATATTTCTCTGGCTCCTATTCTGGTGGTGGTACTTGGGGAGGGGAGGAGTGCATTATTCTTTGCTCTCAGCCCCTCACTGAGGGTCATTGATACAAATAAGACTGAAGATTTATTTCCTGAGCTATACTTTCTATACTTGGTAATCTGAAAACAACAGGTAATGTTTCCTTTTTCAAGTATGAAACTGTTAAGTATGTGTTTTCAAACTCTATTACTCCCCTACTCCCCCAAATTTTGATTCTCCCCATTTGAAATCACTGCTTTCCATTCACTCTGCTTAGGTAATTTTATTTACTTGCATCTGTGCAGAGTATAATTTTGTGTCTCCAGACCTTTCTGAGTTTAAGACCTATCCGTCCAACTATTTGTTGTGCATCTCCACCTGGATAACCCAGAAGTATTCTAAAATTCAGTATGCCCCAAAGTGAACTTGGTATCCTTCTCCAAACCAAATCTTCCTATATTATCTGACTGAGAAATAGGAATAATACCAACTTCCATACAACTACTCTTATTGATTACTTAACAAATGTTTGACTTCTCACCGTTTTTCATGTCCTTCACCTTTGCTTTCCTGGTATCCTGTATAGTTCATGCCTTTATACATCTCTTTAGATTTTTCTAACGTTGCCCTAACTTGAGTCCTTGCCTTCTATCTCCAGAGGTAGTTCAAAAATGGGGCCTGACAGTGATCAATTTTAATATAGGAACAGAACTTAGACAGCCTGGGGGGGGTTGGGACTTTGTCCCTTCAACTTTCTTCCATAAATGTCACTTCTCTCAGAGCCTTTTCAATAAGAGATAACTAGTGGGAGCTTCAAGGTTTTATTCTTTGACAAGAGGTTTATGTACTAATGTTTATATTCAAGGTAGGTCTGTACATTATAATTGTAAATTATAATAATGGTAAGTAATAATAAGAATAAAGAGGTCAGCTGACAGCCTCATGAACTGTTGAGTTTTGGCTGATTGGACATGAAAGATTATCTGTCATCAACACCTATGTGTAAAAATAATTAACATGAGCCCTTCTAATAGGAAAAAATTATTATGTTAGTCAAGATTTACAGCTTTCTAGGTTCAGTTATCACCAATTAAGCTCAAGATACATCAAGAAATTAGAAGTAGTTTTCTTAGAAGTTGTTCCTGTTTCCTTAAAGCCAAATAAGTATACAAATAGTTGGGATAATTGAGGGGTTTGAGAAAATATGTTTCTTTTTCATGTACAGAAACTTCTCTCCTGCCCTCTGATAGCTTTTTTCATCAAAATGACATAAAAAAGAACAGAATAAATTAAATTTTCTAAAATGTTAGCTCTTTTGCTTATTTATTTTCCAGCTCCAATCCTTCTCAATTAGAACTTTATAACAGTGGGCACAGTCTCTGGACACATTTCAGCTGCAATATTCACTCTTGATGTGTTAGAGGACCTTGACCAGAAAGTAACTACCAGCGTGCCTTTTAAAGGCACAACTATGTTTGGCATGGTTGGTTGTGATGTGTCTGAGGTATTGGAATCACTTGAATTATCCCAGGTGAGTAAGGAGTGTCTGTCAGTCTCTGTGGCAAGGTTGTTCCTAAAGAAATGGAGTGTCATGTAGCAGGGGCATCTGGGAGTGGATGGACCCTAAAGTCCTGATCCCTTGAGTCCTGATTTTTTTAATGCTCTCTATGATTGTGTTAATATCACAATTTTTTTCTAACACCTCCAAGCCCCAAGCACTGTTTTCAAAGCCTTACCTGTACTCTCTCGTGTAATTCTGATGCTTCTGGGGCCTTGCATCCATCATCCCTTACTCACCATCAGCTTCCTACCACAATCATCTGCACCTCTCCATCTCGGTTATTATTAATATTATTATTATTTTAAAATTTTATTGGGGCGGGGGCCTTGTGCATGATAAGCTTGTGCATTGGTCTGGCCAGTTGTGCTAAGGAATTTCCACTCATGAGATCAGCCTTCAGACAGTGATAAACAGGACTTAGTGAACAACTACCTTAGCTTTCTTGCCCTTCAGGTGGGACAAATATGAAGCATGTTCTCCGCTTCAGACAAATCTGCAGCATGCTGTCTCTGAAATTCCTAGCAGGAATTAGATCCCAGTCACCCCAATATATCCTGCTCACTCATGCACTCTATTGATTTCCCTCCCTTCCTATCTTACTTCCCACTCCCCAGTTTCCTGGGACCACCCTCTAGTTTATTTTTATCTCAGGATTAGCTTCTGAAGGAAAAAAAAAGAATGAGACAGTCTTTATACAGTCTGATAAGCTATTTTTTCATTCTATCTTTCACACCACCATGATTTTTCTAAACTATAATCTGTTAATATGCTTCTCTTGCTTAAAACACTTCAGTGATTCCAAATGGTGTTAATACAGTAGTTTTTAGCCTATTTTGCATCATGATCTAATTTGTGAATCTAGTGAAAGAAATGGCGTGTTTTTCTCTTGGAAGAAAATGCTCATGCACACAGAATTTGCATATAGTTTTAGGGGCTTCATTCATGGACATGGCTAAAATAATTCCTGGCTTACAGGGTAAAACCTAAGCCTCCTAGCATCCCATAGCATACAAGGAACACCAGACGCTGACTTCTGTTTACTCCTCTGAGCCCGTCCCCTTCATAGCGTCTGATATAGCCGTATCAAATTCCTTAATTTATGTGTTGGTCCATGCTGTTGCACAATGCTTCTGTGCCTTTCCCTGCTCTTTACATCTAAAATTCATCCCTGCCCCATTGCCCAGCTGGTTCAATTAGTGAATAACCGTTCATGTCCCAAGATTGGCTCCAGTTTTGCTTTATAAAGCCTTTCCTGATTTCCGTTCCTTTTTCCCTTTTCTAGAGAGATTTGCCTATTTCAGCCTTTGGGTTGTCCTCTCCCACTCTGTGGATACTGACTTGATCATAGTACTTTATTGTTCTTATTTGTTTAGATATTTCTGTTCTACTTGGTTGAACACTCCTGAGGCAGGTGATTTATCTCAGTTTGGTTTGTGCCTTATACCTAAAGAGTACCTTGTAGCTTAAGACATGTGTTGAGTGAACACAAAAAATTGTCAGAAGGCATTGTCTTCTCTTTTAATAGCTGTAATTACTCGGTCTGTTTGTGGACTTTGCAGAATTAGAAGATTTCTCTAAATTATAAATTTAATCTAGTAATCTCCTAGGAGTAATGTGTTAAAATTGTTGAGGAACTGCCTTAGAAATTTTAAGAAAAGTAGGTTCCAGTTAGATCTTGGTTTCAAGCAACACAAAGTGTTTCTAATTTACTTAAGTAGAAAGGAACGTACGGCAAGGGTACACCATTCTGGGTGTCTCACAGAAAGGATGGGCAAGCTGGAAAATTCGCCTCCGCAAAATAGGCAGGAACCAGGGGAGACTGCTGCAGACTCAGTCAGACTCAGGCCACAGGAATACACTAGTAGTTAGGACACTGCAGCTGTATGTGCACCACTGCCTCTGTTGAACTCAGACCACTGCCACCTTTCCTGGGAATTAACTGTAAATGTCTTTCCAGGCTCCAAATCCGAGGTGGGAGCCCTGACTTGGCTGAACCTAGATCACATATCTGTACCCTAGGTGCCCTGGACTAGAAGAGAAGAGAAAATGTCTACCCCATTTTAGCTCTTGTAGTGGGGGATTTGTTTTCTACTAAGATTGACGCTGTTGGGGTCTGATGGTAGGCAGGCAAAAAAATAAAAAGGCGAATGTCTGTTACAGCCCTGCTGCTAATTAATACCTGGTTTATAGACCTCAGAAAACTTATTTTACCTCTATGGGTTTCCCTTTTCTCATTTGTAAATTTGAAATACTGTCATGTCACGATTAAATGGTAACAGTATAAAAGTATGATAAAATATTTTGGGCTGTTGGAGGAGTAAAGCATCCTGTAAGAACACAGTGGATGTAGCTTTTATTCCTGTGATGTAAGCTATAGCACTTTCCTTTCCTTTGGAGTATGTGTTAATAATTTTGAAATACCTTTCTGAATTTTATGGGAGCTTTTAAAATTGAATAGGGTAGTCCAGGCCTATTGTTTGATTTATTGGATATTTTGATATAATTTGGTAGCATTGCCTCCTGGAAGATAGAAACTATAGGAACTTTTATACGTTGAACCAAGATTTCTTTTGATAGCATAAGTAAAAACTGATAGTAATAGCAACAATAAATGCATTAAAGAAAGACAATATTTAACCATTCAAGGCAGATTTTTGTGTTATCTTTCTTTTTATCTCTTTATATAGCCGCTTGTTTATTTTGTGCATTTCAAGCTCTGCATGTATTTTTTTCATTGTTTATCATTCTAGGACATTTCTCTTAGTTTACTTATTATAGATCTTAAATTTTGCCAACATTGCCTGTCTCTCCTTCCTGTTATTATTTATCTGAACCTCTTTTTATTTTACTGGGTATTTCTTGAGATCTCAAAGCAGTCTATATTGTTGTTTTAAGCAAACAACAAAGTTATTTGGGAACCTCTTAATAAGACATTTTGGTTGGAAACAACTATTAAGGTACATAGTAGGTGTCAAAAGGTACAGATTTTCAGTTATAAAATAAATCCTTCATGGAAATATAATGAACAGCATGGTGACTATAATTAATACTGTATTGCATATTTTCAAGTTGCTAAGAGAGTAGATCTTAAAACAAAGTACCTGGTAGGTAAAATAGCTACTAAGTCTAGGTGAAGAAGTAAGAGTTATAGTTGTATTGATTAAGGAACAAGTTAGGTTGCCGAATGAAGAGATTCAGAATAAAGGCTCTTAAACCAGTCCAGAGACTAGTGGTTCAGGATGGCAAGGCGACTCTGCTCCACATAGACATTCAGGGACCCAGGTTCCTTCTGTCTTGTTGCTTCACCATCCCCTAAAGTGGTGTGCTAGTTTGCATGCCAAAGCTAGGTGTCTGTCATATTCACATTTCAAACCATAGGAAAGAGGGAAGAAGAAGTCTTTAAGGAAAGACCCACAAATTACAGATATAACTTCTACTCATATTCCTATGGCTAAAACTAGCCATGTGATGCATTAAGTTGGAAAAGAGACTGGAAAATATAATCTGCAGCTGTATACATGGACCTAACTGAAATTTAGGAGGATTTTTTTAGTAAAAGATATAAGACATCGTATACTGGGGTGGGGATGAGGTGGGGACTTAGCTAGTGTTTTTGCCACATAGGTGAAGATATAGAAACTAGGGGGAGAGAGGGAAATTTGCTTTTCATCTGGAGTCTGAATAAATTCCCACTTGTAAGTAAATAAAAGTTACATTTTTAAGATTACTGAGAAAAGTCTGATAAATATTTATTTTCATATTTAGTTGAATAATTGGTGTCAATGGGAAAACTTATTGGCATGTAATAGAATTCAAACTGAAAAAATACTTTTATGTTTTTAGGTTTTACACATCTGTTAGTAGACCTTTTTGGAGCTCTGCCACCCAACTCAATGGCGTCCTCTACTACTGTGCCTGTAGGATTTCACTATGAAACAAAGTATGTTGTTCTCAGCTACTTGGGACTCCTCTCTCAAGAGAAGCTGCAAGAGCAACATCTTTCCTCACCCCAAGGTATTATCTTTGGCTTATGGTGGTTATAGTAAGTAGTAATAATTACCTCGTATATAAAAGTATTTGTATCTAATTCACATTTATGGTTTATGTGATCAAATAATACTAATCAGCTTTCAAGGAATAACCCCTCTTCCCATCGCTTGATCCATTACCAGAAGCAGCTGCTTTGAATGCTTTTTAAGAGCTTGATATTTTAAATGATCGCCCTTGGTGCTGTTTAAAATGTACTAAGTCCATGTAAATAAACAGAAACCCATGTGTCTTCAGAGATTTCATACTTAATAAGACATATATTAGAATTACATAAATTATTTTTAAATTTATAATACAATTAAGTTCCTTGAATTGCCTTTTTTCAAGGATGTTAGATTTAAACAATTTTTATATCTGATAAACAGTTTTTAACACATTTCTTTGTATTGGGAAGTTATATATATCCTTTGTTTGTCAAACAAAGCTTAAAACAGTTACTGGAGTCTGAATCAGTCTTCATGAAGATACCGTGTTTCTCCGAAAATAAGACCGGGTCTTATATTAAGTTGTGCTCCAAAAGACTCATTAGGGCTTATGTTCCGGGGATGTCATCCTGAAAAATCATGCAAAGGGTTATTTTCCAGTTAGGTCTTATTTTCGGGGAAACACGGTATAGCATCATCATCTTAAATATTCTCATTCACAGATATCTAATGCAGCCTTGGAGGTAGTTCTTATTTATACTCTATCATTCTGGCTTCAGAAAGGTTAGTATTGAGAATTCAGAAATGATGGAATCCAGTGGCCATTCTAATACCGTGTTTCCCAGAAAATAAGACCTAACCGGACCATCAGCTCTAATGTGTCTTTTGGAGCACAAATTAATATAAGACCTGGTCTTATATTTATATTATATTATATTACACTACACTACACTACATTACATTACAAAATAAGACCGTGTCTTACATTAACTTTTGCTCCAAAAGACGCATTAGAGCTGATGGTCCGGCTAGGTCTTATTTTCGGAGAAACACGGTAGTTAGGAAGGATGACAGAAGGTGTCCCAACAATGCTAACTTAATGCTTACATATAACTAGTGGGTGTGTTCTATTTTGAAATATTGAATCATATTTTAAAACACCAAAAGTAGGTTGCTATTTTAAACAAAATGATATCAAAATGACAATGACTTTTAAAACTCATTAAAGAAAATGTGATACCAAATACTATATTATTTCACCAAACTCACACAGCAACTATTTTACTTCCTATTATCTTCTAATCTTTATCAATGTACACATGATTTTTACATAGTTGTAATCAATCATTTGTTATTTTTTTCACTCAGTTTTGTCTTAAACATATTTGCATGTTTCTGTGTTCTCCTTTATTGTATGTCTAAATATTTCCTTTTTTTTTTTGTATATATGCTGCCAAAGCGAGCACCTTTCTTTTTTTTTTTTTTTAATGAGTAGCACTGCTATAAAATTTTCGGTTTCACATAAAAGCCATTCTACCTAGGTCACTAACATTGGTAGTAGGGCTTTAATTGAAAAATTCAATTAAAGAGGGAATCATAAATAAAGAGGTTATTATAAGAAATTTTAATTTAAAATGTTAATGTATATTTATCCAGCAATTTTGATGTAGGGCTAAGGATTTTTTTTAAAATATGGGTCTGTTGTTTAGAATTCCATGTCATCTTTCTAGCATATCTATTACCTATAGTTTCTGATTTATGTTTATTTAAGGTAGAGTAAGAACATAAAGACACGTATAAAATAATCTGATTAAAGAGTCATGCTAAATTTTTACGATTTTTCAACTGTATAAACAACTGTAAAAGTTGTTTCTCTCACACCCAATCTGAAATGATATTTTTAAAGCAACTTCCCAAAACATTTACAAAGTGTGATCAAATAATACAGTGAATGTTTAAAAAATTTTATTATAGTAAAAGACACATTGTCATTAATACCCCTCAAAATACTTCCCCTCGCTTCAAACACACTTATCCCATTGTTCTTGCCACTTTCTGAAGCAAACCTGGAAGTCCTCTTTCAGGAGTGTCTGGTTGCGCTGTTGTGGCTGCCTCAATGTCCTGAATCATTTTGACTTCGGGGAAGAGCCAGAAGTCACATAGTGCCAGATCCAGTGAATAAGGTGGATAAAGGACACACTATAATGTTTTTATTTGACAGAAATTGCCATACCAGGAGCAATGTGTGACATGGAGCGTTGTCACGATGGAGGATGATTTACGGCACACTTTAAAACACACCTTCTCAACTGTAGCTCACACCTGCCTGACTGCAATGAGCAAGTTGAAACTTGTCACACACTAAGGTTCCACACGCTGCTTCCCATATTGAAGATCCCTGCCTTTCTGTTGGATGGCACTCGGCAGCAGCATTCACCATAGTTTGTGATCACAATGGAAAGGCTCCATGTCACACATTGCTTCTGGTACGACAATTTCTGGCCAATAAAAATATTATGGTGTATCCTCATCCATCTTATTCACTGGATCTGGCACCGTGCGACTTCTGGCTCTTCCGCAAAGTCAAAATGACTGTGAAAGGTAAACGTTTTGAATTGATTCAGGACATCGAGGCAGCCACAACAGCACAACTAAAGACATGAAAGAGGACTTCCAGAACTTGCTTCAGAAAGTGGCAAGAACAATGGGATAAGTGTGTTTGTAGTGAGGGGGAGTATTTTGAGGGGGATTAATGGCATTGTATCTTTTACTGTAATTTTTATTTAAACATTCACTGTTTAAATTTTTTATCACACCTTGTAATTTAACTTTTGTAGAAATACCAAGTCTCGGGATGGCTGGTTAGCGCAGTTGGTTAGAGCGTGGTGCTAATAACACCAAGGTTGCCAGTTCAATCTTCGCATGGGCCACTGTGAGCTGCGCCTTCCCCCCCCCCAAAAAAAAAAGGAAATATCAAGTCTCTATAATCATATTTCAATGATGTCTATGATTTTAAATAAATTATACAATTTCAGTGGCAAGTATAACTTTCGTAAACAGGTGGGGAGAAAAATAACTAATTTTTGGTAAGCATACAACTTATGCAAGTATGCTAGAAAGTAGTCTGCTAGCTGCATGTGTTCAGCTTGCTTTGGGCATGTTCAGTATGTTTTATAGTGAGACTGTAGTAGGTCTCTTAACAAATCACTTCAGTGGAGGTTAGTTAAGAGTGCTTCTCCTATATATTTAAAAAAATTATTTTGCTAAGTTATCTAGAGTCAAACTATGGAATCAGAGTAACACCATTTTCATGAGGGGCTTGCCTTTTAAAATAAATATGTGGCCTATAGATTGTCATACCATGTAGCATATCTTTTTAAGTTTTTGCACATCGTTTTAAAAACTTGTTATAACTTCTGAAATGCTGGATCCCATTGTTCTAAGTCTCAGGTATTTAGACTCAGCAAGCGTCTACCATAACGGACTTACTGGGAGTCTAACTGAGTAGTTGCATTCCTAGTGATTCATGCATAAATGGTTAGCATGCTTGAGGTAAGTGTTGTGTCTACAGCCGTTCAGTTTAGGAGGAAGATTCTGGGAATTAATTTTATGAACACATGTAGTTTTTATACTTCAACCTCCTAGAACTCCATAGGTGCCAAAAGTGGACATCAAGACTCAGTGAATTAGAGTAAGATAATTTATTACTCCAGCCCAGCAAACATCAGGAGTGTTACCATGGTAGCACCAGTTCCCTTGCCCCCAAGTACCGCAGGGTAATGCAGTAAACCCACTTGATGGCATTTCATATAGTAGGTTGTACTGCAGCTGAGGAACCCAGTTCACCTTTCTCAGGGAGCAAGCAGTCACATTGTGGTCATTTCGACCTACCTAATTGGCTTTGAGTAACTTTAGAAATGGCTCAGAGTCAGAGGACAGGTAGGTTTTCAGTTTGTCACACTGGGCAAGGACATACAAGGATGCTTGGGGCTCATTGAAGGCTACCACTCCTAATAGTCTACTCCTCAAGATTAAATGCAGTGACATTCAGTGAAAGCCATGACAGCAAATGAAGTTCATTGTTGAAACTTCTGGTTCATTAACACAAGATAGATTCAAATATTTTCCAGAGTACCTATAGATGAATACTGTAGTGAATAACCATAGGTTTTAAGTACATTTTCATAATCTTTGTAAATTTATCTAATTTTTCTGCTTCACACATATTTTTGCCACTATCAGTAGTAATACATCTTAGCAGATTCTACTTCAGGTTGTAGCGAATTAGTGTTTTCCCAATTTCTTTGAAAATAATCTCGCGTGTAATTATTTTGTGCAGGCTATGCCAATTCTTCAGATACTTCAAGCTCGGCATTGACTCCTTGAATAAACAACTGCTGAGCAGTTTTCAGACACCTGTCAATGTATCAAGAGCCAGGGAGAACCACTCAAAATTGTTTGCCTTATATTTCAGTTGACTGTTGATGTTGTTCCGGTTGTCCTTAATTCATTGAGCAACTGATCCTCTCCATAAAACTGATAATCGTTTTGTGGTGTTTTTTTTTAGCGAAAACCCATGGTTTTCATGTTTGCTTTCTCTTTTTTTTAAAGATTTTTATTGGGGAAGGGGAACGGGACTTTATTGGGGAACAGTGTGTACTTCCAGGACTTTTTTCCAAGTCAAGTTGTTGTCCTTTCAATCTTAGTTGTGGAGGGTGCAGCTCAGCTCCAGGTCCAGTTGCCGTTGCTAGTTGCAGGGGGTACTGCCCACCATCCCTTGCAGGACTCGAGGAGTTGAACAGGCGACATTGTGGTTGAGAGCCCACTGGCCCGTGTGGGAATCGAACTGGAAGCCTTCAGAGTTATGAGCACAGAGCTCCAACCACTTGAACCACCTGGCCGGCCCCAAAGACTAATAATCTTAAACTTTTTTTTTTCTGGACACATTTCTTCAGCTGCTGCAGTTGGACATGATTTAATTAACTCAACACCAGTAAACAGCTTACCTTGCTAACAACTGAGCCATGTAGAAATTTACTTTGGTTGCAGCCTCATTTTCATTGTTTGTTTATTTATTTATTTTTAAATTTTTTTAATTTTAATTTTTTTTATTGGGGAACAGTGTGTTTCTCCAGGGTCCGTCAGCTCCAAGTCATTGTCCTTCAATCTAGTTGTGGAGGGCGCAGCTCAGCTCCAAGTCCAGTCACCGTTTTCAATCTTTAGTTGCAGGGGGCGCCACCCACCATCCCATGCAGGAATTGAACCCACAATCTTGTTGTTGAGAGCTTGTACTCTAACCAACTGAGCCATCCAGCCACCCCTCTGGAAGCTCAGTGGCAGCTCGTTGTCGTCAATCTAGTTGTGAAGGGCACAGCTCACTGACCCATGTGGGAATCGAACCGGCAACCCTATTGTTCAGAGCTCGCGCTCTAACCAACTGAGCCATCTGGCCACCCATCATTTTTTATTTTATGAAAAAAATTCCATGATGAGATGTTCCTTTTTAAATATTCTAAGTTTTCTGACATGCTTTCCTGTGAGTTGGGAATACTGTGATGAGTGCTTGATAGTCTGGTGATACCAATGCATATTTTGTTCTTTTAGCACGGCTATAATGTCACTGCATACTAAACATAATACTTTGCCATCTGATTTGATAACAAAATAATGCTACCTCCATTGTTCCTGAAAACAGAATATTTAAAGGCCATTTTTCTTGTTTGACATGATGGGTCTGCATAGGTAAGATAAAAGTTGTGGTGTGGCTATTGAGATGATGTGTAGTTACAACTGTGTCACTGCGTCTGGTAAGTGCTGAATAGCAGGGAAGCTCTGAGAGCATTGCACACAGTCTTTATTGGAGTTGCTCATCTCTCATATCGAGGCACAAAACAACCATAAATAACACATGGATGAGTTAGGGTGGCTGTAGTCCACTTACATTTTATTTATGGGTACTGTATTTCCTATAATTTTTATATATCATGAAATACTGATTTTTGTCTTTTTCAACCATTTAAAAATATAAAAATCATCCTTACCTCATAGGCTGTACAAAATATGCAGTGGGCCAGATGTGGCTCATGGGTCAGTTTGCTGGCACCCGATATGTTACATCCATGCAAGAAAAATTATTTTTCTCATTCTTATTGAGGAGCTTATTTCACTTATGCACAAAACTAAATGCTGTTATTTTTTCATATTAAGCCCAAATCTGTCTGTCACTTTCATTCTTTACTCATATTTCTTTTTTTATTAAAATCTTTATTTTTAATTATGTAAGTAAAATATATATAAATTTGGAAGTATTTAGAAAAGTTAAAAAAAAAAAGAAAAGAAAAACATCCTATAGTCCACTAACTGAAATTATGAAACGTTAACATTTTTTCCAAACATTTTTATAGGTCCATATAAATTTGAATTTATGACTTATAAAAATGAGATCATATATATGCCAATTTGTAACGTTTTAAAAATTAACAATATATTTGAACATCTGTCCAAGTCAACAAATAAATATGTATAGTCTCCTACTGTAGGACATTTAGGGCATTTACTGGTAAAAGGTATTCATCACCCACTTTTGGAGTGGACACATGACAGTCCTTAAGTTAGCCTGCAAATTCCATAAAACTTTACCAGTTTCCAGTTTCATTAACTGTTCCAAAATATTCCCCTGACTAGTTATAGCTTGATAGATCTAGAAAAACACTACTTAATAGAACTTTGTGCAGTGGTGAAAATGTTCTGTATCTGCTATGTCCAGTATTGCAGTCACAAGTGACGTGTGACAGTTGAGTGCTTGAAATGTGACTAGTGAGACCAAGGAACTGAATTTTTAATTTAATTTTTGTATTTAGAAAGCTAAATGTGGCTGCAATATTTGACACACAGGTCTAGAACTCAGTTTTCTGTCTTCCCCTCTAAACCAGCCCCTATTTTTACAGTAAATTTTTAATGACACCACCTGCTACCCAGGCTTGAAAGATAAGTATCATCTTTTAGCTCTTATCTCTGTTTCCTGCTCTCTTTCTATGTCAACTGTTACCAAGTGTCCCAATTTTTGTGACGATTCTCCCATTATCTTATAGGTCCTGCTTCAAATTATTGCAGATGTCTCCTGATTTTCTCCTTCATTTTATGTCCTCTTATTCATACGTTTTACATGCTACAAGCAGATTGAGCTTCCTAACATTGCCTCTTGCATTGAGAACCCACAGTTGCTCCCTTTTCCCTAAGGCTACTCTGCAAAACTTTCATTGGTACCCATGATATAGTCTCATTGCCTCTGCGTCTTATGTTTGTTATTGCCTTGTATTTTAAACAACCCATACGTTCAGGAACACAACAGGGCTGTCCCCTATCAGCCCTCTGCTTTTCAACATAGTGTTGGAAGTCCTTGCCAGAGCAATCACGCAAGAGAAAGAAATAAAAGGCATCCAAATTGGGAATGAAGAAGTTAATTATCACTCTTTGCAGATGACATGATGCTATATATAGAAAACCCTAAAGACTCCACCAAAAAGCTATTAGAAACAATCAACAAATACAGTAAAGTTGCTGGCTACAAAGTCAACGTACAAAAGTTCATTGCTTTCCTATATACTAACAATGAAATCTCAGAAAAAGAAATACAAAAAACAATTCCTTTTGCAATTGCAGCAAAAAGAATAAAATACCTAGGAATAAAGTTAACCAAGGATGTGCAGGACCTATATGCTGAAAACTATAAGACATTTTTGAAAGAAATTGAAGAAGACACAAAGAAATGGAAAGACATTCTGTGCTCATAGATTGGAAGAATCAACATAGTTAAAATGGCCATATTACCCAAAGCAATATACAGATTCAATGCAATCCCCATCAAAATCCCAATGGCATTTTTTAAAGAAATAGAACCGAAAATCATCAGATTTGTTTGGAACCACAAAAGACCCCGAATAGCCAAAGCAATCTTAAGAAAAAAGAACAATAATGGAGGTATCACACTTCCTGACTTTGGCTTGTACTACAGGGTTACAATAATCAAAACAGCATGGTATTGACAGAAAAACAGACACATAGACCAATGGAATAGAATTGAGAACCCAGAAATCAAACCACATAAATATGGACAGATAATTTTTGACAAAGAAGCTAAAAACATACAATGGAGCAAAGACAGCCTCTTCAATAAATGGTGCTGGGAGAATTGGATAGCCACGTGCAAAAGAATGAAACTGGACTGCTATCTGTCACCATGTACCAAAGTTAATTCAAAATGGATCAAAGACTTAAGCATAAGACCTGACACAATAAACTGCATAGAAGAAAACATAGGTACTAAACTTATGGACCTTGGGTTCAAAGAGCATTTCATGAATTTGACTCCAAAGGCAATGGAAGTAAAAGGTAAAATAAACGAAAGGGACTATACGAAACTTAAAAGCCTCTGCACAGCAAAAGAAACCATCGACAAAATAAAGAGGCCACCAACTGAATGGGAGAAGATTTTTGCAAACAGTGCCTCTAATAAGGGGCTAATATCCAAAATATACAAGGAACTCATGCAACTCAACAACAAAAAAACAAAAAAATGGGCAGAGGACTTGAAGAGACATTTCTCCAAAGAGGACATACAAATGGCAAATAGACATGAAAAAATGCTCAACATCACTAATCATCAGAGAAATGCAAATCAAAACCACAATGAGATATCACCTCACCCCAGTCAGAATGGCTATCATCAACAAGACAAATAGTAACAAATGTTGGAGAGGCTGTGGAGAAAAAGGAACCCTCATACACTGTTGGTGGGAATGCAGACTGGTGCAGCCATTATGGAAGGCAGTGTGGAGGTTCCTCAAAAAATTACGAATAGAATTGCCATATAACCCAGCAATCCCTCTCCTGGGTATCTACCCAAAAAATCTGAAAACATTTAGAGATAAAGACACGTGTGCTGCAATGTTCATTGCAGCTTTGTTTACGGTGGCCAAGACATGGAAACAACCAAAATGTCCTTTGATAGATGAATGGATAAAGAAGTTGTGGTATATATACACAATGGAATACTATTCGGCAATAAGAAAAGATGATATAGGAACATTTGTGACAACATGGATGGATCTTGAGAGTGTAATGCTGAGCGAAATAAGTCAGACAGAAAAAGCAGAGAACCATGTGATTTCACTGATATGTGGTATATAAACCAAAAACAACAAAAGAACAAGACAAACAAATGAGAAACAGAAACTCATAGACACAGACAATAGTTTAGTGGTTACCAGAGGGTAAGGGGGTTGGGGGGTGGGAGATGAGGGTAAGGGGGATCAAATATATGGTGATGGAAGGAGAATTGACTCTGGGTGGTGAACACACAATGGGATTTATAGATGATGTAATACAGAATTGTACACCTGAAATCTATGTAATTTTACTAACAATTGTCACCCCAATACATTTTAAAAATAAATTAAAAAAAAAAAAACTTCCCCTCGCTTCAAACACACTAATCACATTGTTCTTGTCACTTTCTGAGGCAGTTCTGGAAGTTCTCTTTTGTGAGTGTTTTTAGTTGTGCTGTCGTGGCTGCTTCAACGTTGTGAATCATTTTGACTTTGGGGAAGGTACCAGATCCCATGAATAAGGTGGATGAGGACGCACTGTAATGTTTTTATTTGACAGAAATTGCCGTACCAGAAGCGATGTGTGATACAGAGCCTCTCTGTTGTGATCACAAAATACGGTGAATGCTTCTGCCAAGTGCCATCCAATAGAAAGGCAGGGATCTTCAATACGGAAAGCGGCATGTCAAATCTTAGTAACTGTATGACAAGTTTCAACTTGTTCGGTGCAGGTAGTCGGGTGTGAGCTACAGTTGAGAGGTGTGTTGTAAAGTGTGCTGTAAATCATTCTCCATCATGACAACGCTCCATATCACACATCGCTTCTGGTATGGCAATTTCTGTCAAATAAAAACATTACAATGTGCCCTCATCCACCTTATTCCCTGGATCTGGTACCTTGAGACTTCTGGCTCTTCCCCAAAGTCAAAATGATTCAGGACATAGAGGCAACCATGACAGTGCAACTAAAGACACTCACAAAAGAGGACTTTCAGAACTGCTTCAGAAAGTGGCAAGAACAGTGGGATACATGTGTCCGAAGTAAGGGGAAGTATTTTGAGGGGGATTAGTGGCAATGTGTATTTCACTGTAATAAATTTTTTTAAATTTAAACATCTACCGTATTATTTGGTCATACCTTGTATTTATTACTGCAGTATAGACTAGCCTGTCCTAATTAACATATCTGCCAAATATACACGTAGGATGACCAAGTAGCTGTCCAGTTTCCCCAGGATTGAGTAAAACTGGGGAAATAATGAGCAAAGTGACACAAGTTGGTCATCCTAATATACACTTCTCCACCTATCCAAATTCTACTCATTTGTATTATTTCTCAGTAACGTAGTGTAACAGAAGCCATGCTCACAAAAACCACACCTTTTCAACCCCTGTGACGTACTAAATTTAGAAGGACCTTAGGGATTGTATTGATCAATGTTTTTTCCTGTTTCAGCGTAGAATTTTTTTTTCCACCTGAACATTGTAGGATCTGAGGAGTTTACCTGCTTTGGCATTTTTGTTTTGTTTTTGAAATTTGGTTGTTATCCTTATATTGTTTTCTTGTAAGCCCAAGTGTAAAATTTACACATAAATACAAAATGTGTGGGCTAACTTCTTAGAGGGAACCTGTCTATCCTATTTGTTATCTAAAATGTGGTATAGAACACACTCCTATGCTATGCATAGGATCTACTATCGCATTCATTGGTGTAATGTGGGTAGGTTTGGTTTCAAGTCATGAAGCAATAAGTGTGAGAAGAGTCTAAATGAGGTGACTATTTAAGACTCAAGGTATCTGTCACATTAAATGTGTTTCATTTTTTTTCCTAAGTGAGTCATATGCTATGTACAGACTTTTCCATAAATACTTTACACTTTTGCAGAACTAGTCAACTCTCCTAGACTGTTACTTTATGTTGAATGTAGTCAGCCTTGTTCAGTATTATATATTCTGGGGATGGCCTGGTGGCTCAGGTGGTTGGAGAGCCATGCTCCTAACGCCTAGGTTGCGGTTCTATTCCCACATGGGCCAGTGAGCTGCACCCTCTACAGCTAAGATTGTGAACAACAGCTCTCCCTGGAGCTGGGCTGCCGTGTGCAGCTGGAGGTTGACGTGAGACACAGTGGGCTGCTATGTGCTGCTGTGGGCTACTGTGTGCCGCCATGAGTGGACGGTGGCCAGCGTGAGCAACTGGCAGCCGGCGAGAGCTGCCATGAGCTGCTCTGAGTGGCCAACCGATGCCCGGCGACCCGGGGAGGGGGGGCGTGCAAGGCTCATAATACCAGCATGGGCCAGGGAGCTGTGTCCTACACAACTGGACTGAGAAACAATGGCTTGAACCAGACAGGGGGTGGGGGTGGGGTGGGGGGTAGAGGCAGAAGAAAAGGGGAAAGAAAAAAAAGGGTTGTATATTCTGAATAGAAGAAGTCCAGCTGACTTCCGGAGACATTTGATGCCAAATAATAACTTGTTGTGCTCAACTTTGCATATATCGTAAGTATTAATATGGAGAGCCTCGGTGCTACAGTAGTTAATATGGATTTAATAAAACATGTCTTTCTTAGGTTAGGAAGGAAATTTCATGTCTGTTAATTAGTAATGTGACTGTCAGATTCATGTAGTTGTGATACTGGTTTGCTATTTGTTCAACCATTAAACAGTAACTCCCAATTTTCCCCTTCTCCTCCACCCTCAGACAACTACTATTCTACTTTCTCTCTCTGTGAATTTGACTATTCCAAGCATCTCATTTGAGTGGAATTATATAATATTTGTCCTTTTGTGTCTGCCTTATTTTGCTTAACATGTTTTGAAGGTTCATCCATGTTGTAGCACGTATCAGAATATCATTTCTTTTCAAGGATGGATAATATTCCATTGTATGCATGTAGCACATTTTGTTTATCCATTCATCTATTAATGGACATTTGGGTTATTTCTACCTTTCAGCTATTGTGAATAATGCTGCTCTAAATATTGGTCTACAGATATCTGTCTGAGTCTCTGCTTTCAGTTCTTTTGGGTACATTCCCACGTGTAGTATTGCTGGACCACATGGTAATTCTATGTTTAAGTTTTTGAGGAACTGGCATACTTTTTTTCACAGTAGGTGCAGCAGTTTATAGCCCCATCAGCAGCACACAGGAATTCCAGTTTTTCCACATCCTCACCAACAGTTGTTGTTTTCTGTTTGTTTGTTTGTTTTAAATTTTTGTAATTGTTAGCCTAATGAATGTGAAGTGGTATCTCATTGTGGTAGCTCATGTCTTTTTATTGCTGAATAATATTCCCTTGTATGGATGTACTATATTTATCCATTCAGCTGTTGTAGAATATCTTGATTGCTTCCAAGTTTTGGCAATTATGTGTAAAGCTGTTAAACATTTATGTGCAGGGTTTTGTGTAGGTATAAGTTTTTAACCCATTTGGGTAAATACCAAGGAGCATGATTGCTAGATGATATGGGAAGAGTATATTTAGTTTTGTAAGAAACTGT
The DNA here is from genome assembly GCF_036562045.2 of Rhinolophus sinicus. Classification (NCBI taxonomy): domain Eukaryota; kingdom Metazoa; phylum Chordata; class Mammalia; order Chiroptera; family Rhinolophidae; genus Rhinolophus; species Rhinolophus sinicus. The sequence continues at coordinate 109,807,948 of NC_133752.1, read as the reverse complement.
CAAGGTGCCTTCCAAAGTGACTGGACCACTTTCCTGGACCATACACCAACTATGTGTGAGGGTTCCAGTTTCTTCACATCTTTGCCAAACTTGGCTGTTATCTGTATTTTTTTCTTATAGCCATCCTGGTGGGTGTGCAGTGGTATCACACTGTGGTTTTAATTTGCATTTCCCTAATGGCTAATGATGTTGAACATCTTTTCAGGTGCTTATTGGGCATTTGTATAACTTTGGAGGAATGTGTATTCATATCCTTTGCCCATTTTTAAAAATTGGGTTATTCGTCTTTCTATTGTTGAGTTGTAAGACTTTGTAATATATTCTGGCTACCAGACCCTTTCCAGACATGTGATTTCCAGAGATATTTTCTTCCATTCTGTGGTTTGTGTTTTCGCTGTATTGGTAGTGTCCTTTGGCATACAAAAGTTTTTAGTTTTTATGAAGTCCAATTGATCTACGTTTTCTTTGATTTCTTATGCTTTTGGTGTCATAGCTGAGAGACTTAGCTATGGGTCACATACATTTTCACCTATGTATGTGATTTATAGTTTTAGCTCTTAAATTTGTATCTTTGATCTATTTTGAATTATTTTTTTTTATATGATGTGAAGTCCAGAGTCATTCTATTGCATGGGAATAGCCAGTTGTTCCAGCACCATTTCTTGAAAAGGCTATTCTTCCCCCATGGAATGACCTTGGTACCCTTGTCAAAAATCAGTTGACCTTAAATATATGGATTTATTTCTGGCTTTTCAATTGGGTTTCATCAGTCTGTATGTCTTTTTCTATACTATTACCATACTATTTTGATTACTGTAATTTTGTAGTAAGTTTTAAAATTGTGAAGTGTGAGTCTTCCAACTTTATTCTTTTTAAAAAATTCTTTGACTATGCTGTGTCTCTTGCAATTCTATATGAATTTTAGGAGTGTCTTGTCCATTTATGGAAAAAAGGCAGTAGGAATCTTGATAGGGATTGCATTTAATCTGTAGATCAATTTGGGGAGAATTGCCATCTCTGATCAACTGTTCAAGACCGATTCTTATACCTCCCCATCCCAAATTATGATTCACAATTCTTCATTTCTGGAGATGTGTACTGTTTCTTTTTTCCCACGGTCTTTCTATCAAGAACAGAAGATGTTTGGTCCTGTTATGAAACCAGACTTTGAGTTGAGTGCATGGTAATTTTTCTCTGCATTTGTATTCTTAGAGTCTGCCCTACCTCAAGTTTTTTTTCCCAGTCTGCAGGATGCCAGGAGGGTATGGTAACACTGGCACCTGAAAACTGCCGTCATGATTGGCAAATTTGGAATTTGATTATTATTTTCTAATTTGATTTCTTATTTAGTGGTCCAATATAGTATCTTTTGGGGTATTTGTTTTTGCTATTGAATGAATAATTGAACCATGTTATCTATATGGTTAGTAGATGTTTTTAATTTGATTATAATTATTTGGGTTGTCTAGAGCAGTATTTGTCAGAACTAATTGCCTGAATACTTGTTAAAACAAAGATCTTGGAGCCCTACCCCAGACCTTCTGAAGTAGACGCTCCATGCTGGGGCCTGGGAATCTGTATTTTAAGTATATTCTCTGGGTAATTGTTAATCTGATATTCACTTTGAAATACTGAATGTATTTCAGGGCTGGAATGTGTTGATTGCTGACTCACGTGACTCTCCATTTGGCAATGAGGTGGGTGGGATTTAGTGTGTTAAAGTCTGTTTGTCTTTAAAATATTTTTTTCCTGGTTTATAGTACAGAATTTATGCTGCATTGGTGTATAACTCTATGTTTTTGAAAGTCGGGGGTTTGGAGGGGGTTTTGATTAAATGAAAATCACTGAGTCTGTCTGTGTCATTGGTTAGCTAAATAAATAGCCTTTTGTGCCCTGACAACGGTAGACTTTTTCTGGTTTAGGTTTTCCACATGGCTTATTATCAACTGTGACAACTTGTTATGTATAATCAGCATCACATTAGTCTCATGAGAATAGTCACTCCTTTAATCAGCTGCTTTTCTTTAATCTGGTGTGGTGAGGCATATGGTAACCAAGACATTATTGTCACTTACTTTGTGTCATGGTAGTGGCATTGGTGGTAGTGTCATTGGGTATGTGGGTGTGTATATGTTTTAGGTATATAGATTTTCCAAAAAGAGGCAGATGGCAGATAAAACATTCATGTATTCCTTATTTTTCACTACTCATAAAAAATTATAATCATATGTTCTGAAATTCAGCAGTAATTTTACTTAAAAAGTAGGTTATCTACTTTTTAACCTTGTTTCTGTATGATTTATTTGAGCCGAGGCAAGTCATTTAAAATCTCCAAGTCCCATGTTCGTCATCTAATGAGGAGGATGGACTAGACAGCCTTTTCTTTACATACCTTTCCAAATTTAAAATTCTATGATTCAGACAGTGATAAAACTCTCATAAGCGTGGAGATATAGTTGATGTCTTTTTTTTTCAATTCTTCATTCTCAATATTCTCCATCACAATTCCATCACCATAAATAAATGTTCTAGTTACTGTTCTATGTATGTGGATGGTCTGTATTCTTATTCTTTTATGTAAAATGAATTCTCATTTTATTTCTTTTAACTTTTGTCATTTGAGCTTGCCTCAAAATATATAGATAACATTTTCCTTTTTTTATTCTGTTGAATTTATATATAACTTTTATTGTCTTTTTTTCTTTTCTTTTTAAGATTTTATTGGGGAAGGGGAACAGGATTCCATTGGGGAACAGTGTGTACTTCCAGGATTTTTTCCAAGTCAAGTTGTTGTCCTTTCAGTCTTAGTTGTGGAGGGTGCAGCTCAGCTCCAGGTCCAGTTGCTGTTGTTAGTTGCAGGGGTCACAGCCCACCGTCCCTTGCAGGAGTCGAGGAGTAGAACCGGCAACCTTGTGGTTGAGAGCCGGTGCTCCAACCAACTGAGCCACCTGGCCACCCGGGAGCTGAGCGGCAGCTCATTGACTTTATTCTAGTTGCGGAAGGCGCAGCTCGCTGGCCCATGTGGGAATCGAATCGGCAGCCCCGTTGCCTAGAGCTCGCGCGCTAACCACCTGAGCCACATGTCTGCCCCTGTCTTTTTTCTTAAGTGTCCTCTCTCCTCAGCAGGGTTGTCATCTCTACATGTACCTCTATAATAATTCTTTTGAGTCTTCATCACAGTGACAGTGATAGCTGTCACTATCAAAGTATCTCAAATAGTTCGTAATCTGGTTAGAATAATGATAATAAACTATGTAATCTTTGAGCAATATAAGATAGTATATGTTTAATAAGTGTTAAACTAAGTGGCACAGACTAAATTATGTAAATGTTCAAATGTCAGTGATACAGAAGTAATTCGAGAAGATATTATGGAGAAGTAGAGAGACTTAAATTGGTCCTTGCAGAGTGGACAGAATTTGAATAATCAGGAAAAGGAAGGACAGTCCAGTTTAGCTAGAAATGTAGCATAATATGTCTTTTTTGTTAGTGCAGAAGTTGGCAGTGAATTCATACTGGGTAGGAACAGGAATGAATTTTAAAAATTCCTTGCCACATATAATTTAATAATACATAATGGAAAATCTAAATAAATAGAAGTATTCTAATAAATAAAATCAGACTAGGAAAACGATACAATTCTATAATGGGATACTAGAGCACAAATATGCAGTCTATAAGGTCCTGTACTAGCACAGAGCAGTGAATTTGGTTCTGAGATAAAGCCACAAAAAAAAGTGGAAGTATGCTTATTTCTAGGAAGCTATACTATTTTAAGTGGAACATTAGTTTTCAAAAGATTTTTTTCACTTAGAGCTTTATTAAGTATGGCACAGAGAAATGTAGTAGAAAATGTTGTCAATATCAAATACAGTATTACCGTGTTTCCCCAAAAATAAGATCGGGTCTTATATTAATTTTTGCTCCAAAAGACGCATTAAGGCTTATGTTCAGGGGATGTCATCCTGAAAAATCATGCTAGGGCTTATTTTCTGGTTAGGTCTTACTTTCGGGGAAACACAGTTGGTTTTAAAACTACCTCTTGAAGTGATTCTGGATAAAAGCTAAGGAAATGGCACCAAAGTGCAGCTCAGTTAAAACAAATAGTTAACACTATCTGGTAATGTAGATTATGCGTATGTACTTTTCTGATGGTCTAGCTTAATATGAGGATAAACTCTAGAATAAAGAGGAATGGAAGGACTACCTTTCATGTCAGGAAACTTATAAAAAATTAGGTCCAACAGGTTGTATTCTCTGTCAAGAGTGAAATGTTTAGGTGTCCTATGTTTCTGATTAAGGGCACGTCAGGAGCAAACTAGCCAATGTTACGTTTGAAATGTTTCTTCAGAACCTGAAAGGCTAATCAAAACTTTTCCAGCATGGCTGTTAACCTGCTTCTGTCGTGGAAGTAAATTTGAAGGAATATCAGTATGTATAAAAAGAATTTCTCTCAAAAGCACTTCCATTCACTGTAGCTCATTACAGTGATTGGTCAAAATTCTTATGTTCTTGAGTATGGCAGAGATTAGTTTAACCTGGAAAAAGCTCGAAATCAAGTCTCATAGAGGCAAGCCACACCTGGAAATGTAGAAAACCATGAACATCTGGTATTCAGAAATGTGGCTTCTTCATAAAACTCCCCAGATGAATTTCTTGTGAATTGTACCCTTAAATTAAAAAAAATTTACATTTGAATTTTTTTTTTTTTTTTTTTTTTAAGATTTTATTGGGGAAGGGGAACAGGACTTTATTGGGGAACAGTGTGTACTTCCAGGCCTTTTTTCCAAATCAAGTTGTTGTTCTTTCAGTCTTAGTTGTGGAGGGCGCAGCTCCGCTCCAGGTCCAGTTGCCGTTGTTAGTTGAAGGGGGTGCAGCCCACCACTCCTTGCGGGACTCGAGGAATTGAACTGGCAACCTTGTGGTTGAGAGGACACATTCCAACCAACTGAGCCATCTGGGAGCTCAGCGGCAGCTCAGCTCAAGGTGCCGTGTTCAGTCATAGTTGCAGGGGGTGCTGCCCATCATCCCTTGCGGGACTCGAGGAATTGAACTGGCAACCTTGTGGTTGAGAGCCCACTGGCCCATGTGGGAATCGAACCGGCAGCCTTCGGAGTTAGGAGCATGGAGCGCTAACCGCCTGAGCCACCGGGCCGGCCCTACTTTTGAATTTTTGACTATAACTTAATTAAACTTCTGTGGCTATATGCTCGGGGGGAAAAAAAGATTTTAGTTTTAGATCAATTCTCTCTGCAACAATTGAAGAGCAAGAGTTACTGTCTATCAAGATTTCTCCTAGTTTGTGTTATAACAGTCCTATTTTATATCATTATCTCAACTGTCAGAAGGTTGTTCCTGCTGATCCCAACTCTTACAGTACTGAAAGCAGATTCTGTATTAACATCATTGATTAGAAATCTATGGTGAGCTGATTCTGTTCACAGAGACAGGTTTGGGGAAAGATTACTATCAAATAACAACATTTTAGAGAATCAGAAGGATTGGTGAGCGGAAGCTATTCTCTACTGAGCATTTTTGATGGGATGGTACTTATTTATCTCATTACCCTTGACAACATCCCTTTGTGGTATTATTTACCCATTTTACATAAGAGGAGAGGTTCAAGAAGATTGTTTTTCTTGCCCAAGGTTATATGTAGTGATGAGCTGGAATGCTTGACTCTAAAGCTTATGTTTCACTCTACTGAGCTGCATTCCAGGAAGCCAAAAGGGAGAAAGATAATTTCATTGAAAGAAATTAGATTGATTTTAAATTAATTTATCAGTATGTGTTTGCCTTATTTTAATAATGTCACAATATATTCTAGAGGTCACTTTACCTAGTGTAGTTATATTAATCAGTGCTGTTGCAGAACCATCTAAAACTACAAATTGCATCTAAAGGGAAAACCTACTGTAATTAATAAACAGTATTTGATTTATTAAAAGTCTGTCAGCAAAATAAGCAAGTCTCCAAAAGAGAAATACTGTATGATTCCCCTTATATAAAGTACTTAGAATCGTCCAAATCATGGAGACAGAAAGTAGAGTGGTGGCTGCCAGGGGCTGGAAGTGAAGGAGGGAATGAGGGTTAGTTTAGTGTTTAATAGGTACAGAGTTTCAGTTTTATAAGCTGAAGAGTGCTGGAGATGGGTGGTGGTGCTGGTACCACAATAGTTAATGTATTTAATACTACTGAATTATAAACTTTAAAATGGTAAAGATGGTAAATTTTATGTTATATGTGTTTTAACCACAATAAAAAAATTTGAGGAAAAAAGGCCTACCTGTAAAGGTAGACTTTTATGCTTTATGAGACTTTCTGAAGATTACCTTCTTCCTAGGATATATTGTCTTCAAATTTTGTATAATAGATTGTATCTGTTATATGTAATGTTTTAAAGTTTTTATGACTGTAGTTTCATTTAATGTATTTATGTAGTCAGAAATGGCAAGTGAAATGTCTAGTTAGGCAAAATATATGTTAATCATGACATTGAGAGGATCCTTTGTGTTGCACTTCAACTAGAAATACCCAAGGAATTTTATATTTTCCACCAAAAATTCTTTTAAGGGTCTGAGTTTATTTTGGTTAGTCTCAGCTCAGAAGGAACTGAGTGGCCTGAATGAAAATGTGGCCTGAAGGAAAATTATTTTTGTCAATTTTAAAAGTTGAAAACTATCAGAAAATCTGTACGATACAGGAATTTTAACCTTTTTCAAAGGTATTTTAAAGACCCATAGATGCTATAATAATCAAGTTTCTTGGCCTAAATTAATAAGTTTATCTTTGAATTCAGAATTTTTTGCTTGTAAAAGTAAAAACATAAATGGCTGACCCCTCTCTATAAAACTTGTGAGTGGTGGAAAACAGTGATATGAACAATTGAAAAAGTACTTGAGATGTGTCCATAAATATATTCTGAATGGGAGGTGTGAGGGGTGTCATATTTGGATTCACGTTTTTAGATGAAATGATAAAGTTGTGTTCTAAATATCGGAGGCAGGAGAAATTAGTCAAGTACCAGGTCTACTTTTCTCCTTCAGACTTGTCCCTTTGTTCTTCATTCTGTGCTAGAGACCGAGACCTTCCTTTTCCTCTTACTGTGTAAGAATCGCTTGTGCCCAGTACTTTTGGTATATTCATAGTTTTCTTAGTTGGAGGATATAAATCTTTTGATGATAATAGGCCTTCTCTTGGGCTACAGTTTGCATGAAGATATGAAGATAAAGGACCACAAAGGTCAATATCAAAAGACATTATCACTGACCTAGACAACCTTTCAGGTTTCCTTTTCTATCATGGCAAAAATATTTCTGAGCTATTGCCTTCCTAGCCGCCCAATCAGAAGATGAGGAGAACACAGCCTGCATTTCATGGTTTTGTATTCAGACTGACCTGAGTTCCAATCACTGGCTTTCCACAGTAGTGGTATAACCTACCCAAGCCTCAGCTTTCTCATCTTTAGATATCTCCCAGCCCCCCAGCCTTTATTTTGATACTATTTTCTGACTTACAGTTAAAATACTACCTAAATTCTAATAGCTTCTCTTTCTCTCTTTCAATAGTAACTTTTTTGTTGGTTTCAGGAGTTCAACAAGATGTAGCTTCACAATTTCTGGGTCAAGAAGTTTTATTAAAAGTTAAAACTGAAATTGAAGAAGAGCTAAAATTCCTGGACAAAGAAATTTCTGAAGGTCCGTTCATTTTTATTTTTCTAGTTAATTAGTAGATTCTATTTGGTGTGGTTTAATTTGTTTTTTTATAGTAAAGTGTTCTCAACATTACACAACTTCATTGTATAGGATTGTAAGTGTGAAACTAGAAGGTATCCGTTTTCTTTCCTGAGGGGTATGTTTCTGTTTCCCAGCGGACATTTTAGATGTAGCCTTTTCTGGTGTTAAGTGATGGGCTAAACAATCATGTTAAGGTACTTCTCATTCAGTGTGGTGTGATTTGTATTTGATACCTTTATAATTAGTAACAACATTAATGGGAAAAATGTAAGTAAACTACTTTCATTTTTGCATGCATATATGCTGTAGATAGTTTTAATAGTAACGCACATGTAATTTTATAGCCACATATTTTGTACTTAACATTGCATCATAAACGTTTAAAATAGTTATCGTTCTACTAACTATATGCAATTCCATATATTGACTGACTGTTTATTCAGTCATTCCCTTACTGAGGGGAGCATTTAGGTTATTTCTTGTTTTTGTCTTCCATAATGAACATCTTCTCCTATGATTTCTTTTATAGTTTTATTGAGATATATTTTACATTCCATAAAATATGCCCATTCAAAGTGTACAGTTCAGTGGTTTTTAGTGTATTCACAGAATTATTCAACCATCACCACAATCTAAATTGAGAACATTTTTAACATCATCCAAAGAAACACTACATGTAACATTAGCAGTCACTTCCTTTATCTACTCTCACCAACCCCTGCCTTCACCCTGACCCAGGGCAACCACTAATTAGCCTTCAGTCTCAATGCATTTGCCTAGTATGGACATACACATAAATGGAATCCTACACTGTGTGGTCTTTTGTGACTGGCTTAGCATAGTGTTTTCAGGGGTTACCCATGCGTTAGCATGTGTCAGTGCTTCATTCCTCTTCTTGGTAGCATAATACTCATTGTGTGGAGAGACCACCTTTTGTTTATCCACTCATCAGTTGGTGGACATTTAGCTTGTGTCCACTTTTTGGCTATTATGTATAATGTTGCTGTGAATATTCTTGTACATGTTTTTGTGTGGATATATATTGCCCAGTAATTTTTAACAAGAAAAATTATAAAACCATGTTTATAAATCAGTTTCCTGTTACGAGAGAAAGAATAGGAATAGAAATTTACAAATAATCCAGAAACCTAATTTTAATCTTCTCTTTTATTTTAATTTACCAATATTTTTAACTGATTAAAGTTCCAGTTCTATTTTAAGCCTTCATCCATTTCTGGTGGCAGTACTTATACATAGCAAAATGGGCAAAAGGTCAAAAGGAGAAAAAATCACCAAAGGCTTAAATGCACTTACCTCACTGAACTCTCATTATAAGGGACGCCCTCCATCCAGCTTGTTCAGACAACAAAATATTTGCAACCATTTGCGTCTTTCTTGGAGGCAAACAGTTTATCAAGAAATAGTATGCATTATAGGAAATTTGCAGCATTCTAGGAGCAAACCTTAGATTAATGCAATAAATACTTTATGGAAGTTATTGCTAACTCTAGGGAGTGGGTGCAAGTCTCTTGCTTTACTGGGATTCTGTGCCCTGCATCCTGTTTGTACCCTGGAACAACAATGATTCTGCCAGTTCTTCCTGCAGTGAGAGAGTGGCTAAGTCTATGTAACATGGAGTGAGGAAGCAGCTGAGAGGCTGGTAGTTTGAGCTGAGGGGGAATAAGTTATGACTGTTTCTTCCCTGTGCAACTTGCGTACTTGTTCATAGCTTCAAATTTTATCCAGGTGCAGGACTATTGAGTTAGAAAGTTCATTTTAAAAAGGAAATGAAAGTAATCGACTGACTAATCCTGTTAGGTAGAATAAACTGATTAGAGTCTGCTTTAAGAAGTGCCACATTTATAAAGGTAAAAGCAAAATATTAAGAGAGGGATTGGATGATAGATCTAGGAGTTGCCTCTCATTTATTATTCTTATACTAAATTGGTCTGTAGTAATATACTAAATTCGTTTGTGTATTTTAACATTTCAGTTTGGTCTTTTTCTGCTCTTAAAACTAAGACTTTCCATAAAAATCTTTCCTTTAAAAAAATCTTTAAATTTAGGACATCTCCAGTTTTGTGTTTCAGGAAAGATTCATATCCCATAGTGATTATCTGACCTTTTTAAGTGGTTCATCACTTAGCTTATTCTCAGTCGTAGGCGTCTTAATCCCAAGCTGTTACGGCTCAATTTTTGGTAGGGTTTACTAACTTAGGTTTTCTTGCCCTGTCTTCAGCCTTCACCAGCACAGGCTTTGACCGTCACACTTCTCCAGTGTTCAGCCCTGCTAACCCAGAAAGCTCAGTAGAAGACTGCTTGACTCATCTTGGAGAAAAAGTGTCACAGGAACTGAAAGAGCCTCTACAGACGGCATTGCAAAGGCTCCTGAGCCAGTGAGTTCCCAGTGCTGAGTGGGGCCGTGCCTGCCTAGGCAGTCTCTGCTTCTCTTGCAGCTCTGGGCGGTTAAGGCTGTTTTACGGGAATGCTGTCACTTCTTTCCTCACTTTTCTTCCCTTTTTCTTTTGCTTTCCCAAAGCATCTGGTGGAACAGATGCTTTGTTCCACCAAGGATTTGATCACTTGTATTTTCTTGTTGAGCTCTCAGGTTTCAACAGATACTTTCACTGAGTTGTAAATACAAGCCACTTTATTTGTCCTGACCCCTTTTTCGACCATTCTCTCTGGTGGCCAACACAAACACCTTGGCTAGGGTCTATGCCTCCTAACGTGGGATTCACATTATAGCTGTATCTCAGGTGTCCCACGCGTCGCTCCCCTTGGGTCGTACTTCTGCCCATGGAGCTACTGTCATATCTCCTAGTGGGGAGCTTCTCCCCCAGCTGCAGTTCTGACAGAGCGAAGGGCAGGACGCTCATAGTGAAAGTATATACAAATCTTAAAAACTCATTTCTCCTAATTCTTTGCTGAGAATCATTAAGGAATTGGTATGAAAGAAAAACTACTTGTTTTAATGAAGATTGACAACTATCTAAAACAGGATGATGACTGTTCTTTCACTTAAAAGGGCCAAAATTCAGATGCTAAATTACTGTTGTAGTAAGGTAATTCTTTCCGTTCACCTAGGCACCCTTTGTATGTTATCATTTATTAGAAGGAAGCAATTGGGTTTAAGGAGAATTCAATTTGTTTTTTCATATTCTGGTGACAGCAAATGTAAAAATCCAACTTATACATAGGAGACAGTGATATGAAAATCACATTTGGATTTTCTTAACCTTACATGTAGAAAAATTTAAAAATCAATGCGAAGAGGAGTTTAAAAATAAATATTGGTGTTGGGAAATAAAACTTTTTTTTTAATTAAAGTTTATTGGGGTGACAATTGTTAGTAAAGTTTCATAGCTTTCAGGTGTACAGTGCTCTAATACATCATCTATAAATCCCATTGTGTGTTCACCACCCAGAGTCAGTTCTCCTTCCATCACCGTATATTTGAGGGAAATAAAACTTAATAGGAAATAGAGATGAATGGCAGAGCTTTGAGTCTTCTGTGGAACCTTCAGGCCCCTGCGGAGGTGAGGGACAGGGTGAGTGGGTAAGGCTCCTTAGGGCCGCTCCACTCTTCCTAACCCAGAACAGCTCTGTATTTTACATACTGATGAAACATCAGTATTTTACATACTGATGTTTCATGAAAGAATTGAAGACATTTACTGTTTTGTCAAAACAAACAAACAACTTGTAAAAGCTGTTTGGACTGGGAGTAAAATAACTGAGATGTATGAGACAAAAAATTCCGTTTCCAGTTTTGGTACACACTATTTGTAGCTTTGAGCAAACCACTCTCTAGCTCAATTTATCCATCTGTTCATTTTAACTTTATTGGAATATTGATATCATAAGTTCTCTGAAGAACAATATTATATAGCTTTTTTTTTAAATATTGTTTTTGGAGTTCTTTTCATGATGTACAGGAAAATTGATACCTTCTTACTGCAAAGTAAATTATATGTTTTTTAAAATCTTGTCTTTGATGAATATTTTGTTTTTTATCTCCAAACCCTGAACACTGATATAATTATTTTTGAAATTGGTACCTCTGGTTGTGTATCAAAGTTAGGCCTCTGAATAAATTTTTTTCAGAAATTTACCTTTTTTCTGTTTTAGTATTGCATTTATTTCAGTATTTTTCGTCTACTGAAACATGTTTTTTAAAAAGAAAGAAAGATATTTTCATTGTTGAGACACGTTAAGATGTTTTCTTTACATAATCTAAAGGGTATCTGATGTAACTTTCAAATGGCAAATAGCAAAACCGGAGGTCTTTTATTTTTTAAAGAATATTGAATTCAATATACACTCCGTTTTAGCAATCAAGAGGAACTGTTCCATTAGATTTTAGCCAATTGTGAATAAAATAAGTGTGATTGAGTATTAGAAATCTACTTTTGAAAGTTAAGTGCTGTTACTAATACCTTGAAAATAATTATCTGGTGGTGAACTATAAGTATTACAGGTTTTTGTCAATATCTTTTAAGGTGGAAAATACCACCTACTCCTCCAGTTTTGTTAAAGTGGGAATTTGATCTCCATTTCTTCCTGCAGGGGAGCAGGTTCAAAAGGTCTCCCCCCACCCCCTTTTTCTTCTTTGTTCTGTTCAAGTAGCTCATCAGATAAGAGCTGATTTTCCAGCAACTTACTTTTATTTCCTTGGATTTAGATTTCCTTGGACTGTTTTAATCTGGATTGTTCATGTGCATATGTGTGTGCATATAATATTTCAAATCATGTTTCATTCTGAAGGATGCTAAAGTACTTTTAGCCTGATGACCCACAGCAGCATCAAACAGTTCAGAAAAGGAAGTGAAGGGACTCATAGACGCAAGTAAACATCAGGGAGAATATAGGTAGGTAGACTGTACAGTATCTGCTGAAGTTCAAGTTTTACAACCACCTAGTATTTAGTCCAAGTCTTCTAAAAAATGGTAAGCTAACTTTGATGGGAATATGATATCAAGAAGGTAGTATATAATATCTTATTAAAAAGGTCATCCCTGGTGTCTTATCTCAGCATCATTGTAGTATTGACTTTAGTTTGACTTGTATAAAAGAACGATACCTGTGTGATCAGAACTGTTTTCTCAGATATCTAGACCAGCACTGTCCAATAGATATAATGCAAGTCACATATATGTAATTTAAATTTTTCTAGCAGCCACATAAAAATTTAAATCGTAATTTTTTAATAATATATTTTATTTAATTTATATATTCAAAATATTATAGTTTTAACATTACTCAATATGAAGACTTACTGAGATAGTTTACATTCCCTCTTACTAAGTCTTTGAAATTTGGTATCTATATTTTACTTGCAGCACATCACTAGCCACCTCTCTAAGCTCATTAGCCACATGTGGCATCTAGACATTATCACGGCATGTCTCAGAATGCTATGTTCAAATCAGAGCAGTGTGGCTTTGGAGCCAGATCTAATTGGGTATGAATTTATGCATTGCTGCTCGCCAGCTATCTGGATTTGGGCTAGTCTCTTAGCTTTTCTGAGCTTCAGTTTCCTAATATGTAAAATAATAATATGAAATATGTAAAATACAAATATATAAAAATATAAAACCGAACAGTAGGCTACCGATAATAAGTGGTAGCTATTACCAATTTTCTATATTCACAGACTGAAGAGATCCACACCCGAGTGGTCAGAGCAGAAAAAGCCTTTGGAATGGATTTTAAAATAAGACTTTTCTTTTTTACATATATAATTTGCCCAAAAAGGGAGGGGTAAATTTTATTAAATCTATTGTACAAGCTATTGATGCTTTCCTATGTTACTTGGTTAGCCAGTACTTTTGCTGTTGTTAATTTGCACATAAAACCCAGACTTAGAATGTAGTACTTAAAGTTCCTCAATAAATTAGTGAGTGAGTGTTGTCTTCACTAAGTGATTTGAGTTTTGTATGACTAGAACTCACATGGAAATAATCAGAAAGGCTTGTGTCTCTGCCCTCCAGGATTTTGTGTCATAAGACTCCAAGTTAAAAATAGAGCTTCGTTTATTGTCCTTGTTTATTCCAACTCCTTATATCCTCAATTTGAAGTTTTCCACTGACATGTCTCTTTAATTTTAAAATATTTTAGATTTTTTTGCCTTTTAAAAAAGTTAAAATTGTGCTTTTAATTTTATTAATGAGTAATTTTTATTTGTTATTATTTTATCCCATACTAATAATCCAAGTGCTTGTTTATTTACAACATAGAAATCCTGTTTGATAAGTTTCAAGCAATTATCAAAAATGTTTCATTATTTATTATTAATTTATTATATTAACTTCTTTCCCAAACTGGTAGCAAGCATCTCAGCCTATTAGAGAATGCTTGAAGCAAAATGCGTACCAAATGTTAAAAGCCACATCTCATTCAAAACAATATGTTAAATAATCTTTGTTGCTTTCGCAAAAAGTTGAGCAGTAGAGACTGTATATTTATTCATCTGGAAATTTAGAATTTTCCTGCTTAGTGACACAGACTTTTAAAAAAAATCTCTACAGGCCAGTGACATATCAGGCATATCGGGAATGTACACTGGAGACCACAGTTCATGCCAGCGGCTGGAATAAGGTATTAACCAAATTATATTTTCTCTTACAAGATTTAGTGTATTAATGATAAAGTACAGGAGGAATTGCTAGCATCATATAAGAGAAAACTGTTAGAGCTCATTTTTAATGCATAAATCCAGTTGTGTTAAGTGCATATTTTTGACTGAGGTGCTTTTTTGATTAATGCTACAAGGTTCTGCCTGACCCTAAAATATGTGTCCCATAGTATGCCACTCTTCTTTCCTGTCTTTAACTTCCCATCATTTCTTCATTTCTCTGTGTTAGACATGCCATTTATCTCCAGATGGTTATTTACATGTGAGTATATTTAGGGGCAAAAGAATAAGGGCTTCATTTGGGAGACAGCTTTTTCACGTTCTCGTAAATGAATAGTAATGCCATTTGTGTCTTAGAGTTCACAAAGTAGCTCATGTCACACATCTCATTCAATCATCACAACCGTCCTTTACAGAAAGCAGATTGGATTTTATTAGCTTTTGTTCTGTTACTTATTTATTTAGTTAAGTCAGGTGAGTAATCAGAGAAAAAAGTTAAATGACTTGCCTAGGACCACTAGACTCGTAAATATTGGCATTAACACTAGAGCTAAGATCTTCTGATTCCAGCTTCAGTGTTTTTTCTGCTGTACTCTACTGCTTATCCATTATCTTAGACTGTATTCGCTGCTTGTCACCTTGAAAAGGCAGAGTCTAAGGGAATAGGAAGAAGTATGGCCCTTAGTGATAAAGTGCTAGGGCAGATAAAATTCGTAGAATTATTTTTCAAATAGCCACCTTTACTCAGAATTGTTAATGAGTCAGACCACATGACCTTACATATACCTAATTGGTGCATATTATTTTCGCTCACCTTAATACAGGCCTTGGAGACATTATAGTATAATAATCAGCATCATAGGCTAATTGGACTTGTTTCAAATGTCAGCTTTGTCAAGGACTAGGTGCATGTCTTTGGACAGGTTAATTAAGCTTTCTAAATCTGAATTTTCACACATATGAAATGGTGATGATAACTATCCTCGTAAGTTTTGCAAGTACATGTTTAGCACATTGTCACCATAGTAAGCACTCATGAAACAGTGGCTGTTATGTTACATTTAACATGAGACCTTGTTTACAAATAGTCACTAATAAGGAATTTTTTTGTTGTTTTTTAATAAAAACATTTTTTTAAAATTGGGGAATATTGGGGAACAGTATGTTTCTCCAGGGCCCATCAGCTCCAAGTTGTTGTGGAGGGCGCAGTTCAACTCCAAGTCCAGTCGCCATTTTCAATCTTAGTTGCAGGGGGCGCAGCCCACCATCCTATGCGGGAATTGAGCCAGCAACCTTGTTGTTGAGAGCTCGAGCTCTAACCAACTGAGCCATCCGGCCGCCCCACTATTATGGAGTTTTACTGTATTACTCAGCTGTAAATAGTTTGTTAAAATATCTGTTTGTTTCATTTGGTTTCTTGGAATGAAAAAAACAAAAAAAAACAAAAAAACCTCTCATATGGATGTTTGAAATAGATTTTATAAATAAAAATGAGCTTGGTTATAATGTATTTCTCACATCAAATAACAAATATTTAGGTAACTGATACCACCTAATTAGCCTTTCCCTGTTTTATATTCTCTTCCTGTCACTCCTGTCTACTGTCTGTTATAATCAGCTCTTGTACGTCTTCCTCCCCCTGATCCTAGGGTTATCTTAAAAAAACCTGAGTAAACCCCAGTCTTCACTGTCTCTCGTCATACGTCCTTTTTTTCCATTCCTTGCTTCATTGTAGTCCCTCATCAGGACCAAGGGCTACTGTTGATCTTCAAGGCTGTGGCTTGAATACCTCTTATAAATGAAGCATGACAATTAGAATATTTGTCTATTCTATATAATAATATATATAACATAATATTAATATATGTAAAAATAGTATAACATACATTACCTGCTCTGCTTAATCCAATATTACTCTCCTTCTGAATCCTCTAGGGCTGAAAAGAACCTGGCTTTTTGTAGGCAATTGAAATGCACCCCCAGCCAGAATCAGATTGGATAATTTGAAGCAGTTAGTCATATTTTATATTTTGCATGAATATTTGCAAAATTTGGCATAACATTGTTATATGAATTTGGCTGTCTGGCAGGTAAACGAGGCTCAAATGAAACACCCATCAGAGAGAAGAGAAAAAAATGTCCACAAAGCATGCCAGGTCAGGGGTAAACTGAATATCACTTCATCGGTTTAGAGATTGTAAAAGCATCTTAGTCAAATTCTCTTTAAATATATCAAAAAGAAGTGGAGGAAAAAAGCTGGCCACAAACCTGTATTAATAGTACTTACTTGTATGATCTTTTTTTTTTAAAGTACATATATTAATGTTGACTACATAGTATATATATACCCAGAAAAATAATTGAAATATGTGCTATGTTAGTTGTGAGATAACAGTAGTTATCTCAAAATTGTAGGTAAGTTTTTTTTTTCCTCTTATTGGTATTATATTTTCCTATGTACTTACTGCTTATAGAAAAAAGAAAATGACCATCAAAGAGAAAAAGTCAGCTAGAGTATTAAAGGCATGGTGTTCACAGTAGTGTGTTTCCCCGAAAATAAGACTTAGCCAGACAATCAGCTCTAATGCATCTTTTGGAGCAAAAATTAATATATATAAGACCTGGTCTTATTTTACTATAATATAAGACCGGGTCTTATATAATATAACATAATATAATATAATACCGGGTCTTGTATTAATTTTTGCTCCAAAAGACACATTAGAGCTGATTGTCCGGCTAGGTGTTATTTTTGGGGAAACATAATAAATAGACCTTAGAAAAGTAATAGCAAAGATAAATGAATTATTTGTCTTGATTAATTTTAGTGGCATATTAAATCACTAATTGTTTAAAATTTTTCATTATTAAAACTTCAAGCATACACAGAAGCAGAGTGAATAGTACAACAAACTCCATGTATCCATCATTCAGCTTCAACAATTATTAATACAGAGGGTGCCAAAAAAATGTATATATATTTTAAGAAAGAAAAAAACTGTATTAAAATGGTAATAATATGTACCGATAACAAAAGATGAATACAAATCATGTGTATACATTTTTTTGGCACCCCGGTATATGGCTGGTCTTATTTCATCTGTTTCCTCCCCCTCCCATATTCTTCCCACTCTCCCCCTAAATTATTTTGAAGTAGACCCTAGACATCATATCATTTTATTCATATATTAGTGTGTATTTCCAAGGATAATGTATATCCCTTTTTTAACCAATTGATAATACCATTATTATACAAATATTACCGTAATAGTGATTCTAATACCATGTTATCCACTCACTATTCAAATTTCCCCATTTATCTCTTAAAGATATTTTTTAAGGTGATTTGTTTGAATCAAGATCCAAACAAGGCCCATGCATTGCATTTGGTTGATACGTCTCCCAAGTCTTTCCATTTTCTTTTTTCTTTTCATTTTTCTTTTTTATTTTGTAACAGCTTTATTGAGCTATAATTCAATACAATTTACCACTTAGAGCACACAATTCAATGGTTTTTAGACTACTCACAGAATTATGCAACCATCACCACAATCTATTTTTGAAAATTTTCATCACCTCAGAAAGGAACTCCGTATCCTCTTGTTATCATCCTCGAATTTCCCTGTTAACCCCAGTCCTAAGCAACCATTGATATGCTGTCTGTTTCTGTAAATTTGACTATCTTGGATATTTCATATACATTGACTTTTTTAAAAATTAATTTTATTGGGGTAACATTGGTTAATAACATTATATGAGCTTCCGGTGTACAATTTTATAATACAGCATCTGTATATTCCATTATGTGCTCACCAACCCAAGTCTAGTCTCCTTCCGTTACTGTATATTTGACTCTCCTTACCCTCTTTTTTTTTTGCCCTTTCTTCTACCCCCCCGCACTCCAGTTCAAGCCGTTATTTCTCAGTCTGGTTGTGTAGGACACAGCTCCATGGCCCATGCTGGTGTGATGAGACTTGCGGTCCCCCCCCCCCCCCGGCTGTGGCAGTCGGTCGTTGCTCAGCTGCTCACAGCAGCAGCTCTTGCCGGCTGCTGGCCGCTCACGATGGCTGCCAGCCACTCCGGCAGCACACAGCAGCCCACAGCAGCTCATGCCGATCTCCGGCTGCTCATGGCAGTCCAGCTCCAGGGAGAGCCGTTGTTCACAATCTTAGCTGTAGCGGGTGCAGCTCACTGGCCCATGTGGGAATCGAACTGGCAATCTCTGCGTTAGGAGCACTGTGCTCTAACCACCTGAGCCACCGGGCCGGCCCTCTTTTCCCTCTTTAAGCTACCCTCAGCCCCCTTCCTCTCTGGTAACCACCTTACTGTTGTCTCTGTCTATGAGATTGTTTGTTTTATTTATTTGTTTGTGGCTTTCTGTTTTCTAGTTCACATATGAGTGAAGTCGTATGGTTCTTGTTCTTTTCTGTCTGACTTATTTCACTTAGCATAATACTCTCAAGACCCATCCATGTTATTGCAAATGGCTGAGTAGTATCCCATTGTATACTTATTTATCCAGTCATCCATTGAAGGGCACATGGGTTGTTTCCATGGTTTGGATACTGTGAATAATGCTGCAGTGAACATAGCATACATGTATCTTTGTGAATAAATGCTTTCAAATTTTTGGGGTAGATACCCAGAAGAGGGATTGCTAGGTCATATAGTAGCTCTATTCTTAATTTTTTGAGGAATGTCCATACTGTTTTTCATAGTGGCTGTTCAATTTACATTACCACTAGCAGTATATGAGGGTTATTTTTTTCTCTGCATCCTCTTCAACACTTATTTCTTGTCTTATTAATCATAGATATTCTAATAGGTGTGAGTGGAATCTCATTGTGGTTTTGATTTGCATTTCCCTTATAGCTAGTGAAGTTGAGCATCTTCATTTATCTGTTGGCCATCTGTATGGCTTCTTAGGAGAAGTGTCTGTTCAGATCCTCTGCCCAGTTTTTGATAGAATTGTGTGTGTGTGTGTGTGTGTGTGTGTGTTTTGAGTTATATGAGTATGAGTTCTTCATATATTTTGGAAATTAGCTCCTTATCAGAGGGTTGTTTGCAAATGTCTTCTCCTGTTTGGTTCGTCGCCTTTTTGTTTTGTTGATGGTTTCTGTTGCTGTACAGAAGAAGCCTTTTAGTTTGATATAGTCCCATTCATTTATTTTTTATTTTACTTCTCTTGCTTTTGGGGTCAAGTTCATAAAAACCCCTCTGAGACTAAGGTTCAGAAGTTTAGTACCTATGTTTTCTTCTAGGTACTTTATTGTCTCAGGTCTTATATTCAAGACTTTAATCCATTTTGAGTTAATTTTTATGTTTGGTGTCTGATAGCAGTCTAGTTTCATTCTTTGCCATGTGGCTTTCCAGTTTTTCCAGCACCATTTATTGAAGAGACTTTCCTTTCGCCATTGTATGTTTTTGGCTCCTTTGTTGAAAATTAGTTGCCCGTATATGTGTGGGTTTTTTTCTGGGCCCTCAATTCTGCACCTTTGGTCTGTGTGTCTATCTTTTTGCCAATACCATGCTGTTTTGATTATTGTAGCTTTGTAGTATAGTTTGAAGTCAGGGTATGTGTGTATCAGGCTTTGTTCTTTTTCCCCCAAGATTGCTTGGGCTATTTGGAGTCTTTTGTGGTTCCATACAAATTTGAGGATGTTTTTGTTCTATTTCTGTGAAAAATGCCATTGGAATTTGATGGAGATTTCATAAAATTTATATCTTGCTTTAGGTAATAAGGCCATTTAAATAATGTTAATTCTTCCAATCCATGAACTCGTAACATCTTTCCATTTCTTTGTGTCTTTTTCAGTTTCTTTCAACAATATCTTGTAGTTTTCAGTGTATAGGTCTTTTACTTCCTGTGTTAAGTTCATTTGAGGTATTTTATTCTTGTTGTTGCCATTGTAAATGAGATTTTCTTCATTTCTTTTTCTGATATTTCATTATTAGTATATAGAAATGCAATGGATTTTTGTATATTGATTATCCTGCAAATTTACTGTATTTGTTTATTGTTTCTAATAGTCTTTTGGTGGAGTCTTTAGGATTTTTCTGTATATAGCATCTTGTCATTTGTAAATAGTGACAGTTTTACTTCTTTATTCTCAATTTGGATGCCTTTTATTTCTTTCTCTTGCCTGATTGCTCTGGCGAGGACTCCAGTGCTGTGTTGAATAAGAGTGGTGAGAGTGGACATCATTGTCTTGTTCCTGATCTTAGAGGAAGATTTTTGTTTCTCACCATTGGGTATGTTATTAGTTGAGGATTTGTCATATAAGGCATTTATTATATTGAGGTACTTTCCTTCTATACCTATTTTATTGAGTGTTTGAATCATAAGTGGATGTTGTATCTTCTCAAATGTTTTCTCTGCATCAAATGATGTGATCATATGATTTTCATCTTTTATTAGTTAATTTGATGTATCACATTTATTGAATTGCATATGTTGAACCATCTTGCATACCTGGAGTGAACCCCATTTATTTATGATATATTGTCTTTTTAATGTATTGTATGCAGTTTGCCGGGTTTTGTTTAGGATTTGTGCATCTATGTTCATGAGAGATACTGGCCTGTAATTTTCTTTTTTTGTGTTGTCCTTGCCTGGTTTTGGTATCAGGGTAACGTTTGGTATCAGGGCCTAGTCAAATGAGTTAGGAAACATTACCTCTTCTTCTATTGTTTGGAAGAACTTGAGAAGGATAAGTATTAAATCTCCTTTGAATATTTGGTAGAATTCACCAGTGAAGCTGTCTAGTCCTGGACTTTTGTTTTTTTGGAAAGTTTTTGATTACTGTTTCAATTTCCTTTAATTTCCTTACTGTTTCACTGCTCAGTCCATTTAGGTTTTCCAGTTTTTCATGGTGCATTCTAGGAATGTTATATATTTCTAAGAATGTGTTTATTTCTCCTAGGTTATCGAATTTGGTGGCAGATAGCCTTTCATAGTATTCTTGTAAAGTCCTTTGTATTTCTGTGGTGTTGGTTGTAACTTCTCTTTCATTTCTGATTTTATTTATTTGAGTCTTTTCTTTTTTTTCCTTAGTAAGTCTAGTCAGGGATTTGTCGATTTATCTTTTCAAAGAACCAACTCTTTGTTTCAGTAATTTTTTTAAAAAATATTTTTACTGGGGAATATTGGTGAACAGTGTGTTTGTCCAGGGCCCATCAGCTCCAAGTCGTTGTCCTTCAGTCTAGTTGTGGAGGGCGCAGCTCACTGGTCCATGTGGGAATCGAGCCGGCAACCCTGTTGCTCAGAGCTCTAACCAACTGAGCCATCTGGCCGCCCCTTCAATAATTTTTTAAATTGTTTTTTTGTTCTCTATTTCATTTAATTCTGCTCTCACTTTTATTATTTCCTTCTGTCTGCTGACTATGGGCTTTGTCTGTTCTTTTTCTAGTTCTTTAAGGTGTGATGTTAGATTGTTTATTGGAGATTTTTCTTGTTTCTTGATGTAGGCCTGTAATGCTACAAACCACTTTTGCTGCATCCCAAAAAGTTTGATATGTTGTATTGTCATTCTCATTTGTCTCTATGTATCTTTTGATTGCTTATTTATTCCTTGACCCAATAGTTGTTCAGTAGCATGTTGTTTAATCTCCATATATTTGTGGGTTTTTTCCCACTTTCTTTCTGTACTTAGCTTCCAGTTTCATACTGTTGTGGTCAGAAACTATGCTTGGTATGATTTCAGTCTTAAATTTGTTGAGATTGGTTTTGTGCCCCAATATATGGTCTCTCATTAAGAATGTTCCATGTGCACTTGAGAAGAATGTATATTCTGTTGTTTTGGGATGAAAAGCTCTATATATATCAATTATGTCTATTTCCTCTAATGTGTCATTTAAGGAGGATATTTCCTAATTTTCTGTATGGATGATCTATCCATTGCTGTCAATGGGGTATTCAGGTCCTGTACTATAATTGTATTTTTTTTTAGCACTCTGTAGTTGTTTATTTGATATGAATAGTATTATTCATTTGTTCTTGGTCATTTAAGATTTTACTGAAAGTAGACTACACATGATGAAAACAGTTCTTGGTAACACATATTTGCATACGCGTATGTTACGATCAAATCACACTTACTTGTACTTCAAATAGTTATCACATTCAGTTTGTTTCTTCTGGCAATAAACTGCATTTAAACATTTTTGTACACGTGACATGTTCCTTCTGCATAAATTATTTTGGTGACCAAAAGTTTTTTAAAGGATGATCTTTAGGTGAATTCAGTAGTGGGCCTCTTCGTCTTGCCTGCCTGCTGTGCAGGGAGTCCTTTGTGGAGTTATTGTTGTTCAATTAGTTGTAAATTCCAGGGGAGCTTTACAGAGGCTCACCTCACGCCGCCATTTTGATCTAATTGTATTTTTTTTTGTTTGTTTCTCCCTTGAGGCCTGTTAGTAATTGCTTTATATATTTTGGTCCTCCCAGGCTGGGTGCATATATATTGATAAGTATTATGTATTCTTGATGAATTTATCATTATAAAATGTCCATCTTTGTCTTGAAGTCTGTTTTGTCTGATATAACTTTGGCTATACCTACTTTTCTCTTGATGCCATTTGCTTGGAGTATTCTCTTCCACCCTTTTACTTTGAGTTTATGTTTGTCTTTGTAGCTTAGAGGGGTGTCCTGAAGGCAACATATAATTGGGTCTTGTTTTTTAATCCTTCTTGCTACTCTTTGCCTTTTCATTGGTGAATTCAATCCATTTACATTTAGTGTGCTTATTGGTATATGAGGACTAACTACAGCTATTTTATCTTTTGTTATCTGTTTTCTCTGTATCTCCATTGTTTCTTTTCCTTTGTGTTTCTGTCCACTATTTCAGTTTGGTGGTTTCCTATAATTTTCCCCCCTCCATTTCCTCTTTTTTTTTTTATGTTATATGTCTGAGTTCTAGATTTTTGTTTTGTGGTTACCATTAGGGTTATGCAAAAAAAAGTTTCATATCTGCAATAGTCATTTTACTTCTGATTGCATCTTATCTTCATTTACCTGTGCAAGTTTGGTCCTTTACACCCTTCCCTTTTGTTTTTGTTGTCACAAATTATTCCTTTTTATGCTGTGCATTCATTTCCAAATTGCAGAAGCTAGACTTTTCTTTTTAATTTTAATTTTCAATTACAGTTGACGTTCAATATTATATTAGTTTCAGGTGGACAGCATAGTGCTTAGATATTCATATAATTCATGAATTATAATAATTCTAATACCCACCTGACACCATACATGCCATGTTTCCCCAAAAATAAGACCTAAATAAGACACATTAGAGCTAATAAGTCAGCTCTAATGTGTCTTTTGGAGCAAAAATTAATATAAGACCCAGCCTGATTTTACTATAAGTAAGTCTTATAGTAAAATAAGTCTTATAGTAAAATAAGACCGGGTCTTATATAATATGATATAAGACCCAGTCTTATATTAATTTTTGCTCCAAAAGATGCATTAGAGCTGATTGTCAGGCTAGGTCTTATTTTCAGGGAAACACGGTAGTTATTATAATATTATTAACTATATTCCCTATGCTGTATTTACATCCCCATGACTATATATATAGCCATCAATTTGTACTTCTTAATCCCATCCGCCTTTTTGCCCAGCAATCTGGCAACCATCATTTTCTTCTCTGAATCTATGAGTCTGTTTCTGTTTTGTTTATTTGTTTATTTTGTTTAGACTCCACATGTAAGTGAAATCATATGATATTTGTCATTCTCTGTCTGACTTATTTCACTTAGCATAATAAATTCTATATCCAAACACATTGCAAATGATAAGGTTTCGTTCTTTTTTTATGGCCGAGTAATTTATTTATATATATATATATATATATATATATATATATATATATATATATGTCACATCTTCTTTATCTAGTCATCTATTGATGGGCAACTTAGGTTGCTTCCATATCTTGCCTATTGTATATGAAATGTCCTTTGTCTCTTGTTTGGTTATGGTCTTTGTTTTAAATTCTATTTCATCTGATACAAGTATTGCTACCTCTGCTTTTTTTTCATTTCCATTTGCATGAAATATATTTTTTAATCCCTTTCAGTCTGTGTGTGTCTTTAGATCTGAAGTGGGTCTTTTGTAGGCAGCATATGTAAGGGTCTTCTTTTCTTATCCATTCAGCCACTGTATTGTCTTTTGATAGAAGTATTTAATCCGTTTACATTTAAAGTAATTATTGATAGTTATGTAGTTATTGTCATTTTATTATTCGTATTTTTTTCCTTCTTTGTTTTCTTAAAGAAGTCCCTTTAACATTTCTTGTAATACTGGTTTGGTAGTGATGAACTCTTTTAAGTTTTTCTTGTCTGGGAAGCTCTTTATCTGTCCTTCGATTCTAAATGATAGTTTTTCTGGGTAGAGTAATCTTGGTTGTTGGTCCTTGCTTTTCATCACTTTGAAAATTTTGTGTTAATCCCTTCTGGCCTGCAACGTTTCTGTAGTCAGCTACCAGTCTTATGGGGGCTCCCTTGTAGGTAACTAACTGCTTTTCTCTTGCTGCTTTTAAGATTCTCTTTTTGTCTTTAACCTTTGCCATTTTAATTATGATGTTTCTTGGGGTTGGCCTGTTTGGGTTCATCTTGTTTGGGACTCTCTGCACTTCCTGGGCTTCTATGTCTATTTCCTTCACCAGGTTAGGGAACTTTTCAGTCATTATTTCTTCAAATAGGTTTTCAATCCCTTGCTCTCTTTCTTCTCCTTCTGGTACCCCAATGATGTGAATGTTGGTGTGCTTGATGTTGTCCCCAAGGTCCCTTAAACTATTTTCATTTTCTCCTTTTTTCTTTTTGCTGTTCTGATTGGGTGTTTTCCACTATCTTGTCTTTCAAATCACTGATTGGGTTCTCTGCTTCATCTTATCTACTTTAGTTCCATCTAATGTATTCTTCATTTCATTTATTTTAGTCTTCGTTTCTGACTGGTTCTTTTTTATGGTTTCTATCTTTTTGTGTAAGTTCTCACTGACTTCATTAATTTTTCCCTAAGTTTATTGACCATCCTTATAACCAGTGTTTGTAACTCTGTATCTGGTAGACTTTTAGCCTCCATTTTCTTTAGTTTTTTTTTTTCTTTTTCTGGAGTTTTATCTTGTTCTTTAATTTGGGACATGTTTCTTTGTTTCTCATTTTCATTGCCTCCCTGTGTGTGTTTCTATATATTAGGTAGATTTGCTATGTCTCCCAGTCTTGGCAGGGTTTTTGTAATAGGTGTCCTGTGGGGCCCAGTGGCACAGCCCCCATGGTCACCTGAGCCAGGTGCTCCAGAGATGTCCCTGTGTAGGTTGTGTGTGTCCTGCTGTTGTAGTTGAGCCTTGAATTATCTTGGTACATCAGTGAGTGGGATCGACCCTCAGGCTGACTGGCTGTGACTACAGAGTATGAGCCGTTGTGCAGGCGCTGACTGCACGGAGCAGAGTTCACTTGAGCGGTGCTCTGGTGTGGTCTGAATCTGGCCGCTGGGTGTGTTGGTTCTGGGACCTCTTGGGAGGGGCTCTGGTGCAGGCCCATATCAGGTGCTGCCTGTGCCTGGTCAGGAGCAGCCTGGTAAGTGCTACAAAGTGATCTGCAATTGGTAGCTGCCTGTGCTGGGCTTGGAGGCACCTGGGAGAAGCTATGCTGTGAACCAAAGCTGGCTGCCTCTAGTGTCAGGCTTGGGGCCACTTATCAAGAGGTACAGGGCATGCCAAACCAACCACTGTTTGTTTGGGATTTGTGGACCTTTGAGAGATTTTTGGAAAGTCCATAGTGTGGACCAAGTCTGGGTCCTTGTGTGGAACAGCCGTTTGAAAGAGATTCAGGCTAATTCATGCCATGGGTGGGGTGGGTCTTGGAATCAATAGGGTGAGGGTGTGGTGTTAACTATTAATAGTTTGAAGGAGACTCAAATTTGGCGCCTGCCTGCGCCAGCAAGCTGGGTTGGGGAAGGTCTCAACAAAGTTACAATGGTGCTTGGCAGCACTTCTGCTCCTCCAGCTATCGCCATGAAGGCAAACAATTCAGTTCCTCCCCTGGTATTTCATGCTGCTGTCCCTTCACTGGAACGAACTTAGGGCAAGTATTTGTGAGTACGTGAATTTGTGTGTGGGCCTTTTCAGATTACACCTTGGTCTCTAGCAGTACTCTATCTATCCAGATGGAAACCCCCCCCCCCCATCGATTTTCAGTCAGATGTTACTGGTGCTATGGGCTGGGGAGCCCAGTGTGAGGCTAGGATCCCTCATTCCTCATGGAGGACCTCCGCCGCCAAGGTATCCCTCCTGATTCTTAAATGCCACATGTGAGTATGGGACCAGCCCGTTTCCTGTCTCCCCCCTTCCTACCGGTCTTGTCGTGGCTGCTTCTTTATATCCTTTGTTGTAGGAGTTCTATTCAGTAAGTCTTAAGGTGGTTTCAAGGATGGTTATTCTATAATTTACTTGTAATTTTGATGTGGTCATAGCAGGAGGCAAGCACAGCATTTACCTTCTTTGCAATATTGAGTGGGAGTCCTATAGTTTGTTTTTTTTTAAATGCTTTACCCCCTCTAACCTGTATGTTATAATTAAGTGTTTAAAACCCTATTCTGTAGTAGAGTTGCAATTTCCTGCTTATATCTGTGTGCCTGTTTTCTTACTCATAGTTTTCTATCCTTTTATCTTTTTGTTTCAGGTAGAAGAGCTCCTTTTAACTGTCTTGTAATGTAGGTTTTGTGGTGGTAACTTCCCTCAGCTTCTGTATGTTTGGAAAAGCCTTTATTTCTCCTTAATATCTAAAGAATAACTTTGCTGGATATGTTATTCTTGGCTGGTCATTGTTCTTAATAATTTAAATATTTGATTCTACTCTTTCCTCGCTTGTAGGGTTTCTGTTTAAAAATCCCATGATAATCTAATGAGATTTCCTTTATAGGTTACCGTCTTCTCTTCCTTGGCTGCCTTGAGAATTCTTTCTTTGTCATTAATGTTTGACAGCTTTAATGTGGTGTGCCTTGGAGAAGACCATTTTGGATAGAGATAATTGGGTGTTTTGTTAAACTTCATGGATTAGAGGGTCCAGTTCTTTCTATATATTTGGGAAGTTCTTGTCAATTATTTGTTTGAATAGCCTCTCTGTTCCCTTCTCCTTCTGGCATACTCATTATTCTTATATTGCTCTTTCTAATGGAGTCAGGTAGTTCGGAGAGTTCTTTCTTTCTTTTTCTTTAACTCTCACTTTTCCTTCCTCAGTCATTTCTAGATTTCTATTTTCAAGATCATTAATTTTCTCTTTTATCTGGCTTGCTCTGTTTCCCAAGCTCTCTAATTTTTTCTTCATCTCATTTTATTGAGTTCTTCAGCTCCAGAATTTGTTTGGTTCTTTTTTTATGGTTTCAATCTCTTTGGTAAAGTACTCCTTTGGGTTTGTTAATTTTATTTCTGAGCTCATTGAACTGCCTTTCTGAGTTTCTCATATCTCATTAAGTTTTTTTAAAACTGCAGTCTTGAATTCTCTCTCATTTAAATCACAGTCTTTCATGTCTTTGAGTTTGGTTCCTGAGCTACTTTGTTCCCTTGGTTAATCATGGTACTTGATGGATTGTTTCTCTGGGCATTTGAGGTATTGAGCTGTTCTTTTTTGAGTGCTGTTTTGCTTGTTGTTCAGCAGGTTGGTAAGTAGAGGTCTTTCTTTTGTATTACAGTAGGTGGTGCTATACCGCAAGTTTTTGTTTTCTCTTACTGCACTGCTAGGACTTCTGGGATCTTGGTAGGGTGGTGTCACCTTGGTTGTGGAAAATGCCTGGAATTCCATGAGGATATGGGTGTCCCCTTTGTGACTAGGTTGCTTTGGTCTCAGGGTACCACCCTTGTGGTGTGAGTTCCTGGCACTATCTCCTTATAACCAGAGGCTGCCAGCTGCCCTGTAGTATCTGAGGTGTCCCAGCTGCCTCTACCAGATTCCATTGTGATAGATGAGGGAGGGGCGGGCTGGGGAAGTGGGCTGGTGCATCTGCAGCTTTGTTTTCCTCCTGGTAATGGCGGTTGCTTGACCATGCTACCACACCTCTGTGCCACGCCTCCACCCCTGTCACTTGGTTTAGCTGCAGTGGGCACCAGTTACTCAAGCCAGAATGTTGCTTCTGCCACTCTGGCCCTCTCTGGGCTGCCGAGTGTAGCCTGCAGCCCGCCACCACATCAGCTGAATTGTGGTGAGCACTGGACATTGTGGCTCTTGTCTCTGTCCTTACCCCCATCTTACCTCCTCCGCTTGTTTGATGCCACCCATCTTCAGATTTCTCAATCTGTGGATCTCTCAGATGTGTTTATGTGTTGAGCAAGGAATCCTTTGTTGAAATACAGTTGTCCAACTTGTAACTTTTTTTTTTTTTTTTTTAAAGATTTTATTGGAGAAAGGGAACAGGACTTTATTGGGGAACAGTGTGTACTTCTAAGGCCTTTTTTCCAAGTCAAGTTGTTGTCCTTTCAATCTTAGTTGTGGAGGGTGCCATTCAGCTTCAAGTTGTTGTCCTTTCAGTCTTAGTTGTGGAGGGCGCAGCTCAGCTCCAGGTCCAGTTGCCGTTGCGAGTTGCAGGGGACACAGCCCACCATCCCAGGGGCACAGCCCACCATCCCTTGCGGGAGTCGAACCGGCAACCTTGTGGTTTAGAGGACACATTCCAACCAACTGAGCCATCCGGGAGCTCAGCAGCAGCTCAGCTCAAGGTGCCGTGTTCAATCTTAGTTGCAGGGGGCGGAGCCCACCATCCCTTGCTGGAGTCGAGGAGTTGAACTGGCAACCTTGTGGTTGAGAGCCCACTGGCCCATGTGGGAATCGAACCGGCAGCCTTCGGAGTTAGAAGCATGGAGCTCTAACCACTTGAGCCACCGGTCCGGCCCTTGTAACTTTAAGGGGAGAAACCAAGAGTTCTTCTCACTCCACCATGATGCTGATGTCACTTCCTTTTTCTTTTTAAAGTTGAAGTATAATTTATATACCATAAAATTTACAGTTCTAAAGTATACAATTCAGTATTATTTAGCATGTTCACAGAGTTGTGCAGCCATCTTCACTGTCTAAATTCAGAACTTTTTTTTATTCCCAAGAAGAAATCCCATATATAGAAGTCGTCACTCCCCACTTCCTGCTTCTCCCAACCCCTGGTAACATGACACTACTCTGTCACTATGAGTTTGCCTTCTG
This sequence comes from Rhinolophus sinicus, assembly GCF_036562045.2. Classification (NCBI taxonomy): domain Eukaryota; kingdom Metazoa; phylum Chordata; class Mammalia; order Chiroptera; family Rhinolophidae; genus Rhinolophus; species Rhinolophus sinicus. The sequence continues at coordinate 109,778,389 of NC_133752.1, read as the reverse complement.
CACATTTCATATAAATGTCATCATAGAATATGTTATTTAAGTCTCCTTTAATATTTAGGCTTACTCTCCCTCTTTTTTGTTTTCTTTTCTAATTTACTTAGAAGTTATTTGTCCTATAAAATTTCCTATCTTCTGGGTTTTATTGACGGCATCACTGAAATGTCATTTAACATGTTCCTTTACATCTGTAGTTCCTGTCCATTGGTAGGTTGGCCTAAACTTGATCATGTCCAGGTTTAATCTTTGGCAAGAATACTTCATTAGTGTTCCCTGTTTCTGCTTGTGTTACATTGGGTGATACATGATGTTTGGTTGTCTCTTAAATTGTATTTTCAAACAGACAGGCCACAGACATTTAAACTTATTTATCAATGCATTAGGTACAGATAAAATTTGTGATGTTTACTAGAATTGTTAAGGCATAGAGGGTTAAATAGTAGATTGATAGACCAAATATATAATTTATCATCACAAATATCTTCTACTGGAAGGGACCCTTGGAGCAATTTGGTATGCTTTATTTCCACACCAGCACACTCATCTAGTCTTTAATAAAAGGATAATGTTGTTAGCTAAGTCTGACCTATTGGAGGGAAACACCATGTGATACATATGAGGAGACAGTCAGTATAGATAATTCTTTTTTATGGTCAAAAATACCATAGCATTCCATTACAAAGTTATTGAAGAAAAAATAATTTATATGTGTTGTGAAGATTACTATTATCCAGTAAGGAAATGACTACAAAAAGGAATTCAAAGGGTAAGATTATTTGGTTGCTTTTTAGTCCTGCCTTCTAGGATTGGATGTTTGGGAATCCAGTTTTGTTTTAATATTTTTTTAATACTATGGGAGAGAGTACAAAAACTTATCTGGTGTGCAGATGATATAAAATTCTTGTGGGTAGTAAAATGCGAAGTTGATGGGGATCAGTTGTAGAAATAACTCATGAAACTTTGTGTGTGATTACAGAAATTAGAGAGTTTAACTATAGAAAGACAATCTAAAGTATATTTAAAAGATACTGGGCCTGGAAGTCATCATATAGGTCCCTTGAAAATAGTTTGTCAAATAGGTAAAATAGACATACTATGTACCACCAAGGGTATCAAACAAGTAGATGTTAGTCTTGTAAAATAAACTTCCTGCACTCTGGTTACTGCATTTCAAGAAAGATGTAATTGGGATGGAGAAGATCCAGGAAAGGATGATTTAAATGATCAAAGCAATGAAGGAATTGCCATATGAAGAACAGACTAAAAGATTAGTAGATTTCAGCCTAAAAAGTATAGTGAATGAGAATATGATTAAGGACGAAAGTAGTAAAAGAGGATTACAGATTTCTGTCTAGATTATTATATAGTAAAAATGGGGTATCTACTTTTTGATGTGAAAGAGGTAAATTTGGAACAAATACAAGTATTATTTTATGTAGCAAATATAAGATGTTTGCAACTCATTTCCCTAAGAGGTAATTGTCCTTGAACATGAGTAATTTAAAAATGTTGCATGTTAATAGATTATTATGGGAAATTAGAATGTTTCGAGGTCCAGGACATGCTGGGCCTTTGAAGTTGAGATGATATGAATCAACAAGGCTGATTCACAAGCTGTCCTTTACTGCTTTTTTCCCTAATTGTGGACAGAGCTAAGTATATTCTTTTTTATAGCCATATACCCCTCCACCAGTGTTAAGAAGAGGTTTTTAATATATTTTGGGCTGGAGTTCTTTTGGAATATCAAAAAGAAGATAAGTGTTTGTTGCATTCTTTTTCTTTCAGACTTAGGTATAGCTTCCTTCAAGGCTGCTTTTACTTAAAAGCCAAAGAATATTAGTATGAATATAACCTCATTGCCTTTTCTGTTTGTCTTCTGCAGAAATATTTTGTAATTCCTCAGTTATTATTACCTTGGCAATTCAGTAACAAGGAACTGGAATTGGTTTCATTTCCTTTTGCATTCCTTTTTCAGTCATGTGGAGAATTCTTGATATGTTAGACAAAAGAGATTGCATGCAAAGGTTAACTGAAAATATCGTATTTTGCCGTGTGTAATGCGCTTTCATGTATAACATGCACCCATGCTTTGGGCCCAAAGTAAACTTTCAGGGAAGAAAAAAAATCTTTTGTTATAATTTTTTAATTCAAAATTTCATTCGTTTACATTTAGGTACTTGTTTTTTGTATTATAAAGGAATTTTAGCATTTATTTTTTAACATTTTTTACCATACAAGAAATTTTGTATAACAGATAACTACAAAACACAAGATAAAGGTACAAGAAATTTTATTTTATGTACCGGTTACAAATTTATGATATTTACGCATCATAGAAGGCCGGTAACTCGTCATCGTCGCAAGTTCGTTGTAAGTTCAACAAAACCTATTATCGTATTCCAGGATATTATTTTGTATACAGATATCGTTATTGATTTCTAGAGTTACACTTTTAACTCATAAATAAAAGAATTGAAAACATTTATAAAGATACGGAATTTGTACTACCATGTATAATGCACATCCTTATTTTTCCCTCACAAATTTGGGGGAAAAAGTGCACATTATACACAGCAAACAGTACTTTGTTTTTTTCAATATGCATTTTTTTGGAAGGCAACAGACTCTAGTTACTTTCTATCATAAATTTTGATTTTAAAATATTGAGCCACAAGATTATCAGGAATGATAATAATGTCTCCTTTGGCTTTTTATGACTTTTGTAAGATAGCTCATCATTTTGAAAGTTCTTATTTTCAAATAGATAAAAGCACATGGCACAAAATGCAAAAAGTACAGAAAGATATACATTGAAAACTATTTTCCCACCCGTCACCTTGTTCTCCTTTCTTAGGCTACCACTATTATCAGTCTCTTATGTATTTTCCCAGAGATTCTATAGGATTATACAAACTTATATGTTTTTACACAAATGGTACCATTATTGTACACACTCTCCTGTATCTTTTTTCACTGAAAGTAAATTTTGGTGATTGGTCAGTGAACAATCTAATTCTTTTTAACAGCTTCTTACTTGATATTTTACTGGGTGACCAATATTTTTTTAACCTGTTCCTGTTGGGTCGTTTCAAGGCTTTTGCTATTATAAATAATGCTTCAGTGAATTTTCTATGTGTTGTTTCTGTCTCCCCCCCACACACAGACAGACACATATACACATGAGCCCAATTATTTTCATAGTATAATTACTTCTAACACCCTATGGTACAAAATCTATATGCATGAGTCACAAAAATTCTAGTAAGGTCAGTGTTCTCTTTCCCTTACTGTAATAAAAATGAAATTCCATAATGCTGCATTTGAGTGTAATTTTCTAGTAGTTGAATATATCAAATCAATTATAAGAATTTCAGTTTGTGTTTTTACTCTCTCATCTTTGCATTGAAGATTTTGGTGCCTCTGGTTTTGCTGCAACAAATGCTTTTGGAGTTGACAAGACGTGGTCAAGAACCTTTGAGTACATTGCTGCAGTTTGGTGTGACATATCTGGAGGACTATGCAGCAGAGTACATCATTCAGCAAGGTGGCTGGGTATGTGCAGTATTTTTTAAAAATCTTTTTTTAAAAAAGAAATTAAGCTGTATGATTGTTTTTAATAGCATAGATTTAATATCATTACATTGTTTAATACTGATTGTATGACAATCAATGGATAGGCTATTCTACAGTTTAAGTTAAGCTACTAAGATTTTACTCATAGTAAATTGACGTGGTAATTTTAAGTAGTTCTTTTAAAATCATTTATTAAAATAAGATTATTTTGGAATAATTTTAGATTTACCAAAGTGTTATAAAGTGTTCCCATATACCACTCACCCAGTTTCCTCTAGTGTTAACATTTTTAAAAATTATGGTACCTTTATCAAATTGACTTAATTTCCATGTTGATTTTGTATCCAGCAAATTTTTTTAACTCTTTTATTAATTCTGATAGATTATTTCTAGATTCTCTTGGGTTTTCTGTATAGAAAATCACACCATTTGTGAATAATGAGTTGTTTTCTTTGATGAGTCTATCTTTTAAAAAAAATTATTGCACTAATCAGGATCTTCTGTATAATAATAATAGACATGATGTTAGTAGACATCCTTGTCTTTTTCTGGCTGTTAAAATGAGTGCTTTTAATTGTTTTACCATTTAGTTGTTTCAAGCTCAGTGAGTGAAGGTGGCCTGTAATTTTTCTTGTTTTGTCTCAGTTTTAAGGGTATGCTGGCTTCATAAAAGAAGTTAGAGTTGGGAAGAATGTTTCTTCTTTTTTTTCTACTCAGGAATAGTTTATATGAGATTCAAATTATTTGTACCTTGCTTCCTACAACATGCCTGTAAAACCACATGGTATTTTCTTTGAGGGAAGGTTTCTGGTTTTTCTTGTCAACTTTTGATAATTTTTCTAGGGTATTATCCCCAAATTTTTGGTTTTGTTGGCATAGAGCTGTTCACAATACCTTTATATATTTGGATTTTTACTTCTTAATTCTGATAATTACTTTTAAGATATTATTTTGTTTTGGAGAATTTTAAATATATGAAAATAAGCAAGATAGTATAATGAACCCCCATCAGTTAGCCCTTACAATCCTTAACTCATTGCCAGTTAAGCTTTATTCATACCCTAATTACTTCCTCTCTTAATATTATTTTGAAGCAAAATCCAGACATTATATAATTTTATCTGTAAAATATTTAGTACGTATTTCTAAAAACTAAAGACTCTCGTTCATTTTTAATCACAATACCATTATCACTCAAAAATTTAAAAATCATTTCTTCATATCAAATATCCTGTTAGTATTCAAATTTCCAAATGTATTTAATATAACCCCTTTTTTAATCTCTGCAAGGTATGGCGCTATATCTCCTCTTTCATTCCTATTATTTCTTAATTCCTTCTTTCTTTTGTTTCTATTTATTTTAAATAATTTTTTATTGCCTGGGATATTTTTTTCTTGTGTATTGTTTTTTATTTTTCCATTTGTTTGTTTTAATGACTAGAAATTCAAACTTAGGGAATCTTACGTTTCTCTTGAAAATCAAAACAACCTTATTTTAAGAGAGAGAGTAGTTGTCATGCATGAGTAAAATTTATACCATGTATGCAAATCTAAATAATGGCAAGTGTAAGTGTGGTGGTACAAAAAAGAGAATACTATTGTTGACAGAATTATAATTTGTTGGTACATTTGCGGAAAAGCAGCCCTTGAAAATTTCTAAACAACAGTAAACTCTCTTAGGAAATTCTAGAGTGTCTTGTAAGCCAAAAAGGGAATGAGGTTAGCAAATTACCTCAAGAGTTTGAACAAAATACTGAATTTCAGAGTTACTGGGACTTGGATATGTAAAAATAGGGTGGTAGGTTGGGTCATGCTTACACTGGTCTCCATTCAAATAAACTGCTCTGACAATACCCCACTTCACAGGTCACCTGCTTTTCCAGCAGCTTTTCTTTTCCCTTAGTAGGTGTTGGCAGAAGGTATGCTCAGTCCTTTTCAATATAAACTTCTAGCCCCAAAGTTAAAACATGAGAAAAGAAGAGAGAATGAATGAATACCTTTGAAGATTCTGCAGAGAAATTCTGCCTTTTTTCCTGGCTCCACTTTTCCTCATGCCTAAAGAAACAGCATTTATTTACGGTGTCTCAAGTGGAACTCTTTAGGTGGAATACTTACAGGTCTATTGGACCAGTCAGACACAAAGTTTACACTTTTCTTCAAAGCATCAACTTCTTTCCCTCCTTTTACAACTTCTGACTGACAGCTGTGGTCCCTGCTGATGTGCATTTCCACATCAGCCATAATCTGCCCACCTTCTTGTGGGGAAGGGCTGTCTCAGTGAGGCCTGACTCTTGAACTACTCTGTCCTGGTTCATGTTGTGCAGCCAGAGTCTTCTCTTTCTGATATTTCCTCCTACTAGTCCCTCTCTACCCTCTAGCCTCTGGTGAACACTGACGTTTTTTACTGTCTCCATAGTTTTGCCTGCTCCAGAATGTTATGTAATTGGAATCATGCAGTATGCAGCCTTTCAGACTGGCTTCTTTCACTTACTCATATGAATTTAAGTCTCCTCCATGTCTTTTCATGGCTTGATAGCTCCATAGTCTGGCTGTGTCACCGTTTATTTATCTGTCATGTATTGAAGTAGATCTTGATTGCTTCTAAGTTTTGGCAGTTATAAATAAAGCTGCTACAAACATCCATGTTCAGGGTTTTGTGTGGACATAAGTTTAAAATCCTTTGTGTAAATACCAAAGAGTGCAATATGGTAAGAGGATGTTCTGTTTTGTAAGAAACCACCAAGCTGTCTTCCAAAGTGGTTGTACGATTTTGCATCCCCACCACCAGTTCCTGTGGCTCCACATCATTGTCAGCATTTCATGTTGTCAGTGTTCCAGATTTTGGCCATTCTAACAGATGTGTAGTGGTACCTCATTATTGTTTTAACTTACATTTCCCTGATGACATATGATGTGTAGCATCCTTTTTCCTGCTTTTTTCTTAATTAAACAAATTTTTTCAATTACACTGGACATCCAATATTATATTAGTTTCAGGTGTACAGCATAATGATTAGACATTTATTTAAGTTGTGCAGTGATTACCCCAGAAGTCTAGTACCCAACTGATGCCATGCATACTTATTACAATATTATTGACTATATTCCATATGCTGTACTTTACATCCTCATAACTATTTTATAACTGCCAGTTTGTTTTTGATCCCTTCACCTTTTTCACCCAGCCCCACGACCCCACTCACATCTGGCAACCATCAGTTTGTTCTCTGTATCTATGAGTTTCTTTCTGTTTTGCTGTTCATTTATTTTGTTTTCTCAGATTCCACATGTCTCCTCCATGTAAGTGAAATTATATGGTATTTGTTTTTCTCTGTCTAACTTATTTCACTTAGCTTATAATACCTTTTAGGTCCATTTTTATTGTCACAAATGAAAAGATTCATTCTTTTTTATGGCCAAGTAATATTCCATTCTATAAAGGTAGTACCATATTTTCTTTATCCAGTGATCTATTGATGGACACTTAGGTTGCTTCCGTATCTTGGTGAGTGTAAATAATGCTGCAGTGAACATAGGAATGCATATGTCTTTTCAAATTAGTGTTACGGATTTCTTTGGATAAATACCAAGAAGTGGGATTACTGGGTCATAATGGTAGTATTTTTTTTAATTTTTGAGGAACCTCCATACTATTTTCCATAGTGGCTGAACCAGTTTGCAATCCCACCAACAGTGCATGAGGGTTCCCTTTTCTCCATATCCTCGCCAACACTTGTTGATTTATTGATGGCCATTTTGACAGCTTTGAAGTGATAGATCATTGTGGTTTTTATTCACATTTTTCTGATGATCAGTGACATCGACCATCTTTTCATATGTCTATTGGCTATGTGTATGTCCTCTTTGGGGACATGTCTATTCAGGCCCTCAGCCCATTTTTTGTTTGTTTTTGGTGTTAAGTTGTATGAGGTCTTTATAAATTTTGGATATTAACACCTTATTAGATGTATCATTGGCGAATATGTTCTCTCATTCAGTAGTCTGTCTTGTTTTGTTGATGGTTTCCTTTGCTGTGCAAAAACTTTAATGTGATGTGGTCCCATTGTTTACTTTTTTCTTTTTAAAGATTTTATTGGGAAGGGGAACAGGACTTTATTGGGGAACAGTGTACTTCCAGTACTTCCCCCCCCCCCCAAGTCAAGTTGTTGTCCTTTCAACCTTAGTTGTGGAAGGTGCCCACGTTCAGCTTCAAGTTGTTGTCTTTTCAGTCTTACTTGTGGTGGGCGCAGCTCAGCTCCAGGTCCAGTTGCCATTGATAGTTGCAGGGGTCGCAGCCCACCATCCCTTGCGGGAGTCGAACCGGCAACCTTGTGGTTGAGAGCCCGCACTCCAACCAACTGAGCCATCCAGGAGGCAGCTCAGCTCAAGGTGCCATGTTCAATCTTAGTTGCAGGGGGCGGAGCCCACTATCCCTTGTGGGACTCGAGGAGTTGAACCGCCAGCCTTGTGGTTGAGAGCCCACTGGCCCATGTGGGAATCAAACCGGCAGCCTTCGGAGTTAGGAGCATGGAGCTCCAACCACCTGAGCCACTGGGCCAGCCCTACTTTTTTCTTTTGTTTCTCTTGTTCAAGGAGACATATCCAAAAACATACTAAGAGGAATGTCAGAGAGTTTACTGCCTATGTTTTCTTCTAGTTCATTTTTTGCAAGTATTTGCCCAGTTTTCCCAACACCATTTATTGAATAGACTGTCTTTACCTCCTTGTATATTCTTGCTTCCTTTGTCATGGATTAATTGACCATATAAGTGTGAGTTTATTTCTGGGCTCTCTATTCTGTTCCATTGATCTATGTGTCTGTTTTTATGTCAGTACCATACTGTTTTGATTACGGTAGCCTTTTAGTATAGTTTGATATCAGCAAGTGTGATATTTCCAACTTTGTTTTTCTTTCTCAAGATTGCTTTGGCTATTTGGGGTCGTTGTGGTTCCATCTAAATTTTAGGATTATTTGTTCTAGTTCTGTGAAAAATGCCATTGGTGTTTTGATAGGGATTGCATTGACTCTGTACATTGCTGTGGGTAGTATGGACATTTTCACAGTGTTATTTCTTCCTATCCATGAGCATGGTATATGCTTCCATTTATTTATATATTTTTCAATTTTTTTTTGAATGTCTTGTAATTTTCTGAGTACAGGTCTTTTACCTCTTTCATTAAACTTATTCCTAAGTATTTTATCTTAATTTTTTTTTGTTCAGTTGTAAGTGGGATTATTTTCTTTCTTTTCCTTTTCCCCTTTCTTCCCCACCCCCCCGACTCCGGTTCAAGCCATTGTTTCTCAATCTAGTTGTGTAGGACATAGCTCCCTAGGCCATGCTGGTATTATGAGTCTTACACTCCCCCAGGCTGAGGCACTTGGTCACCAGTCATTGGTCGGCCGCTCATGGCAGCTCTCGCCAGCTGCTCCAATGGCAGCCAGCCACTCACACTGGCTGCCGGCCACTCACACTGGCCACTGGCCACTCACGGCAGCACTCAGCAGCTCGCGGCAGCTCACGGTAACCTCTGGCTTTCTCACAACAGCCCAGCTCCAGGGAGAGCTGTTGTTCACAATCTTAGCTGAAGAGGGTGCAGCTCACTGGCCCATGTTAGGAGCACAGTGCTCCAACCACCTGAGCTACTGGGCTGGCCGGGGTTATTTTCTTAATTTCTTTTTTTGATAGTTTATTATTGGTGTATAAAAATGCAACTGATTTCTGAATATTAATTTTGTATCCTGCTACTTTACTGAATTCATTGATCAGTTCTAATAGTTTCTTGGCGGACTCTTTCTGGTTCTCTATTTTATAATATCGTGTCATCTGCTGGAACCACTTTTCATATGCTTATTTGCCATGTGTATATCTTCTCTTTTTTGTGTGAACCACTTACTGTTTTTTTATGATTTTTGCACTCTGTTAGGTTTGGCGTTTAATCTTTTTTTTTTCCTTCATTTTATTAGGGAACAGTGTGTTTCTCCAGGGCCCCTCAGCTCCAAGTCGTTGTCCTTCAATCTAGTTGTGGAGGGCACAGCTCAGCTCCAAGTCCAGTTGCCGTTTCCAATCTTTAGTTGCAGGGGGTGCGGCTCACCATCCCATGTGGGAATTGAACCAGCAACCCTGTTGTTCAGAGCTCGCACTCTAACCACCTGAGCCATCCGGCCACCTTCCAGCAGCTCGTTGCCTTCGATCTAGTTGTGGAGGGCGCAGCTCACTGGCCCATGTGGGAATCGAACTGGCAGCCTTCAGCGTTAGGAGCATGGAGCGGTTGCCTGAGCCACTGGGCTGACCCGACATTTTTAATTTTAATTAAGTCTAGCTTACAAGTTCTTTTTTTCACGGATAATGCCTTTGGTGTTTTATCTGGAAAGTAATTACCGGGAGGACAACCAAGATGGTGTAGTAGGTAAATGCTGCGTTTACCTTCTCTCACAACCACATCAAAGTTACACCGTAATTTACAAAACAACCATTATTGAGAATCGCCTAAAATCAAATTGAACTGAAGCCTTTCAACTAAGGACACGCAGAAGAAGCCACCTTCAGACTGGTAGGAAGGTCAGAGACGTGGCGTGGGCTGGTCCCCCACCCATGTGTGACCATTAAAGATCGGGAGGGCTATTTAAGCTGTGGTGGTCCCCCCACCCCCCAGATGAGCGAGAGATTCCCAGCTCCACTCCAGCCCAGGATTCCAGTGCCAGGGAGAAAGGTCCCCATAATTTTTGATTGTGAAAACCAGTGGAGATTGTGACTGAGTGAGACAGTGCAGCTGTACTCACAGGCGCTCCTCTTAAAGGAACTGCGTGTGGACTTACCAGCGGAATCACTCACTCTGAGCTCCAGTGCTGGGGCAGCAGCTGGAAAGGTGGCAGGGACAAATAGTGGGGAACTGAGCTGTCTGGCTTGGGATAGGGAATGGAGAGGCGTCTTTCTCCTGGATGGGGGAGCTGGTGGAGCTGGTTGAAGCCATTGTTTCTTTGTTGAGCCCTCACCCTTCCCAGAGTACAAACACAGGCGACCACAATTTCTGAGTCTCTGCAGTTTGTTCACTGCCCTGGCAATTTGAAACCTGGCCCCACCCAACTTTCCGGCACGCCCAGGCTGTTTTCAGTGGCTTTTTCATGCAGACCGCCTGCCTTGGCTCAAGCTGCAGACTTTCCTAAGGTCTCTCAAAGGTTTGCTGAAGCCATACAAGCAGCATCTGGCTTGAGTGTGTCCTGTACATCAGGCTGGGCAGCCCTAAGCCAACACTAGCGGCATCTGGCGTTTGTTCGTGGCGTGGCCTCTCAAGATGCTTCCAAGCACAGCAGAGGCAGCAGCCATCTGCAGATTTCTTTTTGGCTCCTGCTGGGTGGCCTCAGGTGGGGCACCGGCTGTGGCTGAACTTGACCTACGGTGGATCCCCTCCAACGTGGTCCTGGGACTGGCGCCCCCAGTGGCCTACTTCAGAATGAACTGGAGCATCACCCAGCCACTTCCAAATACAACACATGCAAGTGGCATATTGGGCAGGCACCAGTGTCCTGCTGAGGCAAATCTTATTCCGTAGGATCAGCCCCTGCACAACAACTCTTCCCCTGTAGTCAAGGCCAGTCCTCACAACCAGTCAGCCCAAGGGTCAGTCTCTCCCATTGATGTGCAATTATCAACCAAGGCTCAACTACAAGAGGAGGGTACACACAACCCACACAAGGGACACACCTGGAGCACGTGGCTCAGGTGACCAGAAAGACTGCGCCACTGAGCCCCACAGCACACCTACTACGTAAGGTCACTCTACTAAGACCGGAAGACATAGCATCCCTATGAAATACAAAGAAACAAACACAAGGAGGCAGCCAAAATGGGGAGACAAACGTGTCTCAAATAAAAGAACAGAACAAAGCTCTAGAAAAAGAACTAAACAAAATGGAGATAAGCAGTCTATCAGATGTAGAGTTCCAAACACTGGTTATAAGAATGCTCAGTGATCTCAGGGAGAACTTAAACAGAGAGATAAGCTTAAAAATGGAGATGAAAACCATGAAAAAGAACTAGTCAGAAATAAAGGATACAGTAATTGAAAATGAAGAATATGTTACAGGGAATCAACAGTAGATTGGATGAAGCAGAGGATCCAACCAGTAATGTAGAAGATAAGGTAGCAGAAAACAGTGACCACAGGCGGCCACAATTCCTGAGTCTCTGCAGTTTGTTCACTGCCCTGGCAATTTGAAACCTGGCCCCACCCAACTTTCGGGCACACCCAGGCTGTTTTCAGTCTGGTTGGCCAGAACAGCAAAATGAAAAAAGAATCCAGAAAATTGAGGAGCGTTTAAGGGGCCTCTGGGACAATATCAAGCGTACCAACATTTGCATTATAGGGGTACCAGAAGGAGAAGGGAGAGAGCAAGGAATTGAAAACCTATTTGAAGAAATAATGACAGAAAACTTCCCAAACCTGGTGAAGGAAATAGACATACAAGCTCTAGAAACACAGAGTCCCAAACAAGATAAACCCAAAGAGGCCCACATCAAGACACATCATAATTAAAATGCCAAAGGTTAAATACAAAGAAAAGCAGCAAGAGAAAAGCAGTTAATTACCTACAAGGGAGCCCCCATAAGACTGGCAGCTGATTTCTCAACAGGAACTTTGCAGGCAAGAAGGGAGTGGCAGGAAGTATTCCAAGTGATGAAAAGCAAGGACATACAACCAAGATTGCTCTACCCAGTAAGGCTGTCATTTAGAATTGAAGGACAGATAAGGAGCTTCCCAGACAAGATAAAGCTGAAGGAGTTCATCACCGCCAAACTGATATCACAAGGAATCTCAGAGGGACTTCTTTAAGATGGGAGGGGGATTAAGGATGGGTGAAAGCGGAAGGGATTAAGAAGTACAAGTTGGTTGTTACACAGTAGTCATGGGGATGTAGGGTACAGCATAAGGAATGTAGTCAGTAGTATTGTAATAAGGTATGGTGCCAGATAGGTACCTGATCTATCAGGGTGATAGATGGGAATGGGGTTAGGGGCAGGGTGAAAAAGGTGAAGGCATTAAGACTTGTAGCGGGCCAGCCGCCACAAGTCGAACGGTTCCTGACAAGGGGAGTGGGAATGAAAAAAGACACTCATACATATGATGATGGCGATCGCGGACTTCAGTGATCCTGAAGACGCTGAGTTTATTCTGTCCCCAGAATTTATACCTTCTGTGGACGTGCAGTTTAACAAGCACAAAAATGCATTACCTAGTTAACAGTAAATCTTTAACTTTAACACAGGAGACACAAAATTTACTGAAACTCCCAAAAGTAATTATCTTATCAATTGCCCTGATAGGCATCAGCCTTCTGTTCTGGGAACTGGCCACTCCCACCACATTCCTGAGCAGCATGCAAGCACTCTCCAGATGCAGGCAGAGACAATTGCTTCAGGGGGAGGAAATAGGTTAAGTATAAACCGAGCCATTCTGTTAAGGCTTTAAAGTTAACTGCAACCATGGCTCCCCACAAAGAAATACAAAGTGGTAGTTAATACAGTATGGGGAATAGAATCAACAATGTTGTAAAGATCATGTAAGGTGCCAGATGGGCACGTGACTTGTCGGGGGGTTATGTCATAGACTGTGTAGATGCCTGATCAATGTACTATACACCTGAAGAGCTGAAGTAGAATAATATTGAATGTCAACAATAACTAAATATATAGGTATGTGTAGTCATGGGATGTGGAGTAGAACATAGGGAAGATAGTCGATGGTATTGTAACAGCTAAATAAGATGTAGCTTGGGGGGTGGGTTATCACGTAATGAGGGGTTTAAATGGCTAACTAGTACATTGCTTTGTGCACCTGAAACTAATTAAAAAAAATAAATTAAAAAAAAAATCATTACTGAAACCAAGGTCATCTAGGTTTTCTCCTATGTTATCTTCTAGGAGTTTTATAGTTTTGCATTTCATATTTAGGTCTATGACTCATTTTGAGTTAATATTTGTAAAGAGTATAAGGTCTGTGTGTAGATTCTTTTTTTTTTTAATTTGGATGTCCAGTTGTTTTAGCACCATTTTCTGAAAAGGCTATCTTTTCTCCACTTTATTGCCTTTGCTACTTTGTCAAAGATCAATTGACTGTATTTATGTGGGTTTATATTCTGGGCTCTCTGTTATATTCCAATGATCTATTTGTATATATTTTTACCAATAACATAATGTCTTGATTATTCCAGCTTTATAATAAGTCTAGAAGTCAGGTAGTGTCAATCTTCCAACTTTGTTCTTCTTAAATATAATGTTGGCTATTCTTGGTCTTTTATCTTTCCATATAAACTTTAGAATCAGTTTGTCAGTATTCATAAAAAAGCTTGCTGGGATTTTCATTGGGATTCCATTAATTCATTAGATCAAGTTGGGAAGAACTGGCATCTTAACCATATTGCGTCTATTGAGTTATATCCATGAACATGGAATGCTTTTCCATTTATTTAGTTCTTTGATTTCTTTCATCAGCTTTGTAGTTTTCCTCATATAGATCTTGTACCTATTTTGTTAGATTTATGTCTATGTATTTCATTTTTTTGAGGTGCTTATGTAAATGGTATTGTGTTTTTAATTTCAAGTTTCACTTGTTCATCACTGATATTAAGGAAGGTGATTGACTTTTGTATATTAACCTTGTATCGTGTAACCTTGCTATCATTCCTTATTAGTTTCAGATTTTTTCTGTCCATTCTTTCAGATTGCCTACATAGACAGTGATGTCATCTGTGAACAAGACAGTTTTATTTATTCCTTTCAAATCTGTATACATTTTATTTCCTTGTCTTGTTACAATTTCTAGGATATTTAGTGTGATGTTGAAAAGTAGTGGTAAGGGGACATTCTTGTCTTGTTCTGATCTTCTAGGGAAACTTCTAGGTTCTCACCATTAAGCATGATGTTAGCTGTAGGTTTTTTGTAGAAACTTTATCAAGTTGAGGAAGTTCCCCTTAAGTCCTATTCACTGAAAGTTTTTAATCATGATTAGATGTTAGTTTTGTCAAATGCTTGTCTGCATCTATTGATATGATTTGTGATTTTTCTTCTGTAGCCTGTTGGTGTGATGGGTTACATTAATTGATTTTTGAATGGTGAACCCGCCTTGCATACCTTGGATAAGTCCCACTTGGTATATATTTCTTTTTGTACATTTTTGGATTCTATTTGCTAATGTCTTGTTGAGAATTTTTAATCTATGTTCATGAGAGATATTAATCAGTAGTTTTCTTGTAATATCTTTGTCTGATGTTGGAATTAGTGGAATGCTGGCCTCATAGAATGTGTTAGTGTGGGGACAGAGTCCCAGAGAGCAGTTTCCAGGTTCTCAGCCTCGCGTGGTGGGGGGTGCTGGCTCGGGTGGTGGTTGGCCATCAGCTGTAGCCGGTTGGCCAATTGGCTGCTGATGTAACTGCCATGACTGCGTTGGTTGGTTGGCTGGTTGGCAGGCAGAAAAGTGGATGGCGGATTGCGGGTCATGTGGATCCTACTTCATGTGTCTCGCCTGGCCTGCAGGGAGAATATAGTGGTATGACTCCCCTATCTATGGCTCCAATGGTGTTCCTTTTTGGCCTCACCATATCCTGCATTCTTATGTGGGGAGCGGGACCAAAGACCCCACATGATACCCTGCATGACAGTTAGGAAGTATTTCCTTTGTTTCTATCATCTGAAAGAGATTGTAGCAAATTGCTATAATTTCTTCTTTAAATTTTGGGTAGAATTCCCCAGTGAACCTATCTGGGCTTGGTGCTTTCTGTTTTGGAAGCTTATTAATTATTCACTCAATTTTTAAAGTAGAGGTAGGCCTATCCAGATTGTATATTTTTTCTTGTGTGAGTTTTGGCAGATTGTATCTTTTGCAGAATTGGTCCATTTCATCTAGGTTATAAAATTTGTGGGAATAGAGTTGTTCATTGTATTCCTTTATTATCCATGTTTTTTTTTTAATCTGCTTTTTTAGCCCCCCTTTTCTTCGCCTTCCCCCCCACTCCAGTTCAAGCCGTTGTTTCTCAGTCTAGTTGTGTAGGATACAGCTCCCTGGCCCATGTTGGTGGTATGAGCCTTGCAGGGGAGCCCCCCCCCGCCAGCCCCCCCACTGAGGCACTTATCAATCGGCCACTCACAGCAGCTCACAGCAGCTCCTGCTGGCTGCCGGCCACTCACACTGGCTGCTGGGCGGCACACAGTAGCCCACGGCTGCACACACCAACCTCCGTCTGCTCACATCAGCCCAGCTCCAGGGAGAGCTGTTGTTCACAATCTTAGCTGTAGATTGCAGGGCGCAGCTCACTGGCCCATGTGGCAATTGAATCGGTGGCCTTCGGTGTTAGGAGCCTGGCGCTCCAACCGCCTGAGCCACCGGGCCAGCCCCTTTATTATCCTTTTAATGTCCATGGAATCTGTAGTGATGTCTTGTCTTTGATTTCTGATATTAGTAATTTGTGTCCTCTCTTTTTTGCTTAGTTAGCCTGTCTAGAGGCTTATTAATTTTATTGATCTTCACCAAGAACCAGCTTTTGGTTTTGTTCATTTTCTCTATTGATATCTATTTTTGGTGTCATTTATTTCTGCTCTTATTTTTACTATCTTTTGCTTAATTTTTATTCTTAATTTTTTCTAGTTTATTAAGGAGAAAGCCTAGATAATTGATTTTGGACCTTTTTTCCTAGTATATGCATTCAGTGACATAGATTTCCCTTTAAGCATTGTTTTCACTGCCTCTCACCAATATTAATAAAGTTGTATTTTTATTTTTATTTAGTTCAAAATATTTTAAAATTTATCTTGAGATTTATTCTTTGATCCATGTATTATTTAGGAGTATATGGGTTTCGTTTTGTTAAGATTTTTATTAAAAAATATAGCTAACATACAACATTATATCAGTTTCAGTTGTACACCATAGTTGTTCAACATTTATATACCTAAAGGAGTGATCGCCATAAGTCCAGCAACTACGTGACACTGTACTGTGCTATCACAGTATTAATGACTGTATTCCCTGTGCGGTACATTACGCATCACTTATTTGTTTTATACCTGGAAATTTGAACCTCTTATTCCCCTTTACCTTCCACCCCTTTTTAAATTTTTCAATTACGGTTGCTATTCAATATTATTTTGTATTAATTTCAGGTGTACAGCATAGTGGTTAGACATTTGTATAATTTAAGAAGTGATCCCCCTGAATAGTCTAGTACCCTCCTGGCACTATACATAATTATTACCATGTTATTGACTACATTCCCTATGCTTACTTTACATCCATATGACTTGTAGCTACCTATTTGTACTTCTTAATCCTATCACCTTTTTCACCCGGCCCCCTAACCTCATCCCATCAGGCAACCATCAAAATGTTCTCTATCTATGAGTGTGTTTCTCTTCTGTTTGTTAATTTTGTTTATATTCCACATGTAACTAAAATCACATTGCATCTGTCTTTCTCTGTCTGACATACTCCACTAAGTACAATGCCCTTCAGGTCCATCCATGTTGTTGCAGATGTCAAGAACCCATTCCCTTCCATGGCTCAGCAATATTCCATTGTATGTACCACCTCCTCTTTATCCATTCATCCGTCGATGGATGCCCAGGCTGCCTCCACATCTTAGCTATTATAAATAATGCTGCAGTGAACATACAGATGAACACGTCCCATTGAAGTAGTGTTTTGGGTTTCTTCAGATAAATACCCAAAAGTGGGATTACTGGGTCCTTCTTTGTCTCTTGTTATAGCTTTTGTTTTAAAGTCTATTTTGTCTGGTATAAGTATTGCTACCCAGCTTTTTGTTTATTTTGTTTGTTTCCATTTTCATGAAATACCTTTTTCCTTCTCTTTACTTTCAGTCTGTGTGTGTCTTTCAATCTGACATATCTTGTAGGCAGCATATGTAAGTCATGTTTTCTTATCTATTCAGCCACCTTATCTTTTGAATGGAACATTTAATCCATTTACATTGAAAGTAATTGTTATAGATATATAGTTATTGCCAATTTATTATTCACATTTGTTATCTTTTTCTTCATCTTAAAAAAGTCCCTCTGACATTCCTTGTACTGGTTTGATGGTGATGAACTCCTTGAACTTTTTCTTAACTGGGAAGCTCTTTATCTTTCCTTCGATTTCAAATGCTAGCTTTGCTGGGTACAGTACTCTTGGTTGTAGGCCCTTGCTCTTCATCACTTTGAATGTTTCATGCCAATCCCTTCTGGCCTGCAAAGTTTCTATTGAGTAATCAACTAACAATCTTATGGGAGCTCCTCTATAAGTTACTAGTTGCCTTTCTCTTGCTGCTTTTAGGATTCTTTCTTTGTCTTTAACCTTTGCCATTTTAATTACAATGTGTCTTGGTGTGGGCCTGTTTGGGTTCATCTTGTTTGGGACTCTGTGCTTCCTGGACTTGTATGTCTGTTTCCTTCACCAGGTTAGGAACGTTTCCAGTCATTATTTTTTCAAATTGGTCCTCA
This sequence comes from Rhinolophus sinicus, assembly GCF_036562045.2. NCBI lineage: Eukaryota > Metazoa > Chordata > Mammalia > Chiroptera > Rhinolophidae > Rhinolophus > Rhinolophus sinicus. The sequence goes on along the minus strand of NC_133752.1, from coordinate 109,760,330 downwards.
ATCCCTTGCTTTCTCTCTTCTCTTTCTGGTACCCCTATGATGTGAATGTTGTTAGGCTTGATGTTGTCCCAGAGGTCTCTTAAACTATCCTCTATTTTTATTATTATTTTTTCCTTTTGTTCTGATTGGGTGTTTTCTATTACCTTGTCTTCCAAATCACTGATTCAATCCTCTGCTTCATTTAGTCTGCTGGCGATTCTTTCCAGTGCATTCTTCCTTTCAGTTATTGTATTCTTCACTTCTGACTGGTTCTTTTTTATGGTTTTTATATCTTTTTTCTTGCTTGCTATCTCTTTGTTGAAGTTCTCACTAAGTTCTTTGAGCATCCTTATAACCAGTTTTTTGAACTCTGTATCTGATAGATGGTTTGCCTCCATTCATTTAGTTATTTTTCTGGAGTTTTGTCCTATTCTTTCATTTGGGACATATTTCTTTGTTTTCTCATTTTGGCTGCCTCTCTGTGTTTGTTTCTATGTATTAGGTAGATCTTCTACACCTCCCAGTCTTGCCAAGTCACCTTGTACAGTATATGCCCTGTGGGATCCAATGTCACAATTTCCCTGGTCACCTGTGCTGGGTGCTCCAGGAGTGTTTCTTGTGTGTGTTGTGTGTGGCCTCCTGTTATATTTGAGCCTTGATTGCTATTGGCACGTCAGTTGGTGGGACTGACTGGCTGTGGGGTTTGGCCATGTCCACTGCCTATGGGCTGCTGTGGGGCGGGGGGCTTACCACATGGAGTGGGATTCACCCCAACAGGCTCTTGTGCCTATTGAGACCGCCCTTTGGGTGTGTTACTTGTAGGGCTAATGAGATGGTGCTCTGCTATAGTCTGGAGCCAACCTCCCAATCTCTTGGGAGGGGCTCCAGTGCAGACCCAGGTCAGCCACTACCTGTGACCTATCAGGGACTACCTGGTAGGAGCTACAACACAATCCACAATTGGTTGCTGCCTGCGCTGGACCTGGAGGCAAGTGGGAGGGGCCACGCTGTTAACTGAGGATGGCTGCCACCAGTACTGGGTCTGGTGTAGCTCTACAAAAACCCAGGACACACCAAGACCTGCTGCCAGTTGCTGGCTCCTGTAAGGTCAGCCACCGATAAAGCTTTGTGTTGTATGGAGTTGGGTGTGGCAGGGTCTCAGTGAGTTACCAGAGTGGAGCAAGCGGAGCTCACTCCACCAGTTCAGATTCAGATTTGGCCATGGGCATGGGGGACTGCTCAACACAGGATAGATAGCGTCCACCTACTGGCTACACAGGAGGACCCTACACAGGGAAAATGGCAGTTATCTTTCAGCCCTCACCCGAAGCCACACACCTCAGTCTGCCTGTGTATATCTCCGATGCCCCCCAAACCACTGTCCCTCTGCTTAAGTGGACATCTAGTTTTCCCACAGCCTTCCAGCCCACTCAGAATCCCCACTATTTTTCACAGCCAGATGTTGTGGGGGCACGAGTACTCAGTGCTGGGGAGTCTGGTGTGGGGCAGGGGTCCCTTACACATCTGTTGGGAACCTCTGTGGCTGAGATATGCCTCCCAGTTTTCATCCGCCACATGGAGGTTTGGGGCCAGGCCGTTTTGCATCTCTGTCCTTCTTACCAGTCTCAGCGTGGCTTGTTTATATCCTTAGTCATGAAACGTTTGTTCAGCTAGACTTCAGATGGTTTTCCAAGTTGATTGTTCTATAATTTAGTTGTAATTTTGATGTGTTCATGGAATGAGGCAAACACAGCATTTATCTACTCTGCTATGTTGGATTGTTTTCTAGAAGTATATTTTTAATCTTTAAGTATTTTGGAGGTTTCCAGCTATCTTTCTGTTATTGATTTCCAGTTGTATTTCACTGTGGTCTGAGAGTAGACATTGTATGATTTCTACTCTTTATCTTTCTCTTGCTTTTCCTTAAGAAGCAGAATGACTGAGTATTGTGTACTGCTGTCTAACTGCATGGCCTTAGATGAATCATCTTCCTGTATAGTCTTCAGATTATTTATAAACTTTAGTTTACTAATGAAATCATTAATAGTGTCTGCTCATTTTACAATGAGTTTGTGAAGATTAATTAATGTCTATAATGTAAAAAGAGATTAGTTTTCAATATACAATAAACCTTAATTGATTGCATGTGATATGCTAGGCACTATGCTAGATGCTAGTATACAAAAGTGGAATAAAGTATATGTCCCGGTGTAGAATTAACTCCTGGTCATTTGCAGAACGTGAAGGATTCATGAGAGTCTACAAAGCAGGAGAGCAAGAAATGGTTTATTGAAAGTCAGCAGAGAGAGAGTTCTGTTTGGAAGAAAAATATTGGCAAAGGAATTTGCCAGGGTAGAATCCAATAGGGACAACTGCAGCAGGTTTCTGTTTAGCTTGAGTTTTATATTTTCTAAGCAGGATGTAGGGTGCTTGTCAGATTGCAAGGGTGCTGCCATTACAATTGTCTTCTCCTGGGAACTGTCCTGTTCCCATCTATGATGGATGCCAGATTACAGGGGTTGCTGTTGCAGAACTTTTGTGTTCCGACCTGTGACGGGTGTAAGGTGCTTGTCAGCTTACAGGGGCAGTGCTAGCCAGGGGAGTCAGAGCCAAGCCGTTAATTTTTAAGCTTGTTCCTGCTAACTCACAAGATCGCTCTTCTTAACTCTTTGCCTGTCCCATCTTTCTAGCTCACAAGCCTGCTCCTGGTAACTCTTTACTTGTCTCATCAGTATAGGCCCCACTTTTAAGCTCAGATCTGGTTGAGGAGACATAAATGTAAATAACCACATATAGCATATTACGTGCTGTGAGGTAGGTATGTTCAAAGTGTAGTAGGAAGAGAAAAGTAGGGAATGATTAATTGCAGTGCAATTAGAAATATAAATTCAATTAGGATCATGCATCTTAACTACAATTACCAATTAGCTTTTCAGGGCTAGAACCAGAGTATAACTTTGTATTACTGTTTATACTGGGATTAGAATTTCAAGATAGGCATGTTTGTTTTGTGTCTTCACCTTATTTTTTCACCCTGCCAGAGAGTAGTGATTTGAGAACAGGATTTGAAATTACAAGATTTGTTTGTGGCTCCAGCTCTACCAAATAGTCGTGTGTTTGGGGAGAATTCACTTAACTTCTCTGAGCTTCAGTTTCATCAGTTATAAATGGGAGGAATAGCTTCTCTAAATCACAAAAATAATGACGTAAAAGTATTTTGTGAAAATGTTCCATTTCAAAGTATTTTGTGAGAAGGTTCCATTTCAGGTACGTCTCTAAGAGTACTTTTTTCTCTCTTCTTAAGTCTGAAGTTTCCTTTGAGTTTTAATTCTGACTTACTTGCCTTGCAGCACAATTCGAGCACAAACTAGTTTGCATATTCTGATTCTCCCTGACTCTCCTTGCTCCCTCCTTCCCTCCTCCTCTTTCTCACTAACTTTCATTCCCTGGGATTGTGCTGCTACAGTAGAAGTAAGTCTGTCTCCTGAAAAGGGCAGTGGAAGTCCACCTGCTGTGGTAAGGCTTCTCTTTTTATTTTCTCCTATGTCATGTACTAAACTAAATACTTACTATGAAGGATTTAGTTTTATATTACATAAAAGATTGTTGGGGAAAATGTCATCTAATGTCTATCATAACATTTAAGTAGTTTGAATAAAATTAATTTTGACTTTTGGCTCTTTGACTTGAAGCTTTTTATTTCCATTTTAAGAATAGCAAACTTCAAGAAGTGTTTTGGAGTTTTGTTTTTTAAATCGAGGATAATTGAAGACTCTCTCTTGGGAACTTTTACGTAAGAATTTGTTAGAGCAGAGTTTTCATACTGGGAGGTGACACATAGTTTGTGATCTGAAATCAGTTAGGTGGGTTTTGCAATTTTTAGTGTAGTAACTGTAAATACTGTTTCATGAAATCTGTTTATTTTATATGTGTATATGGGTGTTTATTGCACTGTGTTCTAAAATGTATTTTTATGGGTCTTGGTCATCATATTAAGTGAAAAACTACTTCTGGAATTTCTTTCACATGCTCCATTTCTTATTTTAGGTTAATAGTAATCTAAGAGGCATTTGGTTGTTAGTATCCTATTTGAATGTAGAAAAGCAATTATCTGTTTTTATTTTTTTAGGGTGAATACTTAAGAGAGAGATATTGTATAAAGGCTGAGAAGTAATGATAAAGGTTTGTTGGCACATCTTAGGGGAGGTGAGTCCCTAGATTAATTTACCAATGAATACGGTCTGTGATGTTCTGACAAAGCATCTTCAGGTGGAAAAGTTAAATTTGTAGGAGCTCAGTTCGTTAGAAGCTATGACCCTGAAGGGGAACTACTGGTGGAAGTGGCAGAATAATTTGTAACCGATGTGAACAATAAAGAAAAAAACGAAGCAAAATGTAGTCAATATAGACATCATGAAGCAGCTACTGCATTTTTGAAATGGTCCTTTGAATGACCTCCAAGCTACTTGAACTTTGTTCCTATCACCAAAACCAAAGGTACCTTACATTTATTTACCTTACATTTATTTAAAAATATTCCCTTTATCCATATTTCAGTTTCTTCTCTGCGTCCCTTTTTATTTGAAGGGTTTCATGTACATATCTTTGTGTATTTACTTGAAGAAAATACCAAGAATAACCTTATCCATTTACTTCTTCTCATAAAAAGGAAAGCACCAGTATAGGAACTGGGGGGACTTAAGCCTAAGAGTTAGGGGAGCATAGCTGATAAAAGCATGGACCATGGAGGTCCATGCCTGTGCTTAAACCCAGTCCCAGCTTTATGGTCGACTTTGGGCAAATTACTTCTCCTCTTCAGTTGCTTCAGCTTTTTTTGTCTGTGAAATGGAAATAATAATAAGACTTCACAGTATTGTGAGGTTTAACTAGATTAAGTAAAGTCTTGAGAAGGGCATATGATAAGATTTATATAAGGGTTAACTATTGTTATTGAAAATTCTCAGAGTGGGACCTTGGGAAGTTACTTAATCTCCTGGGGCTTCATCTACTTAAAAAAAAAAAAAAGATATTAATAGTTCTCTGCTTCTTTGTGCATATTTAAACTGATAGTTGGTTCCAGTTTTATCTATATCTATATATACATTTTAAGCAGGTGGAACAATTTTACTTCACAGCTGTCTTTAAAACCACAAAGGCACTATGTTCTTCATACAAAAACATTAGTACGGATAACTGCACTTTCTAGAAAATGATTATGTAGACCATCTCAAAGAAAAAATGCATCCATTATATAGTTTCAGTGAAGTTGCTTGGAAAAAACTCACATCTGGACAGATTCCTAAAACACACCATTCTACCACTGCATCTTTTGGCTCAAAGTATAGATTATTATCATTAGTACGTGTTCTTGCATTCTTCCATATTTGATAATATACATATAAACTGGTTTATTACTTACTGCTCCATTGGTTTATCAGCCTTTTCTGTACGTTGAGCAGGCTGTGCCTTTGTAGCCTTTTTCTCAGACCTTCCAGAAATGGAGACACATCATCATCATCGTCATAAATCATAAACTCCAAGTCTTTACCAGCAATTCCAGTGGAAACTTCCTTTGTAGTTAGGTCCTGTTCTGCAGGAATTGTCTCTCGTAAGGCACACAGACCATGCTTAACCAGTTCATTCAAATCGCACTCCATGTGTCTGTCCAAGTAAGTACAAGCTGACTGGGAATGGGCTCCAGTGGACATAACTCTGCCCTCAAAGAAGTTAGCAGATGGACGGGTTTGGAAAATAGGAGGGCCCTATCACCGTAACCAGCAGGCCATCTCCATATGGCCTCTGGCCATATCTGCGTTGGTGTCTGGGTCTTGCTTCCAATTAGAGGTGCAAGACGGGACACAGGAAGAGGTCTGTCAAATACAGGTCTGGGATCCAAACACTCCTGGCGCATAAAATTACATAACAGTGTAGCATCAGCAATAAGTCCCACAATTGAGATACCAACATGGTTGTCAGCATGAAGAATTATTTTCTGATGAGCTGCAAGTTCTGACTGCTCTCTTCAGTGCAGCCAGCACTGTGTGGCTTTTTGGTTTCAGACCAGCTGTGGCTGAGCCTTGTTTGACAGCTTCAATTGCGTATTCAGTTTGATGAATCCTGCCCTGAAGGCTCCAAATGGTGACTTCATTGTCAGACTTGATTTTGTCATTGGTCCTGGCTGTCCTCGCCTGCAAAGCTGCAGATGAAGGAGCCAGTTTTATAGTTTGGAGCATTTGAAGTTACTACTCCTTTGTGTTTTTTGTATCAATGGGACTAAAGAAATAGATACTTTGTGCTAAAATGATTAGATTAGAACAGTTATAAGATTACTTGCAGATATTATTTCCCTAACGTGGTTAGTTTTAGGTAAATTACGTATTACCCAAAACAGCTGTTCATCTTTTAGTGAAAAGCTACTGTTCATTAATGGTAGTAATTGTTAAGAGAGAGTCCTCTGTTTTTTATTTTTGCTTTATATGAATTTGTCCTCATGAGTAAAAGTCTCAGTGGCCATCTATTTTTTTCTTTTAAACTTCTTACATAAAAGCACAAGATTTTTGGTGAATCTTCATTAAAATGTCACATCCCAAATACAGAAATAAATAGTAAGGTAGGGAAGCTATGACAGCAAAGAAAAAAGCAATTACATCTGAATTGGCTTTCAATCAATATATTATTCCCAAGTTGTCATTCGACAAACTTGTTGATCACTAGTATCTTGGATGAGATGAAAAGGTCCTCCAAGTGTGGAACAAAAAATTGTTCTTAACTCTTTTGTTAGCTTTGAGCTGTTAAAAAGAAAAGTTATTTTGCACAAAATTGAATTTCGGTTTATTAACTTTTCCCTTATTTCTTCATGTTAGAACTTGAAATTCCATTTCATTTGTTTTGGCTTAGAGCCCTAAAGAAAAAGTAGCAAAGGTCTCCTTTCTGAGGATTAAAATTGTTAATATTTTTGTTAAGGTTCGTTTTGGTTTTGCTTTTTAAATCAGTTCTTGCTACTAGAGGTTCTGTTTTTAGAAGTGCAGATTAACTTGCTGAGAATTTCTATCAGTAGGCATTTAAGAGCTCGCTGACCCTTGGATAACCCTTCTGTTTGAAGAGCTGTGTAAGACTGCTCTGTGAATCCAGCTGACTGTCCATCTTTTGAAATGGTGTGGAAACAGATTATAAAACTTTTAGTGTGTCAACAGAGACTGAGAGCAGATGAGATTCTAAGACTGAGAATAAAGAACACGAGAAATTACATTCCTTATCTCCAAATAACTCAGTTTGGAGGTGGGGGTGGTTAGTAGCACTTTCTGAGTTTTTTAGATTAAAATTTTAAAACGTTATCGAAAGACTAACAAGAATGCACAATTTTAACTTACTTGTAGTGGAGTAACATGTTTTTTGATTGCTCTGCTTAACTCTGAAATGCAAATTCTTTGAGAAAATAGGGTGGTCTTACTTGCTTCTTGGGGTGATAGACTGTGATTGTTTCATTCAATAGTATAATTCTGTTAACTTTCTTTTCCAACTTTTCCCTCTTCACTTAACAAAAAGAGCCTAGTTTTGAAATATTCAGAGTTTCCATAATGAAGGAAAAAATGTAATCTGAAGCAAAAGCTGCCAAGCTATATTGTTTAGTTTCTCATTGGGAGATTGTGAGAGAGCAAGTAAATAAAACAAATGTACTAAAGAAAGTTAACAAGGGGTAATTACGAACTCTGCTACTTCACACCATTACTGCTCTTCTTTACTGCCTTTTTCTTCCTCCTTGTAAAATTATTCTTTATGTAGCCTTCATTTCTGGTCTTCATAAGATAGAACTCCTTAAAGAGGTAATTTAATAAACAGATAAACCTTTGAGTGTATAAATTATGAGGCACAAAGAAATTCCTTTGTAACGTGTTAGAGGATCTGCATGACTAATTAAAATTGTGTTCTGGCAAAGAGGTAGGTAAATATAACTTCACAGGAACTGTTAGCTTAATGGTTCAGCTTTGCTTAATTTAGCTGTTGATCTGGCTGTGGTGACTAGGTCTTCCTCTCTTGGACCTCCAGGTATACTCTTCAAAGGTTACAGAAATGGTTCCCTGAGTAGCTATTTCCATTCTGTGTCCTCCTGTTGTTCTTCATTATTGATGATTTATCAAGAATCAGCAAAGCTCAGAATAGCCTTGCTATCACAGAAAGGTCTCATTCACCTTACTTCTGCCTGATCATTGTGTTAAAGTATGTTTGGGCTTTGGATAGGATACAGAGGAATGCAGTTGATTATAGCAGAGTTGTACTCATTTTCCTTTCACAAGATATAACACCTGGGTCCCACCTTCAGAGATTCTAATTATGGGTTGTAACTTTAGCAAAGGGAGTCTTGAAAGTTTCACAGTTGTCTCTAATTAGACATCAAAGATTGAGGACTGCTCCCAATCTAATCTCCCCAACTAGGTTGCAGACTCCTTCAAACACAGATTATAATCTTAAATTTTTAAAACTTGACTAGATTGCTGATTATATACTTATTAAACACAACCCTAAACATAAAGGAGTCAATTGTTTAATTATTCAAAGTACATGTCAAGAAAGCCACAGTGAAGTACAATTTTTTAGTGGGTATTGTAGAATACCCAGAAAGGAAATGATAGTTGTCAAGAAGGGTTTAATGAGGAACAGCTCCTTGAAGGGGTGCCAAAAAAATGTATACAAGTGTACACTTGGGTCAACGTTGCTCAAGCAATAGTTCGCCGTAATCGGAAGTGTCTGGACGCTGATGGGAACCACTTTGAGCATCTCTTGTAATTGCAGAAGTCAAATGTGACTTGTATTCATCTTTTATTATGGGTATATATTGAGTATTACAATTAATACAGTTTTTCCTTTCTTAAAATGTATATATATTTTTTGGCACCCTCTGTAGTTACGTCTTGAAAAAAGCAAAGGACTTATATTGGAAAGCAGCAAGGAATTAGTTGGATGTTTTAGGATCCTGCTTAGGTAGTTTGAAGGAGCCGTTGCTCAGAATAGCAAGGCTTGATTTATTATGTTTTGAGTCTTCTGTGTTTGAGCCATTTGGAATGTGTCCTAAACTGAGCTTTGGTAATGGAAAAAGCAGTCCTGAACCTACTCAGTCCTGCTCTGACCTCCATGAGTGGCTCTCTGTGTATAGTAGAAAAAATTGGTAAACAGATATATTTCCTCTTGAGAGAGACTTGCAGGTCTAGAACAGCAGGTTATGTTACATGTTATATTGCACATAAAAAATGTTCCATCTTTATGGATTAGTATTTCCAACGCAGCATTCATGCAGAAAGAGAAATGTCTGCTATTCCTCAGTGGAAATGACCCCATATTCAAGAACTGGACCACCTTGTCTAAGTTCCCCAAACTAATGTTAATTCTTCTATTAATATAATTATATATAACATATAATTAATATAATGCTATTAATGTAGTATGTATAGACTCCTATAAGGCACAGGGGAGGAATGGGGTTAAGAAAAGAAACCACTATAAAAGCAAAGATGTTACAAAAGCATGTTCTTAATCTCTATGAACTTAGTAGGGGATATAAGATACACACTATTTACTATATGCTTTGTGTCAAAGAGAACAGATTAAGTCATTTAAGAGTTTAGAGGTAATGAGAAGGATTCAAAAGGCAGAATTGAGGAGGAGAGCATTCTGGGTGGAAAGAATGGGGGTGACTTGAGTCAGAAGAGGGAGGTTTGAATTCTCTCTTCAGCACCAGCACTGAGACATTGAACAATAGACATTGAGGTATAGTCTATACCTATGTATAGAAATATAGAGATGAAAAAAAAGCTATACCTATATGTGCCTGAGAAAATCAAAATAGCTAGTGTTCAGAGCTTCTTTTATGTCCAAAGATGGGAACATTTTTCTGTCAATCAAGCGTTTGTTGAGCATCGTCTTTTCACTCCTCCTCTTATGCTTTGGAATACTGAAGAGCTTACAGTTGCCTGCATATACTATGACGTTTTTGGCATCGTGCTTTATTTATACTTTTCTGCTGCCTGGAACATCTTTCTCATCACTTTGGTCTATTGGTTCTTACTCTTTAAGATCCAGTTCTGTTGTTCTATTTTAATAGGCCTTCCATGAATCCCCAAATAAGTTTCCCTCCTTCATGTCCCTAGAGTACCCTGTGTTTGTCTCCTTCACTAGGTTTTAAACTGTATTTTAAACTCTTTGAGGGCAGAGGTGATACTATTTTATTACTAACACCTAAAAAGCACAGTTCCCAGCAGTAAGAAGCAAATACTTCAGGAGTAGGAGAAGTCCGGTATGACTCCCAGATTTTTGGCTTAGTTGACTGGGGAAGTGGTGCTTTTCATCTCCAAAATGGATTGCAGAGTCAAGGAGTTAGGATTCTTTTGCATTAAAAATAGTGATTGCTTATATTAGAGTAATAGCAGAAAATTCTGAGAGAAGGGGAAAACTATAGTTAGATATATTTAAGAATAAATATTTTGATGTATTTTGATATATTTGAAAATATATTTTGATATATTTAGTACTTAATGACTAAATAGAGGGAGAGGAAAATGTTGAGATAGATGCTGGCTAAAATGAAAAATGATTAATATGAGGTAAGAGAAATGATGTAGCAGTGGTATTTGTAGTTTATATTCTTCAATTGGACAAGCATTATCTTCTGGCTCTCTGTAATTAATGACCTCTGTTATTGATGGGTATATAGTCTTTATATGCTGCATTTAGTTGTGAAGGGACTCTTTGCTATTATTCTTTACTGATGATAGTCTCACAACTGTTGAGTGGTTTTACATTACCATTATACTGATGAAAATATATTGAGAGTTTAAAAGAAATGGAACCCCATAAGATTAGAGCTCTGAAGGTCTCTTTTCCTCATACGGGGTTTGAAGCTGGGGAAAGTAATTTATATTGGAATGGCACTAATGGCAGGTATCTGTTTTTTAAAAAAAATTAGCATAGGTCACTAGTTACTTTGGTACTTTACCCCTATGTTTTCTTTAGGCGCAACCTAATTACAGGCACCCTCTCCCCCAAACAATTGGTTTTTTAAATATCCAACTATGTAGCAGTCTTGTTCAAGAATAGATAAAACTCTTAATAATTCAAAAATAAAAAGACAACCCAATTAAAAATGGTCAAAAGATTTGGATAGACATAATTCTAAAGATATACAAATGGCCAGGAGGCACGTGAAAAGATGTTCAACATTATTAGTCATTAAGGAAATGCAAATCAAAACTATAATGAGATACTACTTCATATCCCCTAGGATGGCTATAATAAAAACAAACAAACAAACAGACAATAGCAAGTGTTGAGGAGGATGTGGAGAAATACGGAACCCTCATACATTGCTGAGAGGAATATAAAATGGTGCAGTTGGTTTGGAAAATAGTTTGGCAGTTCCTCAATAAATTAAACAGAATTATCATATGGTCCAGCAATTCCACTTTGAGGTATATACTCAAAAGAACTGAAAATAGATGTTCACACAAAAACTTATACATGGATTTCATAGCACTATTCACAGTCACCAAAAGGTGGCAACAAGAAGCTTGCAAAACAACTGATGAATTAATAAACAAAATGTGGTTCATCCATACAAAGATATATCATGAAGCCATAAAAAGAAATGAAGTACTGATGCATGCTACAATACGGACAAACGTTGAAAACATTATGCTAAGTGAAAGAAGCCACTCACAAAAGGCCATATATCGTATGAGTCCATTTATATGAACTTCCAAGAACAGGAAATTTAGAGACAGAAAGTAGATTAGTGGTTGCCAGGGGAATGAGGAGGGGAGACTTGGGAGTGACTATTAAGGGGGTTTCTTTTTGAGATGATGGAAATGTTCAGGAATTAGATAGTGGTGATATTTGCACAACATTGTGAATATACTAAAAAAAAAACCCTACTGAATTGTACATCTAAAAATGGTAAATGTTAACATTATGTGATTTTTATGAATGTAAATCTCAATACTTAAAAAATAAAAATAAAAAAACACTATTTTCTAATGGTATATCCATATGCCCTGCCCTTTGTTTCAGAGACATGTGCAAAAGAAATTCAGAAGATTCTCTTCACCTGACTCATATTATTTGACAGCTCGTGTAGAGATTGTTGAATGTGAATATCCACTAATCCCAAGTTCTTAGGAGGTAGCAGAGCCCCATTTATATTGACATTCTTTTTTAAAAAATGGAAATAGATTTTTTTACTAAGTCATGATCATTGTAAAAAACTTATGTAATACACTTTTCTTATAATCCATTCCCATAGAAATAATCCTACATTGCTTTGATGTATAGCATTGTAATTTCTAAAGAGAGATTTTACTTTTCAGTTTTGTGATATCTCTGTTTAGAAGAGATGAAAGAGTCTCTGGTCAAGATGGCACAGGTAAATGCTGTGCTTGCCTCCCATGACCACATCAATATTGTAACTAAATTTTAGAAAATCAACCTAGAGAACCACCTGAGGACTCGCTGAACAGAACTCCTGAAAATAAGGATATAAAGAAGAGGCCGGAGCACAGATGGAGACACGAACTGGGCTGGTCCCATACCCATGTGTGGTGGTTGAGAATTGGGAGGGATATCTCAGCTGCAGAGATCCCCACTGAGGAGCAGAGGGTCTCCGTCACACACTAGGCTCCCAAACCAAGGGATCCAGTGCTGGGAAGAGTAGTCCCCACAACAGCTAACTGAAGATCAGCAGCGATTCCATCCCATCTGGGTGAGACAGACGGCTGCTGAAAACCGAAGCATCCTCCTAAAGGACCTGTGCTCAGACTCATTCATTCACTCACAGGCACTCACCCTGAACTCCAGTGAAGGGACAGCAGCTCAAAAGGCTCCAGAGACATACAGGGAGAAACTGAACTGTGTGGCTGTAGGGCAAGGGCCACCATTGTCCCTGTATTGAGCCCTTCTCCATGCAGCCTGCAGGGTCAAGTAGGTGCCAAATCTGAACCTGCAGTAACTGGATAAACATCACTCACCCCACACTGGGTACTCCCTGAGACCCCACCCAACTCAACAGAGATTGCCCCAGGTGAGATGGAGGATTGCTGGAAACCCAGGTGTCCTCTTAAAGGACCTATGCACAGACTCATTCACAGGCACTCACTCTGAGCTCCAGCAAAGGGACAGCAACTTGAAAAGTGCCAGAACCAGATGCGGAGATACTGAATTGTATGGCTTTAGGGCAAGAATGACCATAAAGGAGGGCTCACTGTATTGAGCCCTCCTCCCCGGCGTAACCTGTAGTGAAAGGCAGATACCAAATCTGAATCTCATTAACCCAGTGAACACTCCTTGCCTCACATTGGTGACTTCCTGAGACCCTGCCCCACTCAACTAACACACTGCCTTTGGCTATTTCAGTGGCTGTGCCTTTTACTGATTGGTCCCAGGCCTGGCGCAGGTGGCAGCCAGCCTCGGGTTGCAGTGTGGCCTCTCCCACATTCACCCAGGGTCAGTACAGGCAGTTGCCAACTGCGGATAACTTTGTATCTCCTACCATGTGGCCCTGGGCCTGACCAGGCGGCAGCTGACATTGGCCTGCACCAGAGCCCCTCTTAAAAGGCCCCAGAACCAACACACTCAGTGGATCACCTCAGACCACAACATAGCAACACCCAATTAGCTACACAAACGACACAACCAAAGGGTTGTCTTGGCAGACACCACATCCACACTGGAGTGAATCTTACCTGTGGGTTCAGCCCCCACTGTGGTCATGGCCAGTTCTCACATCCAGTCAGCCTGAGGGTCAGCCCCACCCACTGATGAGCACACAGCAATGAAGGCTCAACTAGAACAGGGTGGTGCACACAGTCCACACAAGGGACACCCCTGGAGCACTCAGTTCAGATGACCAGGGAGACGATGCCACTGCACCCCACAAGGCAGCTATTACATAAAGCCACACTCTGTCAAGACTGAGAGACATAACAGATCTACCTAATATAGAAATAAATGCAGGGAGGCAGCCAAATGAGACAGAAACGTCCCAAATGAAAGAACAGGACAAAACTCCAGAAAAAGGACTAAACAAAATGGAAGCGAACAATCTATGAGATACAGCATTCTAAACATTGGTTATAAGGATGCTCAACAAACTTAGGGGAAGAAAAGAGCAACTCAATGAGAACTTCAACACAAAGTGAGTAAATATAAAAAAGAATGTAGAAACCAAAAAAAGAATCTATCAGAAATGAAGAATACAATAACTGAAATGATGAAGCAGAGGATTGAATCATCAATTTGGCAGACAAGGTGGCAGAAAACACCCAATCAGAATAGAAAAAAGAATTTTTAAAAGTGAGGATAGATTAAGGGACGTCTGGGACAACATCAAGCATAACAACATTGGCATCATACAGGTACCAGAAAGAGAAGAGAGACAGCAAGAGATTTAATACTTATCTGTGAAATAATGACTGAAAACTTCCCTAACCTGTCAAAGGAAATAGGCACAGAAATCCAGGAAGTACAGAGAGTCCCAAACAAAATGAATCCAAACAGGCCCACACCAAGACACATCATAATTTAAATGCCAAAAGTTAAAGACAGAGGAAATCTTAAAAGCAGCAAAAGAACGGCAGTTAGTTACCTACAAGGGACCTCCCATAAGACTGAACTGATTTCTCAACAGAAACTTTGCAGGCCAGAAGGGATTGGCATGAAATATTCAAAGTGATGAAAAGCAAAACTTACAACCGAAATTACTCTACCCAGCAAGGTTGTCATTTAGAATTGAAGGAGACATAAAGAGCTTTCTAGACAAGAAAAAGCTAAAGAAATTCATCACCACCAAACCAGTATTAAACGATGTTAAAGGGACTTCTGTAATAAGAAGAAAAAAACATAAATGTGATAATAGAGACAATGATTACATCCAAAGGCCTGACAATTAAGTTTGCGAACTTGTCACTGTGCTTACATTGACAGTACTGTACAAAGAGCTCTCGGTAAGGTTTCATAACTTTGGTATATCAGTGTCTGACCGCTGTGTTCGTGTCAACGTGTGGCAGTATCTTGCTGAGTGGCATCCATTATTGTTGTGTTTTTGTTTGCCATCACGAGAATGAGCTTGAATTAGAGCAGCGAATGTCTCTGAGCTTGAATTTCTTGTTAAATTGGTAAGAGTGGAAGTGACATCAGGAACATGTTAGTCCATGTTTATGGGGATAATGCCATTAAGAAAATAGCAGTGTACAAATGGATTAAATGTTTTTCTGAGAGGACAGAACATGTCACTGATAAAGAGAGGTCAGGGCAGCCCGTAACGAGCAGAACTGATGAAAACATTGCAAAAATTCGTCGAATTGTGTGTCAAATTCCTTGGCTGACCAAGTAAACATCTATAGAGAAATAGGAAAATCTCAACTGAAAATCTTGGCATGAGAAAGGTGTGTGCAAAAATGGTCTGGAAGGAGCTCACCGATGAACAAAAGCAAAGGGAGTTTTTAGGCAGTAAACAAATAACTGTATTGGAACACCCTCCCTACTGACCTGGTCTGGCCCCCAATGACTTCTTTCTTTACCCAAAGGTAAAGGAAATATTGAAAGGAAGACATTTTTATGACATTCAGGACATCAGGGTAATATGATGACAGCTCTGATAGCCATTCCAGAAAAAAGAGTTCCAAAATTGCTTTGAAGGGTGTACTAGGCACTGGTGTCGATGCATAGCTTCCCCAGGGGAGTATTTCAAAGATGACCATAGTGATATTCAGCAATGAGGTATGTAGCACTTTTTCTAGGATGAGTTTGCAAACTTAATTGTCAGACCTCTATCAATAATCACTTTAAATATAAAATGGATTAAATTCTCCAATCAAAAGACATAGGGTGGCTGAATGGACAAGAAAACAAGACCCAGAGATATGCTGCCTAAAAGCAACCCATTTCAGATCAAAAGACACACACAGACTTTTCAGTAAAGGGATGGAAAAAGATACTTCATGCAAATGGAAATGAGAAAAAAAAAAGCCGGGGCAGTAATACTTATATCAGATAAAACAGACTTTAAAACATAGGATAGAACAAGAGACAAAAGACACTACATAATGATAAAGGGATCAATCCAACAAGAGATTATAACACTTGTTAACATTTATGCACCCAACATAGGAGCACTTACATTCATAATGCACATATTGAAGAACATAAAGGGAAAGATCAACAGTAGCACAGTAATGGTAGGGGATGTTAACACCTTGTTGACAACAGTGGATAGATCATACAGATAAAAAAATCAACAAGGAACAGCAGCCTTAAATGACAAATTAAACCAGATAGATTTAATTGATATTTTTAGAGCATTTCACCCCAAAGCAGCAAAATATACTTTCTTTTCAAGTGCACATGGAGCATTTTCCAAGACAGATCACATGTTAGTTCACAAAACAAGTCTCCATAAATGTAAGAAAACTGAAGTCATATCAAGCACCTTCTCTGACCACAGTGCTATGAAACTAGAAATCAATTACTAGAAGAAATTAAAAACACACAAACACATGGAGGCTAAGTAACATGCTACTAGTCAATGATAAATACAAAGAATTATAAGAAAATACTATGAATAATTATATGCCAACAGATTAGACAATCTAGAAGAAATGGATCGTTTCCTAGAAACAGTCTTCCAAGATTGAGTCAAGATGAAATAGAAAATCTGAACAGAGTGATAACTACTAAAAACATTTAATCATTAATCAAAATCTCCCAGCAAACAAAAGTCCTGGACCAGGTGGCTTCACAAGTGAATTTTACCAAACATTCAAAGAAGAATTAACACCTGTCATCCTCAAACTATTCCAGAAAGTTCAAGAAGAGATAAGACTCCAAGCTCATTTTATGAGGCCAGCGTTATCCTTATTCCAAAACCAAAAACACCACACACAAAAAGAAAATCATAGGCCAACATTGCTGATGAACATAGATGCAAGCACCCACAACAAAATATTAACAAACCAAATTGAGCAATACATTAAAAAGATCATACACCATGGTCAAATGGGTTTATTTCTTGGATACAAGGTTGGTTTATCGTCTGCAAATCAATTAACATAGTATACCAGATAAACAAAATGAAGGATAAAAATCGTATGATCGTATCAGTAGATGCAGAAAAGCATTTGACAGAATCTAGCATCCATTTATGATTAAAAAAAAACACAACTAAGCAAAGTGAGGATGGGGGAACATACATCAACATAATAAAGGCCATATATCACAAACAGACAGCTAATATTGTACTCAATGGTGAAGAGCTAAAAACGTATTCCTTAAGATCAGAAACAAGACAAGGGTGTCCACTTTTACAACTTTTATTCAATATAGTATTGAAAGCCCTAGCCACAGCAATCAGACAAGAAGAAATAAAAGGCATCCAAATCGTAAAGGAAGAAGTTCAACTGTCATTATTTGCAGGTGATATGCTACTATATGGAGAGAGAACCCTAAAGATTCCATCAAAAAACTGCTAGAACTGATGAATGAATTCAGTAAAGTAGCAGAATACAAAATTAATATTCAGAAATCAGTTGCATTTTTATACACCAATAATGAACTACCAGAAAGACATTAAGAAAACAATCCTGTTTACAATTGAACCAAAAAAATAAAATAAAATACCTAGGAATAAATTTAACCAAGGAGGTAAAAGACCTGTACCTTTATAAGAAAATTATGACACTTAAAAAGAAATTGGAAAAGATACAAATAAATGGAAGTATATACCATGCTCATAGATAGGAAGAAATAACATCGTGAAAATGTCCATACTACCCACAGCAATCTACAGATTCAATGCAATCCCTATCAAAACACCAATGGCATTTTTCACAGAACTAAAAAAAATAATCCTGAAATTTATATGGAACCACAATGACCACTAATAGCCAAAGCAATCTTGAGAAAGAAAAACAAAGTTGGAAATATCACACTACTTGATATAAAACTATATATTACAAGGCTATCATAAGCAAAACAGCATGGTACTGGCATAAAAACAGACACACAAATCAATGGAACAGAATAGAGAGCCCAGAAATAAACTCACATTTATATGGGCAATTAAGCCATGACAAGGGAAGCAAGAATATACAAGGGGTTAAAGATGGTCTATTCAATAAATGGTGTTGGGAAAACTGGACAGATATATGCAAAAACTGAAACTGGACTTCTTACGCCATATCCAGAAATAAACTCAAAGTGAAGTAAAGTCTTAAATGTAAGACCTGAAACCATAAAACTCCTAGAAGAAAACACAGGCAGTAAACTCTCTGACAGTGCTCTTAGTGATATTTTTGTTGATCTATCTGCTTGGGCAAGGGTAACCAAAGAAAAAAAATAAATGGGACTGCATCAAATTAAAAAGGTGTTTTGCACAACAAAGGAAACCATTCACAAAATGAAAAGACAGTCCACTAAATGGGAGAAGTTATTCTCCAAGGATACATCTGATAAGGAGTTAATATCCAAAATTTATAAATAACTCATACAACGTAACACCAAAAACAAAAAAAATCCTATTAAAACATGGGCAGAGAACCTGAATAGACATTTCTCCAAAGATGGCCAATGAATGTGAAAAGATGCTCCACATCTCTAATTATCAAAGAAATGCAAATTAAAATCACGATGAGTTATCACCTTACACTTGTCAGAATGGCTGTCATCAATAAATCAACAACCACACGTATTGGTGAAGATGTGGAGGAAAGGGAAACCTCGTGCACTGTTGGTGGGATTGCAAAGTGGGGCAGCCACGATGGAAAAACAGTATGAAGGTTCCTCAAAAAATTAAAAATACAACTATCTTATGACCCAGCATTTCCACTTCTAGGTATTTATCCAAAGAAGTCCAAAACACTAATTCGAAAAGACATATGCATCCCTATGTTCCCTGCAGCACTATTCACAATAGCCCAATATGGAAGCACTTAAGTTCCCATCAACAGATAATTGGATAAAGAAGTGGAATATTACTCAGCCATAAAAAAGAATGAATCTTATCATTGTGACAATATGGATGGACCTAGGAGGGTATTATGCTAAGTGAAATAAGTTAGACAAGGACAAATACCACATCTAGTTTTTGTTAACAATCTTATTAAGTCAGTCATCCCCATTTGTGAAGAGTTTGAAGTTTAAAAGGTTAAGCAAGGCGTTCAAAATCACACAGCTGGTACCTGGTGGAGCTGGGATTCAAACCAGTTCCTTTTTACTATAAATATTGCACTTTCATTACTGTATTGATTTGCCTCTCCGCTCAAATTCATTCCTGGGCTATCTCTGATGCCTGCCGGGACCTCTTAAGGAGACTGAAGCAGAGGTTGAGGTAGAATGTGGGGCAGTTAGAATGCTGTCACTATGAGCATGTCATTTTTGGCTCATGTGATTTGTGGAGTGGTTAGAGGGACTACTGATTTGTATTAGACCCTTAGTATGCACAGAAAGGTTTTGGTCTTGATTTAAGAATAAAATCAGTCTACTTAATATAAATAGCAGCCATAATCACAAAACAAAGTAGGAATTAATTTGCTTTACATATTCTATTCAAACTCTCTGTAGTGTTTATGAGTATCATCCAGACTCTTTGTAAACCTTTCTATAGATCTGACATTACACGCCATCGGTTCTCTTCCTGTCTTTCTGATCATGTTGTAACTTCCCCTAGCACCCTGTGCATTCACCTGTCTTAAAGCTTCCTGTGTCATGTTGAAATTAGTTATTCATATTCCAGGCTTCACATGTAGACAATTAACTTTTTTGGAACAAAAATTAGGTCTCATTCTTTCTTATAACTCTGGCGCCTAACACAGACCTGGGTTCATTCAACTTAACTGTTACACGTGAAAATGAAGATCAACAGTATTGCTTTGTGTTACTTTTGTGTAGACTCTTGCTAAAGAGAGAAGTAAGAGTGCCACATTTCTGGTCCTCCATTCTGCCTCTCTGTCATAGTCATTTTAAAGAGGAACTCTGATTGTCATTTTGTAGCTCAAACACTGTTGACTAACCATTTCCTACTGAATAAAGCTCCTATTTCTTAGCTCTGGATCAAGTTCCTTCCCGGTCCTGCGCTGACTGAACTTTCTATTCGTCATGTGCACTAACTAACCTGGGTCACTGCCTAGTCCCCTTTTCGTGTTTCCCTGCTGTTGTTGCTACCGTGTCTTCCATATGGCTTTCACCCGAAACCATCCCCGTTCTTCTGATGTCATTGCAGGTGCCGTCAGTCATCTCCCTGCCCTCTCCAGCCTCCACCAAGGGACATCAGGTCCCCACCTGAGCTCTCAGTGGTGCTTGGACTATGGGGTAGCATTATTTCTGTACCCTAGCAAGTCATAAGTTCCTTGAGAGCAAGGTTCTTGCCTTTGTTTTCCCTGCTGTTTTGCATTAAATTGAATTGAATATAAATTAACATATTTATTTTTTTAGCTTCAAGGAAACTGGTCAGAGGACCATCTTGTTAAAAATTATTCCTCTACATTGATCTACAAGTAAATGCATTCAATCCAGAAAGTATGTAGGTTTAAACAATATATTTATTCCTGGAACTTCAATTTAGGAAATAATTTTTCTTCTGTATTTACATTTATGTTAAATACATTTATCATTCTTTGTATGAATTCTCCTTCTCCTCTTCTAGGGCACTGTCTTTAATCTTGAGCCCGAAGAGGAAGAATACCCTGGAATCATTGCAGAAGACAGCAACGACATTTATATCCTGCCCAGCGATAACTCTGGACAAGTCAGTCCTCCAGAGTCTCCGACTGTGACCACTTCTTGGCAGTCAGAGAGCTTACCTGTTTCCCTGTCAGCCAGCCAGAGCTGGCACACAGAAAGCCTGCCGGTGTCCCTCGGTCCTGAGTCTTGGCAGCAGATCGCAGTGGATCCTGAAGAAGTCAAAAGCTTAGACAGCAATGGGGCTGGAGAGAAGAGCGAGAACAACTCTTCTAATTCTGACATTGTGCATGTGGACAGAGAAGAGGTAGCCGAGGGCATGGAGGAGGCCGCTGTGGCATCTGCAGCCTCGCCCGCCGGGGAGCTGCGGGAGGCGTTCCCTGCAGCCCCAGCTCCCTTGCTTGCACACACCACTGCCATGGCCTTGCTGGAGATGAGGGGACCTGGCACAGAAATGATGGCAGTTGAGAAAGTCAGCCCAGCTACATCTTTGTTTGTAGAACTGGATGAAGAAGAGGTGAAAGCAGCAACGATCGAACCTGTTGAATTAGAGGAGGAGGTGACCCATGCGCTGAAACCCACGAAAACACTGCTGAGTGAAGAGGAGCTGAACGTAAGGAAAGAGAGCCTTACAGAGGGCCCCCCCCCTGCTGGAGAAGCAAAGGCCGCCCCACTGTCTGAGGGCAAGTCTATACTGTTGTTTGGAGGGGCTGCCGCTGTCGCCATTCTGGCAGTGGCAGTTGGGGTAACATTGGCTCTGAGAAAGAAATAGATTTTTCAGAAGAGAAAGAAGACACAGGATATAAGGTTGCATTGACTGAATTTGAACCGCCAGCAGCTGATTGGACGTTTGTGGAACACTTGGATAATTGGGGATTTCTGTCCAACAGGCAGTGGATTGCTCCACGTACTAGGGCTGGAGGTGGAGTGTGTTCACCTTTGTCTGACTGTAAGTTCCCAGGGCCTTGGCTCATGCTGCATCCAGGAGCTAGTGCAGGGTTACTCGGCTGTGGCAGCAGCGACGTCTTGAGAAGTCCTGATTGTAGGAGCTGTCCTGTGCATCCTGGCCTCTACCCACTAAATACCTTTAGCACCCCTCCCAGTCGTGACAACCAGAACTGTCTCCTGACATTGCCAAATGTCCCCTGGGATAAAATTGTTCCTTCCTTGACAGCCACAGCTTTGGAGGGAGAGGCTTACCTTAGGAGAAGCTGGGATAGAAATTCCCAGGCAGGAAGGCTCAGC
Organism: Rhinolophus sinicus; assembly: GCF_036562045.2. Classification (NCBI taxonomy): domain Eukaryota; kingdom Metazoa; phylum Chordata; class Mammalia; order Chiroptera; family Rhinolophidae; genus Rhinolophus; species Rhinolophus sinicus. The sequence goes on along the minus strand of NC_133752.1, from coordinate 109,738,394 downwards.
TGTGGGCTCCTCAGCTACTGTCTGGGTCCTGCCCTTGTAATTTCATCTCTCCTGATGAACATGCTGTTTAGCAGCCACTCCTTTGGCTCTTTTCCTCCCCGTTTTGGTCCCGTAGTGTGACGTGCTCTCCCCTCACGCCTCAGCTCTCGGGTACCTCACTGCTCTTCACCCGCAGGTCCCTCCCCAGCTCCCGGGCGAGTGCTCGTTCTGTACCTGTCAGGGCCCTGTGCTTCTGACAGCCCCACCTTGTAAAGATGCTGCCTTTAGTCATCTTTACAAAAATAAATAGAAGATAAGAAACCTAGGGCTCCCTGCCTACGTGCAATGGCAGGTAACTGGCTAGAGAGCTTTGTCTCTATTGAAGCAGGAGGGTGGCTGAGATGCCCTGGGAGCCCTCCTGCCAGGTGTGGCCGCTCTCCTGCACTTACAGCGGCCACTGCCTCGACCCTGGGCCGTGTGTTTTCCCCGTACTGGCCTCAGTGTTCTGCCTGGTCAACCTAGGCAGTCCTTACCAGATTTTCATACTTAGGCTTACAGACTGGTTGAATAATAACTCTTGTCAAATACAGAAAGTCTCCCAAATATCATTGAAATAAAAAGTATGACCAGAGAAGCTTGAATTTCTTGATTACCCTCAAGATTCTAGTTTGGCTTTCAGAGTTCAAAAACAGAGGCTTCGTCGATGAACTCTTCACATTCCAAATGCCAGAGTGATAAACCAAAATGATCCTAGTTAGTATGTGCTAGTTGAGAATCAGCATAATTTTCTTTCATCTGGCTGATTCCATCCCTAAAGGGAGAGTGGGACTGTGTCTTTTCATGCCTGAGGGTCGGTGGACACCGCGCTTGATACAGGTCATCTCAGATTTATCTTAGTAAATGTAACAAATTACTTTTTAGATCCCGAAATTTGTAATAAAATTACTTTACCTATCCTGGTCACCAAAGCTTGATGTTTTAAATGTGCTTTCTTTTTAAAACTTATTTTATAAAATTAAATCTCCCTGAAGCAATACTATTTAAAAGTTGGTCAGGAAAATTTCTGAAATGTGTTTGTGTGTCTGTTTAGCTTTGTCATGCAGTGTATCTTCATGTCTGAGTTTTAGTGTTCCATTTAGGGAGTGATGTTTTTCCGGGTTTTGGTGCCCGTTGTTTAATAAATATAGCGAGAGGCAAGGCAGGAACTGGAGTTAGTGTAGGAAGGAATGTTTTCCTCCTTGGGCTCTGAACTTGTGTTGGATTACTCTGTGTTCTAATCACTGCTTTTGTGTTTGCATAGGGTAAGAGCCAACTGGTACGTTATCTTGATTTTTTCCCCCTTTTATAATAATATATTTAATTTTCAGTGTTCCCTTTTAAACTCTGGATCCTCAGACACACTGGCTGAACAAATTTAAGCACCAATAGAAACCAGGTTCGTTTCTGAGCAGCCAAAGGTAGATCTGGGGCTTAGGATATTTGGGTCTGTTCTCCACAAAAGAATAAGACCTGCTGCCATGTGCTGCCTTATTTTCCCATCTGTTGAACATTAACCCAAAATGATTTGGCCAGTTGCCTTTTGCTGAATAATGGTAAATAGATGTCATCGTGGTTAGTTCCCGAGGAGTGAGTGACAGGATGTGTCAGTGTCCCCATTGTTTCTTCCCGTCCTGCTCCTCTGCCTCTGGCAGTGGAAGGGAAATCCCTAATAAGGACAGCTTCGTACAGCAGCCCCTATTTTTCGCTTTTACGTTTAAGAGAAAATATTTCTCACTCCCCACATTTTTTGATGGGGTTTGGTAGTTGGAGGCCCTTCCTTCTTGAGCCCACCCCCTCCCCTGACTTACATAACATCTAAATCTAAGGTAATAAATCCAACTTGTTTATGGAACTCAAATGCAGAATTAGGAATATCATCGTTTATCCTTCCTCATTCTTTTAACTATCAAGGAAAAGGTTTTGTTGCTAAGTCTTCTAGAATTTTTACCTGCTCTACTGAGTTGTAATGATTTCTGTTCACTTGGCAAAAAAAGTGAAGGTTTCTTTAGAAAAATAATACCAGAATTAAAGAATGCTAATTTATCCTCTCTGTAATAAAAGGTAATTCTGGGCCCAGAGAAACCAGTATCTACAGAGTGCCTTAGAGGGATTCATGTCCATCACTGCCCTCTAGAAAGCTCTCTAGATGAAAAAAAACAGCTCTTGATCATCTAGTTCACACATTCACCACCCAGCCGTCCTTGCTGCTTCATCTCGCCTGTGTCCCATCAATTGCAGCCACTTCCAACCATAGCTGCCATTAATTTTCTATGGAAATTAATTTCCTCAGCCTTTGTGCTAATTCCCTTTAATATAAAAGTAATGCATCCTCCTTGCCTTTTTCCCTAGAGGTATGACATGTGGACAAATGTCATACCCTTAGATTTTAAAATTATTTTGAGATGTTTTATAGAAATAAAAGGTATTATAGGTAAGATTCCCCCCCCCCTTTTCTTAGTTTTTTATGTCGTTTTACACGAGCTTATCTTTCAAAAAATTTGGGGTGATACTTCACCAAGAGAACCTGTAGGCTATCTGATCACTTTATAAAAACAGCTTCTAGCCTCCGAACCAATTCTCTCACAAACGTTATTTCATTTAAAGTCTCAGCAACACACTTGATGCCCGAAAATTTCCTCTTTGAAGGAACAAGAGGTGCGGTTGGCAGTAACCCGTTAACACCCATTTGTCACTAAGGAGGTTCAGCTGTGAGAAGGGTTTGACTTTTAGGGTGCATGTTTTTTCCATATAAGAATATCCTTTTCCTAAAAAAAAGTGCGGGTAATTATAATTTTAGCAAGTATTTTGGCATTTACAATATGCCAGACATTGATCTAGTGCCCTCACCTTTTTTCACCTTCACGGTTCTAATAGCTATTCATATGCTTTTTATTCCCTTCCCACTTTACAGATTAAGGAAACCGAATCAGTTTATAGTAACTTTTCTAAAGTCTAGTAGCATGAGGGAGGGGCAAGGGAATGATTTGAATTTTTCTGACTCCAAGTCTAGTGCTTTTTCCAGTTTTTTTTTTTTTTTTAATTAGTTGTTGCAACAATTTTTTTTTTTAAGATTTTTATTGGGGAAGGGGAACAGAACTTTATTGGGGTACAGTGTGTACTTCCAGGACTTTTTTTTCGAAGTCAAGTTGTTGTCCTTTCAGTCTTAGTTGTGGAGGGCGCAGCTCAGCTCCAGGTCCAGTTGCCGTTACTAGTTGCAGGGGACACAGCCCACCATCCCAGGGGCACAGCCCACCATCCCTTGCGGGAGTCGAACCGGCAACCTTGTGGTTGAGAGGACGCAGTCCAACCAACTGAGCCATCTGGGAGCTCAGCCGCAGCTCAGCTCAAGGTGCCATGTTCAATCTTAGCCCACCCTCCCTTGCGGGACTCAAGGAATTGAACTGGCAACCTTGTGGTTGAGAGCCCACTGGCCCATGTGGGAATCCAGCCGGCAGCCTTCGGAGTTAGGAGCATGGAGCTCTAACCGCCTGAGCCACCGGGCTGGCCCCCTTTTTCCAGGTTTTACCAATTTTTGTGACCTTGCAAAGCAGTGTTGGCAGGCTCTGTGCACACAGCTGGGCAGCCTGTGCTCGTCATACTGTGTGCCCTGGAAGGGAGCCTGTTCTGACTTGTGCAAAAGGTACCACATAGGCTGGTCTGAGCTGAGCGTGTTCTGCCAGGGACATAGCCTGAGGTTATGTCCAGCACTGGTCCGTTTCTAATCATCCCAGATGTGTTCCCTTTAAACACTGACAGACATGCCTTACAGAGAATTAGCAGGTGTCACTGGCATAGATCTTTCCTTAGCTTTCTTAGTTAATATGTTAAATATTCCTATTAACAATAGGCACTCGGACAGGAATCACCACCCAATGATCTGAAGACAACACCATGACTCTTTCCACTCTTCCCCTTTTTCCTAGTCTGTTCCCTTTTGTTCCTTCCCCCCGGCCTGTGCCATGGGTTGTGGAGGGAAGTAGGGGATACCTGTAGGTAGTGCTTGGCTCCTCAACACTGAAATTGGTCACAATTCAATCAGGAGGGTTGACCAGGCACAGCCAGAGGCACATCTTGCTCAGCGTCCAGTGAAAAACCTTCCGTTCTAGTCCACAGAACACTGCGGGATGAGGTTAACAGTAGCCTTGTATATAGAATACTCATTTCTTGAAACTATTTTGGTTACCTCATACACAGTGCTACATGGAGAGTTGGAAACTGTGGTATTACTATATTAATACGCCCTGTCTCCCCTTTTCTTTATATAAGACTAATTCTACCAAGTTTGTCGTCAGGGTCTTCCCATGTAAACTGTTTACATTAAAGAGCCCTAGCCAGGCAGCTGCTCCATCGTAAGCTCAGGCTGGCACTGTTCTCAGGTATATCTGCAAGGCCTTTAATAAGTTAAAAAATAGCTGCAGCTCAAGGTGATTCTTGCCCTGTTCTCACTGCCCCTAAAGAGGAATTTTATAGCGATATTGCTCACTTCTGTCTGTTCTTTGCACCGCTAGAAGAAACTGGTTTATTAATGTACTATTTAGAACAAGTTTTACTAGTATGTTGACTCCTTCCCCAAGGAATAAAAGTTGAAGTACAATCTTCCCTATTAAACAGTCTGGAAGAACTTGGTAGATGGTTTCTATAATTGTTATATTGGTAACAATCTATAATTTTTAGATTGGTCCTTGAAAAAAGACAGAATTTTTTTTTCTTAGACCTGTATTTTTGCTATCAGTCTTCCCATTTTTTTCTTTAGATTAAAAGTGCCTCTTTCTACCTACTTCATTTCCTTGACTGAGTTAACCTTATTACTGGTTCTAATGCTCTCATCGCCTCAGAATTACTGGATGAAATGATTTTTGATAATTTCACATAACCATTTCACTTAAACCACATGTATTTCCTTTTTTCTGTATAAAATGCCATTTGCTCTCCTCACTACAGCTCTGATTTGCTCCATTTATTATTATGGGTTATTCTGGCCCCTCTTTTCCCCTCCTGTTCCCTGCATTTGGCCAATCTACTTTTCATTAGGGGAAGGGGACTAAACCCAGATCTATGAAATGTGCTTTGGAGGTTGTAAATAAAATGCGATTTGAAGATAACAATGGACTCATCTTTCTATTCACATACTCTTGACTGATGTCTGGGACTCAGGAGGAATCATTTCAGATAGTCTTTGTAAGTACACGCTTAGCCTTTGTAAGTGCACACTTATTTTGGTTTGACTTCAGGTTCTGAAAACATGATCGTAACATCCAAAGGGCACTCCATATTTAAGTTCCCAGTCAGCACAGCTAATGGAATTGTTGGAAAAGAAGAGCTATGACCCTTTAAGGCAGTTATGAGTGTCTCAGCAGTTACTGCTGGTTCCTAAGAGGTGAGATCAGGAGTGACTTGATCAGAATACACCAGCTATTCCACGCAACTTTCAGATATGCCAAGCGGTTTTTGTGTTGTTGTTTTTTTTGGTTTGTGAGGTCAGTTTTTTTTTTTTTTTTTTTAACTGGGAAATATTGGGGAACTGTGTGTTTTTCCAGGGCCCATCAGCTCCAAGTCCAATTGCCAGTTTCAGTCTTTAGTTGCAGGGGACACAGCCCACCATCCCATGGAGGGAATTGAACCAGCAACTTTGTTGTTGAGAGCTTGTGCTCTAACCAGCTGAGCCCTCTGGAAGCTCAGCGGCAGCTTGTTGTCTTCAATCTAGTTGTGGAGTGCGCAGCCCATGTGGGAATTGAACCAGCAACCCTGTTGTTCAGAGCTCGCACTCTAACCAACTGAGCCATCTGGCCACCCTGCCCAGCGTCTTTTGGAAAAGAAAGGTTTTCATCTTTAACCAAGGACTTTCCATCACTTAATTCAAATATGAAGAAGGATGAAACATTCTTGTGAAACAAAGTCACTTCTCAATTACATCCCCAAGGATTATGTTACTAGTGTAAAACCACCAATTCCAGAGTATCTCTTGAGTTACCACCAGCTGATATGTACTCAAGATCAGAACACTTTTTGATATGGTGGAATCTTTTTATAACGCTGGCTTGTGACAATCCTGCTTTATGACCAAGAAAGTATATCTGACTTGGTGTGGAAAAAGTTACACCAAAACGTGTATAAACTGCATTAAAATAGTGGCCTAATGTGTTCATTTAAGCAACAGTGGAAAGACGTGAAAGATTAAGAGTTATTAGATAGTCTGGGATCATTTGCTGTTTTAGTTTTCTCTTCCATTAGTTGAGTCAACTACTTGTATTTTTTTTTTTTTAAGATTTTTTTTTTTATTGGGGAAGGGGAACAGGACTTTATTGGGGAACAGTGTGTACTTCCAGGCCTCTTTTCCAAGTCATGTTGTTGTCCTTTCAATCTTAGTTGTGGAGGGCACGGCGCAGCTCAGCTCCAGGTCCAGTTGCCGTTTCTAGTTGCAGGGGGCACAGCCCACCATCCCTTGCGGGAGTCGAGGAATCGAACTGGCAACCTTGTGGTTGAGAGCCCATTGGCCCATGTGGGAATTGAACCGGCAGCCTTTGGCGTTAGGAGCATGGAGCTCTAACCGCCTGAGCCACCGGGCTGGCCCGACTACTTGTATTTAAACTGCTCCTTGAAGAAAATATTTCCCCTAGTGAGAATCTAATTGTGCTCACTGACTCATGTATGAAGAAGTGTGTGGATGTATATGTGACTCAACTTGTTTCCACTGATACAAATTCTTAAAAAGTCCACTCCAAAACAGTTAACAGCATTACTGGAAAATTTATTTCCAAATGAAGGCCTTCACACTGCATGGCAACTTCTACCTGCTTTTAATATTTACAACACATTGCAGCTACCAGATTGAGGCCTAGCCCTAGAGTGGCATCCATTTAATGATGAACGATGTAGTCATTTTTCTTTTCTAATAAATTTAAACGTTGAAGGAACAGAAAAGTGTTTTTGGTAGCAAGGAAATATTTATTAGTACTTCACTACTCTTGTTCGTATGCTTCTCCAGTGTCAGGTTAACAGTAACACATGTTACTGCAGAGTACAGGTAATGCAGACCCAGCACCCCAGGGAACAGACGCAGGCACCATTTCTAAATGTAAGCGCTCCCTGGTTTATTTGGGCACTATCTAAGGGATTTGAGTTTGTTAGTCCTTGAATTCTGACTGTGTCTCTAGGAGAGGCAGACATCTAACTGCTGAATTTTTAAGTTTGCTTTTCATCTTTTATGCTCACAAACTCCCGTTCTCTCCTGATGCAGCCTCTTGGGTACAGGCAAAAAATGAAAACAGAAGGTTACTAATTACATTCCCCTCAGGATGTACACAGTAGCTTCTGGTATCCACCAGCTTCGAGTCTTTATCAAAATCCTGACTTCTTGGAAAGAGAACAGATGCCTTTAGTGACCTGAGTTTGGAAACAGGTGACAGGCCCTTGAGTCTCCACACCTCTGAACTGCCAGTGGTTTTCCCTGACTTTTTTTTTTTTAATTAAAGTTTATTGGGGTGACAGTTGTTAGTAAAGTTACATAGATTTCAGGTGTACAATTCTGTAACACATCATCTATAAATCACATTGTGTGTTCACTACCGGGAGTCAGTTCTCCTTCCATCACCATATATTTGACTTTTCCCTGACTCTTAATGAAAGGAAAGCAGGGTGAAAAAAGCCAAACACGTCCTGAGGCCTGATTTTCCCACTGTTTGAGGACAGAACTTTAGTCTAAAACCTGTGCCATCTGGTTTTTAAACAGGAAGGCTGTTACTTCCTTAGTATTAAGATGGTCCCTGTCCTGTGAGGAATTTTTCATGTGAAAGAAGTCTGCATTCCTTGCTCTCCATACATGACACTGTCTGCTATGAGGCTGTGCCCCAAGGTTGCACTTCAAACAACATTAAAGTTTTTTCTTCTGCCTTACAATCTGCTTTTAAATTTAATTTTCAAGTGGGGACCTATACATCTGAAATAAGATAAAGGCAAAGTGTGTAATGGACTTAGGAGGTGGTGTGAAGCTCGTTCAGATAGTGCAAGCGGACATTTTCATTCAAGTAGATCAATGTAGAGATTTCTAAATGGGTCATCAGCTTCAAACATGACCTTTAAAGTAGTGAGAAATAAATAGCTGTCTTCTCTAAGCACTTTGTAAAAGGGCCGCAGTTCCATCTCCACTGGGGGCAGGTACACTACTGTTGCTACATCAAGTTTTAGCCAGACACGATTTTGTAGTCATACATCCAGTCAGTCCATCTCCTAGAGCAAGAAGGAAACACAAGCAGTTAGCCAGTCTAACTGTTCTTACCATCGACACTTTTAGTCACATTCCTGACTTCTTGTTTTGAATTCTTTTTTTGTGGTTTCCCATTTGCTGCTGCTCCTCCCTCTTCCCTAACTTATAAGCGATGACCAGGTTTTCTTTTTCTTTTCCTCTAACAGCAGGGACACTTTTTCTGCTAATTTGGACCAGATAATATTTTAGGGTCCGCAGGCCATACCGTCTCTGTCACACCTCGATTCTGAAGTTACATAGTGTGGAAGCGGCCTAAGACAATCTACGAATGAATGAACATGGCTGTGTTTCAGGAGGGCTTTGTTTGCAAAAAGGAATGGCAGGCCTGACTCAGCCTCTGGCCACAATTTACTAACCTGTGTAAATTACTGGGAGTTGCACAGCATTCCTTTGTAACAAGCATACCTTGCCCTTGTTAGAATGTATATTCAACTTCTACAACAGATAATCTAAGTATAACTTAAACATGTCAGTTTATTTCTCTAACTATAGGTGAGCAGTCAACACCAATCTTAGGACCCGGGAGCCTCTCTTCCTGGTCCCTTACCTGTACCCACATCTTCACCCATGGTTCAGCCCACGGGCCCGGGAGGGGAGGGCATTGTACTCCTTGTCTTTAAGGACACAGGGCAGACGATGGATATGTCATGTCTGTCTGCGTCCCCTCACCAGAAGTGAGTCACAGGTCACACCTGGCTTATAAGGGAGCCTGGGATTCATACCAGCTACAAATCCTATGACTATAGAAGACGGGGAGGACAGATATTTGGCAGTCTCCAGCAGTCTCTGCTATAACTAAAACTGGGATGTTCTGATTTGCTTCAAGGATTAATTAGAATGTATAACCCCTTCTCCAATCAAAACAAACCTTTAGTCTATATTTATTTAGCACACTGAAAATCCAGTTATGTTTTTACTACTGTCCTCTCCCTAGATCTGCGTTCTTCAAACTCCCATGTGAGTTTCTGGTGCTCCACACCCCTAATTTAGTAGATGTAACTGCTTTATTGATTACCATTTTCTAAGGTCTAAGGTCTAAATTAGCCAGAATTAATATTCACTAAACAGAATTCAGTCCTTAAGAACTCTAGTGACATAATCAATAGATGTGAAGCTGGGTTTGTGCAAAAACTCATTCTCTGGAGCCACCACCCTTACTTCCCTGCATCCTACATTCTGCTCCATGAAAACAACTGCAAAAACAGCTTTCAAGGTGCTGACATAGGGACATTCTCAGCTACTGGATCACCTGTGCCAAGACGCATCCGTAGTGGGTCCAAAGAATTAAGATTGTGTTTGAGCCCCTCAGGGTTTGCTAAGCTGTTAATACAAGCTGCTACTGACACCTTAGATGGTGACACCTTAGATACTGCCCCCTTTGATGGTTGCTGGCTGTCCAGGAACTTTCCCAGGCTTACCTCCAACAATAGGCTTGGTTTAACACCTGATTTGAGATGTATGTTCATTCTCCTGTTGTAAAACGCCTGTATAACTGAAGACTACGACAGATGGAGAATGCTTTTAAGGCTTATCAGTAAATAATAAGAGAGGGTCAGAGCCCGAGTAATGCTTCTGACACGTAAAATCCCCAATATTCACTAATCGTTTCACATTTACAGAATATACCGACACTGAAACCTCAGGTCTATGAAGCTGACGCTGCCTGCCCTCCTTGGCAGCTTCTTGAAGAACTGACTTCTCATATCCTGGTTATGGGACAGATGTTTTCTGAGGCAGGTTTTAGATAGTTCTCTCCCCCCTTTTCTTATCTCCCCTTTTTGTCTCTCTCCCCATCAACCTTGGTGAGCATGTTTTCAAAGAATTTAATTATACTTGTTTTCGTGAAGGTGAAGTTGAGAGCAGACTGGAGACACTCAGCTAGGTCCCTCAGCCACTTTTTTTCATGTTCTACCTACGCGTCTGGACCACTGTCATGATTCTGTCGATAGTACGAAGAAGGCCTTTACCCAAAGACAGCAGCACATCTTAAAAATAAAGCTGATAAAGCTCCAAAGGACATCAGATGTTCACTACCACCTCCTACCACTTGCTCATAAAAGCAAAAGCAAGCCTTTCCACCTACCCAGGAAGGTCTGCAGGTGCCTTCCTGTGGTTGGGGTGTCAGAAGCAGAGGGAAGGGATGAAAGGATGGTAGAGGGCTCTGCTGGCTTCCCAGACCTCAGAGGCAGTGTGTGGGGAGCGGGCAGAGTCCCAGAGGGCTCAGGGAAACGGCAAGGAGCTGACGGCTGGTTCTTACATTTCTGAACAAGTTCCTCACGTAGGTGAGCAGGTTCTGGTTAATAAAATTCACTGTTGTGCGAAAGACGCCCTGGAGCAAGGATGGCATGTGATCGGCCACTTTTTTGGCCAACAGCAGGGTCAACATCAGCTTGGCCTTCTCCATCTCCATGTCTTTAGGGAAAGTCTGCATGAGCTGGTCCAGCGCATCAGCGAGGCACCTCCTTCTGTCCTGTGCAGGCAGAGGTGGAGACAGAAGGCTCACAGGGGACCCAGTCCTCTAATGTCCTTCCCTGTCAAAAGAAGAACAGCCCTCCACGGGAAGCAGGAAGCACGCTCTCCTCTCAGAGGGAAGTATTTATTAAATAGCTAAGGCGTGTGGAGGAGAGAAGGAGAAGCGATTTCATTGTGAGAGGTGATGGAAGGGAGGGCTGAGATGACTCCCTCGAGTGGGAGACGCACTAACCAAACACATGGTCCCTGAGCCCCGTGTGTGCACATTCGACACTGATGGAACTGAAGAAGCCAAGTCACTTCCTGCCTCTGAGGCAGTTCACCTGAGAGTTAGCTAAGTCATCTCAGGCCAAGTTCCTGGTGCAGACCTAACTGGGGGGGGAGGGGGGAACTTAGGCTCATGATTCTCATGCAAAATAAGTGAACACTGTGGGAGCGCCCAAGGCAAAGTGCTTATGTATCCATGAGGGCTGCTGCAGAACAGCAGATGGGGAGAGACCACTAGACAGGGAGCAACCTTCCTGGGGGCAGGAGGCTGGACCTGGCTAAACCCTGGAGGACTAATAAACTTCTAGGTAGTGAGGGGCACGTGCATTTTTAGCTGGTGATCAAAAGAATGGAACCTTTTCTTGAACTCGGGTAGGCATACATTTGAGGACCTTGGGGTTATTTTTCTCTCCCACTAAGTTTCCTCAGGACACATAGTGCCTGAGACCTATCTTTGTATCCCCCACAGGGCTCTGCACATGGCAGCAGCACTGTACACACCTGTATATGGTTTCTTAACATGAAGTCAAGAGCAGTAGGCTAAAGTGTCACTTTTCTTGTCACACCTGGGCGACTTAAAAGTTCTCTACTGGTGTTCTTATTCAGCTCCCTAAAACTGAAGCAAGTTATTTCTGGAAGAGTCATACACATTTTGTTCATTTTTGGGGAGGCTTTTATCCCCAAACTCTTGCTTCTCAATTAAAGTTCAGGTTTCCTAAGTGTCAAGTAACTTAATTCTTCTGAGAGACAATTAACTATGCTATAATTTCTATTTCCAATTCTTCTGTGGACAGTCACGAATTGAGGCACCTTACTGGACATTGGTCTGACAGGAGACAGAGGACAGACTTCCTTGTTCAAATGACAATGGAGAAAGCCCCCACACTTCCCAGCTAACCTAGAAAAGACACTAGGGGTTTTCTCACTTACTTCCTCTGACAGGTTCCCATTCATGAACTCCGCTGCCAGGCGGTTCACCAGTGTTGGGGGGATTCTGCACTCCATCGTGTCCCCTATCTGGGCGAGCTGCCTGGCAATGTTCTGAATGATTTCCTCTTGACTCTCAGAACCTGACAGAGGCAGGGGCAGTGGACAAAACAGATCAGACAATGGCCTGTTCACCCCAGCCCAACCTGGAAAAGGAAGTGATTCTCTTTGGAGCAAGGCCAGCCCGTCCCCTCCCCCCAGCACACCATGCACCGAGCGAGCTTCTGTTGCTCCCTCTGCTAGGGCCAGGGAAGGGCCCGACTGAGCAAACACTGGCTGGAGAAGCAGGCTTCTCCCTAAATAAAGATCCACTTCTACCCACGCAGGGTCAGTATGCTGGGGCTGCCAGCTCTGTACCCCATCCTCTAACAGCTGTCAGCCTAAGCAGTTAATACAGAGGCTGTGCAGTCAGACAAGTCAGAGCCCCACGTCTGCCATTCCCGAGCCACAAGACCTCGCTCCAGGGTGGCTGTGGAGATAAGTGCTTTCCCCAGTCACATCTCCCTCAGCAAAACCCCTTCTCCACTCTGACCTAGACAGCTGTGCACAATCTGCCCAGCCTCTCTGGCAGCAGCTCTTTCCACTTTCCCTTAATCCCTCTTCTCCAGCTCCACTGGCCTCCCCAGAGCGCAGGCAGGCTCCTTCTCTAACTGCTTTTAGGTGTTCTCCAATGCCACGCGAAGACTGACACCCCACTTTTACCGCCACATGCCCTCCACTTTCCTTCCTTAGTACTCACTACTATATCATGTATTTTACCTGTCTCTGCTGTCTGACTCCCTCACCAGAACGTAGGCTTCATAAGGGCTCTGATTTTTAAATGTTTTGTTTACTGCCAAATACGCAGTGCCAAAAACAATGCAAGGCACACAGTAGGTGCTCAATGAATGATTGCATGAATGAAAGAATGAGTAAATGAATGAACCCTGTACCTAGCTCCTAGTAAGTATTCAATAAATGCCAGCGATTGTTATTTCTCCCATTAAATCTCATATTTTTTTCTGTGCTCGCAGTTTCCCTCTGGCTTCTTACTTCCCCAGAACAGAAATCTCATCCTCACACCGTCTTTGCTGTCGCCACTGCCTCCTCCGCCACCAGTCGGTAGGTCTACGTCAGCATAGACACAGCCATCTCTCCGCCCCATGCCCACTCCCACCACTGGCGTGGGCTCTCACCTCGCATCTGGGTAAAGAGTGTCTCCTCTCCTCACCCCACTCACTGCCTCCAGGCCCCTCTCCACAATACACTTAGGCACAGAGTCAGAAGACAGGAAGTGGGGTGAGTGTGCCTGCAGGACCCCGAGGTGACTGCCTCCTCATTCTCTGTGCCGTGGTGTTGACCACGACACACATAGTATTGAGACGACATCACTTCCGACTCAGAACCCTCCACATGCTCACTTCTGCTTAAGTGACAAGTCACCACCTCGCCTCAAATCATCTTGGATGTCCACTATCCTTCACGCGTTCCAGCCAAACTCAGCACCTCCCACAGGCCATGGCCTTTGCATCTCCACAGCTGGGCTAAACTGCCAGTCGCCTTCCCAATCTCCAGACTGAACTGGACCCAACTTCAGGGCCAGCTCTGTTCCGTCGTGGCCACGAAGTTTCTCCTGACTGCCCACAGAGAACAGTGCCCGCCTTCTCCTTAGCTCCCACGGCAGACTCTCTGCTCACCAACTTCCTATGCTTTTCTACCTGTTTCAGCAACTGATTCATCTGCGTCCAGCTGAGTGAACGAATTCACCGATGACACCAGAGGCCACTGATGAGGCCAGAGCCTCTATGTGGCCCTTTGCTTCCAAATCTTGTCAGGTGTTCAATCTACATGCCAGTTTTCTACCAGAGGATGAGGTTAAGTGCAGAGCCCCACAACCACTTCTGCAAATGCCCGAGTCCAGCCAGGTTCTGCAGTTTAAGGGAAGGGATGGTGTAGATGAGCAAAGGACAGGCCGGGGACAGCCTCTGGCTGTAGGAACTCCTGCAGGAGCTGCTGACAGCAAAGCCATTCCTGCTCCCCAAACCTTCCCAACCTTCCCCAAAGGGGCCTGCTCTTCTTCCAGCTCAGGGCCGGCCAGAAGACATACTCGCTGGATTCTAAGGCACACAGTGTGTTTGGCACACCCAGGCTAGCTAGCGGGGGACTCCTGCCCTACCCCCACCCATGGAGCCAGAGATTCTAGGGCTGGATGGGCTGTTGGTCTTCCCCACGGCCACCAAGGGCAGGGCAACCTCCTATGCCAGGAGATTTCAGGGCGGCAGGATGTCAGTCCTGCTCCTAGGTAGGGAGGCCTGGGTGTGGTCCTCACGCTCGCCTTAGTGAGCTCAGCAGGACGTGCTGACATCAGCGCCCCCACCTCGAACATGGTGGTGCAGCAGCTAAAGCGGGCCCAGGCCCATTCTGAACAGTTCTTCATGGAACCCCAGGGTGCACATGACTGACAACCACTCTCCAGGCCCTAATCTGGGAATGGCTGAACCTCCCATGCCCAAGCCTTGCTCCCTCAGAAGTCAGGTCTGAGAGCCTCCATCTGTGGAGGCAACACCAGTGGCTCAGAGGAGTGAAAGCTGAGGCTGGAGGACAGCACAGGGATGAGGGTGAGGAAGGGCAGTCTGCAGACTGAGGTCCCGACGCACCACCCGTGGGACAATGAAGGGGCCCAGCTCAAGGAACGAGGCGGGGCCCAAGTCCGGGCGAGGCCACGCCCAGCGGCTGTTCCATACGGGGCTCATCATTTACCCTTCTCTGGGCCTCAGTTTCCTCATCTGGAAATGTGGTTCAGAATACTTCCATGCCCTAGCTGTCTTGTGGATAAGCACAAGCATAATATATGTAAGAATAAAAGTGTAAAGTACATACAAAGAATCGTTTTAAAGTAACTCAGTGGGTTTCAACCACTTGGAAACTCAGCTAGGCCTGGTCTGCTGGCATAACCAAGAACAGGTCATGCAACCATGTGACACAAACGTATATGGTGGACTGGCACCACGCAGGTGGAGACTGAGACTCTAGCACTTAGGTTCCCTAAAACATCACTGGTGACAGCAAGTCAGGGCAGGCGGGGCCAGGTGCCTACCTGTCCTCAGGCCTTGCTGGACCACGTGGCTGTACCGGTTGCCATCTGTCTGCAGTTCATCATCGTGGCCTTCCAGCAGGAAAGCTGGCACAGGCCACTCATGGCCCAGCACCTTCAGCTCTTCATGGAAATTACAGTTGGAGCAGTTTTGGAGGAAGCCGAAAACCAGCAGGTCTGTGATACGCTCATCCTGGAGGCCTGAACCATTGCTGACCTAGAGGGAAGCAGGGGGTCAGGGAGACCTGAGGGAAGGGGGGGTCGGGGAGACCTGAGGGAAGGGGGTGGGGAGACCTGAGGGAAGGGGTGGGGAGACCTGAGGGAAGGGGGTGGGGAGACCTGAGGGAAGGGGTGGGGAGACCTGAGGGAAGGGGTGGGGAGACCTGAGGGAAGGGGGGGGAGACCTGAGGGAAGGGGTGGGGAGACCTGAGGGAAGGGGGTGGGGAGACCTGAGGGAAGGGGTGGGGAGACCTGAGGGAAGGGGGGGGGAGACCTGAGGGAAGGGGGTGGGGAGACCTGAGGGAAGGGGTGGGGAGACCTGAGGGAAGGGGTGGGGAGACCTGAGGGAAGGGGGGTCGGGGAGACCTGAGGGAAGGGGTGGGGAGACCTGAGGGAAGGGGGGTCGGGGAAACCTGAGGGAAGGGGGGTCGGGGAGACCTGAGGGAAGGGGTGGGGAGACCTGAGGGAAGGGGGGTCAGGGAGACCTGAGGGAAGGGGTGGGGAGACCTGAGGGAAGGGGGTGGGGAGACCTGAGGGAAGGGGGTGGGGAGACCTGAGGGAAGGGGGTGGGGAGACCTGAGGGAAGGGGGTGGGGAGACCTGAGGGAAGGGGTGGGGAGACCTGAGGGAAGGGGGGTGGGGGAGACCTGAGGGAAGGGGGGGGGACCTGAGGGAAGGGGGTGGGGAGACCTGAGGGAAGC
This sequence comes from Rhinolophus sinicus, assembly GCF_036562045.2. Classification (NCBI taxonomy): domain Eukaryota; kingdom Metazoa; phylum Chordata; class Mammalia; order Chiroptera; family Rhinolophidae; genus Rhinolophus; species Rhinolophus sinicus. Next base: position 109,722,395 of record NC_133752.1, on the reverse strand, counting down.
GGGGTGGGGAGACCTGAGGGAAGGGGTGGGGAGACCTGAGGGAAGGGGTGGGGAGACCTGAGGGAAGGGGGGTCGGGGAGACCTGAGGGAAGCGGGGGTGGGGAGACCTGAGGGAAGCGGGGGTGGGGAGACCTGAGGGAAGGGGGTGGGGAGACCTGAGGGAAGTGGGGTCAGAGAGACCTGAGGTAAAGGGGGTGGGGAGACCTGAGGGAAGTGGGGTCAGAGAGACCTGAGGTAAAGGGGGTGGTCAGGGAGACCAGAGGGAAATGGGGGTTGGGAAGACCTGAGGGAAGCGGGGGAAATCTGAGGGGAGCGGCAGCAGCCGCTCAGGCCAGCCTCCGTCTGTGTCTGCCAGGACAGGGCAACGTTTCTGGAGTGCTGACCACACTTGGGCAGTGTTCTTGGCAAACCAAGGTGAGTACTTGTAGCATCAGCAGCCAGGTGTGCTTAAACAAACACCCCGGATGAAAGAGGGACTAATGTGGAAGGCCAGGGACACTGAGATCTGCCCAGATAAATGCAAAGCAGACACACTGGACAGTAGGAGGTCCAGAGGATAACATGAGGTGCAGGCAAGATTTATTTCCATCTTCTGAGTCCTTAATATTCTTCGTTAGAAAGATCAGAACACTTTTAGAGGACAGTTTTTAAGGGCAAATTGTTTTAAATAAACAAAATGCATCAAACAAGGTACTTATATATTTCAGCCTTTACTTCTCTAAAATTATTCCTACAAAAAGGAAAAATGTTATACAAAAGCTCTACTGTCAAATTATTACAGAAGCCAAGTGGCATAAGGCAGTTTAGAAACTCAGGGATATGCTTCATTTCTGCCTCATGGAGAGGTCCTGGTTAGCAGAAAAAAGGAGGGCCGGGGCAGTGATGTGGGGTGAACTGTATTCCCCAAAAAGAAATGTTCAAGGGCTAACCCCTAGTACCTCTGAATGTGACCTTGTTTGGAAATAGAGTCATTGCAAATGTAATGAAGTTAAGAGCAGGCCATACGGGGTTAGGGCGGGCCCTAAACAGGGGACAATGCCATGTCAAGACACACTGAAGCATGAGTGATGTGTCTATAAGCCAAGAGACGCCCAGCACTGCCGGCAGCACCAGAAGCTGGGAGAGAGGCTCGGGATTCTCCCTCAGCAGCCCCACAAGGAACCAGCATTGCTGACACCTCATTTTCAGGTTTCTGGCCTCCAGAACTGTGAAGGGAAACACTGATTATGGTATTTTGTTCCAAAAGCCCCAGGAAACTACTACAGGCAGCCTCTGCCCGAGGGCTTCCTTCTGATGTAGAGGGTGGTGACCAGGTGTCCCAAGCCTCCATGCAGAGTGGCTGTTGCCACCAACCACGCCAGATCAGGTTATCAGACACAAGTCCAGTGATGTCTGCACTTGCCACGTATAATAAAAAGAAAAGAATTGGCAGGGAGGGAAAGGAGAGCACTTCCTCTATCAGAGAAGGACCGGTCCAGACGCCAGGAGTGAATAATCCAGGAAGTCAAATGTTTAGGACCAGTCAGCTGGAAAGCAGTCCGGGCAGACTCCATTTTGAGGAAGAGGCTGGACTCTGCCAGGACACGGCAGTCGGCTCAGAAGACTGACAGTCTAAGTCCGAGAACATGAAGAGCCTGTGACATGCTGAGTGTGGAACTAGGACCTTTCTGATCTTTCTAGTGACGTAAGTTAACATGGGAGTCTCAGAAGATGAAAGATTTGATAAGTTGTTTATCCTTTTAGCTCATAGGGAAAAAATACATTAAGAGAAATGATCAAGACTTAGGAAGTCTTGCTGGAAATATTACAAAAGTGATCAAAAGAGACAAAAGTACTTCTCATCCTATAAAATCAGTGCCAGTACAGAGAAAAGGATGGAAAACTGTCTAGTGTGTTCAATAAACTGGAATAATCCTGGTGAAAAAGCACCAAATAAACAGTAAAAAAAAAAAAAGACCAACAAAAATCAATCTCACTTATTTTGTTTTTCTAAATATCGAAAATGTCAAAGAAGAATGCTACAATATGGATGAGCGATACCATACAAATAGCAAAAAAAAACCCCAAACCAAACCCAAGACATAGGAAGCGAAATAAGCGAGAAACCAAAGGACAGATACTATGTGACTCCACTTCTATGAGGTCGCTATTATAGAGAGAAAGTAGAGAGAAATTCACAGAGAGAAAGTAGAGTGGGGTTGCGAGGGGTGGGGTAGGGATGGGGAATGGGGAGTCAGTCTTTAATGGGGACAGAGTTTCAGTTCAGGAAGATGAGAAAGTTCTGGAGATGGTGGTGGTGCTGGTGGCACAGCAGTGTGAATGCGCTTCATGCTACTGAACTATACACTTAAAATTGGCTAAAATGGTAAATTTCATGCTATGTGTATTTTACCACAATTTTTAAAAACAGAAAATAAATCAAGGGAAAAAATCTACAACAGGAAGAAAATTCTGATGGTGGCGGGGGGGGGGGGGGCAAACCCTAACATGTCAGCAGAAGTTGCTCAGTGTTTCCCTCTGAACCCTGAGCCTGTGGGACATTGGCCAACTTGTGCCCCAGGTTTTGCACCTTGAAAGAAAACAAAAAGAGCAGTGGGAATAATTGGGAGTAATTACATCCACCTTCCTGCACTGCAGGGATGCCAGGAGAAAGGCGCCAGTGCGGGAGAGAGCTCTCCTGAGGTTAAGGAGCCTGATGTGAGGCGGTTTCTACACCCCGGCAGCCCAAGATTACCCCCAGACAGTCGCAAGATGGAAGGGACAACAACGGGCAAGTTTAAAGGGCACTGAACACAAGAGTGTCTGGTCTTTGGACAGGCCTTTCGCAACGGGGGAGGTCCCAAAATCTCTTCTCTTCCAGCAACTAACATCTCTGCTCACTAAGCCTGTGCTCTCTGGCTCTCCCACTCCCAAGTGCTTCCCATCCTTTAGAAGGATATTCAACAGTACGTACTGAGGACCTTCCAGGCGGCAGAGGCTGCTATAGGCTCAGGACTCAGAAACTGGGCCACTGACTTCAGTAACGGCCAAACCCTTCCCTTTTGCAGATCCCTCCCCCAGGGCGCTGCTGGGGACTCTGGTGTGGACTGGAAGAGCCTGGCTGGCAGCCTCAAAGACATGACAGAACTTGGCGGAGGAGGGAAGGAGGAAGACTTACGTAAGCAGATGAGTAAAGAGCTTTTGATTGGATATGCTACGATTTTCTCTTCCAAGCTTGTTCAAAGGGAAGTATAGACAAGGCACAGTTCAGGTACCAACTTGCGGCAGGGGGCTGGCCTATGTGACCTCTTCCCAAAACTCTACAGCTTTTAAAAATAATCAGAAAGTCTCCTTGCAGCCAGGCAGGAAAGGGAGGAGGAGGACTGGAGAGCAGAGGGGGGAAGATGGGAAGAGAGGCAGGGAGGAGACTGAGACGAGAGGGGCTTTGTCTGTGTTTACTGCACCCCAGTCAGTTGGAGATGTGAGGCCCGTCCTGCAGCGTCGTCACACTGGTGACCGGGTCCACACCAACCGTGCAGAAGAACCAGTGCCTCAGCTGCCCTCGCTCCCCCCAGCCCTCCTGCCGAGCATCTGACCTGGGGATCCATCGCACAGGCAGCTGGCAGCTTGACTGGCTTCTGGCTCACAGGTACTTAAGACAGCAGCCTGGAAGAGGACACACAGACACACAGGGTGGGTGTTGGTCCCTACAGGGACACCCCTCTGGCACCCTCAAGAAGCAATCAAAGACGTGGTCCTAGGCCCTGGCTCCCAGGCGCTCCAGCCCCACAGTGGCCCACTCGCCATCCCAACAGGCTCATCCTAGGTGGTCACTGTCCTCAGCACTGCCTGGCACCCACCAGCAGCACAGTGAGGGCACTCTGGAGCTCTTCTCAGTGGAGACTTGCTAAGGCACTGCAAGCGCTCCAGGGTCCGTCCTCCAACCTCAGGGGCCACGCTCCCACTCAACTCATGGTAGGTACTACCATTTCCCGAAAATAAGACCTAGCCGGATAATCAGCTCTAATGCATCTTTTGGAGCAAAAATTAGTATCAGACTGGGTCTTATATTATTTATATATTATATTGTATTATATTATATTATATTACCTGGTCTTATAGTAAAATAAGACTGGGTCTTATATTAATTTTAGCTCCAAAAGACGCATTAGAGCTGATGGTCTGGCTAGGTCTTATTTTCGGGGAAACATGATGAAATGTGGAGGGAAGTCCGGCTTTTATTTTTAAACATTTTATTTGTTTCATGGAGGGCACAGCTCACAGTGGCCCATGAGGGGATCGAACCAGCAACCTTGATATTATTAGCACCACATTCCAACCAACTGAGCTAACTGGTCACCCCCTATGAGTACTTTTAAAGTAAATACTTATTATATTTGTGAGTTTTCTACAGGAATAAACTTAGCTAATAAAGGATATCTAGTTTTCAGGAAATCTGTTTTATTATCACTGTGACCACTAATAAGGCCACTGTCACCACTCCTCCTTCCTTCCAACAACAAAAAGAAAAGCACCAGCGCATCCCTCAGTGAGCAGCAGGTCTGAGCTTCACATGGTCACCCTGTTCCACATGCTGTGCCGAGAAGGCAGCACTGCGGTGCTGCTGACTTAGTGGACGAGGAGAGAAGGTGTGGCGGAAGGGACAGCCGGCCAGGCCAGCTCTCTCCACAGGCCACCAAAGGGCAGATGCGATAAATCATTCATGGGCTAGAGCTCCTGTAAAATGTTTATAACAAGAGTGCATGTGTGAAATTACATAAAACATTAAAGCTTCCATATGACACCTATTCCAACGAAATAACTCGTCATAAACAACGGACCAAACAAAAGCCAATGAGTTAAGAAGACCATGTCCATAAAATGAACATACGTAACCATGAGAAATAAGGAGAGGCTTGTATGTGCATCATACAGAAATGTCCCAATATGCTGAACAGAACTTTCTGGAGAACAACATAATAATTCTATTTTAAAATGTATTTGCTGGTGCATGTGTGTGTTTACACACAATATTAGGTCGAATCAAATAAAATGGTTATTGTGTACAGCAAAAACAGTCAATTTCCTATGGCTCCTAACTACATAAGTGGAAAAACTGAACAGAAGAATGGACAACCAACTGTCTCCAGGAAGAAAGAGCCAGGCTCCTACATGTGTGAAGGGGTGGCTGGAACAAGGCCTGTGCTGACAGAAGTGTGTCTCCCATCTGCAGGTAGCCGTTGCACGTGTGCTTGGGACACGGTCCGCTCTCAGCACTGCCAGGCCCGTCTGGGTGCTCACACAAGCCTTGGGGGTCACACACAGCTTGAGGCTGAGCCCCAACTTCCCCATGGGAGCCTGGCCAAGCCCGCACCCATGGCTGGGTGTGTCTGAGTGTCTGGGAGGGGAGGGGGCCAAGCTCAGAGGACTCAGGGGCATGTGGACAGAGAGAGAAAAGCAATAGGGCACTGGCTGGCCCCAAGGCTGGAGCCACCAGCAGCATCAGGACAGAGCGAAACAGAACGCAGCCCCAGGACAAAGGCCACAGAAGCCAACAACGCATGCAGTCACTGCCAAGGGAAAGGGCCAGTGGGCAGAACCCAGGCCTCTGCCCCCACCACATTCTCTCAAGAACGAACTCCAGAAAACTATGTGGGGAGAGACGGTCCTCAAGAGGTAATTCACACAAACATTTAGTCTGATTTCCTTCCACACTCTGACACGCACAGCCACACACTCAGGCAGACTTCCATATTCTACGGTCACCTATATTGGGATCATTTTTCTGCTTCAACAGGTATTTTAAAAAACAAAATTTTTTTAACAATATATCAGTTAATATTTAATATAGTATTTCTCACCATGGGGGTGTTACTCAGTTAATATAAAGGCTTTTTTTTTAACATTAAATCTCTTCTCCATTTCAACATCAATATAAAGTATTATTTTTACATTAAATCTTTTCTCCATTAACTTCTATTCCCCCAAAGAAATAAAAGTTTTAAGTGTTTTTTTTTTAATTTATTGGGATGACAATTGTTAGTAAAATTACATAGATTTCAGGTGTACAATTCTGTATTAAGTTTTAAGTTTTGACTGACTGTATTTTATATTTAAGTAGAATATTAACTTGGGAGATAACAAAACAAAAATCTGATAAAAATATAGAGAAAAGACTCCTCACCGATGCAGGAGGCAGTGATTACAACTGAACAGTGTTGACTTCCTAGGATTCTGGGCAAGAGTTTCCTTCTTTCCACTTCATTTACTTTGAGAATTCTGAGACCATGAAATATCACTTATGCAAATCTCAGCCATCTTTCTTCTTTGACCCTCTGTCTAACTAGCAAATACAAATTACAGACTGACTTTCTCAGTGCATATGTTGTGAAAAAGCATTTTTATTCCATTTAACATATCAATTTATTCCCATTTATAGGAAAACAACTAAGTATGTAAAATTATCCTATTTACTGTTTCTTTGGAACTATCAGACACCAAAGCTCAGTTTTTAACCTAAACAGCACAAATGTCTTCAGAGCAAGGTCTGATTCAAGAGGCCCTTCAAAGTCATATCCGTCCATTTCTCTTTCGGGCATATACCCCCAAACAGGCACAGACGCCTGTCATGCTGAGAAGCACACCTAAGAAGAGAGCGATTGCAGCTCCGTCTTCTACTGCTTCAACAACAGGCAGCACCACAAGCAGTGGAACGAGGACTAAGAACAGTTGTGTTGAAACTGAGGTCATGGCGTGGGGACCTTGAGTGCTGAAGGTTTTAAGAAACGATATGTATATAATTCTATCCGACTTGAAATACTCCCTTCCTGGAGCTCTGAACGTGGAGGCTAAGAGGTTCCACATGACAGCGCCTTCCAGGAAGCAGCCATTACAGGAATGGTGAGTTTCAAAAAATTTTTTAATGCTTATTAGTATTCCTTTGCAATGGTTTGTTCTCAATCGGGGGCGATTTTGACCCCCAAGGAACATCTGCACATGTCTAAAGACATTTTTAGTTGTCACAACTGGGTAAAGTGCTCCTGGCATCCAGTGGGTGGCAGCCAGAATGCGGGGGCATCCCACGCACGCAGGCCAGCTCCTGACAACAAAGAATCATCCAGCACAAGTGTCACTGTGCTGAGGTTGAAAACCCTGTTCTACTGTACATATGCACCAAAATATGATTAACCTTCTACTAATGGACATTTACACTTTCAATGTTTTCGTCATTAAAAATAGGACTGTGGAGCCTTTCCTGTTGCGAGTTGCATGGAGTTGGCTCACGAGTTTCTGAGACCCGAAAATTGAGTTTCTTTACACCCAGGGGACTGCACCCAGCGACTCGGCGGCCGTAACCATACCACAAAACGAATATAGTATTGAGTCACACCATAAGCGCTATGGATATCATTTGGATTACCATGACACAAAGAGAAAGAAGGAAGGTGGAAAGTCAAGAGGCTCATGAACGTTCAAAGGCAGCAAAAAGGGTGACTGGTGTTAAAGCTAAGCTCTACCTTAAACAGAGCTATGCTGAGAAAATGCACATGAAAAAGACAATCAAGATGCATGAAAAGAGAAACACCAAACAAAAAAGAATGATGAAAAGACTCCACAAGGAGTAGTACCTGCACATACTGGGCAGAGAGGGACAGTCATGAGCTAAAGTTCTTTCCAATATGATGACACAAAAACGAAAAGAGAAAGCAGGAAAATGGGAAGTCTCTCTGCCCAAAGTGCATGCCCAGGGAGAAACAGAGGTATGAAAAGTTGTTAGAACAGGAAAGAGAAAGCGTGGAAGAGGATCGTTACCGAAGTCTGCTTTCCTGGAGACGGCTTTACTCGAAAACCACCTAAATGTGAAAGATTTAGCAGGCCGATGGGCTTCCGTTTCCGGAAGGCCCATGTAACACTCCAGACTGAGAGCCACCTTCTGCCTACCAGTACTGGGTGTAAAGAAGAGTCCCTCATCCCCACTTTATACAACTTTGGGTGTTATTACCAAAGGTATGCTCACTGAGGTGAACGTGGGCGAGTTGGGCCTTGTGACACGGGAAGCAAGGTTCTTTGGGGGAAATATGCCCAGGTTACAAACAGTCCTGAAAATGATGGATGCATAAACGCCGTCTCATTGGTTTGACAGCAGGCTCCTACAAGAAACTCCTTATAATTACTGAAGACTATGCACCAGTCAGGAAAGCCACCTTTACTGTGATGTTTCTGAGTACTACCCAACAGCTGACATGCCAGCGGTCATCAAGAGAACTATTAACTCTATTGTAAAGAACAGCAATACCCAGGTGAGGCATTTTCCTATTAAATCTAGAATCAAATGAGATAATACAAATGAACATTCCCGTCATCCTGCCATCCTGCAGCACCTACCTGCATCTGTTTGCCTCTGGCTTTACTCCTTTGTTACTTAAGAAGAAACTCAATGAGTTGTATCAGCTGTGGTGGGAACAGGTGGACAGGGGTATATTGCCCACTGAAAACCTCAGAGGCTCCGCGTCACCACGGCTTCACCCCCAAACCCTAAGTCCTAACCTAAGCTGCCAGCAAGGAGAACTCACGCAGCCAAGACCCAATGGGCAGTGGCCAGGTGGGTCACAATGGGGACAGTGACCAACGGCCTTCCCTATGATCAGGCTCCGTTCCCCAGGCACATTTCACAGCCAGGATTCCACCAGCTCGGGGGTACTTTCCTATGGTGACACAGCTGAGACCCAGACTCTTTATGGGTTAGTTCTCTGCGCCCTTAGCCCACCTTTTTCCCAGCCAAGGGTGGGTTCTGGGGTGCAGGGATGACAAATGCCATCACTCATAATCACCACCAGCTACTTACAACGTCCGTGCCAGGTCTGCCTTTGCTGGCCTGCTCTCTGATCCACACAAGGTCCTGAAGGATAGCACTTCCGCCCCAGTTTCCAGAGCCGACGCTGGGATCTGAGGGTGCAGTGAGGGCAGCGAACGCCGCGGCACCTGCAGGGCTGCCAGACTGGGGTGCCCACCTCTGGGCCTGCCTACCAGGAGTGGGGGCTCACGTATCTGCTCAGACTCTAATCCCTGACCTCACTCACACCCTGGATACCCAATGTCCCTGAAGTAGCTGAAAAGTTCACGAGACCAGCCCAGCCCCGCACCATCCCACATGGTCAGTCGGAGGCTTGGCCACCCTGAGGCAGGAGCAAGCACACACAGGTACCGTGGCGAGGACACAGGTTTGAGAGGATAAAGCTGGGAAGGCAGCCGTCCTTGCCCACATGGATTTACCTGTGTCCTCCCACTACTCCCACCTAACCAAGCACCATGCAGACCTCAAGGTCCCTCACCGCTGCAGGAGAGCGCATACTACAGCTGGAGTCCCCATCCGTCCCACCCACCACTTCACCACTGTGATTCTGAGTGTGGCACTCATCGGTCAACAGCATTGTGAGCTTGTTCAACAGGCGGGCACTTAACTTGGAGCTGTGGAACACTGACAGAAATGACTCACAGGTCCCTTCTTCAGTGGAGCTTATTTACCAAAAAAATACATTTATAAACATAAACACTATTTTAAAAAGTGTGTACTGTTATAAGAACCCAGTCATTAGTGCAGCCATCAAATACGTATAGTGCCTACTATGTGCCAGGTGCCAGGAAAGGCTATGTACACTGTTATACCTACTTATATTTATCTATATGTCTATAAAGACATAGCTGTTTATATATACATATATAAAGATAAAAATAAAAATATATAGAGTAGGGCATGGAAGCCGACCCAGACTGGGGGTCCAGAAGAGAAAGTGCCACCTGGAAAAGATGGGCAGGAAAGGGTTAGTTCACCTTTCTGGGCCTTGGTGTTGAGGAGATTGAAGAAACTAAAAGGCACCACAGCCACACTAACAAAATTACTTAAATCAGAATGGGCTGAAACATGAGGAATAGATTTTTTTTGGTTTCTGAAAACAAGTTTTATTTAAATAAGAGTTTTAATATATTACCTAACATTAAAGCTGAAGGGAAAATAAACCAAAAAACGAGTCTGTTACCTCACATGGCCCTGGGCGGTTATTGACAGTAAGCTGTAAGCATTACAATTAGCTACATGATTGACACATCAGTTTGAAATTTGTTCCCTTGTCCAGTGTTTAACTGATAGACGGCTGGCCTCACATTGTGGTGTTTGGACATCGATTAGTGAGGACATGTCTGGTCAAAAAGACCTTAGTGGTAAGCCAGACATCCTACCACCTCACTACAGGAAGCTGGCCCTCTAAGCTCTGCCTACTACCTGGTCAGGGTGGAGACAAGGGATCCTCCACCACTGAAGGCTCCCTCCAGTGGTACAGCTGCCTTTGCTGTTCAGGGGGTGACATTCTCTTAGGGTAGGGAACTCTGCATAGAGAGAAGAGGAGCTTCTGGCCAGACATGGCTGTCTGTGACCCTGGGGTTTTGGGCTTGGCTGAAACTTCACGTCATTGCTTTGTTTCAGGCGGGATACTGCCAGGCACCTACTGCTCGGCCCCTTCTCAAAAGGCTGGACAGCATGGCTTTTTTCAGTTTATTGCATGGAGGTAGTCCGCGTTAAAAGCAGACCCCAAATGGTTACATTATACAAGCTGTAAGGTTTTTAAACTTGTGACAAGGGACAGAAGTGAAATTCTACTCACCGCAAGGAAATCCTCACTTAAGTTTCAGTGAACCAAAAGCACTTAAAATCCATGAACCTTCTTCAGCTGGTCGTTACCCAGTGCAGTCTCTCCGAGGAACAGGCGTATGTTGTGCTGGTCACCCAGAAGCTGAATTACTTCTCCATATTCTGGATGCTCAATGACAGGTTTCCCCTCACATGCTTTCACTAGTTCCTTTTTGTCATAATCCTCAGCGATCCTTTGGCAGTAGTAAGACCCGGCCGACCCTCTGTCAAATTCTTCTATGGGTATAATCCTCAGTGCCAGCAGGAAGCAGACCATCACCCCTACTTGAACTAGCCTGAGCACTTAAAACTTTTCAACTTCTCAGTTATGCATGGATGCCTGGGGATGTATCACTCCCAAAAAAAACCCTCTGAAGAACTTAGGAAAGAACGCTCACATGTCCAGACCGCTGGACCTCGGAAGATCACCGTCTTGGACCAACACAGAAGCAAGGATGCAGGACTGACCCTTCCCAAGAATGTCGTTTTCACTGTATGAGCCCTCAAGTCTCCTCATTTCTTCACAAAACTCCGAGTATTACCTGGTAGCATTCCCCAAGTTGCAAATCTTAACATCCATAACTAAAACTTTGTCCTTTAATTCTAGTGAAGCCTCCTGATTAATTTAGGCTTAGTCCACAGTGTGTACTCCTCAGAAAAATAATGGGTTTGGAGAAGGTGGATTTCCCCCCCCCCAATTAAATGAACACATATTAAAGATTTTATTTAACTCAATATTTAATGGGGAAACAGTAAGATGTTATAACCATTCAAAGGAATCAAAGGCCTATACCCACAGGCCATGTGAAAGCTGAAATGAATTTATAAATAGATGCAAAACCTGTCAGCATCCACAAGGAGGTCCACTAGGCAGAATTCATTTGCATTTCTATGTACAAATCTTTTGCATTAGTATCAGTTTTCTACAATTTAGAGATGTGAAATAGCTCAAAGATGATAAAGAGCAAAGAAAACCTAAAAGTGTGCTCTAATCAGAACATCCAGTTATTTTGTTATTTTTCTGGCCCATTTCAAAGTCTTCCACAATTTTTCCTGACAGCCTTCTTGCCTATGATAATACTCTCAAAGATTATTCTTTGCCACAGAAAAAGGGGCTGGTCTCATTACATTGGCTGGGTAATTTACATCCATGCAGCAAAAGTGTTAATTACCACCTAGGCCTCTTTATGTTTGTTTTGAAAATTTAGAGCCATGCAGTACTGAACAACTACTGAGGCCACAAAATCAACTTCTGCTGGAAATTTTCATAAGGGGTCTCAGACTGGATTTTAAGCACATTTCTTATTTGCTATCCCAAGAGTAGGAAATCAAATCCAAGCAACTCTACCAGGTTCTACTTGCAGTTCCTACAAACGTGAGTGAATTTCTCTGTGAAAATAAAGGAAGCCCAACCAGATGAAAAAAGCTATTTATTCAGACACTTGCATTTGGAAGAGACGCAAAGGAGTGGGAAAGCTTTACAATGGAGAAAGGGAGCTTCAGGTGTGCCCCACAGGAGCTGGAGGTGGGTGACTAAGAACAGGGACCCTCTGTGACTGCACAGGGTGCATATGTAGCTTACTCGGGGTGGTCCTAAATTGGAAGCAGGGACAAAAAACAGGGAAGCGGTTAGTTATTAACCATCCTGGCCACTTGGGCCGACTGTGACAGAAATTACATGTAGCTTCCTGGACTGTCACTAAAAACAGCAGCCTGACTTCCTGGGCTTCTTATCATCGATAAAGGAGTTGGTTTCCTGGGCAGGTTGCTGCCAGTTGTGGATTCAAGTTCTGCTTTTACATATGGTCTCATTGTCCATTTGTATATTCAGTCCCTCACCTCTCTCCTTCTGGTCCCCCAAACATCAGGAAATGACCTTTCTTACCACCTGGAGACCTGGGACCCTACAAGCAGAGGCCAGGCCAGTTTTCCTGGGAGGGCTGTGTAAGCTCGGTAAAGTCAACCTTAGTTCTGTGAGAGAGTCTGGTCGGCACAGCTGATGACATGAGCATCATTCAGAAATATGACATTCTAAGTAAGGCCCTGGTGACATTATCAATTTATTCATTATTATTATATCCTGGTTAAACAAAAAGGACAGCGAAGGGGTTCAGAACAGGCCTTGCCAAGACATGCCACCTGGCGTGTGCATTACTTTGAGCTGAGGGCTCCTGAGAAACTCACCTCTCCCTCAGGGAATTCAAACTTGGGGCCTTGCCCTCAGGAGTTATCATCAGAAATAACTGTCTGTGACCCACCTGTACAGCAGGGCAAACATCTAATTACTGAACAGCGGTTCTTCTCATTGTCCTGTGAATGACCGTCCCCCTCTCTGAAGCCCCAGGTGCCTCACCTCATCCTTGGCTCTGAATGCCACACAGAATGCCACAGAATCGCTCGTTTCCCTTTCTGTCTCTCAACCTCTCATGTATGTGGTGGGGTTCCCATACGTACTTATACAATTAAATTCGGTTGTTTTCTCTTGTTAGTCTGCCTCATGTCTATTTGATTACTAGACCAGACAAAAGAAGCTTGAGAGAGGCAAGTTTCTTCCTCCCCCACTGCTGGCTCTGTGAGCAGGACACCTCACCGGCTGGGCCCCGCTCACCCTGACGCTGCCGCAGCAGGAAGATCCTGGGGCCTCAGGCATGAGCGGCAGAGGTGAGCACGCTTGCCAAAGCAGACCCCGGATCTCTGCCTGCAGAGTTCAATGGACACAGAGCGGTGGGAGTCTTCTTTTCCTCTTCTCAATTTAGATTAGCTGGAGAAAACATTTCTGAAGCTCGCTTCTTGGGCTTAGCCACTCTTGGTTATTTGGTATGAGCACTCACACATTTTGTGCATTGTTTTCTGTCTCTGTCAGGTGTCTCTCCTTTCATCTGGTTATATATCCTCAATGCTTGGCCTTGAGCATTGAGGGAGAATATTTTCTCTCTGGCCTCCACCATCCAGGGGGTGCCCTGGTCGGGGCGCACCTTGCTCTCTGGCTGTGCCAGGCTCTCACGAGAGTTTCCTGTGTCTACCCATTTCCTCCCAGAGAGGGTACAAATGGGGCCCCTCATTCTTGTTTTCCACCAGACTGAGGATGCACATGCATAGGGCAGGCAGCGGGGTGGGCTGTGGGTCTGAACTTAGAGAACCCAAATATCCCAAAGGGGTGTGTGTGGGTGGGGGTGGGGTGGTTGGAGGAGACACGTGATTCCCGGGTTCTAGAACGGCTGTTTCTAAGTCCAGGAGTTAACTCTATCTCGTGAGGGTTGCATCTTTTTGCACTCTCCTCTGGGGATGCTTCTCACATCTGTAGTTTGTCCTGGTTTGAATTGCTATTAGATCCTACTCATCAAGGCCAGACGATGGATCCTATGAATAGGAAAAACTTCTAAATTGAAAAGCAAGGAAAAAAAATTTTTAGGGAGCTCTTATATTGTTTTAACGGCTAGTCACTAAGATTCCCTTAATCAGATACAAGAACAGAAATTAGAACAAAAATCACAGTCCACTCAGACTATTTGCCATCAGACATTTGCAGATATTTTTAAAAACATTAGGACATTGGAAGTAAAACTGCCCTACACTTAAAAAGAAAAAGAAATAAAAAAGAATGCCAAAATATTATTAAAAGACAACCTAAAAAGTTTATATCCTAAGAACCCAGTTTGTTAACTGTCAGGTTGGAAGCTGCAAGATTTGGCCAGACAGGAATGCAGGCTAAACCCCACCTGGCCTCCTTCCTGCCAAATGCTGCAGCCCTCAGGGGATTCCAGCCTAAAATTATAATACAATGGCCATTGTGAGCAATGCACCAACTAGGTCATTTAAGAGTGCACTTAAAAGCAAGGGCTTCCAAATCAAATACACAGAATGGAACACCTATTTTAAATAACTGATGGGGTGAAACAAAGAGAAAACAGAACGCAGAGTTACAGGGCTCATCCCAGCAGGATGGAAATCTTTCGATGGTTATTAAAAAATAAATTGGGGGCCAGCACGGTGGCTCAGGTGGTTGGAGCCTAAGGCTGCCAGTTCGATTCCCACTTGGGCCAGTCGGCTCTCAACCACAAGGTTGCCAGTTCAACTCCTGGACTCCTGCAAAGGATGGTGGGCTCTGCCCACTGCAACTAATATTGAACACGGCACCTTGAATTGAGCTGCCGCTGAGCTCCCGGATGGCTCAGTTGGTTTGAGTGCATCTTCTCAACCACAAGGTTGCCGTTCGAATCCCACAAAGGATGGTGGGCTGTGCCCCCTGCAACTATAAACGGCAACTGGACCTGGAGCTGAGCTGCGCCCTCCACAACTACGATTGAAAGGACAACTTGACTTGGAAAAAATCCTGGAAGTACACACTATTCCCCAATAAAGTCCTGTTCCCCTTCCCTAATAAAATCTTTTGGAAAAAAATAAAAATAATAAATTGGGATAAATAAAATGGAATGGACATTGATGGGGTTAAAACAAAAGTTTTAATATTAACACTACCAAAGGCTGAATAGGCCACATTAACCCTCTGTTGAACCCCCAACATTAAAGGGCCCCAAACAAGTGTGCTCTATTTACCCGTCTGAATAAATTTAAAAAGCTGGAAGGCTTTTAACCGTTGGTCAGTTACGAGAAAACTGACCAACAATCACTTGGGGCAGCAGTCAGGCTGGTTAATCAAGTTAAAAATTGACAAAAGGACCAGGGTCCCTTGCCTTGACCCCTTGCTAGGGACCCAAAGCCTTTCTACACAAGAGTGGGTAAACTGATCAGGGGAATTTCTAGGCCTGCCTGATACGTGAATTTCATGAACTATAGTACCAAAATCCATTGATGAAGCCCTGACTTGGGCGACAATTAGATTAAAAGAATATGAAAAAGTAAAGATTGATAAGATTATGAAAATCAGAACATTTAAACAGGCTTTATGTAAAGAAGTTATGCCAACTTTACCTGAATGTTTTATGGGAATAGATATAATGTTGGCCAGGAATTCTCTTACCCAGGACTATAAGAACAAAACCTGTTGATAAAGTCCTAATGGAGGCTAACGTTCGTAATGCAAGTTGAAAAAACAGTTGTTTTAAATGCTTCACGGAAAGATTTGATGCAAAAGGATAACGACAAATTCAAGAGCTAGAAGGCACCTAAAACCAGGACTGTGAGAATGACGGTGCCCCTCACGGACACTTGTCCTCCAGTATCTTTCACTTCTTGGTCTAAGGCCAATCTAAGTGCCATTAGTAGAGAATTCCTTAAACCCAGGGAGGATCCTCCAATGTTTTGGTAAACGGATTGCATCCTGAGCCCCGTGAGAGAGGGAAAGAAAATTTCACATTGTCCCATTCTTCTCAATCCTAGACTGGTTACTTTCACTCCCAGGGAGACCTACTGCCTGTGTCCTAAGGGCTTGGCTCTCCTCCACTCCATGGGCCATGCAGGCTGTCACCTCTCAGCCATCAGAGGGCAATAACAACCTCTGTCCCCTCTTGAGTCCATGGACGTGTTCAGTACTGCCAGAAAGAATTGCTGTGTCTCAGATAAAACCTGACAAGGTTTTTGAAAGGATTTAAATTCAAATAACTTTTGGATCAGAAATTTGGCAAAACTGAAAGATTTTGAGCCTGACGGGAATTATTTTAAGGCATCCTCCCCTAAGCTAAAATAAAACTACATACCTAGAGAGAAAAGCAAATTAAGGGATGATGTAGTTAGACAGATAGATCAACCTATATCACTTAAGTTACAACCTAATTCTTTGGGAACTGAGAGCACTTGTCATTACCTTACAAATCTTTGTGAAACCAGAAACCCAACCCCCAAATCCTAAGACTAGGGGAAAAAAACGGGGGGTCAGATGAGGGTGTTTTTAAAAGCACAAACTGCTTCTCTGGCACCAAGGCTCCCTTGCCAAGGACAAATACAAATTTAATTGTCTTCTCCACAAATATTAATAAGAAAAAGCCGTAGCCTTCTGAGGGGATAAACTTATTATTTGTCTCATGATAGTAATTTTAAAACAGAGGCTAGGAAGTCTCTGTTTGCATCTGTATGTTCACGAGTGTTATGTGGTATTTTCTACCTCCAATGGTATTGCTAATTTGTAAAAGAGGTCTATTTAATCGGCTTAAGCAAACAAGTGCTTATATTAAATTCTCAAAAATATAATAGAAACTAACCCAACTGCTTTCCAGGATCATGTGATCTGGGAAAATATTTGATATTAAAGCTGGTTTGAGTTTCGTTTGGTTAAAACAGACGTGTCTTTAGAGTTATCAGAATTAAATATAAAACTTTTATTTCATCTGGGTTTAAAAAAAATAAATTCATGTTATCTTACAAAATTTTTCAGCAAGAAAAATAATTTGGTATAATGAAATTTTCATAAGTAATCTAAACATAATTGTTAAGAGCAAGTAAATTAAAAAATGTTAAGTAGGATAAAAAGGTTTAGCAATAATTATATATGCATACATTTCATTTTTGCAATAATTATATTTTATGTGTACTTAGAAATGGTTTCCTAAATCTCTTTGGTAACTTGAAACCTTATAGTTTTGCTAGCTAAATTAAATGAAGGAATGGGTGGAACTTCTGGTCGTGATGATGGAGTAGCTAATATAAAATAATACTGAATGTCAACTGTAATTGAAAAATAAAAAATAAAGTAATTAATTAAATGATGGACAGTCATTGAATATTGTGGGGACAGAGCCCCAGAAAGTAGTTTAGTAGGCTCTCGGCCTCACGTGGAGGAGTGCTGGCTCGGGTGGTGAATGGCCGTCAGCTGTGGCTAGTTGGCCGTCAGCTGTAGCCAGTTAGCCAATTAGCCGCTAATATAACTGCTGTGGCTACGGAGGAGAGAGAAGGAAAGAAGAGAGAAAGAATGGGGGCTAGCAAGAAGATGGTGGCTGGGCTGGCTTGTGTGGATGGCGGTTTGCGGACAGTGTGAATCCAGCCTCCATTGAGAGTATAGTGCCGCCAGAGAGAATATTGTGGTGTGACTCCCCTACCTATGGCTCCGTGGGTGTTCCTTTTTGGCCTCACCATGTCCTGCGTTCTTGTATGGGGAGCGGGAGCTGAGACCTCGCAGGTCGCCCGGCACGACAAATGGTGCAGCGAGCAGGGTCCCCCGCATGACAAATATCCATATCATTTCCAAATAAGACAAAATAATAAAACATTAATTACTGACCATAGGTTTATCTACCTTTGCTTCTTATGTCAAAGAAACTAAAAAAAATCAATTTGGGTCTGTTAGTAAATATGTTGTATGCCACATTAGAAGACTGTACTATGCAAAAACATATTATGCTAGAAATTATGGAATGTATTTATAAAGTTACCAATCTAAACAATATTGGTGTAACATACTTCACAATGGCTTATAATTCTTAGTTTTCACCAGAAATGAAAGTTTCTAAAGGTTAAGGATTATAATACATGTAATTAAAGCTACAAAAAAAAACAATAACAGGGAAAACAACTGTGTATACAAGAAAAATAAGATATGTTTTGACTTAAAAAAAAAGGTATGAAATATGGAGATGTTTTTGTTAAGGGAAATGAAAGTGATTTTGCCCTGGTTATTTCTGAACGGGTAAGAGAATGAGAGACAAACTAAAAGGGACGAAAAAGTTATTAAGTTTATAAAAAAGAAGTCTTGAGAAAAATTTTATGTGTGACCACACTGGATAAGATTAAATGAATTTGTTAGAAGGGTTTTTAAAAATAAGCTTTAATAGCAATAGTGTCCTAAAACTTAATATTCTTTCATTTGCTAAAAGGACAAATTTTTCCTACTCTATTGGTCTGCTCTGGATAAGATACTATAAACAGTTTTCTGCCTAGAAAGCAAAGATTCTGTGTTTTATCAAAATAATTTTCTGAACTTTATGTTGTCTTAATCAGGTTTCAATTACTTAAAAAAACTGAATCATCTCAACAGTGAGAACTAACTTCTGTACTAAAATGCCGCAGCTGATTTTCATGCAAAGGCAGCAGCAAGAAAATCGACAAAGCCTGTGGCACCTGTGGACGAAGTCCATTCAGCTTCTGCAAAATCAACCCCTCAGTGCCAGACTTTGACCGTTCTGATGCCCTCGTAACATGGCAACAGTCTGCTCCTGAATCAGAGAAACTAAGATGGTAAACAATGGTTGTAAATTAAATAAACAGTCGGGCTAAGGGAAATCCAAGACAGCTGCTTGGTTTTTGTCTGGCTCCCTAGCAAACCCCATTTTTTTTTTGATTTTGCATGCCTTCATCCACCACAGTACACTTTAATGGACGTCATTCAGTGGCCACTCAGTACAGATTACCAACACGTTCTTCTTGTAGGCGTGCTTTCCAGATGGGCTGAGCCTTCCCTGCCCCAAGGCTGATGCCCTCCCAGTGACAGAGATGGTTAGAAAAGGTGTTAGAAAAGGTGTTTCCCACCTCCGGTACACCTTCCACAGTCTTAGTGATGGAGGCACCCACTTCCCTGAGCAAATGAAAAAAACCTTACAAACTTTGGGGAGTTATCACAGACCCTATCACCCTCAATCATCCGGAACGGCTGAGAGAACTAATGGAAAAACTGGACTCAAGCAGAACAAGTTTTTATCACGCAGGACTGAATAAGCTAATGAGGATTATTACAATTTTTATGACTTTGTGTTTGAAACAGTGCTGGTTCCTTAACTTTTTTGTTTCCCAGACATAAGAAAAAAATTTTTCTCTTAACTATCTATGACTTTGAGCGATTAGGTAAATTACATCTTTTTAAGCAGAATTGAAACACTTATCTTTTACACCCTACTAGACCCAAGAATTCAGAAATTCTCAGTTGAGGATTCTTATTTTCATGACAATGTTATTGTAAGAATCTGCTCAGTAAGAATCTGTTCTCCTTGTAACGACACTGAAACTGATTATATTACAAGGCTTTGACTAGAGTATCATGTTTGAAAGAAACATGTATAGACACAGATATAACCAGACAGCTTTAAGGAATTAAGATTCACTTATGTAAACCAAGGAAACCTTACTTACAGGGTTCCCAGCAGACTTCCCAGGTGAATAAAGAAGGTCAATTCCTAGCAGGTGCAGGGCCCTCAGGATATGTTGGGGACCTCAAGAGGAGAGGAACTCATTTAAATCTATAGGTACTGCACGTAATGGCTAATGGTAAGTCCTTGGTTTGGCTTTTCTGGCCTCGAAAGGCCTTTTAAATTTCAATCTGGAGATTCCTTATGAAAAATTCCAGCAAAGTAGATTTAAAAGAGCCTATATGGACTTCCAGTCAAGATGGCAGAGTAGGTAAACACTGTGCTCACCTCCTCCCACACCACATCAAAATTACAGCTAAGTTACAGAACCACCACCCTTGAGGACTAGCTGAACACTAGCTGAACAGAACTGCTATAACTAAAGATATAAAAAAGAAGCCATGTTGCGACTTGTAGGAGGGGTAGAGACGCAAAACAGGCTGGTTAAGAATCGGGAGGGTATCTGGGTTGCAGAGGTCCCCTCTAAGGAACGAGGGGTCCCAGTCCCAGACTGGCATTCCCAGCCCAGAGCACCAGTGCCGGGAATAGAAGCCCCTACAACATCTGGCTGTAAAAAATCAGTGAAGACTCCTTCCGGGGGAGACGGAGGGCTGCTGTAGACCCAAGCACCTTCTTCAAGGGCCAGAGCACAGACTCACCAAGTCACACTCACTGAGTTGCAGCAAAGGGATAGTACCTGGAAAAACATTATGGACACACAGGGAGGAACTGAGTTGTCTGGCTTCAGCTGAGGGCTGGGGGGCAGTGCTCTGGGGACTAAAGTGCCAGCAGGCGCCACTGTTCCTTTGTTGAGTCCTCCCCACACACAGCCTACAGAAGTGCCAAATCTGTGTCTCCAACTACCTGGCTAACACTATACTCGCCCCACTCTGGTGATTCTCTGAGTTCCTCAACCCAATTCATGAGCCTAGCTGAACCTCTTTCAGAAGCTAATCCACATACCTGTCCAGTGTGGGCCCACGCTTCAGACTTTCCTAAAATTTATCAAAAGTCCACAGACTCCCAATAAGTAGCACCTGGCCTTAGTGTGCCCTGTATCTCTTAAGTGGCCCCAGTCCTGGCACTGATGGCAGCTGGTGTCAGTCCACAGCATAACCACTCTCAGAGGCCTCCAAGCCCAGCACAAGCAGGTATCAACTGCAGATCACTTTGTAGCTCCTACCAGGTGATCCCAGGCAGGACACAGACAGCAGCTGACCTGGGCCTGCACTGGAGCCCCTCCCAAGAGGCCCCAGAACCAACACACCTGGTCGCGGGCTTTAGACCACACCAGAGCGCCACCCAATTGCATCATAAACAACACACCCAAAAGAGGGATATGGCAGGTACCGGAGCCCCGCTCAAGCAAATGCCGCTCCGTAGGGTCAGCCTCCACACTACTTGTCCCCTAGAGTCGCTGCCAGTCCTCATCACAGCCAGTCAGCCTGACGGTCCATCCACTGACGTGCCAACAGCAATCAAGGTTCAACTACAACAGGAGGGCACACACAACACACACGGGACACTCCTGGAGCACCCGATTCAGGTGACCAGGGAGATTATGCCACTGGGTCTCACAGGGCACCTACTACATAAGGCTACCCTGACAAGATTAGGAGATATAACAGATCTACCTGATACATAGAAACAAACACAGAAAGGCAGCCAAAATGAGGAGACAAAGAAACATGAACCAAGTGAAAGAACAGGACAGAACTCCAGAAAAAGAATTAAACAAAATGGAGGCAAGCAACCCAACAGATGCAGAATTCAAAACACTGGTTATAAGGATGCTCAACGAACTGACGAGACGAATAAAGTCAGTGAGAACTTAAAGAGAGAAATATAAAATAGGACATAGAAACCATTAAAAAAACAACCTGTCAGAAATGAACAATACAATAAGGAAAATGAAAAATACACTAGAAGGAATCAACAGCAGATTACTGAAGCAGAGCACTGAGTCTGATTTGGAGACAAGGTAGAAGAAAACACCCAATCGGAACAGCAAAAAGAAAAAAGAATTTTAAAAAATGAGGATAGCTTAAGGGACCTCTGGGACAACATCTATGGTAACAACATTCACAGTATCGGGGTACCAGGAGAAGAAAGAGAGCAAGGGATTGAAAACCTATTTGAAGAAATAATGACAGGGCCAGCCCAGTGGCTCAGGTAAGTTGGAGCTCCATGCTCCTAACTCCAAAGGCTGCCGGTTCGATTCCAACATGGGCAAGCGGGCTCTCAACCACAAGGATGCCTTTTCAAATCCTCAAATCCCACAAGGGATGGTGGGCTCCGCCCCCTGCAACTACGATTGAACACAGCACCTTGAGCGGAGCTGCCTCCCAGATGGCTCAGTTGTTTGGAGCTCCGGCTCTCAACCACAAGGTTGCCAGTTCGATTCCTGCAAGGGATGGCGGCCTGCGTCCCCTGCAACTAGAAACGGCAACTGAACCTGGAGCTGAGCTGCGCCCTCCACAACTAAGACTGAAAGGACAACAACTTGACTTGGAAAAAAGGCCTGGAAGTACACACTGTTCCCCAATAAAGTCCTGTTCCCCTTCCCCTAAAAAAAAACACAAAAAAAAAACAGAAAAGAAAAAGAAATAATGACGAAAAACTTCCTTAACATGGTGAAAGAAATAGACATATAAACCCAGGGAGCACAGAGAGTCCCAAACAAGATGAACCCAAAGAGGGCCACACCAAGGCACAATATAATTAAAATGCCAAAGGTAAAAACAAAGAGAGTGTCTCAAAAGCAGTAAGAGAAAAGCAGTTAGTTACCTACAAGGGAGCCCCCAGAAGACTGTCAGCTAATTTCTCAACAGAAACGTTGCAGGCCAGAAGGGATAGGCACGAAATATTCAAAATGATGAAAAGCAAGGACCGACAACCTATATTACTCTCCCCACCAAGGCTATCATCTAAAATCAAAGGACCAATAAAGAGCTTCCCAGCAAGAAAAAGCTAAAGGAGTTCATCACCACCAAACCAGTATTACAAGAATTGTTAAAGACTTCTTTAAGAAAAAGGAGAAAGAAATAAAAAATATGGACAAAATATTGCAAAGAAAAAAATTCTCACTGACAAAGGCAAACACATTATAAAAGCAGTGGATCAATCAACACTAAAGCTAGCACAAAGGTTGAAAGGCAAAAGTAAGATGATTATGTGTGATTACAACAGTAAGTTAAGGGATACACACACGTAAAAAATAACGACAAAAACATAAAAGTGGAGGGGATGAGTAAAAATGGTAGTGATTTTAGAATGTGTTCCGACTTAAGCGACCATCAACTTAAAGTAGACTGCTAGTATAAATATAACCTGATATATAGGAAGCACATGGTAACCACAAACCAACAATCTACAGGAGATATACAAGAAATAAAGAGAAAGGAATCCAAACACAACACTTTAGAAAGTCATCAACATACAAGACAAGAGAGCTAGAGAGGCCAGCCCAGTGGCTCAGGCGGTTGGAGCTCCATGCTCCTAACTCCAAAGGCTGCCGGTTCGATTCCCACATGGGCCAATGGGCTCTCAATCACAAGGCTGCCAGTTCAATTCCTCGAATCCCACAAGGGATGGTGGGCTCTGCCCCCTGCATCTAAGATTGAACACGGCACCTTGAGCTGAGCTGCCACTAAGCTCCAGAATGGCTCAGTTGGTTGGAGCGCGTCCTCTCAACCACAAGGTTGCCAGTTCGATTCCTTGACTCCAGCAAGGGATGGGCAGCGCCCCCTGCAACTAAGATTGAACACAGAACCTTGATCTGAGATGCTGCTGAGCTCCCGGATGGCTCAATTGGTTGGAGTGCGTCCTCTCTAACACAAGGTTGCCTGTTCAACTCCCGCAAGGGATGGTGGGCTGCGCCCCCTGCAACTAGCAACGGCAACTGGACCTGGAGCTGAGCTGCGCCCTCCACAACTAAGATTGAAAGGACAACAACTTGACTTGGAAAAAGTCCTGGAAGTACACACTGTTCCCCAATAAAGTCCTTTTCCTCTTCCCCAATAAAATCTAAAAAAAAAAAAAAGAGAGAGAGAAGAGAGCTACAGAATAAGAGAGGGACAGAGAACTACAAAAAAAATAGAAAACAGTAAAACGTCAATAACTACATACCTATCAATAATTATTTTAAATGTAAATGAATAAAGTGTTCCAATCAAAAGACAAATGGATAAAGAAGTGATACATATATACAATGGAGTATTACTTGGCCATAAAAAGGAATGAAATCTTACCATTTCTGACAACATGGATGGACCTAGAGGATATAATGCTAAGTAAAAATAGGTTGGACAGGGAAAGACAAATGCCATATGATTTCACTTACATGTGGAATCTAAAAAACAAAATAAACAAACGAACAAAACAGAAACAAACTCATAGATACAGAGAACAAACTCATGGTTGCCAGGCGGGAGGGGGGTTGGAAGGCTGGGTGAAAAGGTGAAGAAATTAAGAGGTAGAAATTGGTAGTTAGAAAATAGTCATGGGATATAAAGTACAGCACAAGGAATCTAGTCAATAATATTGTAATAACTATGTATGGTGCTGGGTGGATACTAGACTTATTGGGTGGATCACTTTCTAAGTTATTTAAATGTCTAACCACTATGCTGTACACCAGAAATATAATACTGAATGTCAAGTGCAATTGAAAAAAATTTTTAATTAAAAAAAAAAGGCTATGTTCTTAATTACTATTCTTTCTGCTTCTGTGTAAATAACAGCAAGTTTATTGAAACTACACTTATTTTACAAATTACTTTTAATTCGACTATCTTTGGTAAAAAATGGTAGTGATTTTACAGAGAAAAATTATGTTTTAGTAATGTGCCTTTGTGGGTATTAGATTTTAGTGCTGTCCTTTTGATGTTTTTGTTCCTACTTGTAAACTGGACTGGATCCTGTATTCTTCTAGTTTTCTCCAGTATCTGGCTATCACTCTCCAAACACGTTTCTAATTTTTCTCCCACCCTTCTGATCTGGAACCATTGAGAACTAAAACTGCCCATTTCCCAAGGCCACGCAAGCCAAAGTGGGACAACTTGATATAAACTTCAGAGAAATCACAATAGCTCATACGTGGACAATCTTTGTGCCGGTTGCAGAAAGATCACAGAGACATTCACAATGCAGACCAGGAGAATCTATCACTCAGTCACGGCCTGCCTTCACTCCATCTGAAAGGGATTTGAGACAGACATCTAGAAATCTCAACTGCTTGCTTTCAGAACTCAGAACCCCAGATTAGTCTGCTCCAATGATTAACCTTTGTGTTTCTTTTTTTCCCATTGAGATGCCTCTTATTAAATACCTGATCACGTGCACGTGCATCCCCACCTCCTGAAAGGAGACACAACTATTTAACTGAGACTGGTTCAATGAGATATGGAACAATCTGTTAACCCAACTTCTGGGATGTGAAACTTCTCAGGGAGTTTCAGAGGAGCAGACTGTTGGGATTCAGACCAAGTCATCCCAAGATGTGCCACTTGGTATGTGAATTATTTTTAGCTGAAGGTAATCGAGACCCTACAGACTCAGGAGAAACTCTCACCTCTCCCTCAGAGAATTTTAAATTAGGTGCCTTGCCCAGAGTAAGAGTTATCACCAAAGATAACCTTTGAGGACCTATCTACAGGGCAGGGCAAACAATGAATTACTGAACAGCGGTTCTTCTCATTGTCCTGTGAGTGACCGTCCCCCTCTCTGAAGCCCCAGGTGCCTCACCTCATCCTTGGCTCTGAATGCCACACAGAATGCCACAGAATCGCTCATTTCCCCTTTCTGTCTCTGAACCTCTCATGTATGTGGTGGGGTTTCCATACGTACTTATACAATAAAATGTGGTTGTTTTCTTTTGTTAATCTGCCTCATGTAGATTTACTTACTAGACCAGCCGAAAGAACCTAGAAGGATATAGAAACATTTCTTCCTCCCCTATGACAGGAAGAGTCAGAAGGATGGTTCTGTGTGGGGACAGAGTCCCAGAGAGCAGTTTCCAGGCTCTCGGCCTGGCGTGGAGAGGTGCTGGCTCAGGTAGTGAATCACCATTGGCTGTGATTGGTTGGCCATCGGCTGTAACCAGTTGGCCAATTGGCTACTGATGTAACTGCAGGGCTACGTTGATTGGTTGGTTGGTTGGCAGGCAGAGAAGTGAATGGCGGACTGCGGATCGTGTGGCTACTACTGCGTGTGTCTCACCCAGCCGCCAGAGAGAATATAGTGATATGGCTCCCCTACCTACGGCTCCGTGGGTGTTCCTTTTTGGCCTCACCATATCCTGCGTTCTTATGTGGGGAGCGGGACCAGAGCCCCCGCAGGCCACCCCACATGACAAATGGTGCAGCGAGCAGGGTCTCCCGCACTAACCCTGCCAGCCCTCGGGCACTCACAGCTACAGACTCCCTTCTTTCCACAGTCCCCAAGACGACACAGGCTTCCCTAACCCCTGACTTCTTCCTTTGGGTTCTGATTCTTTCCAGCTTTCACCTGGGCTCTTCCTGACAATTCATGGGAAGGAGAGAACTGACACTCTCACCCAGAACACACTTCTGTAGTAGGCCACACTGCCACTCACTCAGCCCAACTGGACTCATCCAGAAAGGAAGAAGCTGAAATTTAGGACACTGGGCCTGTTGCCTCCTTTGTACCCAGCTCTCAGCCCCTCCATCTTCCCTAAGACATTGGAGAAGATGCCTCAGAAATTCAAATGCTCTATCTGCCTACTCTGTTCCTCTCCCCTTTCATCTCAAAGGTACACGGCAACCACTGATCTTACCCAGTGGTTTTCAACCCTGGCCGCACACTGGAATCAACTAGGAAGCTTTAAAATTGATGGATTTGACATGACCTTATATATAGAAAAGCCCAAGGAACCCACTAAAAAAAATACTGAAACTAAAAAATGAGTTCAGCAAGGCAGCAAGGTACAAGTATTTGTAAAATCAATTGAACTTCTCTAAGTAGCAATAAACAATCCAAAAATGACATTAAGAAAACAATCACCTTTATAATAACATTGAGAAAAATAAAATTCTTGGGAACACATCTAACAAAAGCAGAAGACTTGTAAACTGAAAACTACAAACATCACTGAAAGAGCTAAATAAATGAAAAACCACCCCACGTTCATGACTTGGAAGACTTAATACTGTTAATAAGGCAACACTTCCCAAATTGACCTATAGATTCAATGGAATTCCTCTCCAACTCCCAGTTGGCAGAGTGACAAATGGTTCCTAAAATTCATATGGAAATGCAGCGACACAGAATAGCCAATCTTGAAAAAGAACACCCTTCCCGATTTCAAAACCTATCACTAAGCTACAGTAATCCAGACAGCGGAGCCTGGAGAAGGACACACATACAGATCAATGGAATGGAAATAACAGTCCCTAAGTAAATCTCAATACTTATGGTTAATTGATCTTTGACAAAGTGCCAAGACCGGGGTAAAGTTTTTTCAACAAATGGTGCTGAGACAACAGGATAGCCACAAGCAAAAGTATGAATTTGGGCCACACCTCACAAATACACAAAAAAATTAACTCAAAACGGATCACAGACCTAAATGTAAGGGCTAATAAAACTTTGTGACCTTGGGTTGGGCAATGATTTCTTAGACATGACACCAAAAGAACAAGTGACACAAGAAAAAAAAGATAGGGCCGGCCTGGTGGCTCAGGCGGTTAGAGCGCCATGCTTCTAACTCCAAAGGCTGCCAGTTCGATTCCCACATGGGCCAATGGGCTCTCAACCACAAGGTTGCCAGTTCGTTTCCTCGACTCCCGCAAGGGATGGTGGGCTGCGCCCCCTGCAACTAGCAACGGCAACTGGACCTGGAGCTGAGCTGCACCCTCCACAACTAAGATTGAAAGGACAACTTGACTTGGAAAAAAGTTCTGGAAGTACACACTGTTCCCCAATAAAGTCCTGTTTCACTTCCCCAATAAAATCTTAAAAAAAAAAAAAAGATAAGCTAGACATCTTGACAATTAAAAACTTGTGCTTCAAAAGATATCATTAAGAAAGTGAAAAGACAACCCAAAGAATGGGAGAAAATATCTGCAAATCATTTATCTGACAAAATACACAACTCTTGTAACTCAACAATAAAAAGACAAAAAAAAACAACAACCAAAAAACCTGAATAGGATCCAAAGAAGATATACAAATGGCCAATAAGTACATAAAAAAATGCTCAACATTACTAGCCATTACAGAATGCTAACTGAAACCACGGTGAGATGCCCCCTCGCACCCACTAGGATGGCCAGTGGTCACAAGGACATGGAGAAACTGGAACCCACACACAGTGCTGGGGGGATGGAAAATGATGCTGCGAGAAACATTGGGCAGCTCCTCAAAACAGTTAAAGAGCGATCATCTGACTCAGCAATTCCACTCCTAGGTATATAGCTAAGAGAAATGAAAACACATCCACAGAAAAACCTGTACATGAGTGTTCATAGCGGCATTATACAAAGTAGTTAAAAAGTAGAACTAACAATGAACAAAATGTGGTCTAGCCACACAATGGAATATTACTCAGCCATGAAAAGGAATGGAGCACTGACACCAAACTACCACATGGATGGACCTCGAAAACATTATGTAAGTTAAAAAAGCAAGACACAAAGGGCCACATGATTCCATTTATACAAACTTCCCAGAACAGGCCAATCCAGAGAGGCGCAGAGTATATTATGGTTACTGACAGGTGCAGGAAGAGGGGGACCAGGAGTGACTGAAAATGTGTATGGATCAGCTAGTGGAGGTGTGAAACATTCTAAAATCAGACCGTGGTGACTGTTGCACAAATCTGTGACTATATTAAAGACCACTTTAAATGGGTGAATTTTATGGTATGGGAAATACATTATCTCAATGAAAAAATGAAAAAAAAGGCAGCCGGAGGAAGAGTGGTATAAAGGGGCAGGAACCTCTTAAACATAACTCAGGCCATCCCCTCACACAGCTCCGCTGCTCCACCCAGGTCCTGGAGGCCCACCAGCCAGGCCTAAGGGGTTCCAGGACGCGGGGTCTCTTGCTTCCCCTCTCCTGTCCAGGCCCTGAGCTTCTGCCAGGTCTCCATACACTGGGGGTGGGAGGGCAAGGGCACTAGCAGGGGAGACAGGTGTCCCAGGGGCTATTCCACATGCCTAGGCTGGCCTTTGACTGTCCCACTGCTTCTCTCGCAACACTGCATAACCATCCTCCTCTTAGCTGACAGGTGGGCGGCTGCATGGCCGCCTCCTAAGTTCTAGCAGGAAATTTTGTTTCCTCACCCACAAAAGGGGTGATAACCTGCATTTGGGAGCACAGTGTAGACGCTGGGGTGCAAAGAGACAGTTGGTGCAATCACTTTACACAATGGTCAGCGCCACCCCAGATGCGGTGACCAACACAGGTCCCTGACTCAGCGCCCTGGTCAGCCTGGTAAGAGTTTGGGAGGTTTCCAGGGGATACCCCGAAGAGAAAACAAGGCTGTCTGAGAAGTGGTGGAGTTCTGGGGGACCCCAGCTGAGCTGGTCTTGCCTTTGCTGTCTGGAACTCGGGGTGTAACAAGGAATGGAGATACTCGCCAGGCTGGAGACGCACCTTCCTCAGGGCCGCGTTTTCACCCATCCTAGGCACCCACTAGTTCGGGTAACCTGCCAGCCTCACAGCCCCACAGCCACCTCTCTGGGCAGGGGGAGGAGACACCTGCTGGAAAGTTCCTGGAGGTTCCAGTCCAGGTCAGTCTATCTCCGCCACCACGGCCTTGCTTCCAGGTCCTCAGCTGGTGCTGAATTTCACTGGGGTCCCTCTAGCCCTCCCTCATCCCCACCCCCACTATCACACACACAGGATCCAGAATGGGGCCTCCCAAAAACAGTGGCCTGCCCCTCAGGAGTCAGCACCCAAAGCTCAGGTTCCCCGTCTGATCCCCACAGGCTGCCTCCTCCTTCCTGTCTCCAAGGAGCTGCCTTGTGGGTGTGGCAGCCTGTGCCAGCCCCTCTGATAAGATGTGACTTCTCAGATGGCCACTCCTTCATTAATAATGCACTAATAATGCTGTGAGGGGCTGCTGCTGGCTGTGACTCATTTGACCAGCTGACCTCCGAAACCGAGGCACATATATGCTGAGGCCCCAAGCTTGCTCTTACTCTCATAGATCAGTCACTCACCCCCAGGAGGGACACAGGCTGCTGCCTCCCCAGTGCCTTCATGCCTCAACCGCTTTCTGCTCCCACTTGCTACCCCCCTTCCTCCCTGGCATCCCTACCCCATCTGGTTCTGTTCTCCAGTGGCCCCAAGCCCATAACTAGACTCCAATCTCCCCAGCTCTGACTTCAGCTGGCTCTCCCTGGAGAAACAGATCTAAACCCCTCAGAAGCTCAACTCCTTAAGTCTCCAGGGCAAAGCAGCACATACTCCTGGCCCACAGAAGGATCCTCTAAAGGTAGACAGGTGGAGGGGTCACAGCAGGCTCTATCCTGCCACGTGCCTTCACTTTCTCCATCTGTACAAAGAAAACAGCCCCTGCCTCATGGGATCAAAGAAAGCGGGAAGTGCCTACACGTAATGGCCACTCAAATGTCTCTCCCTTCACTCAGTGTGTGTGGGGTGGAGAGGAGAGATGCAAGCAGGGGCTCCTGAGACAAGGCCAGCTGGACCCAGGGCTGCGGCCCCAAACACTCGTCACTCCAACATGAATGTTTCACATCTGCAGAACTTCCCAGAATTAGTATGAGAATGAAAATGAAAATACAGTTATGCAAATTAATCCAAGTCAGGATGCGGAAATGCTAACAGAAATACGGACATTATCGTGGCGTCTGACACAGCTTGGGGCCAGGGGTCCACATAGGACGAGCACGGGGAGATTCCGCAAGCTGGACGCCCCCCCCCCCCCCCCACACACACACTCTCTCTCCATCTGGAACTTCAAAGACTGGGACTGGCCTGCTCGGACCCAGGCCACAGCACTCGCTTCCCTTCCTCTGAAGACAGGGCTCTGTCAAGCACATGAGCATATGAGAAGCACGCTGACCTGCTCACCGGTCAGCACGGCCATGAGCAGGGCAAGAGCTGGGGGCCCTGTCCAGATCAGGCAGAGCCCAGGCATGAAGCTGTGCACAAAACTCCACAGTGACCCTGCAGCCCCACTTCTGTGCAGCCCTTTCCTGGGCACCCACATCCTTCCACTAGGCAGACAGCCGACCAGTCCACTTGGGGCAGTTTCAGTGCAGCTCCTCTGTGGGCCTGAGGTAACCGGTCCTTTTAAACCCAGTTTATGACTCTGAGGGTTCGTTTTCCCCTTTAAATTCCACCTCTGGCACCACCCCCACCACCCCTAGGCTGATAGATTACTGAGCGTAGAGGGTAATTTAAAACAAACCACTTTCTCATTTTCTGAGTTGGTAGCTTCTAGGATCCTGACCACAAGTACCCAACAAGCCAACCTAGCATTTGATATGCAAGGCAGCAGAACCTCCAAAAGTGGTTGTGTGGTGCTTCATCCACTGATCCTGTCATCTGAAACTTCCCCATTCTGACAGACGCAGGCAGGAAGAAGGGGAGTCAGGGGTGGGGGTCTCGGGGACCTGTGGGATGGTTCTTGGGGAGATATCCCATTGAGGGCCCATGACACTGCCCCGGTGAAGCATCACCTGGGCTGCCTGCAAGGGAAGGGAACACAGAGAGAACACAGCCCTCTCGGTCCTCATGGTGGGTCGTCTTTGGGGAATGGAGCAGTGAGAGGGTGGAAAACCAACAGAGCCGTAAAATGGTTAGAGCTGGGACTCTGGAGTCTGACTCACTCAGCTGTGACCCTGGGCAAGTCACTTAACCTCTCCCTGTCCATCTGAAGAACAGGGATAGCCTCATCTGATTACTGTGGTGTCCATATGAGCTAATTAATGCATGCAGAGTTCTCTGTGAGGGCATCTGACTCACAGTGAGCTCTGGATGTCATGGCTGACCAAAACCATCTTCAACGAGCTGTCCTTTTCAGAACTGTCGGTGGCTTTGGGCAAGAATACAGGTGGCCTGTGGGGGTGGCCAGCCAGATGTGGAACCTTGGTGCTGCTAACCGGATCCTGTGCACAGGAGGCCCCATGGGGTGGGCAGCTGGCCTTGGGGCACTCCAGGCCTGCACTGCCACCCACAGCTCCAGCCTAGCAAACGGTCACCAGAGGTGCAACCACAGAAAGCACTTCCAGTGGCCACAACTCCAGAGTGAGGGTTCTCATGGGCTGACAGTCCAGAGCCAGTATCAGAAGCAGCACCACCAGGACGCACACAATCCTTGATCAGGAGGGCAGCTTGGCCTTGAAAACTGACAAGAGTTACAGCCTCTGGCCCAGTCCCCAATCCTTCCATCTTGCACTAGACAGAAGGAGACCATCACTGACGACCCTTCTGCAAGGCCCACGGAAAGCCCCATCATCAAATGTCCATCCTCCTCCATAGGCCCTCATCCGTCCTGAGTCCAGGAGCCTACGCACCGCTGGGGCTCCTGAACGCCATTCTCATTTGCAAAGGAGTGTCCGGTTCCTCCACTCAGTCTCCCAGGTTGGCTAGGGCCGTGAGCTTCCCTGGGCAAGACCTTGGAGCAGGGTATGCACTGCCCCTTCCCTGCTAGAGACACCACTCCCATGTAGGCAAGTGTCCCCCAGCATTCCCTGGGCTGCCCTGAGTGCACTTTCCCTTCTTCTCCAGCTGCCAAGCTCCTAACTCAGCCTTCAGAGTCCACCTCATAGTCTAACCTCCTCAAACAAAAAGAACAGCAACTCAGCCATGTTCCCCCAGCTCTGTACCAAACACCAAGGCTTGCATCCCAACATATCAGTCGCATCTGTGTCTTCATTTCCACCCTGTCCCTCGTGAACCCCATGCCCCTACAGCACAGGCACCTGGGGTGCTCAAGAGAACCCCTGAGATACTGCCTTTGAGCCCCAGCCATGAAGTGCTGCACAAGGCCTCCTGTGGGTGCTGCCCAGCACCCCTTCCCCCACCCCCAGGAGGGACAACAGAGCTCACACTCTGGGCAGCAGGCTTCTTCTTCTCAATGATACCTCACTAGGGGTCTCCCCACCTCAACCTTTAAAACCAAATGACTCCCGGGCTGGCCTGGTGGCTCAGGCGGTTGGAGCTCCGTGCTCCTAACTCCGAAGGCTGCCGGTTCGATTCCCACATGGGCCAGTGGGCTCTCAACCACAAGGTTGCTGGTTGGATTGCTGGAGTCCCACAAGGGATGGTGGGCTGTGCCCCCTGCAACTAACAACTGGCAGCTGGACCTGGAGCTGAGCTGCGCCCTCCACAACTACGATTGAAAGCGCAACAACTTGACTTGGAAAAAGTCCTGGAAGTGCACACTGTTCCCCAATCAAGTCCTGTTCCCCATCCCCAATAAAATCTTTAAAATAAAAAATAAAAAAACCCAAATGACTCCCCTGCCTCTTTCCCCCTAGTCTGAGGCCTGACTCTCTCCCAGGAACAGTCATCTGTAACTCCCAGTGGATTCCCGGGCCCCAAGATATCACAGACTCAGGCCTGGGAGAACTCTCCACATTAGAGACTGCCATGTGCCCCAGATGAGTGGAAATGGAAATGTGGAAAAACCACATCCTTCTGCAGCTCCCCTAGCTCTCCTCTGGAGAGAGAGGCCAGCTGAGAACCACTTAGTCCGGTTTCAGCTTGCAGATAAAACTTTGCAGGAAGGGCAGGAAAGCCTGGTGGTGGACTTAGGCAGTTTTCTCAAAAAGTGGGGGCACTCTATGCTGGGTCCCGAATCTACTCAGCTCTTCCCAGGTCCACCAGATGAAGGCCAATCCAATCCCAGAAGGCCCAGGCTGTGCTTCTCCAGGAGTCCGTCTGTACCACCACTGCCCCAGCACCGGCTGCACATTCCTACTGGTGGATGAATGAATAAATAAACCCCTGCCAGCCCAGCCACTAGGTTGCTGAGGATTTGGGGGCTCAGCTAGAGTCTCCTGGGGTCATCGAGTCATCAACAAACTGTTTTCTACCACCAGCCAGTGCTTGCACATAATTTCTAACAGTTCTACGACAGCACTCTGACCACACCGAGGCAGGTACTAGAAGCACTTGCTGAGGAAAGTGGTCTAAACCAGAGACCAGGGTCTGCATCTAGATTTGGGTTCCGGATCTGGCGCTGAACCCATCCAATGCCGTCAGTTTTCTCATCTCTGGGGTGGGATCCGGCGGCCTCCGGTCTAACTGACCCCGCGGGCGAGGACGTCGAAGTGCTCCTCCCCCCTCCTCCCCGCATCACCAGCTGAGGCCCCAGAGCCTCCCGCCAACCCGCGGCTCACGTGGGCGGAGACCGCGAAGCCTCTCCCGCCGCCCCCCCACGCCACCCCAAGGCCAGGGCCTCCCGGCAAAGGGAGTGAGCCACAGAGCCACGCGGATCCCCCGCTCCCCCGCCCCGGGCCCGCGCGCACCGGGCGACAACGAGCGAGAAGCCCTCCGGCGGCGTCTGGGCCGCGGGGACAGCGGGGTGCCGACCGCACCGGGCGGCCCCCACGCCGATGCAGCGCCGGGAGCCCGCGCGTCCTCCGCTCCCACTCCCGGCGCCGGCGGCCGGGACCCCACCGGGAGGGCTGGGGCGGCGGCGGGCACCAAGCTCCAGGAGGGCGCGGGAGCCGAGCGGGGCCGCGCTGCTACTCACCCACAACCAGCCGCCGGGAGGTCGCGCGCGGCGGGCGGCGAGCGCGGGAGCCGGAGGAGACGGCAGAGGCCCGGGCGCGGCGCGCGGACTTCCTCTCGGCCGCGGCCCCGCCCACCGCGCCCCGCCTTCCGCGCGCCGCGGGCTGAGGGGCTGCGAAGCTGGGGCGCGGGCGGAGGGAGGCACCGGCCTCGCCTGGCAGGGGAGCGGCGACCTTGGCTCCATGCACAGCACAGCGTTAGATCGCGGTCCCTGTCAAGGGGCCAATCTGGGGCGGTTGACCACTTACTCCAGCGATACACAGACGATTCCCAGTGTTTCCCGCTTGGAACTGCTTTCAGACTCTTCGCGGGCGGGTTTTGTAGAAGCCTCACAATGGCAATTCCCAGTCCTCACTGTACAAGTAATGACGCCCCTAACCAGGCCTGGTGCCCGCATATCTCCATGCTACGTGTGGCTCCCGCCAAAGGAGAAACACGAGTTACACCAACAAAAGAGAAACAGAAACAGGAAGGAGAGTTTCTGCAAAGGATGAGGAAGCAAGTAAAGTGTTTCCCTGAAAATAAGACCTAGCCGGACAATCAGCTCTAATGCGTGGTCCGGCCTAGTTTTATATTAATTTTTGCTCCAAAAGATGCGTTAGAGCTGATTGTCCGGCTAGGTCTTATTTTCGGGGGAAACACAGTACGACTAAGGAGGTTGCTACACCTGAACATAGGAATAGAAACTGAACTTTAAAAAAATAAGAAAAAGATCGGCAGGAAATATAACCAAAAATCATCACGTGGTTACATTAAATTAATAAAAATTAGTGATTTTCTACTTTCTACTTTTTCGTATTTTCCAGTTTTTCTTAAATGACTGTGGCACTAATGACTAAAAACTATTATAATAAAAATCACATAATGGAATAGTTTGTTAAATTTAGGCAGTGTTATCTATATTTCAAGTTGATTTTTTTAACTATTTTTAATTTTAAGTGACAACTTCAAGTCAAGTAGTTGTTTCAATCTAGTTGTGGAGGGCACAGCTCACTGGCCCATGTGGGGATGGAACCAGCAACCTTGTTAAAAGCACCATGTTCTAACCAACTGAGCTAACTGGTTGCCCCCTCAAGTTGATTTCTTGATCAGAGTTATATAGTCAAGTGATTAAAGTATACGTAGCAAATAATATGTTTACATAAATTTAAATATTTTGAAATAAATAAATGTCTCAAGCATCTGGCAGCCAAAGCAAAAGGGGCGGGGGGGGGGTGAAGGGGGAGAGAGGTTAATTTCACACTTCTGCAAAGAAAGGATGGAGGGTACCAATTTCCACTTCAACAGAGCCCACCATTATCCCACACTTTAAATAAAATTTCTGGGTTTTATGTGCAGTTTAAACTGCCTCTGAAGGAGGTGCCAAAGGGAACAATCTAGAAATTTTGAGCAGGAGCAGGTTCATTCCAATAAACGTGTTTCCTCCCACGTCTGCTGGTGTGAAGGGGACAACACTCATTAGGATACCTGAAATCAGAGAACTGTGTCCTGCAAAGGAAGAGTGAGAGGAGTTGGAGGGGCAGGAGAGCTGTGTGATCACCCAGAACGCACACTCCGTCTGGGCAGCAGAGACCCACACGAGTTATAGGTCACTGCTGGCACCCACACCCCAGTCCTGTAAGTACATTCCTAGAACCATAAATGCCTTTCTAGTACTGCATGTGGACCAGCCAGGCCAGATCACGCTCCCAAGAGGAAGCTGTTCCCAGGCTCTCACTGCACATTAGTCAGAAACTTAACTTCTCACCAGTGCATAGAACTAATAATCCTTCTGACCTCCATACCACTCAGCCCTCTCTCACCACTTCTGATTGCTCAGCTTTGAATGATGGATGACAGCCTTCTCTGCCTTCTTACACAGGACTCTGAATGTCATCTCACTGTTTTCATGACTCAGGGTCACCATCACAAGCACAGCCGTGCTGTGAAGGAAAGGTGGTGTGGCTGTGGGCAGCACTGCTCTGTCCCGCATATCTCCTTACCACTCCTTGCTGCCTTGCAGGTTCTCCCACACAGCTTTTTGTGGAGTGGAACTGCTGGGTCATGGGCTTGGGAATGTTTAACTTGATTCAAACTGCCAGTTTGCCCAAGTGGCTGCACTGTTTTACACTCCCACCAGTGAAGCACCTGTGTCCCAGCTGCTCCACAGCTCCTGGCTCACCCCCTGCACACCACCTCCCTCCATTGTTGCAGTAGCCTCCCAACAGGTCCCCTCGCTTTGACCTTGACTCCTTATATTCATTCTCCTTTCAGACGGTGTCATTCTGCTCTTTAAAATGCTGTGTGTTTTCCCAAGGCCCTTCACTAGCTGACAAAGCCCTATGCGATGTGCACCCCCTAAGCTCAGCTCCCACCATGTGCCTGGTTCTTTCCAGGCCACTCCTTTTCCTCCACAGCACACGTCACAACCTGAAACATTCTGTAATTATTTGTTTGTGCGGACTCTCTCCCCTCCCTGGAAAGAAATGTCCATGAGGAGGGCAGTGTTTTATTCGTGCTCTTGCATTGGTTTCTAAAACAAGTGCCTGGGGCACTTGTGTTCCCCTTCTTTCCATTTAATAGGCAATAATTAGGGTACAAACTCTGCCAGCCCTGTGTTCAGAAGCTTTATTATCCCCATTTTACTGAGAAAACTGAGCCTCAGACAAATCAGGTATCATGTCCGGAGCCACTCAGCTAGTAAGGAACAGCTGAGAAAGCAAACTGCAAAGGCTGAGTTCTTAACCACTGTGCCAGAGGCCTCCCAACTACCCGGACCTCCGTGGGCGGCCTGCCCAGGCTTCTCCAGTCAACACACCCGCTCTCCCCTCTAAACACCAAAGGCCAGGCAGTGACAGTACATGGTGGGAGCACTGGCTTCTGTCCTTTTCTCCTCCAAGAGACATTCTTCGCTCTGGAGTGCTCCATTGGCAGGGCTGTGACCTATCAGATCTCTCCATGGGCTGCGCAGTTCCACTCCCTCTGCTCTTTCCTTTTACAGGCCTTAGGCCTGCATTGGGACCTGCAGGCGTTACCTCTCCA
This sequence comes from Rhinolophus sinicus, assembly GCF_036562045.2. Taxonomy (NCBI): domain Eukaryota; kingdom Metazoa; phylum Chordata; class Mammalia; order Chiroptera; family Rhinolophidae; genus Rhinolophus; species Rhinolophus sinicus. The sequence goes on along the minus strand of NC_133752.1, from coordinate 109,684,967 downwards.
CTCCTCTTCTTCCTCTTTTATCTGTTACAAACATTACCTCCTCTCAAAACACTTCTGGCTCTCCTGTTTCCGAACCTGCTTACTGAAGGCTGCAAACTGACACTTCAATCTGATCCTGAACAAGGGTGCTCAAATGCCTTGCTTATCATGGACCTGCAAAAACCAAAGCGGCACTAAGATCATTTTATAGCTATTAGACTGGCAAAAATTAGGACCCAGACCATGCCAAGTGGTGGTGAGGTCGGAGGGAAAGGGGAGCAGCAGGCTGTGCGGGGGTGAGAAGGGCCACCAGGGGAGGGCGTCCTGGAGCACTTGGTCAGTTCCCACATCCTGCCCCCCACCCAGGACAGCAAGTCCCCAAAACAAGATGCTCATTTAGGCTCCTGGGGACCATGTTTGAGGATGTTCAGTTGAGTGTTACTTGTCATGGCAGCAAGTTGGAGGCATCTGGGGTTTCATATCTGGGAGAGCAGATGGGTGAAATGTGGAGGATGTGCACAAGGGAGGATACAGCACGAAATCTGCATCATAAGCACAAAACCACAGGGTACTTTTTTTACAAGACTTTATACAAACAAATGATATATAATACACATAGATGGTTGCTTCCGAGAAGGAGGTGAAGGGACTGGGAAAGCGAAAAAAAGAGAATAAATGAAAAACAACACAAGAGAGGGGACTGAGGATGATACCGTGCTAAGAATTGGGAGCATGATCTATCTGATCCACTGCAAAAAAGAAGAAAATGTTTTTCACTCTAAAGCATAAATAAGACCAGCTTACATAGTTACCATGTCCTCAGCTGGAGATCTGCTCTTTGAGCCTTAATCAAAGTTCAGGCTGGGTTGGGGATGGGAAAGCCAACAGGACCTCCTGAGACCCCTCAGCCAGCTACATGCTTCCAGTCAAAATCTCACTGGGTTTTGTGTCTTCTTTTCATTATTAAGAGCATCATTCCTTTTTCGCAACGGGTTTGCCGCCAGAACACAGGTGTAGTGAAAACCACCGCTGAATCTAACCCAAAATGGGAAAGGAAAAGACACACATCAACATCGTTGTCATTGGACACGTAGATTCCGGCAAGTCTACCACTACTGGTCATCTGATCTACAAATGTGGTGGGATCGACAAAAGAACCATCGAAAAATTTGAGAAGGAGGCTGCTGAGATGGGAAAGGGCTCCTTCAAGTATGCCTGGGTCTTGGGTAAACTGAAAGCTGAACGTGAGCGTGGGATCACCATTGATATCTCCCTGTGGAAATTCGAGACCAGCAAGTATTACGTGACCATCATCGATGCCCCAGGACACAGAGACTTTATCAAAAACACGATTACAGGCACATCCCAGGCTGACCGTGCTGTCCTGATTGTTGCTGCTGGTGTTGGTGAATTCGAAGCAGGTATCTCCAAAAATGGGCAGACCCGTGAGCATGTCCTTCTGGCTTACACACGGGGTGTGAAACAACTAATTGTTGGTGTTAACAAAATGGATTTCACTGAGCCGCCTTACAGCCAGAAGAGATACGAGGAAATCGTTAAGGAAGTCAGCACCTACATTAAGAAAATTGGCTACAACCCTGACATAGTCGCATTTGTGCCAATTTCTGGTTGGAATGGTGACAACAGGCTGGAGCCAAGTGCTAACATGCCTTGGTTCAAGGGATGGAAAGTCACCATAAAGATGGCAGTGCCAGTGGAACCACACTGCTTGAAGCTCTGGATTGCATCCTGCCACCAACTCGTCCAACTGACAAGCCTTTGCGTCTGCCCCTCCAGGATGTCTACAAAATTTGTGGTATTGGTACTGTCCCTGTGGGCCGAGTGGAGACTGGTGTTCTCAAACCCAGCATGGTGGTCACCTTTGCTCCAGTCAATGTTACAACTGAAGTAAAGTCTGTTGAAATGCACCATGAAGCTTTGAGTGAAGCTTTTCCTGGGGACAATGTGGGCTTCAATGTCAAGAATGTGTCTGTCAAAGATGTTTGTCATGGCAATGTGGCTGGTGACAGCAAAAATGACCCACCAATGGAGGCAGCTGGCTTCACTGCTCAGGTGATTATCCTGAACCATCCAGGCCAAATCAGTGCCGGATATGCACCTGTGCTTGATTGTCACACAGCTCACATTGCTTGCAAATTTGCTGAGCTGAAGGAGATTGATCGTTGTTCAGGGAGAAAGCTGGAAGATGGCCCCAAGTTTTTGAAATCTGGTGATGCTGCCATTGTTGACATGGTTCCTGGCAATGCCTGTGTGTTGAGAGCTTCTCTGACGACCCTCCTCTTGGTCGTTTTGCTGTTCGTGACAGGAGACCGACTGTTGCTGTGGGTGTCATCAAAGCAGTGGACAAGAAGGCAGCTGGAGCTGGCAAGGTCACCACGTCTGCCCAGAAAGCTCAGAAGGCTAAATGAATATTATCCCCAATACCTGCCAGCCCAGTCTCAATCAGTGGTGGGAGAACCGTCTCAGAGCTGTTTGTCTCAATTGGCCATTTAAGTGTAATAGTACAAGACTGGTTAATGATTACAATGCATCGTAAAACCTTCAGAAGGAAAGGAGAATGTTTTGTGGACCATTTGTTTTTTTGTGTGGCAGTTTTTAAGTTATTAGTTTTTAAAATCAGTACTTTTTAATGGAAACAACTTGACCAAAAATCTGTCACAGAATTTTGAGACCCATTAAAACAAAGTTTAATGAGAAAAAAAAAAAAAAAGAGCATCATTCTCTCTAGTTTGTTTGTTTATTTATTGTTTTATTTTTAATTAAGGTATAATTTTTACATACATATAATTACGAATTCACCTTGTAGTGTGGAGTTCTGTGAGTTTTGACAAAAGTCATGTACCAAACACCGCAGTCAGAGGCTCCCAGGTAGTCCTGTGCTGCATGAGGGTGGTTGGCTTGGAGTCAGAGGTCAGGGTGTAGGAAGGTGTCTCAGGGACTAGGAGCTCAATAGCTGGGGTTTCTCAAGGGGCATAAAAAAGAGAAAGAAAGGAGAGGAGAGAGGCTGCGTACTTGCCTCCTGTCGTGCGGGGAGGCCTGCAGGGTCTCTGGTCCCGCTCCCCACACAAGAACGCAGGATATGGTGAGGCCAAAAAGGAACACCCACGGAGCCATAGGTAGGGGAGTCATACCACTACGGTCTCACTGGAGGCTGGGTTCACTGGACGTGCGACCTGCTGTCCGTTTTGTCTGCAACCCACCGACCACTCTCCTCCACTCTCCTCCACTCTCCTCCGTAGCCGCAGCAGTTATATTAGCGGCTAATGGCTCAATGGCTACAGCTGACGGCCAATCAGCCACAGCTGACGGCCATCTACTACCCGAGCCAGCACTCCTCCACGTGAGGCCGAGAGCCTGTAAACTACTTTCTGGGGCTCTGCCCCCACACCTCCCATCTCCTTCCTCTGCTTGTCACCTCCTGAGCTGCCTCCATGGTCCCTTCCCATTTGCCTCTTGATTGCTTCCACCCCACCCACCTTGATAATGAAGTTTTTATCTCATTTCCCAGCGGGATTGGTGGCCAGCATTGTCTTGGTCTCCACAGACCTCAGGGGCTCCTGGGAAACTGAAGGGCTGAGGAGGCAAGGTGGGGAGCAGGACCAGTGCCCTTGGGCCTTGTCAGCCAAGTTCTGAGAGGGCAGGCTGTGGCTGCTTGTTCACAATTGCTCCCTGGTGCCTGGCACGTTGCTATGTTTGTGTTGACAGTCAGTCATGTCTCGCTCCTGCTTTGATGGCCATTTTTGTCCCCTCAAACAACAGAAGAGGAGGTCCTTGACTTCCCCCAGAGAAAAATCCAGGTGGGGTAGGGGCTCTGGATGGTGGATGGGCTGACAATTTACCTTCTAGGGCCCACACTTCCGACAAGCACCCCCACTGAGCCTCTTCAGATGTGCCGGTCTCAGGGTCAGAGTTTCCATAAACCCCCAAATTGCCACTTCCTTCCCTCTTTGCAATGTTCACAAAAGCTGACAGCTCTAATGCACCCAGCTGACTCCTAAACTGTGGAGTCAAGGCTTCTTCCGTCCTGGCCACACCATCCCCTCACCTCAGGGGTAGGAACTGACAATAATTTCCTGCTCAAGGCCTGGGTGGTGAGAAGGAGGTGAAGGCGGAACATCTTGGGGCAGGGGGGGGAAGGGAGGTGCTCTCGCGCGCACACACTGAGAACCACAGAGACAGTTCTCCGTAGTTGTTCGCTGTGTAGCAGGAGAGCGGGCTGGAGGGACGTGGGCTCTTCATGGCTCTTTAAACCAAGTCAGACTAATACAGGGCAGAAGAGCATGGTGGCTCATTCCCCAAACTGCAGGATCCTGCAAGACCCAGGTGAGTAAGCACCCAGGCCCCTCCTCTGTGCCCCACTTGGACGCTGCCCTGGGATCCAAAACAAGGGCTGGACTAGTGGCTTACGGTCTGGGGGACACTGGGCTGACGCGCAGAAACAAACAGTAGGATTCAGGTGCCACAGTCAGAGAGATCGGTCTGGGAGGCCCACAGAAGGCTGACAGAAAGTGCTTGGCAGTAGGGGAAGGTGGCTGGTATGGAGCAAAGGTTGCCCTGTCTCTGGAAATGTGTGTATGGGGGCCAGGAGCCACAGACTAGATGCTTAGGAAGGAAAGGGTTCCGGCCTGGGTGGGTGGTGGACCAGCTCCCCACCTCCAAGAGGCTCCAACACAGAATCTAGGCCCTGCACCTTGAAGGACAGGTGGGTTTGGAAGGCAGGAGAGTCTAGAGAGGAAAGGAGAACAACTGCTGCCGGAAGAGCGGGGAGAGATGGCTAGATCCAGGGCCAGGGCCTGTGGGGCAAAGTTTACTATCGTCCCCGGTTAGAGGTGCCCTGCACTGGTGAGTGATCAGAGCTGGAGCCTTTCTGGAGTTCTTCCAGACCTGCCAGCTGTGGCCCTGGGGACAGCTGTGAGAGGAGGGCTCTGACCCAGCACCTGCGCTTCCTAAACCACCAGTCTGGGGATGCAGCGTTATCTTAAGCAGCCTTTCCCCCTGGACCTTCCTATCAGGGCCAACAATCAACAGTTGCCAGTGAGGCCTCAGCCAGGGAATTAAAGCAGAGTGACCCCACGGCTGGCTCCCAAGGCCTGAGGGGCTAGAAAACCCCAGAAACATCCCCTCCTGCCTTCTGCTCCTAGGGAAGAGGCAGATGAGAAATTCCTGGCGGAGGTGAGTGGACTCTGCCAAAGGGCTGGGTACCCCAGCATGTGCCAGACAGGGCTGGCTAGCTTGTGGGGTGTCTGTGCTCTCCTGAGGTTCTCTCATCGCTGCCCTTGAGGAAGCTGACTCTTGGAGCAGTACCACACCAAGGAGAGGGTGTGGGGGTTCTGGCGTGGGTGGGGCAGTGGCCTGGCCATAACTCGCCAGGCTGTTTCACATGGTGATTTGTTCAAGGGAGGGGCCTTGAGAAAGGGGGCAAGTAGGTGTGCACTAAGGTACAGGTGAGGAATGCCCTGTGGGGAGGGAGAGTTACGTGAGGGACTTCGTGCTCCCTGGGGAGAGGGACCTCGACTCTCATTCCAGTGGCCTTGTGCACACCTGAGCCGGGCCTGTGGCAGGTGAGGAGCGGTGGTGTCTGGGCTGAATTGCTGCCTCACCTTACATGAAGTTTCTGGCTCTTTATTCCTGTTTGATTTTTCCACACCCAATCTCTTTCCCACAAATGCTTCTGTCATCCCTAATTTCCTGGAAACCAGACTGGAGCAGCTGTTGCTGCTTCCAGTCCCAAGTGCTGGAACGGGAGCAGCTCCCGTGCCTGCCGGGACACTGGCGTATACCCTTGTGGGCAGGGCTCAGGCTCAACACTGAGAGACAACGCCCATGTGTGGCTCTGGTGGTCAGTAGGTGACTGCGTGACTCAGCAGCCACAGGACAGGCACAGTACCCACAGAACCTCCTTCATGGGGCAGAGTGTTTTCCCATTTCAAGGGTCAGCCAGCTGGGGGCCAAGCTGGGGCCAGATGCCAGATCAGGTTCCTGGGCCAAGGTTCATTTCACACAGCCAAGTGGCATGCCATAAAGACTGTTCTGGGGGAGGGGGGAAGGGACTAGTACTCCAGATCATTTCAGAGGAGCGTAAAGAAAAAGAAAAAGGGCTAGGGAGATGGCCCTGCTGACTTGGAGGAAAAGGACGGGAAATGCTTTGAATGTGGACCTACCCAAATCCTGCAGGACCAAGCACACCCACAGGACTGCCTGGAGGGGAGCTGCAGACACCACTGCTGGTGGTGAAGGCCAGGGACACTGGCTCCCTTTGCTGGCTGAACTCTGCTCAACTCTCAAAGCCACGGCCAGTGCTTAGGCTCCTGAAGACCCAGCCACATTTTTCTGTCTAATGACAGCTCTCCTGAGGTGCCAGGTCCAGGGGCACCATCCCCACCTCGGCTGGAGGGAGGCATGTCAGCATCTTTCTGTCACTAGCCCACTGGGCAGCAGTGGGCAGCTTTTCCCATCTCCTGCTCTCACAGCCTGTCCCAGCGTGGTTGTGTCTTTGTTCATCCCCTGGGTCCTTGGATGACTCCTCTCCAGGGAGGAGGGAAGCATGGGGCTGGAGGCGGGGCCTAGGGAGCCCGGCAGTGCTTTGTTGCCTCACTTGCTTTAAGTACTAACTTCTTGTCCTGCCTCCAACACCTGAATCTGACGGGAGTAGAAAGTCCTCTCTCTCCAGGCAAAACACCTGGGAAAGGGCAGCTGGATGGCTCAGTTAGTTAGAGTGTGAGCTCTGGGCAACAGGTTTGCCAGTTCGATTCCCACATGGGCCAGCGAGCTGCACCCTCCACAGCTAGAATGAAGACAATGAGCTGCTGCTGAGCTGCCACTGAGCTCCCAGCGACCGGATGGCTCAGTTGGTTGGAACGCATGCTCTCAACCACAAGGCTGTGGTTCGACTCCTGCAAGGGATGGTATGGTGGCCTGCGCCCCCTGCAACTAACAACTGGCAGCTGGACCTGGAGCTGAGCTGCGCCCTCCACAACTACGATTGAAAGGACAACAACTTGACTTGGAAAAGTCCCGGAAGTACACACTGTTCCCCAATAAAGTCCTGTTCCCCTTCCCCAATAAAATCTTAAAAAAAAAAAAAAAAGCCTGGGAAAGAGGACAATTTCTCTGCTTGCCCTTTTCCTTCAAGATATCTACAGGCACACCTTGTTTTATTGTGCTTCACAGGTGTTGCTTTTTTTTTTTCAAACTGAAAGCAAGAACCTCCACCAGCAAAAGGATTACCACTCACTTTATGGCAATCGTACTTTATTGCAGAGGTCTGGAACCCGACCTGCACTGTCTCCGAGATCTGCCTGCAGTAATGTTAAGGGAAGGAGAGAATTCTTACTGCCGTGTTTCCCCGAAAATAAGACCTCACTGGACCATAGTGTGGGGGCAGAGCCCCAGAAAGTAGTTTCCAGGCTCTCGGCCTCACATAGAAAGCTGCTGGCTCAGGTAGTAAATGGCCATCAACTGTGATGGGATGGCCATCAGCTGTGGCTAGTTGGCCGTCAGCTGTAACCAGTGAGCCATTGGCCACTAATATAACTGCTGTGGCTATGCTAGCAGAGAGAAGAGAGAAGAATGGGGGCTAGCAAGAGGATGGCGGTTTGCGGACAGTGTGGATCCAGCCTCCAGTGAGAATATAGTGCCGCCAGAGAGAATATAGTGGTATGACTCCCCTACCTATGGCTCCGTGGGTGTTCCTTTTTGGCCTCACCATATCCTGCATTCTTGTGTGGGGAGCAGGAGCAGAGACCCTGCAGGCCGCCCCGCATGACAATCAGCTCTAATGTATCTTTTGGAGCAACAATTAATATAAGACCTGGTCTTATATTATTATATTATTTTATATTATCGGGTCTTATAGTAAAATAAGACCGGGTTTTATATTATGTTTGCTCCAAAAGATGCATTAGAGCTGATGGTCTGGCGAGGTCTTATTTTCGGGGAAACACGGTATATAGCAGTGGATCTCTTCCAACCACAACAAAGACGGTGACGTGAAGGGCAGGAACAATGGCCTGGAAAGGATGGGAGAAGCAGAGGGCACACGGCCCTGCTGGAGGCCTGCTGTGGGGGCAGCTGGTCCTGGTGCTGGAGCTTGTCAAGGATGGGAGGCTCCCTCCAGCCCTTGGTTTTATGGGCACATCCCAGGCCCCTGAGGGTGTGAGTTTACTTACTGAGGGGAAAATGACCCTCTTCCACACAGGAGAAAAAATATAACGGCTGACCTTATTTTGGTTGTTGGCCCCACGCGGAGTGCAAAGGGCTGGAGGGTACGTGGAGTGTGCGCTACCACGTCTGAACAAAGGTACTTTCTGCTTGTTCCCTCTTTCTTTGCTTGAATGACTATAAAAGTCTGAGTCACGAACAGGGTCAGCAGGGCTCTTCACCTACATAGAACTTTACACGTATGTGTAAACTACTGCAAAGTCGGCACTAAGGGATGTTCATTCCTCTCTACAGAAAACATTTTTTTTTTTTAAAAAGATTTTATTGGGGAAGGGGAACAGTGTGTACTTCCAGGCCTTTTTTCCAAATCAAGTTGTTGTTCTTTCAGTCTTAGTTGTGGAGGGCGCAGCTCAGCTCCAGGTCCAGTTGCCATTGCTAGTTGCAGGGGGCGCAGCCCACCATCCCTTGCAGGAGTCGAACCGGCAACCTTGTGGTTGAGAGGACTCGCTCCAACCAACTGAGACACCTGGGAGCTCAGTGGCAGCGCAGCTCAAGGTGCCGTGTTCAATTTTTAGTTGCAGGGAGCGCTGCGCACCATCTCTTGCGGGACTCGAGGAATTGAACTGGCAACCTTGTGGTTGAGAGCCCACTGGCCCATGTGGGAATCGAACTGGCAGCCTTCGGAGTTAGGAGCATGGAGCTCTAACCGCCTGAGCCACCGGGCCGGCGGGCCGGCCCAACATGTCCTTTCTTGATGCTTCTTCCAAACCTCCTCCCACAGCAGCACTTGGTAGCCCTGGGGCTGCTCTCACATCTTCCAGGAGCAGCGGCTGAGGCCTTTCTGAAGTGGTTCCTTTGAAGACACTCTGGGGCTGCCACCCCTCAGGAGTCAAGACTCTGGCTTCTTCTCTGGGTTGCAGATGAGGCAGCAGGGAAAAGACGGGGCGTCCCCTTGAGCCAGGAGTACTGGTTTGTTCCAACGCTGTGTAAGGCCCCAGTACTAACTCAGGCTCAGCACTGCGCAGCTGCAGGCACACACCCAGCCCCAGCCTGTCTGAATGTCTGAACACTGCCTGTCTGTAGCAGTCTATATCTAATAAACTAAGATCCTGAAACAGAGGGTTCAGCCCAACATTTTTTTAAACTAAAGCTTATTGGAGTGACAACAGCCCAACATTTAAAATAATTAAAAATAAACCCCCAACTCCGTTGGCTCACCAGATAGACCTGGCATGACCTTGGGCAGTGGGGAGCCAGCCCCTGGAGGTGCTGGGAGCCCCTTGTGCTCAGCCCTCCTCGAGTTTCTCACCCTTCTCCAAGGCGAATGGTAGTTATCATCATGGAAGTTGTGGGTGCATCAGCACAGGCCCTGATTAAAGAATCTCAGACCCTTCAATGTACCGCCTTCCCCATCCTGTGGGTTGCTTACCAGCCCAGGTGAGACAGAAGCAGGCAGGCACTGGCCAGTTAAATGATGGGCCTGACTACGTCTGAAGTCGGGAGGAGGCAGGACAAGCTCCACGTCTGAACATTGACCTTGATCTTGCCTTACTCACATCCTACTGCCTTCACGTGTGGACAGACACCAAACCTCGTCCTCACTTCACGAGAGCATTGGGAGGTGGCTCCTCTCTCAAGGGCACTCCAGAAGTCCCTTCCCCTGGGCTGGCGGATGCTCCATCTGTCACTTTGCAGACCATTCAATAGAGCTGCATCCTTCCAGACTCCAGGCTATTTACTGCTGCAGGAAGATCTCCCACTTGGACCCTGCTTAGCTCTCAGGCCGGGGTCAAACCACAGCTGATCCCATCTGGGGCCAAAGGCTGAAATCCAGCCTCCTTTGAACTAGATGTCCACTCTGGTTCAGAAAGGACATGCTGGGGGCAGGGGAAAGAAGTGTGTGTGCGTGCACACACGTGTGTGCATCATGGGACACTGTCTCCCCTCCCTGTCTGTCCTGGTCACAGGTGGCTTCTGAAGCAGAGAGGGGGAGACCAGCTTCCCTGTGTACGCCTCAGGGCAGGGGACACAAGGAGTGGGTCTGTCACAAAATGCTACAGGCCATCTGGGAGCATCACTGGAGCGTGTCCGTGGATCCTGGGGCGCCTGGTCTAACACGCTCCTTGGTTCGGGAGGACAAGGTGTGGCTCTGGCCACCCCCCGGGCTAGTGCTTTGGTGGGACATAACCCACCTAGGAGGATGGTTTCTTACCCTCCTCATTGAGAATCACTAGGGGGAGGACCTTCCGATCAGGTAACACAAAGGAGGAGGGGTCTCCTTACGTGGGCCAGTTTGGCTAGTTTGTAAAGTGAAATGAAGTGGCACATTCTCTCTTTATCATTTTCCACTCTGATTACTAAGAAGGGACCATGAGGATTCAGAGTTCAGGAGGGATTTCGAAACCATCAGACATGGTTGTTTCTTGGAAAGAAAGGGGAATGTGCTTCTGACGGGCCGTTTCCTGTGGCTCCCCAGTGCTCCTTCTTGGCTGCCTACCTAACAGGCACCAGTTTCTGCTGCTGGGGTTGCTGTGAACTGCAGCCAAATCCTGTCTGCTTCCAGTGCTAGTCAGTAGCCCTCTGAGGAACAAAAGGTGACAGGTGACTACCAAACTCCTCTCTTTCCCGGCAGGCACGTGTCATAATCCATCTTTTCTTTTAGGAATTTAGGGCCACAGTATATTCACGCAAGCTGTTGTTTCTAGCTGAGATGTCTACATCTGGGTCAGCTGGGTCCTTTTCTTCTTCTGGAATAGCTGGCAATATAGCCAGAAGGCTCTGGGCGTCAGCTTCCAAGGCAGTGACCTCCAGCTGACCTCTAAGCTGGGCAAGGCTCACCTCCACCCATCTATTGACCTTTTTTTTCTCTCTCATTACTGCTCCAGAGGGAAGCATCGTGTCTTTGGAATTAGCTCCATGGATCATGATGAAGTCAGCTACACTCCTGATGGGTCAACACACCATGGGTGGAGGACAGAGCTGGACTCTGCCTCTGTTTGGAAAATTAGCCCAGGAGGCTTCTTGTAGCAGAGAGAGGAGAGTTAGCCAGGATTATTCCCTTCAAATCTCGGGGATGTTTCCAGTCTGAAGAAGGGTGGCATCAGCTCTCTGAGACCCTATGCACTGAATTTACTCGGGGACACGGATACATCTGAATGATTAGGCCTACAGGCTGTAGGCCCCATACCCTGGGCTCCCAGGCCAGCTGTCCAAGGCCAGAGCCCAGGTAGGCCCAGGAGCAGCACCGGCGAGGAAGGCTGCCAGGACACAGGGTCACTCTGACTTGGAGACTCTCTAGGACACGCTTCTTCTCTTCACGAGGGTGTACTGAGACTTGGTTTTGAAGAGAAGCTTCTTACCACACTGGGTTGCTTCTGACATTTTCTCAAGTGGTGACAGTTGATGGCTGAGCCAGGATAACATGGAGAACTGAAAAAAGCACAAACTAAAAAAAAAAAAATTGTCCTCTTTAAACAACCTTGTACACACCCACACAACACTGGACACAGTGCCTTGCACAGATGCCCTACCTGGAAAAGGCAGGTGGTGGACGCAGAAATGCATCCTGGCTCACTGCCAAGTCTAGTACAACCACTTAAGAAATACACTGTTTCTTTGAAAACTTTTACTGCGCACAAAATGGCCCATTCCCCTTTGTAGCTCAGTTGTTACCACCTTTGAAATTTTTTCTTTACATTTTCTCCACTTTCTGCCTCACGGAGAATTTTCTTCTCTTTGGAAAGCATAAATAGTCTATCACCGGCTCGAAAACAACTGGAGGATGGCCCCTGGGGACGAAGGCCCAAAGGCGTCGTCTGAGCAGTTCAGAACCCACACCACGGTTGGCCAGCCCTACTGCTAGCGACTGACCCCAGGGAGGCGTGCCAGCTGCTGCCCGCTCTCCGCAATGCTGAGCCTGGCTGCCCACTGGGTTGGTCGGCCTTGTGTGCGAGCTCACCCGGCCGTGGGCATTTCAGATAAATACATAGCCTGCTCCCCCTACCCTCAAGGGAACTTACCTCTCAGGAAGAAAACCTGCCTGGAGCTGCATGCATTACCAGAGCTGGAAAGCATGTCACCAGGGTACTAAAGAAACTGCAAACTAGTGATTGTGACATGGGAGCTGTAAAAAGAAGTGCCCTACTAGAACTGAAGTTGTGATACTGTTGGGAGTGGAGAGCTGGGAAACATTTGACGGGTTTGTGGATTTTGAAAGCTTCTCTGTGAAGTCTTCAGCCCCCTCTGTAGTGGCTGAAGGCAGCAGTGCGTGCTGTGGAAGGATGCGGCAAGGCCCAGACAGTAACACCTGCTGCTCCCCCTCCATCAGGCCACTCGGAGGTCACTGTGGCCACATCCCTTCCCAGCCACTTCTTTGTTCTGGGTTAGGAGGAGTTACAGGGACTGAGGCAGCTCTCCTAGGGCGTGGCCAGGCACGATGGTCTTTGAGAGGGGGAAGCTTAGGGAAAAGGCCACACAGGCGATGAAGGTCCTTCCCAAGTTGAATTTTATTGAAAGATCGGGGTTTAAAGATGGAATCTAGGACACCTCCCTCCCCATTTTAAGAAAAGAGAATAAAAACAGAGACTCTGCCTGCCTCACCAGCAAACAGGAAGTGAAGAAGTCAGAGCGCAGGGCTGCTAGCAGCACGCCTCCTGGATTTTCACAGGAGCGAGATGGCAGCTTTTGGACAAAGTGAAGAATGAGACAGGTTCTTTGCTCCTCTGTAGTGAGAATGAATGTTCAAGTTGAGGCACGGTGTGTTCCCCATGGAAGTTCCAAGGTCAGCACAGACGCCCGACGCATCCTGCCCTCAGGTTGCCTTGGAGAGTTTCCAGGCCTCTGTGGTTTCTATAGAGGCCCATCCCCACAGGAGTCGGATGGAGGACCCTCCCAGACTGGCCTGGCACTGGTGGGCCTCCTCCCTGGGCTGACTGTGTGCTAATTCTGCGGCTGGACAAACACTGCCCCACCACTGCTCCACAGCCAGCCTCTGGCTGAATCATGAGAAATGAGCAGAGTTTGGCCCAAAGAGCTGGTTACATGGTACTTAGCATCCCATCTCCTCATGAAGACCTGGGTACCAGGATGTTTGGGCTGCAGCTGCTACCTGTGGGTGAGAAACCGACCGACACCCCTTTCTACCCGGTGGCCCTGAGGCTGGGCTGAGGTATTGTCACCAGCCAGATCGATGACAAGGCCCCACCAGGCACTGTCTCAGCCAGCCTCAGAGCCACCCCAACTTTCCTTAATAAACGTGTTGTGGAAGCTGAAACCCTATCATCCAAACAGAAAAAATACGGGTTCTGCAGAGCCAGTGTTCCCATAGGGAGGAGGAGGCATCTGTGCCTGCTGGTCCGGCCTCAGACAGGGCTGAAATGTCTCCTTGACAAGTGAGAGGTGCAGACATAAAGTCTGGTGCCAGAGTGAGAATAGGATGCCAGGTGAAGGAGGAGGAGCTGGCCACAAAACAGAGGAGGGGACAGAAGAGCGGTGAGCAGGGGCCCCCACAAGGGTCTTAGCCAGCTGGGGCAGTAACAGCAGGAAGAAGGCTAATAAATAGATGGCTGCAACAGTGTTCAGTCAGGCTGGGATGGGGCACCTCTGTCACTCCCACGGCAGGTGCCAGGTGATCAGTGTCTCTAGTACAGATATAAAAATGAAGTTGCTTCTTTTCAAGTATTTAAAAAAATAAGTTAATTGACAAAAAGGGTCCAAAGCGGCTGAGTGTCTTGCCAGGTTGTCAGCTTCATTTCAATGTGCAAACGCAGGAAAAATACCGAGGATGACTCCTGCCCCAATCTAAGCCCTGGACAGTGACAACGCCTGTCAACTGGGGGCTTGAAATGTAGAGACTCATCCGTCCTCCAAAGTCAGCATTTTCCAGTGTTAAAATGGTTGTGACATAAAAGCAAAATGCAGCAATCCACAGGCCTCAGGTCACAGTCAGAGAGAGGCCTGGGGCATTTGGCCACGTGGTCCAGTGTGTGGGGTGGGCCGGGAAGCAGGCCCCCCCCCCCCCCGGGTCCTCCTTACTTGCATAATGAACTCAGGAGCTGGCCCCCCTGGCTTCCCTGCAAGGCTGGGGCAGCCATCACCCTGATTGGCCATGGCCCCTCTCCTGGTCTTGAGTCACATGTGGCTTTCCTGGGCTGTTTCCTTCACTTCTTTGGTGGTGCTTTAGGGAGCATGAAGACAGTTGCCCCTCCTCTCTGTGGGTTGTACTCTGGGGGCTGTGGTTCTGACAGGAGGCAGCATCCTTCTTTGATCAAATGTGTCTGTGCAAGGAGTACACATCACCGTGCGTCCTCGGGGCACGTGCAGGCCTTTCTTCCCCCACGTTATGCTCCATGATCGTCTCTCCCCGGAGCCAGCAGGAAGTCAGGCCACATCTCTCCGAGGAGGCGAAGCCACCTCAGTAATTCCCTTCACCTGGGGTCTCCCACAGCAGACACTTGACCCACTTTCAAGAGGCACGTGGACACTGAGCGCAAACTCCCAGGAGGTGCCAGGCCTTCTCAGATCTGGGATCCGGGGTCTGGGAGAGCCCAGCCCGGGTCAGGCAGATGCACAGGCCAGTGGCCAGTGTGTGGGTGGAGCTCAGGACCAGTTTAGGCTGAAGCCCTTGGACAGCATGGCGGCCTCCAGGTCCTTATCTTCCTCCTTCTCCCGGAGTCGCTGCTCCTCTAGCAGAGCTACGAGGGCATCTCTCTGCTCCACCACCTCCAGCATCTCGTTCAGGATCTTCTTCTCCTCCGACAGCTCCTCCTCAGTCTTCAGGTGATCTGGGCAGTGGCCAAAGACATTAGGTCTGCAGGGCCAGGAGCAGGAGGCCACCTGCACCACCAGTGCAGCCCACCCTGGCGCCCCTTACCCCTTACCTTCCACTGCCATCCGCTCCCGGAGCTCCTGCTGCAGTCGGCTCTGCCGGTCCTCCAGTTCCAGCTCCCGGGCGCTATATGGCAGGGAAGGGGAGGGAGATAGCAATGGTGACTTGGGGACCATATGTCCTCATGCCCTAAACCAGGAAGGAGCTGTGCCCCTGCTGTGACAGGCACTGAGCTTGCCCTCTCCTCCCCCCCATGGGCCCCCAGTCTATGGCCACTCACAAGATCATGAGCTCGGACTCATAGCGCACCATGGTGTTTTTCTCCTGCACCAGCTTGAACCACTCCTGCATCAGCCTGGGGTCATCCTTCTTGCCCATGCCTGCGGAGAGAGAGGCCTGTCAGGTGCGGGGAGGACTGCTGCCCACCCGTCCAGCAGGAGCGTCACACTGGGGCAAATGTGCAAAGAGAGCCGAGCAGGATGCTGCCGGAACACTCCCAAGCCAGGTTGTTTGCCTGCAGCTGTGATCGGGGTGCCTCCCCGTCCCCCAGGGACTATGGGGGGCCTGCGCTTCCCACTTGTCCTTCCCAGGCCCGGCCCTCACCCCTTAGCAACCTGGTCACTGCTTGTTTGGCCCTCTTTCCTCAGTGGTTTTCCTCTGCTATGTGTTAAGTGCTTTGTCCTCCTTTTTTCTTTCTTTCATTCATTTAATATTTATTTGGTACTTGCTCTGTATTATCAACAGGCCTGCTTTGAGGAAACCAGCCTAATGATGAAGGAACATGTGAATTTATACACCACACTCTGCCTCCTTTGAAGTCACACTAACTCAGCTCTCTCTGGGCACTGCCCCCTTGGGGCCTCTGGCACTAAGGTCACATCATTTCTGTTATCCTAAACAAACACTCTCCCAGCTGACTTGCACGGGACAGCTGTCAGGTTTCTCTCCAGGGCAGAGAAACACCAGCAGACCAGACGCTCAGAGGCGGCTCTCCCTGCTCTGACGCAGCCCAGGCAGCAGGGCCGGGCCGGGGCCTGCCTGCTGACTCAGGCTGCCCTGCACCCAGGCTGACTGACAGCCTGACCCCGCTGGGCTGAACTGCAGCACGAGGACGCAAGAACTTCGTGAGGAATCAAGCCACCCAAGGAGGGAACAGACTCCTTGTCCTCGGAGCACACAGCAGCTCAGGCCACTGTGTGGTCCTGCCTGAGGACGAAAGACAGGCTATGTCAGTCATCCTGCAATATTTTTGGGTTCCAAACCATTTTGAGAATCTCAGAAAAGCCAGGGACTCTCTCCCTGGAAAAATGCATGTATATACATCCAACAATTTCATATAGAACTTGAGGGTGTTCCCGGCTTCCTGAAGTCCATCCATGGGCCCCAGGTGAAGAGGCGCTGGACTGGGGAGTCTTTCAAAGGCTTTCCATTTTATGAATCACTTGGTTGGATGCTCTATCCAGTGAAGACCAAACCCAGAAACATACGGGGTAAACCTTCCAGTGGGACGACTCTTGTGCCAAGTTTTCCTACATTCTTCCCACCTGACTTGCTTGCACACTGTTCAAAGACAACTCTTTCTGCAGTGTTGTTTGCTTGACATACGAGACCCAAGCCAGTTAGTCTTTCAATGGGGCCACGCTCTGAATTACATTCATATAAGCAGGGGGTTAATGTATGTGCTGTGCCCCAGTGCACATGCAGCTGTGCTCCCAAGGTCAAGTCCTGTCCCTGAGTTCTACTCTGGAGGATGCACGCTCCCTCCCAACTGGTGGAGCCTGCCACTGTGGAGCACATGCGGAAGTGCTGGGGGCCAAAGCTCTCCTCCCCCAGCCCGATAGACTTGGCTCTTCGGCTTTTAAATCAGCCTACAGCTCAGTTCCATGCATTCCTTTCTGAGCATCTCTGCACAGTGTGCCCACGTGGCCATGGAAGATGGAGCCCTGAGGCATGCAAGCTGTCCAGTTGGCAAGCCTCTCCCTCCTTCCCACCTCCCCAGAACTCCAAGGGGAGACATCGAACGCCACTCATGAGCTATGGTAGAGACTGTTCACAGCCAACGAGCAAAGGTATATGGCGGGATGGGTGAACATCAAATGTGGGCACCATGGAGGACAGAGGAGAGGTTAGCAAGGGTTAGTCATGACCACACGCCCCCTCCCCTTCCCACATGCCTTTTCAACGACAATCTTATCACCGCAACAGACTTCAAATCAGACAAACTTAAAAAAAACCACACACACACTCAGCAAGACACAGGGTAGAGAAGTTTGCTTTTAGTGGTTGTTTGGAAAAGAAGTTTGGGGCTTTGTGCAGACCAGTCTTTGTAAGGACAGTATTCCTCGACTCACCAGTGCAAATCATTGCCACACAGGTGGGATGTGCCTCACCTGTGACCCTGGCCACTCGAGCTGTTGGATTTGAGACTGAAAGGCCAACCACAAATGGTGGTGAATACTGTGGCATGCTGTGCTGTGGCCTGGAAAGCCCTCGGGCTTCACTCTGTACCCGTCCTCCCCTGAGACAGTCAAAGGGATACTGTACCTTGTAAGAAACTGCCACATACTCATGGAGTTTTGTAACAGGGCTATCAAGTGTCAGAGAAAGAAAGAGCTGGGTTGTGGGTCCCTGTGTAACTAGTGTTGCTATGGCCCTGGGGGCAGTGGGGTGAGGTTGGGGAGTTACGTTACCTTCCTGGACACAGCAAGGGCAGAAGGAGAGAGGTCTACGCCGTGGAGTCCCGCCACTGGGCTCAACTTCAAAAAGGACCAAACAAGGAAGAGCAGGAGGAGGAGGAGACGGAGAAAGACAAAATGGAAGAGGAGGAGGAGTTTGGAAGAGGAGAGGGACAGGGAGGAGGTGAAATAAAAAACAAGCAGAGGACAAAAAGCATAAAAAGTGAGAAAGGAACAACAGGAGGAAAAGAAAAAATACAAGAAATGGAAAAGCAGAAACAAGGGAAACAAAGTCTACAAATGAATTAAGTCCTTTTTTCAGCATGGAAACTGACAAGAGCAGACCCAGGCATGGCCGGCGGTCCCTGAAGTAGGCACATGGCTTAAAAAGGACCGCACATGCACATGGTCCTTCCCGATGGTGTGTGGCTCACAGGTACGGGGTTGCTCCTTCTTCCTCTAGTCCCCACGGGGAGGGAGGTGACTCTGGGTGTTACCATACAGGGTGGCTTTTTGGGTGTAGGGTGTAGGGTTCCCTCCTCAAAAATGCCCAAAGCACCTGGCACAGGCCTGCCTTGCTCTGTAGAGCAGATGGGTAAATACGTGGCCAAACGGCCTCTAGGTTTATGTTCATGGGCATGTGTGCTCCCGGTAAGACTGCACTTGGGTGTGTTTAAGGGGCGAGGAGGACTCTGTGGCTGACCACTGGGCCGACGGACAGCAGCTGTGTCTACAGGGCAGCAGCGCCCATCCTTATGTGGGCTTCTAGCGCTCGGACAGCTGCAATGCTTCCAACTCCAAGCCAGGGTGTGTTGGGGGAACGCGTCCACACAGAGGCAACTTCCACCAATCCGTTTCGCTATCCCCCCACATGCCAGGGAGAGCCAACCACCCCCTTTTCTTCTGCCCCTTCCATCTGCAGAGCTGGAGGAAGGGTGCCACACTTTGGACTGTAAGACCAAAAGGGAGCTGACAGGACATGCCAACACCCACAGTAACAATGCTGGTCAGAGTCGTGGATGGGGCAGCTGAGAGAAGACAGTGTGCAGAGAGACGCCTTTGAGACTTAGAAAGACCTGATGGTGACTCAAGGACAAGGGAGACGAGCTCGGCAGGGACCATCACAGAACCACAGGGGCACACACAGGAGACATGGAGCCCGCCCCAGGGGCAGGAGTGCCTCAGGAACTGTGGGTGGTGGGAAGGTAAACGGGTGTTTTTACAATTAGAGCAGGGTGTAAGTAACCCTGTTTTAGTCACCAGAAGGGCCAAATAGACAAGCTATTGGTTGAGACCCTTCTACTTTGCAGATGAGCAAATGCAGGCACCACATTTTCCTTTCCTTCAAGACCCTCACCGTGGTCTCCACAGGGCTTTGTGCATAGTGAGTCTGACACCAGTTACACTTCAAAACCAAAGCCAGAGAATGCGTGTGTGTGCGTGTGTGTGTGAAATGCTGATTATAACGTGTTCTCCACAGACATGACCGTGACCAGATGACATGCTGGGGTCGGGAAAAGGGTTCCTTTCTTAAAAAACACACTGCTTCATAGCTGATTTACAGTCAGCCTTCTTTGTTACAAAGTGTTGGTGCTCAGAACACCTGGGTAGATCCCATGAAACACTCCATCAACGAGCACTCTGTGCCACTTCCTGGGACTGATGTCACACCAGACAGGTGTGGTGTACAGTGCAAGTGTCCATATTCATTAAAGGCACAGTGACACGATGCCACAACACACCCCAAATAAGGAAGTATGTACCTGTATATTGAAAAATGTGTTTCTACACTCTGGATGTCACAAAACACAGCTTTTAAAAGCTTCTTTCATGTAGACCACATTCTTATATACGCTTTCCAATACAGAAGACAATGTGAGGTAACAGAATGTTCAGAACAGAAATTAGGAAATGAAATTAGAAAAGGCGTATCAGGTAAAGTAAGTGTTTTTTAAAAAAAAAGAATTCTTATAACAAGAGGCAGAAGGCGGGATGTAAAATGCCAGAAGAGCTGCCCCCTGATAAGCATGGTCATGACTTTCTTTACTTTCCTACATGCTCCAAATTTCCTTAATGTAGACTACCTTAATAATCAGAGAAACACCCAATACATATTGTTTTAAAAGAAGAAACTGGGGAGAAAACTGATTGGAAACATCGGACGAGGGGAGTTCTACCCAGACTCAAATCTGAAATGAGCAAAGGAAGCAGGGGTTCTGATTGTAATTTCTTTGCCCTTTTTGGAGATGTGAGAAATGCAGGATTTGGTTCACCAGTTCTAAGGACAAAGATGTGGTCGAGCTCATGGCAAGTAGAAGCTAAAATAGGGCTTTCAGTGCCAGGGGACTAGGTTCCTGCCTCTTTGTAGCAGCCACCACATTTATTCCCCCCAAACCATCTGCACCCCCTGGGCCCGTCATCACTTCTGAGCGACCCCAGGATCTGGTCCTGGTTGGGGCTTTTTACCAGCAGGTCTGTGGTCTGATCCTGACGGCTCTGCCTGCCCTCAGCGCTCTGAAAGCTCACCTGTTCCAATGTTTACCTCGGCAGCAAACTCACTTTTTTCCTCGGAAGAAACATTTCCTTTTGAAATGTGACCACCATCAGCAACTCTGGCACCCAGTCACCTGGACCTCTGGGGGTCGGTGACATGTGTCACTGAATTTTGAAAAGCAGCAGAAAGTCATCGTACAGTAAGGCATGTTTCATCAGATTCCAGTATGAGGCTTGAAACAAGTATGCTTAGTGCCTGATAGTTTCAAAACATTCTCACGTGTGTTGCTTCATGTGATCCTTACATTGGACCAGGGTGGCGACCTGATGGGTCTTAGCATATCTATCTTCAAATGAGGCATCTGAGGCTCAAAGAGGTTAATTGTGGCCAGCCTGATTAAAACTCAGATCTTCCTTTTCCATTCTGAAGTAAGAGTCGGCCCTCTTTAAAGGGCTCATGAGAGCTCCAGACAAATCTAACAGCAGACAGCTACTGCCGGCAGAGAAGTCACACAGACCCTACTCAGAATGCCAGGCTGGATAAGGGACCTCCAGGGTGACCTGGCTGGGGATACAGTGAAGCCAGGACCTGAATGCAGGCTTTGCCTTCCTAAGTTGGGGTGCTCCCCACATGACGGCTTTGCTTCTGACCTGCTTGGACACCTCCTCCAGGCCCTGCCTCTTGTGTGGCTCAGGGCTGGCCCAGGACCCAGTAGGCAGGTGGGAGAAGAGAACAATCATATGGCAACTCCCCCTTCTCTACACTTGTCCTTCCTGTATTTCCATCTTCCTCCAACTTCTTCAAGATACTTCACCCAAAGCACCCCTATGCCCCCCATTAGCTAACTGGATGAGATGTAAGGCTGGCTGGACAAAAATCACCCCTCAGGACACTGATCTCGGGTGTTCATTGGAAATGTGCACAAACCCGACTTCAGTTCTTTTGGGAGGCAGAATCCTAAGGTCCCAGCCCTGAGCCTGGGAGGCAGAGAAGGAGAGGTGAGGATGGGATTACGAAGCCTGGAGGGGCCACGACAAAAGCCAGTGAACACCGGGGACAACATGAGCTGTGAGGGGACTTGGCCTCAGGCACCGCATCTCCGATTTAGTCACTCAGTTCTGGCTGCTTCTATTTCATCTACTGACTTCTTATTGGTGCTAAACAAAAAACAATTAGAAATACCTCATAAGGACAATGGGCTTATATTAAGGACAAATAAATTATATAAGGATGTTGGAGCACCTCGGATGCCACCTGGCACTGTGCTAGTTACACACCAGCCCTGTTTTCTCTAAGAGACAAAGCATGGAAGTGTTACGAGTTGGAGGCAACAGATGAGGGCAGTCACAGCAGGAAAGCAAGTTGGTGGGCCAGTCTCCAGGATGACCGAAGCAAAGGAAAGTGGAGAACCGGGAGCCGACCTGGAGCTCAGCAGCAGCCATGGGGATGTGTCTGGTGCTCAGGCATTCACCTCCCACTGGACAGGCTCCTGGTTGCCCTTGTTGGATGAAGCAGCCATCACCACAGGCTCCTAGCTGGAGGGGCAGCTGCAGCGTGGGGAGGGCCAGCTAGGGAGAGGTCCCAGCCAGAATGCTGCGTTTCCCCATGGAAACACTGGTCGGACCTAGAATGGCAGAGCCTAGTACTGTGCCCTACAGCCATTAGGAAGAAAATGGGCTTAACAGCTGAGCTGCCATTTATAACTGCACTTCCACATGAAAATACAGAATTCCAAATAACCGGCTCATAAACATCCTACAGTGTAATCCTGTTAGAGGTCAAAATTGCCCCTCAACTTCCCTTTGGAGATCCTGCAGCTTGTTTCATACACAAACCTGTAAAGTACCCCCAGGTTAGATGATTTCCCTTCCAGCTATACTTTCGGAAAATCCTGCACATAGGAAGACATTCTTTTTGACTCTGACTTCCTTTCAGCCTCTGAACAAGCTCCAAGGTGTCACAGGTAGGAAAGGGGCACGCTTACTTCTCAGGTGTGTTTTGGGGTCCCATTTTCCTGCCGCAGGAGCCAGTGTCCACGGGCGGCCGAGAGCAGGCCTCACCCTGCCTGGGTGGGCCTCCCCGCCTCACCTTGTTCTGGCAGTAATGCCGTCCCTTTTTACTGGTAACTGACCCAGCACGGCAGCGATGCCTTTTATTCATTTCATGCTACAGATACTACCAGAATTTCGTTCTTTTCCTAGGAAACAGCAGGGACATTGCCGCTCATGCCAAGCTCAGCCTACCAGATTAAACTTGTAGAAAGCCACAAGTTCAGGCTGGGAGAATTTCTTGGTGGTTCAGGTACAGGAATGGGGCTTTCACTGATTTTCTTTTCCGTGTCCTTCAGGTTATGTGGCCTGAAGAAAGGCAAGCCCGACCAAAGGTTTTGTTGACTAAGTTTATACTTAACTGTCCTGACTCCTCCACCTAGGAAACCTACTTGCTCAGTATCAACGTCATGACCCTGACGTGAGGCAGCCTTTGCACGGAAGGCTGAGGTGCCCAGCGCCACACCCAGGGGCAATGATCAACACTGCGGCCTGACAGGGAGTCAGGTTTGCTGGTTTCCAGTGCTACAGAGTGGTAAGCGGGCCTGTGATAGGGTGAAGGCTTGTGGTCTGACAGGCCCGGTGTACATACACAAGACAGGGCTGGGGACTGCCTTTTATTATAAAACAGTGCAGAATGGATCTCTAGACTGGGGTGGGGGGGGGGAATGAAGGACAAAAAAAGAAAACAGCATGTAAGAACTGAGCTCCGGCACACACACACATGCGTGTGCGAACACACACGCACACACACGTGTACATTCACATGCAACACTCATGCACACAGAAGAATGCTGGGGAATCTCAAGGATTGTAAAGTTACTGAGCAAAAACAGCCAGACTAATACTCAGACCAAACAGACAAGCCAAAATCTACCAACATCAAATTCAAGGGAGCAAACAGAACAGGAAGACCCAGAAGGAAGGGGAAGTGGGCAGGCATGGGGTGTGGGACAGGCCCCGTGCCTCCTACCCCAAGTCACCAGCAACAAGGAAAGACCACTTTCTAGCCGTTTATGCACATTTCTAAACCATTTGTGTTCTTTCAATTTCCTTTGGAGACAAGCCTAGAGGTGAGGTCTCTGAAAACTAGAAATTAGGTGTATATATTTTTAATTGAAAGTTATTCTGAAGAGATCTGGTTTGATCTAAAGATTTCTATTCATCTATCTGTCTAGTGTAACAAAATGTGGTGACTGGGCACTGTAGGGGAGCCTGCTCAGTGTCCAGGGGAGAAGAGGGAGGGGAGTGAGGTCACTTGGGGATGCTTCTTCTCTGGCCCAAGGCTCATTCTGTGTCCTCTAATGGTTTCTTTAGGAATCACAAGGTGCAGCTATGTGAAGAAAGGATCTGTATTCCATGTACTCTGGGCTCAAAAAGAGACTTAATATGGAGTTGGAGCCGTTATACAGGTAGCTGAGAGTCATCCAAAGACCCTCCAGAAACAACATAGTGTGATGAGCAGAGCACCGGGCGCCCGGACTCCTCAGCGCAGGACCTGACGCTGCCTGGAGCTTGTCTTGCCCACGGGAGACGTAAGACCAGCCCTGGGCACAGCAGTGGGGTTTCTGTGTGGCCTCTGTGGATGCATGAGCAATCAGATTCCACATTTCAGGCCTCAGATTTCAGAAGGGTAGTTTCTCCCCCAACTAATGAATATTACTAAGTGCTCCAAGCATGAAACATCAGCAGAAACTGAAAGGGACCTAATACTAGCATCTAAGTTTTCCTCCTGGAGCGTGACGGGAACAGGGCCAGAGGAACCCTGCCCTCTGCTTGTGGCACACAGTGACTCTCTGTGGAAGGGACAGTTCTCTCACGCTTCACGGGCGGAGCAGCGGCAGCCCCTCTGTGGTAAGCGGAACCCACAGGAGAAGTTTAAATTTTACACAGAAATCATAATGAGCTGAAAAAGAGAAAGTGATGAGAACCAAATAGCAGGGTGATAAGGTTTTTGAGGACGGGGTATTTTATAATTCAGAAGACACCCTGCATTTCTTCTTCGTATTTATTTCATTTCCCCCTGGAGTCCACGGACGTAGAAATGAAAACAGCCAACTACATTTTATCAAACTATGGGGATAAGGAAAACAAAACTAGACACATGAGGTAATCAGTGTGGCAACAGTATCTTGAAACAAGAGGGAAGGTGAATATAATTTTAAAGAAATGGGTTTTGACAGTTCCTTCCAGGAGATTTTGAATGAAAAAAAACGTTTTTCATACACCGAGATTCATTTAGAATGGACATAAACATTTCCCAGGGAGTGTTAGTGGGAGGTGGGAAAGAAGTCAAGGCCATTAGACAAGGAGCAGGGTTGTTAATTGCAACGTAAGCATCAGCCCTTTTACAGCCTCAATGGCCATGAGTGTCAAAGTCATGTCACACCAAAAGGTCTGGGCGCTGAAGGAGGCCGTGGGGTGTCTCTGTACTCTATACAGAGACACCACAACCCACCCCACAAGGCCGCCTCCTTACTGGTGGAGGGTCCTAAGTAGGAATCACAGAACCCGGCCTGTGGATTTTAAATGAATGGGCCACAAAGTGACTCTCTTAAAAGAATGAGATTATGGGGAAAAAATGAGAATGATTTCTGCCAGCTCTTCTGTTCCAAGACCACTGGTAGGCAAGGAGCCTGCAAGGGGAGGTGAAGAGGTCAGATTGCCCGACCAAGGATGCAGGAACCCAGGAAGGTGCCAGGGTGCCCCCTGGTCACTCTCAGAAGCAGCTGTCTGGCACTCCTTTTGACAAAATGGCAGCTTTTCAGGAGAGAAACTGCCCAGAGTCTAGAAACGAGACTCATGGATTGGTGTTTTCTAGAATCTAATACACATGGTGAGCTTTGTACAGCAAGACATCAAAAATGTTGAATTCATTTATAGTAGTGGTTTTCCTACTTTAGAGGGCATTTGAATCATCTAGAAGGTTTGTTAAAACACAGATAAGCAGACCTCACCCTTAGAGTTTGATTCAGCCGGTCTGGGTGGGGCCTGACAACCTGCATTTCTAACAAGCTCCCTGCTCATGCTGCTCTCGTCCAGGGGCCACACTCTGAGAACCAGTGCCTTAGATTTTTTCTGTCTTCACTGAAAAGAACTGCAAAGTCAGTCCCAAGACAGAGCAAGGAGGAAGGGATATTATTACAGGCATCCGTCAACGTAGTGTCAAGCTGGCGCCTGGGCAGAAATCACAGTGACACCATCCGTGCACCTGGGTCCCTCAGGGGGACAGGAGTGCACCCTACTGAAAATGGCTGAGCCTGAGTTCTTCACATGTTTGCTTCCTGCGTGTGGCTGGCAATGAGCTTCCTAGCGGATGTGACTCCCACAAACTGGGAGGGTGACCTCTAGGGCAGAGGTCACGTGGCGTGCGTGCGTAGATGCATGTGAGCACCTGTGCATGTGTACTGCCACCGCCAAACCACCACATGGTATTAGAAGGACCAGGAGGCAGATGCAAGGTTGACAGGTGGGGGCAGATGCACTCTTCTTATAGACAATTAAGGAAACTCCGGGCAGCAAAAGCTATCTGAACTCTCCCTGAGTGTGTGTAGCAGAGGGAAGGAGCTAGCACGCTGCTCCATTACGGCTGGAAAAGGGTCTGTGCTTTTGCCTTTGGTTACTGGGTTGGCTTCTTGTTGTTTGTGAGCTGGGACTGGGCAGAGGTGGGGAAAGGGTGTCAGCAGGGTTTGTCAGCACCAGGTGCCGCCATACATACCCCCCAGGTGCAAGTCGATGAGCTCGCTGTAATAAGACTCTCCCCAATAGTCTACAACAAGGAATTGGTGAAGAGAGTTACTGGGTCAGATCGCCCACCTCCCCACCACACCCCAAGCAATCAATGACAAGAAGCAAAAGAAACACACAGAGATCTGCAAGAGAGCGGAGAAAAACAGATGGAAAGCATGCATCTCTGTAAGTGCACATGTGTCCATGCATGCTGAGCTATGTACTTCCTGTTGGTGGTGGGGGGCCCACACTCAACCACAGGTGACAGAGTTAACAGCCAATAACAACATGATTCCTGTTTATACCTCTGATGCGTCGGACGAAAGGCCTTGGCTTTGCTGGGAATCCTGGCCTTGCTGGGATTCAATCTTATCTAACTAAGAAGATTTAAAAATATCAAGGGCGGATCAGGGGCTACTTCCTTCCTTAGTTTCTGAATATTAAAGCCCCAGTCTGAGGGGCTGAAGGCAGGACACGAACATCCTAAAAAGCTTGTTGCGGACACCCATCCTCAGGTCTAAAGGTACTCAGCGCTCTCCCGAGAACCCACATGCGTGACCCCAGTGGGGACTGTATCACACCCCTTGCAGAACCTCTTTTGCCCGACGGTTTGAGATGAAGAAGTCCCTGCTGCTTCTGGGATTAGCCCCCACTTCAGCTGCCTTCTCTCTAAGGCAGGAAACGAGCGGTGACTGTCTGCCTGAAGGCCGCGGAGGCTGGCTGGCTACCTGCACACCTAGCTTTTAGCTCCGTGTGGCTGGCCAGCAAGGGTATTATGCTCTTCCCGTGCCTGAGATGCAGAGCTGGGGACTTCCTCTGTCAAGCAGGAACAAGGTCACTGGGCTTGGGCAGGTGGTCCTCATCCTCCCAGAATCATGACACAGAGCACAGCACGAGTCGCTGCTCTCTCTCCCACTTCCCTCCACATCTCCCAATCTGAATGCTGATCCTGGCAACCTTTTGTTCCCCATCAGGGTTCCGCTTTCAAGAACGGACACCTCAGAAAGTAGAACGCAATCCTAGAATGGTTTTTCAACTCATGATCAAGGCTGATCCAGTGGTTTAAGTTTGAATCAAGGTTCCAGAAACAAAAGGGCTTTCCAGGTACTCTAGACCGAAGTCATGCCAGTCTCAATGTGGTCCTTGGCTTGAAGGCTCTGAACCTAACCTTATGGTCTGGACATTCATGAGCCTCAGACAATGTGAGACCAACAAGCCCATGTCAGAGCTCTTCTCTGAAAGGGCAGTTTGGCTGACTTGGCAGTCGGAACCCCCCGCCAGGTGAGACAGAACCACAAGCTGGCCAGATATATGCCCTCAGGACAGGGGCTGGCTAGCAGTGCTGGAAGATTTCAGACCACCATGCTCAACTAAGATTATCCAGGAGCAGCCAGGCTAACAAGAGCAAAGGAACAGCCAGTGTGCAGAGATTCGCCTCAGAGATGATCTCTGTCAAGTAGGAACAAGGTCATTGAACTTCTGACAATAGGCAAGCCTTGGATGTGATGTGCTTAAAATAAGAAAAGGAAAATACTACACTTGGAAATATATCTATGGTAGGAGCGATTATATTCTGAGAATTTCCCAAGTGTACCTTGGGGGATCTCTCAACGGAGCTACTAAAACCTGTCATTAAAAACAGGGCAGATGTGTATTTGGATGGAGATGTTGTGGTGAAGCCTTGCTTAGAAGAGAATGGACAAGCACGGTGGTTTTCAAACTGTTCTATGGAACCCTAGGTTTCCTCAAGTGCTGTTCCAGGGCTCCCCCAAACACCTGATTCACAAACACTTTAACTCACTTAAAAAAACCTACATAAGACACACCATGTTCAAATGTTTCATATGCCAACCTTTAACCCACTGAAGACCATTAACACATTCATTTGTGCTACCAGATAAACTGGTTTTTGTAAAGCTCCCAGGACCAAGTTTCGTCCGCCCTCTGTGTGCACTCCCTGTTAATGTCAGGGAAGAGGACACTTACACATTTATTTACATTCTGGCCTGCAGGCAGAGTGCCCATGTACAAGTGTACTTGGGAGTGTCCTGGGAGAGCCGTCGCTCAGAGAGACCCCGCGTCTCGAGCAGCCCATCACTGAGGTCGTCCTCCAGGTGGGGACCGTGCGTGTCATGACACCACAGCATAGTTGGTTTCTGTGCTCCCTGAATGTTGCGGAGGTTTTATCTGAGATCTATTCTTCATAAGGAATATGAACTACTGTTAGATTTGTTAGTGGTTCAAATGTGAAAACAATTTCCACTGCTCCACTTAAGCGTCAGGCTTCTAGAACATTTAACCCGCATACACGCTGAGACCTCAGGTAAGCTGTTAGAAAACTGTTACCATTTACAGAAAGTACGTCTGTGTAGCTGGATGTTCTGTATACCGCGCATCAGGTGTGCGCTGGGCTGAGGCACACCTCACTATAACCTGTATTTTCAAATTTATGTCTATTAACATTTTAGAATAATCATTTTTGATTTACATTTGAACTTATAATTCAGTTTGTAAAAAGGGTTCTATGCTAAAAAACAAGTTTGAAAACCACTGACTTAGATGAAATCCTGGTTGTATGTGCTTATGAAAAGATAATTACCTAACCAACTAGAAAGAGGAATTTTGGCAAAACCCTACGCCCGTCTTCAATGGTGCATTTCCTTTGACCCCTCGGCAGCCAGCAGCTAGAAGAACTGGCCTGAGGACATACACTGAAGCACTGTCACCAACCCAGAGTGCACGGCAGCCGGTACGTACATGAGCGCTTTATGCAAACCATCAACCCGGGGGCAGCTACCCGAACTCAGACCTGTGAGCAGCGGGCAGAACGTCCCCCTGGGGACTTGTGCTAATGAGGAAATGTAGCTGCACCTGCCTGTGGAGCTAGTCTGACTGTGCGCTTTCCATCTCAGCAGGAGTAGTCTGCAGGGAAAGGCTGGCGGGCCCAGGCCACCCTGATACTTTCTGCAGCATGGAAGGCAGTGAGGGCAGGGCCTTGTGAGCGGTGCACAGCATCTCTGGCATGTTTGAGCCAACACCCCCCCACCCCCCCTCCGGGGGTCAGGCTTCCCTGAGGAGGCCAAGTCAGGGCATGCAGGGCAGGCAGCAAACCACGGGGATGGTGGAGACACCACAGCGTCATTGGAAGCTGGGGACCCTTTTAGGTGACCATGAATCTCTACTCCTTGACACAGGGGCCAGTGCCTGCCTTGTAGTCACAGATCCCAGGCTTCTGACTTACTGGCTGCTCAGCAGTTCAAGTTTCTGCATTTTGTTTGGTGGCCCAGGCTTCCAGCAGTGAGCCCGGCATCAGACAAGGCACCAAACCAAGAACCTCACATCCTCACCTTTCTCCCTCATTCCCATCTCTTCACCTGCAGGTCATCACTGAGACGACTGTTAAGCTACAATTTCTAGGCCTGAAGGGCGTGGAAAGGAGACCACATCTGTGTGGCTCGACTCCCCCCATGTGAACTGCAGTCCTACAGAACCCCAGGAACTCATCTTGACACCAGGCATGTGTTATAAGGTCACTCTATTGGTCAGTTTTCCAGCAAGACCAGGCGGCAGCCACAAGCCCTATTCCTGGCTGCCTCTCACTGCCTCTTTGGTTTACAGACAGCCTGCCTACCAGGGGATGTACCACCCCACCCCTCTGCCACACTAGAATAAGGAAGAAATTAGGGGTCACTGCAAAAGTAGGTCACGGCTCTGCGGGGCATGTGCCCACAGGCTCTGAGCAGCCTGAGCAGGAGACGCAGCCGGAGAGCTGAAGGTAGCAGGTGGCACGTGGGAGGCAGGCCGGGGGCCCTGCTCGTGCAGTTCTGTGATGGTTCCTTGTGGTACAGTCTCCCTTACTCCCAGTTATTCTCTTCTGGAGAAATGACGGGGTGGAAAAGGAGGAGGAGGAAAGGAGGGGGCCCCAGTGCTTGCATCACCAGAGGAAGTGGACTGAGACTTCACTCTACAGTTAAACAGCAAGGCGTAAGAGAGGGCGGAACAACAGGCCTGGGCCCTGGGGCAGTCCCAACAGGGGTACTTTTCTTTCCTTTGCCTAACAGGAAGCCCTAAATTTCAGCCTGCTGGAAAAGAAGCTGAATTCCAGAGGAGGTGACGCAAAACCAGCCCTACCATGGGGGTTGGGTGGGGGCTCCCCTTGGAACAGAGCTCCTCACAAAGGAACCCTGACAGTACCTGCTTCACCACGGAGAGCCTTCTCCACAGCGACCCCTCTCTCCTCCAGCTGCCGCTGCTTCTCCTCCACCTGTTCCAGCTGCCGCTGGATAATCTATGGGAAAACAAAGCAGTAGAAGCATCCAACTTTGTCTCTTGTCTCCTAGCTTTCAGGAGGACAATAAACTACACAAACAGAGAGAGAGAAAAACAACTAAAGTAAGAAATTTGGAAAGGCCCTGGTCAATGGGCTCAGGCCTGGAATGTGAGGACCACATGTGTGTTCCACAGGCCCTGCTGCCCACGCAGACCCCGGGGCCCAGCATCGCCAGCCCCACGGTGCGTGGGTGCATATCAAGCAGTGAGCAACCCCCCAGGCAGGTCAGAGACAGGAAGTGGGTGTAAAGTCCTGCAGGAAGGATGACCCCCAGCCTCGGACCCTTCTGAAGGTGAGGCTGCCACAGCACCAGCAGGCGCTCTTGGGCAGGGCTGCAGACATCCTGTCTCCACAAGGTTTTAAAAAAAGAAAAAGAAATCTAGAATGGAGCCACCAGCCAGAATGTGACTGACCGCGTAGTGAGAAGTTCTTCCGTGACTGTGGGGAGTAACATGGGCAGAGGACGTGCAGCCCCCACAGGGGCAGCCAGTGCCATGTCACTGTAGAGAATGTGGTACAGAATAATGTGCAAGGAAAGGACTACAAGACTGGTGGGTTTTCATACTTGATGAAACATGCACTTCAGAGGAGTGCTCGCTGGTATTTGGATTTGCTGGCCATGTTTTCGTGGCTATACAGCTTTCGCTCAGTGTACTAAACTTTATGAATACGACTGCATATATGATTTCATTAGAAAAACCATATTGCATTGATATATTTTAATACTTCGTATGAAGAAATTACTTTTTGTCTCCCACCCCCCCACAATGTAGAATGACCCAGATCTATGAGGCCTGCAGACAGAGGACAGCTCTGAGCTCTAACCCCAGGCCTATCACGGGCCAAGGGGTCAAAGGTTGCCTCTTGAGAACAGTTCTTACAATTGAATGAATTGACTTTGCAGTGACTGTTCCAGAGTAAGGAATTTAGAAACTCCAAGTGTGGCTCTTCCTTTCCTACCAATAACGTCACAAAAACAAGGCTTGTGTAGTTGTTGCATCAAGCCAGAGGCTGTGGCCTGAGACTTCAGGGCTGTCATCTCAGGTAACGGGACACCCTATCTCCCTCTGCTCTGCCCTCATGGAGGATGAGGACAAGCTGGCTGGGGGGTGCTGCCCTGTGACCCCTGGGGAGCAGTGGTCCTGGTTTCACCTGGGCTCGATGCAGCCGCTTCAGTTCCTCTTGCTTGGCCTGTCTCCGAGCCGCCTTCTGCACACGCCGGGTCAGCTTGGCATTCAGTTCCTCCTCCGTGTATGTTCTTGGCTGGAGAGAAGGAGAGAGATTTCCTGAGGCGGGCGCAGCAGGCCTGAGAGGTTGGGCACTGGCAGCAGAGGCATGGACAGCACTGCCTCAGGCCGCAGAGTGCCCGCAGAGTGGACGGTGGGCCAGGGTGTGCGCAGATTCCCAGGCTGCAATGTGGCCAGAGCGTTGCTGGCACTGGTCCCTGCTGGAGCCCTAAATGGTACAGGGGACACCTCAAGCTCTCCAAGTGAGATGCTGTCCTACTGGAGGCACAGGAGGCTCAGTGGGGCCCCGCCCACTAGGGAGTTAACATGACAAAGGGACATATGCTCCTTTATCATTGACATCACCTGTCTCCCACAGAAGGACGTCTCCTCTTTTTAAGACTTTTGGGGGGTACAAATTTTGGTAAAATGTTCCCCATGCTTCCTGCTTCTTAGGAGGCAAAGAAAAAAAGAAAAATCAGGATCCTCTCATTTTCTTATTTGGCATCAAAAGCCACTTTCTTCGTACGAGCGATATTAATAAGGTTCTTTTAAGAAGTAACATTTGAATTAGGAAAACAGGGTTGCTTCTACTTTAAGCCTGAGTGAGCCCCAAACTAGCTAACAGTCTGAAGGAGCAACTATGGGGGGCGCCTGGACTGACCCTAGGGTGAACACCCCGGGGTCTGCACAGAGGCCACAAGAGGCCATTGAAGGGCAGGAAGGGAGCAGTCTGGCAGGGCATTTCAGCCAGTGCCATCAAGAACCAAGGCGGCAAGTGGCCAAAGCCAGGGCAATTCCACCTGCACATGTAGGTTTGAGGTGCAGGGAGTGAGCAGTGCCCATAAACACAGGGCAGGCACCGAGAGGCAAACGCTGGAGCCTCGATTTATAACGTCTTCTCTATTGCCTCCAAGAAAATGAAAAAAGGAGACTCTATAGACTTTACAGGAGACTTCAGGGGTGCATTCTAATAATCTTTATTCCAAGAGCTCAAGTGACAGTGGAGAACCAACTGAGCAGGTGGTTAAGGGTGTCGGTGGTGCTTTGATGTCCTAAGCATTTCACCTCGCAGACCAGGGAGCTGAGGGCTTGTGAGTTGCCCACTCCCGCAGTGGCCAGTCCCAAAGAGGCAGCCCTGTCCCCCCCAGGCACTTGGAGCAACATCACCACATGCACCTCGGCCAGCAAAGAGCAGGGTATGTCACCCTCCTGTCGAGACACAGCTAAAGAAGGTTCTGCCGGTGCACGCACGGACGCAGTTAGTGAGGATGTGGCTGGAGGGCCAGGGCTGGGGCTGCCCGGTGTTAATCACAGACACGCATGCAACAACGGTCAGCCCGTGAGAACAAGACAGTAAGCACTACCTTTGATGGATATGACCTCCTGACCGCCAAGGCGTGTGGCACAGAAACCGACTTTAAGGGGATGGCAACGGAAAACAAAACAGAACAGTAATAATAACAACAATTAAAAATGGAACACAGAAATGGAGCCAAACCAGAAGTTTAAAACAAACACACAGACTGGAACACAGGATTATTTCTCACGCGTCACACAGGGCTGCATAGATGAGGGACCTGGGTGTGGGCCTTGCAGCTCCACGTAGGTGAGTCCGTCTAACTAAGGCCTGGGCTTGCTTTTCTACCGAGAAGACAGCTTCTCTCTCACCGTGCCCCAAACCTTCTCTTTTCTCTTCTCAATCTCCCTCGTGTATAAGTTGAAACTGTTTAAATGTTTAAATGTATGGTTATAGATGCTATTTCTTCGTTAGTAACCCACTTGCTTGTGGAAATTCAGATTGCTTGCCCCACCTGAATGCTACAGGTACTGAGACAGAGCACAGATGGTGGGAAACTCCTGTCTCCAGAGACACAGACAGACACAGAGCGAGCTGAGTATCAACCTAACGTTCTTGTCCCAAAGGCTCTTTACTGGCAGGGTTCCTGGATGGGGTTGGGGGGTCCAGTGGGCCGCAGCAGCCCTGGGATGCTTGATTGTACACAGTGAAAGGGACCTGAAATAGCATAAATCACTGATATTCGTCAAAAATATTCCAGGCAGTAACTGCAACCTCTTCTCACTGCAGTCAGCCTTGCACAGCTGCTCAGAGAAGTGAGGCTAGTGACACTTGTTCTCTGACCGCTCATCAGCCCTGTTACAGGGTTCGAGGCAGGCAGGGAGTGAGGCTGGAGGGCTGGAGGTGGGCAGAGCCTCGGGACGCACTGCCCCCTGGGGCTTCTGCTGCTTCTGCAGCAGTGGGGACCCACTAGCGGGGTCTGCATTTCGACAGCGTACTGGCCTCGAGAAGAATGGGCTTGCGTCCTAGTGGTGACATGTACCTTTGTCCATGCAGATCCCACCGCACCTGACTCATCTCTCCTACCCAGCACCATGAGGAAGAACTACATATTGGAACAAGTCAGTTAAAGGAAAAGGCAGCTGGTTTCCCCAAGCAGCATGTAGAAAACTCCACAAGAACTACGTAACTACAACGGAAGGAACAGTGCTCAACATCTGTACTTGGCTGAAGGAAAAAGTAAAAGGGGTGGTGGGGGAGAAGTACTGACTTGGTAGAGGCAGCGACCAGAAGCATGAGATGGCGACACATTTGTGCTGTGCCAGCTGTGCCAGCTGGAACCAACGCCGGGGCAGCGAGTGGGGCAGGGCCTGCCCGAGAGCAGTGCATGAGCCCCCAGCTCAGCCACGTGGTCAAGAGGCCGCCTTACTTGTATTTAGTCAGATTGAGGCAAAGAAAAGAGGTAAACATGGGTCATCTCTTGTTGGTAAGGCTATAAGGTGATTTTTAAAAATCTGTATTATCTTAATTTTTCTATACAATATTTTAAATCTTTTTTTTTTAATGTCACAATACTGAAGCAGTGGTTTCACCGCTGCCTCACTCAGTGTTGTCTGTGACATGAGGACCACACCCCTGTGCGGCGGCAGGGCACCAGGGCAGGGGCACTGCCAGCACAAGGCTCCCTCTGGAGCCAATCAAGCCCCTGTCACTTCAGGAGTCCCCACACTCCCCTCACTTCTTACGCGGAAGATTTCCAACCCTCCGGAACAGTGGAAAGAGGACGACAAGGAGCAGCTTCGCCAGATTCGCTCAGTGTCAGCACCTTGCACACGTGATACGCACTTCGCGCGCCATCTTCTTTCCTCACTCATTCACGCACATCGTGGCCCTTCAGCCCAACAACCCCAGTGTGTGCTTCTTGGGACGGAGACACTTTGTCACCTGACTACAGCACTTCAAACAGCTTCCAAGGAATGCAGCATTGCTGTGACAACATAAGGTGTCTGTCACATTATACTGTCCATGATCAAGTCACCTCAATTGTTCCCATGTGTCCTTTGTGGCTGCTTTTGTTTGCTCTGTTTCCCTGACTTAGCTCCCATTCCTAACAATGTAGAGTACCTCGCTCCTGCTCGGCCGACCCTGCACCACCATGGGAGTCGGCTCAGCACTCTCAGGCTTGGCTTTGTCTTTATGTCTCCCGACAGGGCCTCCAGCAAATGGCTCCACCTCTGTGGGGGAACGT
The DNA here is from genome assembly GCF_036562045.2 of Rhinolophus sinicus. Lineage (NCBI taxonomy): Eukaryota > Metazoa > Chordata > Mammalia > Chiroptera > Rhinolophidae > Rhinolophus > Rhinolophus sinicus. The sequence continues at coordinate 109,649,931 of NC_133752.1, read as the reverse complement.
GAGGTGCTGGGATTCTAGGAGTGGGGTCCATGACCTGTTGTCTTTCACGTAGACAGGGAGGGGCTCCCTGTGTGCCCAGGCCTGCAAGGCCCATGGAGAGACTGTGGTCAGTGAGCTGTGATACCGAGATGATGGCCTTGGCATAGCTAGCTTGGGCAGCCTGCCACTCAGCATTTTGCCTAGACATACAGTGGACATACCTGACCACAAAAGCAACAAGAGATGTAGGTTTGTGACCAACATGACATGAGCTGGCTGAATGTCTGCAGGTCTGCACTGAGGCAAAGTGAACCTTGGACCACACCGTCCTTCTTCCCAGGCCCCCTCAGCACCCCTGGCAGTGCCAGTCCCCAGGGTCAGGACGTGTTTAGGGACCCACATACATAAGCAGAAGGCATCTTCAGTAGGACTGACGCTGCTGTCTGGGAGAGCAACACAGGGAGCACCTGACAGGAGTGGGGGAGTGGGGATACAGGACCCCAACTGTAATTTAGTGTGGCCTGGCCAGGACGTGCGGACTCTGCACATGGCTGGTGTGGGATGGGAGGACTGGCAATCAAGGTGTCCTTCTAGGAGAATGGACAGAAAAAGATCTGGCAGGGCCAAGGGGAGGTAAACAAATCAATGAGATGAGAACTAAAAGCTTGGTTTCCTCTGGCTTGCCAAGTTGTCAAAAGAGGAACTGGACCAGCCTAGGAGGGGACTGGAAACAGGCCGCAGACACCATCTTTACTGAACAGGCACGTGCAGGACTCAGGCTCGCCATGGCCTCCCCAGAAGTCGACGGAGAGGGCAGGCTTGCATCCAAGGCCTGGGAAGCCTTGTAGAGATGGTACAGGGTGTTCTGGGAAATGTTTTCAGTCAAAAAGGGAGCTGACGGCAGCTGGGCCGTCACCTTGGACAGGAGGATGAGCGTGTGCCCCCGGCTAGACAATGGAGACGGGGTAGGAAGGCTACCCCTGAGCCTCACGCCACTGCTGCTGTCCTTTCTGGACTGCAGTCCCCACCCCACCACTGTCTCTGAGACACACATGCCCTGTGAGAACTTTCTCTTATCCCTCTCCCTCTTCCACCTTCAGTGTATCTAAACAAAGCTGCAAGAGCTCTTAAAAATCAAGAGTCTGAACAAATACCCAACAAAGGCTACTGATGAAGGAACCTTCACACTGAGGGTCTGCTTCTCAGGAGAGCTGAGTGGCCACACTGTCTCCTGAGCCTGGAGAAGGGAGAGGGGCCAAGTCAGATCCATAATGACCCATTCCGCACAGAACCCAGGCCAGTTTCCTGGTCCAGTTCTTGAATGGCAAAAATCCCCTCTACTCTACAAATGCACAAAGCAGGCAGGACGACAGGGCACCTTCCCCAGTGACTGGGTCCCTGTGCCAGTCTTTGCTGGGTACAAGCAACCTTTTGCTGCCACTCTGGGCACTGGCGTATGCTACTCCATGTGGGACTTCTGAGGACAAAAGAATGAACGGATAATGCCAGCTGCTTCCTAAACAGAGAGGAATCCTGGAGCACGGGAGATCTGTCTCCACAAGAACTGAACACAGGAACTCCTGCCATGAAAGCAATAACCTTCAGCTGCTCACTGAAAATGCCTGAGAGAAGACGCTGCCGTGTCTTCTCCCTGGATGATGCTGAAGCCCAAGGAGGGTGCCCACACCCACCCCAGTGTCGGGATTTGCTTTTCCTTCCTCCACCTCATCAAACACCGACACTCAACAGAGCACAGGAGTCAAGGTCCTCAACCCCCTGACGCCCCCCTGCTGACCGGGCCTGCATACCTCTCGCTTAGACTTCTGGGAGGCCCTCTCAAGGACATCATCACTGGAGAGGTCAGAGTCCTCGGAGAAACTCAGCTGGCGCCGGAGCTGCAGCTCTGAGGGGATGGGAAGAAGGGGCAGAGTGAAGACGTGAGCAGCCTGCCAGTACCGCAGCCTTCCCGACGGCAGTATCCACACGAGCAGCCCAGGGGCATGGGCTGTAGGTTTGACTCCTTTCTAGTTTAAGAAAGTCTTCTGCCATATTGAGTGCTCACATTCATCCAGGCAGAAGCGAACGGACACTGAAGAGATGGCACCCACAGACAGGCTGCCTGGACCTGCTGGCAGCACTGCCCTCCTCCAGGGCAGCACAAGCTCAGGTCGTGCACACACCACCCGCCTCCTTTGTCCCGCTTCAGGCTGCTTTTCAGAACTGTTCTAGGAAGTGCAGTTCGCTCTGTGAACTCACGGTGTAGTGTCCTTCTCCCTGCCCCGTCAGCTCTAAGAACCCTCTGGGTGGGGAGCAGCCCAGGGGAGGGGACTACTGGAGAAGCACACGACTGGAGGACGGACACCTCCGCTCTGCCCCAGGAGGGCCCCTGGGTGCTGACGTACCTGCTCTCACTATCGGGGACGTCCTGAGCTTGCCAGAGTCCCCGGTGGCACCACTGGAAGGGGTGCTGGAGCATGACTTGTGGTCGCCCTGCTTCTTCTTGTCCTTCTTATACCCAGAGAAGACTGACTTCCACAGTGACCTGGGCTTGGCGGCTGCTTCCCCCAGCAGGCTGGGGCTGGGCTTCTCTGAGGACCGGACCTCACTTTTGGACTTCCTCTCCTTCTTGTTTCTGCGGGGGGAGAAGAGGGACGATCTCTTCTTGCTCTTCCCACTGGAGCCCTCAGATGAGGTGACTGAGCCATCTGGGCCCCCCGAGTCCGATGGAGGGGAGAGGATCTCCTCACTAGTGGCTTCGTGCTTTAGAGTGGGCTCCCCAGGGCCTGTGTGGACCAGGTGTTTAGGGGAGTCGAGGCCGAGGGCTTTGCCCTTGGAGGGTGTTGAGGAGACTTTGCGAGAATTGCCTCCTGGGGGCCTGGAGGTCCCAGCTACCATTTCCATGTCCTTCATCCGACTCAGCTGCTTGGCCATGGCGTCTCTCAATGCCTGGCTCTTCACAGACTTCTCTCTGGCTCGCATGCGCTCCTCAGCCAGCTCCTTGGCTTCTGGAGAGACCACAGGCAGCACCCTTTTGTGCGGCTGGAGCCCACTCTCCAGAGCAGGCAACCTACCGTTCTCCTTGGCTGGGGGTGTGTGGAGGGGCTGCTCGGAGCGGGACCAGCAGGAAGGGGGTGTGAAGAACTTCTCCTGCAGACTCGCGTCCTCAGTCTTGTCATCATACGTGTCCTCCACGTCATCGGCAAAGGGGATCTCATCCACACTCTCTACAAATGACTTCCGTACCTCCTCTCGGGGGAGCTGGGCAGGCTCTCGGGGGGGCCGCATGAAGGTGGCAGGTGGGGGGGGTGGGATCACAGAGGTCTTGGGTTCGGTGTCCTTATGCTCATGTGTCTGATATGGCCTCCTGTGCAGAGTGGCGGGCTCCTCGTCCTGGGGTGGGGGCGGGGGTGGGCTCGAGGGTGGGGTGAGCATGGTGGAATCGGACGTGTTGAAGCTCTGGCTGCCCAAGGTCTTCATGTTGGAGGAGCTCCCGTGAAGGCCCAGCCCGGAGCTGCTGGACAGGTCTCTCCGCTCCTCGTGGGAGCTTTTCAGCTCTCTGTCAGACGGGGACTTGGGGGTCAGCAGGGAGGGCTGGTCACCATCTGACTTAGGCAGGCCCAGCCTCTTAGGAACGGGGGGAGGTTTTAGAAGATGGAGCCCCTCACCCTGAGGGGACTTGTCGACCAAACAGGATTTTAGGGACACTGGCTTCCAGGAAGGTGAGGGGAAGCCGTGCGCAGGTCCCTGGCTCCGCTCCACGGGTGTGAGGCCGAGGCTGCGGCGGATCTCGGCGCTCTTCATCCAGAACTCGGCCACCAGGTCGCTCCGCTTCAGGGCCTCGTCCGCAGCCAGGGCGCTGCCCAGTCTGTCCTTGGTGTCCCCTTGGTTACTCAGGGGGAGGGGCGCCAGGGGGGTGGATGTTTTGGCTGGAACAGGCTGGAAACATATCGGGGACTTGGTGGGTGATGGGACAGTGGCCTCAGAGGAAGGCTGAGGTTGGGAGCAAATGGGGAGCGGGGTGGGGCTGGGGGTGGAGGTGGCCAACGGGGACAGGCCCTGTGAACTAACTGGGGAGGCAGGTGTCACGGCCTCTGGCAGAGCCACTGGCTGTGACCGGATAGGAGAGTGCACAGCTTTCTGGCCAGAGGGACATTCTGCTATGGGGACCAGAGGCTCTGGGAATAGGCGCTCCTCGGGAGATCTCATCTTGGCAGCCACAGAGGTGAGTGGGATCCGGACCCCCTACAGGAAAGGAAGACAGATGGAAGCTGCTCAGAGGGCAGGGAGCTAACAGCCAGCAAAGATCCCTTGGGGAGCTCCCTCTCAAGGGCCTGTGCTTGCTAAAATACATGCCTCTCTCCATCCTTAAGCCATTATTCAAATGGTACAAGGAGAACCTTTCTCACTTTCTGTAATTTTTAGACCCCCGTACTTAGCTGAACAGCCTCAGCTTTCAGGGATTGGTCCATGTAAAACACACCCTACGTTCTGTGTGCACTGACGTGAGTGCTGGCCAGAAGACACTAATGGGTTCAGCTCTTACTTCCCCACCATCAGCCCCAAGAGCTCCAAGATCTCTGAGGTACGAACATGGTGACCAACAGTGTAAGAAAATTTAGAACAGTTCTTTTTTACAGTCTTGATTACAAACTGCCCTCCCCAGCAAGTTCAAAGACCCAGATCCTGCATTCTCATACCGCCCCACCCACGTGTCTCGTCAAGTTCCTCCATTTCACAGAAGAAATCACCAAATTCATCTTGCTTCTTAGAATCCCAAAGACCAAATCAAGCAGACCTGGTCTTGAGTTTGGACCTCTCTCTCTCATCTCTCCTCCAGAAAGTATCTTCCAAAACATGTTTCCTGGGACACATTGTTACAATCTATTTAGGGAGCATTCATCAATGTGTGTGTAATTCACATACCACTGGTAATCTGGATAAATGTTTTTAACTTTAAAAGTCATAGTTCATTTTAGCATAATATTAAGAAAATGCATCTGTCATATCAAACTGATGATTTTTCAAATATTATTGCTTTAACATAAAAATAAACTTATTTTTAAAGAGGTGTGGTATGTGGACATGACAATGGTGGGTGACTCGGGTTTGGGGTTGGTGCAGACCATGGTTAGGGACAAGCTGCTCAGGCCGCCTTGCCCACATGGCGAGGACTGAGCTGGACCCAAGGCCACTCTTGTTTTCAACAGCCCCTCTTAGCACAAGAAACCAAAAAACAAACAAACAAACAAAAGGCAGGGTGGGGCTCACACCCAGGGCCCTAATATGAAATCAGTATGTCTACTCAGGGTCCCGTCAGCTGTCACCCACAGTGAGCCCGAACTCTTACCTCTGCCGCGGGGCTGTGCACTGGGGGGAACAGCACAGCTTGTTCCTCAGGGGACGGGGTGGGGCTGGAGACTTTGGAGGGACCTGAAAAGAAGAGACACAGGGTTGATGACAAGAGGAAACCCACTCCCACCGAGGGCAGCTCCCCCAGCCAGTTCTGTAGCAGGTCGCACCTGCAAATGGAAAGGGAACGTGCTTCGCTGGGGCTCTGTATGTAGCCTCCGTGTGTCAGGGATGCTGGCTTTTGGCACATGTGTGGTCTGTGTCCAAAGCTTTGAGATATGGCACTTTCATGGCCCCAAAGAGCACACAAAGGGGGCTGTGGGTAAAGCCACGTGCAGCCTGTGCGCAGGGAGGGGAGGCCCCTGGAGGCTGATATACTGCTGCTCCAGGTCCTGCGCCCTTGTGTGGCTCGCAGCAGGAGTCCTGGGAGCAACTTTCCTGTGACAGGGACTGACCTCTCTCATGGCACCATGGTGTGGAAGGAGGCTGCTTCTCCTCGTTTTCTGGGACCCTCAGCAGTTCCGCTTCCACCTCGGCCTGGTGCTGCCTGCAAAGCTCCGTCTCGGCATCTGATGGGCCGTCGTCAGACCAGTGCTGATCTGGCAGAGGGAAGGTAGGACACAGAACCTGAGCGAGGCCACATTCCTTTCCAGTCTCGTGTTCCTCGGAGAACAGTACGACTGCTGCAGGTCTGAACCCGGCTCCTTGCCCCAGCTGGGCCCTGCCGGCTGGTCCCCATCCAGCTTCTGACACGCAGCCAAAGGAACATCGTCTTCTGTGACACGCTACTCTCTTTAATGCCCATGGTGCTCCACTTTCTTCTGAAATACAGCCAGGTGACACATGGCGGGCCAGGGGGTGTGCCTGTGAGGCCAGACCTTGCTTCGGGCGCCCACCGCCCCACCTGTGCTTCTCCTGTTAGCGCTTCTGGGCCCTGCCACCCACACCACAGCCGAAGCCGGTGCCCCCTCAGTGTTGCCTGGAGTGTCCCTCCCTCCCCTCTCCTAGTCTAGACCCTGCCCCTATGTCTCCCAACTAACCAAATTACAATTCTTACAATACCATCTCCTTGTATCTGGTTTTCAGAGAGCATCTACTGGATTGAAGTCTGTGTATAAAGCCTCAAATCTGCTCCGTTTCTCAACCACAATTAATGAATGCAGGGTGAAATGACACACATTCAAGTTAGTGGCAGAACAAGGACCGAACCAGGAGACCTACCAGCTGCCTCCCCTGAGTGCCCTGCTTTTGTTTAATGTGTATTGTTTTTAACTTCCCTGAGTCTAAGCACTCTTGCCTGTCCCCAGCAGGGAGCAGGGTGGTCACCACGGTGGAGGGGGAGGCTCTGGGGGTCCCCATACCATCGTCCAGCTCAGCACCAGTGTCCCCTGTGTCCCCATTCTCTGCTGCCTCCCCTTCTATCTCTGCCGGCTCCGAGTCCTCATCTTCCTCCAGGTCATTCTCATCAAATGGGACTGTAAAGCAGAAACAGTCAAAAGAAGGAAGAAAAGGAAAGACAGGAGGACAGCCAGAGGACAAACCCTGAAGTGTCTGGATTTGGACCCCCAGGTGGAGTCCGTTAGACCTGGACCCTTCCTGAACACCTGAGCCTCGCATTTCTCGACCAGCAGGCCAAGTGGAGGCAAGAATAGCTCAGGGCCAGTCGTCACTCCTCTTCTTCCAGAGGCCGCTAAGAGCCCCAGTCTGAGAAGTACAGAGGGAAACGCTGCTTTTTCAGGCCCAGGCCCAGCAGATACCCAACTGCAGAGTTAGCAGCAACAATGGCTTGTAGGTCATGTGACTGCTTCCCGTGCCACAAGCCATTCAATACAATTAGGGGGACAATTTCTAATTTCTATCAGTGATGAGAAAACGGGGGTCCAGACAGCTGAGGTAACTTTTTATGGCCACATTGCTCAACCCAGCAGTGGCAGTGTCACACACAGTTAAGTCACTGTTGGAGTGACCAACTGGACCCTCTAGGTCACTGCACCTCCTCAGCTGGCAGAGGTAGCACCATTGCCTAGGGTAATTTAGAGGAATACTTTTCTAAAGCATAATGGAGAGGGTGATGGGATATGTAAAGTTCAGTTTCCAGACTCAAGACCAGCCCTCAATGCTGCAAAATAAAGCAAAGCACGAATCAACTTCATTTCTCTTGAGTAATCAGCTCCTACACCTACACACACTCTCACACACACACACACCCCTACTCATACACACACATATACCTACACATACTCACACTCACACCTGCTTCCAACCTCTGCACACTTAGATAGAACTTACACTAACAGTTCGGAGTAAGAGAAGTCAAGAAAGCCATGAGCCCTGCTTTAAAGGTGCTGTGAAATACCAGTGTTACCCATCTGTCAGGGGTCCTGAGAGCTTCTTGTAGGTTCTAAGCGCAGCCACCTTCAAATCCTTCTTAAAGGTTTTCATTTCAGGAAAAGGGGTTATGCTCTGGCTGCATATGCAAGAGCCTGAGGATGGAAGCCCAGGAGAGGCCTGTCGGCAGAGGAACCAGCTGTGGTCAAGTTGGACAGATTTCCTACAAGGCTGAGCTGAATGCAAGAGGATAGCCACGTAACGAGCAGGTCATTCTCACAGGCCTTCTGAATCCACATCCCGGCACCATAAGGACGTACAGACCAAACATGGGAAAAACACTTTACAGTGGCCATTGAGGTCAGTGTACAGTGAAAATCAAGGGAATGCTTGCCTTTGGGGGAGGGGAGAAAGGGAAGGGACACTTTGAAGATGCTGGTAGTGTTTTATTTCTTGACCTACGTGGTAGTTATATGAATTTTTGCTTTTAATAATTCCTGAAGCTGTGCACTTATCTCATCACCCCTTGTGTATACTGAGCTTACTAAAAATAAGGTGCTGGTTCATATTCAGTTTTGGAGAACTGTCGAAAGAGGTTTGGGGTGAGTCCAGGTTCTGGGGAGAGATGGGAGAGTTCCACAACAAGTGCTAGGCTGGCAGATGGGGACGGTCATGTTCCTGTGCAACAGCACAGCAGCTCACGGAGCGGGCAATGCCCAGATGCCTTCCTATGTCAACGGCATGTGTCTGGGAAAGTACTGGCGGGAATGTACTTCCACAGGCTTAAACCTCTGTGTGGTAACATCTGTCGGTCATTCAAGGAAGTCAGTTCAACACCAGGGTGTGGGGCTCCTGAGGCACAAACAAGTCTGTGCTCCTCACACCTGAGCTTTCTGAGAGCAAGTTCATCGTGGCACCACACCCCTGCTCCCCTAGAACCTTCCTCCTTCACAGTCACCCCAACCCAGTGGGAACAGCACCTGAGCCAGCATGGCAAGGGCCCATTGTGCCACCACATGTGCTCAGATGGCTCTGTGCGAGCTGGCATCGAGGTGGCAGTTGCACTGCTGATGGCAAGTACACAGGAAGTTGGCCCAGGGCACCCGTCCGGCCAGCATGAGGACCGCTCACCGGCTGAGCTCCACCCCGGCCTGGCCCCTCACCCTCACGTGCTTCTCCTAGTTCAGAGCTTCTACTAAGTGCCGTCGGTCAGAAGGGTGAGAAGCCTACCATCCTCGTGAGCTCCCTGGGAGGAACAATTGTCACACACATCAAAACAAACAAGTGAGGATGTCAACACAGCAGCAGCCGATGCTGAAAGACAGACGCAGCCCAAGGGATGGAGTTGGGGGTTAAATCTGGGTTAGGATGGAGTGCAGGGTGCTAGAAGCGGCCACACACTATGGAAGCCAGGAATCTGTGCCACACTTAGCTCCTGGTTTAGCTCAGCTCCCAGCTGGGAAGTCCTGACACCCCAGCCTTGTCCAATCATCCTGGGGATGCAAACTAACTAGGAGAGAATGACCAGCAGCTTCTGTGCACAGAGCTGATGGCCTCTGTCCCGCACCCTGGGGCTCTGCGGGAAAGGACCTCCTGCCTGTGCTGTGTCCGTGGCCCATCAGGGCAGTGGGGTGCACTGGTAAGGGGCTGGTGGTACGATCCACGAGCTCCAATCCCGCCCATCCACAAGTAACCGCTGGGGCACTACTGCTCTTCTTCGAGTGGCATTTGGGATTGCACAGAGGCCTTTTTGGTTGTCTTATGACTGGGCTGGGAGTGGAGGTTGCACTATGACATTTAGAGGGCAGAGGCCAGGATGTCACACGCTCGCAATGGAGAGAAGCATTCTGCCCCAAATGCCAGGAGTCACCTCGTTGAAAAACGCCTCTCCAGGAAAGTTGAGGAAGGATAGCCAAGGTTCTCAGCTATCTGTCGGCCTCAGCACTTAATGAGAAACCCGCACCTTGGTCTGAAGACCCAGCTGATGCTACACATGCTTATGATCAGCCTCTCCCCCTGCTCTTAGCTGAACGACATCTGCCAACCCCCGGCTCTCCTCTTTTCACTGCTATTTCCCATAAGGCCCCCTGAGTACTGACTGCCTCTTTCTCTGACACTTTGGTAGGTTTGTGGACTATTAACTCATTTTCTCCTTTCACACTCAATTTCTCCAGAGTTTAGATCTCAGTGCTAAAAATGCTGCTTCAGCTTTGGGCTTGACCCAACCTCTATTAATTAAACAAATGTCCATCTGTCCTGTCTACACTATTGCTTATCTCTGAATCGTCCCTGAAGGGCACGGGGTGCGTGTCTTGTCCATGCAGGACGGCTGCCGAGTGAGGTATGCACGTGCCCCATCCCCACCCTTGGCATGCACGAGCGGCAGGGCCAGAACTCTAGTGTTAAGGCACCAGCAGAGCTGCCGAGAGACTTGTTATGGTGAGTGGGGAGAGAAGAAACATCACCAGACTACCTCCGGAGACCGTCTCCAGCCAGGCCTGTACTGCTGCACGGCGTATGGAGGGAAGGTCAGGCACTGAATTTAAAACAGACGATAAATACAAAGTTACACAGGAATAAGCGTTCCTAGTGAGGAGAGTCAAGTCATCCCTAAAGTCCAAAACAGAAGAAAAACCGAGATGATGTTATAGCCAGAGGCTTGTCCGGCACTGACGAGGGAAACAGGCCCATTGCAAGCTTCTGTGATCAGTATTCAGGACGAGGAATGGAGAGAAAACACAGGGAGGGTCATATGGGCTTGGGCCGCAGAGCCAGCCTCATGGCACAGGCCAGTCTGATGCCCCTGGCCAGCAGGGTCTCTCGCCTCCATTCCCGCAGAGCTTCTGGGTGGACTTACATTGCTGTAAAAGTATTTAACAGAGGTTGGTCTTGCCTATAGGTGATTTGGGGCTGGGGAGGATCAAATGCCCCATCAAAGGCTGCTGCATAAAGGCAGGGACCATCTCCTTGTATACTCAGAGCCTTGTAGGGCGCGTGGCCTCAACAGGCACTGAATGGAAACATGAAGATAAGTGAACGAGAGACAAGCTGGCGGCTCCAAAGGTCTGTATGTGGAAAGTGGGTATACTGAGGTTGAAAGGTATGAGAATGGCATGGCAGCAGCCACAGACCTCCAGGCTCCATTTCTTTCTTTTATTGCTTGAATAAAAGCCAGAATAAGGTTCATCTTCATCCTGCTCTGGAACAGTCATCATGTTATCTACAACCTAGAGCTGGAAATTATGCTTCTTTAGAGGCCTCTTTACTATTATCTCCTCTTAGAACTTCTTTCCCTTCATACTATGCCCCCTTATCCCCATCCTGCTAATGCACATTCACACCCAGACACATTCCATGCGGAAAGCACCAGAACATTCTACTAAGTGGAGAAAGAGAAACCCTGCCTAGTATCATGGAGGAAAGAAAGAAAATTCTGGTTTCTCAAGACCAAGTTCATTTTACTATTTTGCGTCAGTGGAGAAGAGTCCACAACCTCTTAACCCACAGAGAACTTTACACATCCTCAGACAACAGCCCAGGGCAGTGGTCACGATTACATCAGGAACATCAGGAAAACGAAATGTTCTGTCAGCTGTTACTTTTGATCATGGATGGCTTTGACCCTAACAGAAGAGTCCTCTGCAGCAACGAGAGGGGATGCAGGGACAGAGAAACTCCCAGAGGCATCGGGACCGTGGGTCCTGCAGCAGTTACCTCCAGAAGCACAGGACTCAGAGGTCGGTGCCATTTGCTCCTCCTCCTGTTTCTCGCGCACATGCGTCCAGTGCACATCAGCCTGGATCTCCAGGGGATCGGCTGCACTTATGATCGGCTGTAGCCTCTGGCTCCCGGCTAGGTACCAGGTCAAGAAGTGAAGGAAATGAGGAAGGGAGAGTGATAGGGAGGAAGAAAAAGGAGAAAATAAAATCAAGGGAAGGAGGGAATGAAACACCACAGGAAAGAAAACAGAAAGAAAAGTTACCAGGATCAGTGTGGATTAGAAAGGCAAAAACTGAGAATGTGTGTGCGTATGTGCACGTACACACACACTCTCTCTCTCTTTCTGACTTTTACTCTTCCAACTTGACTTAGTCATTGTAAGTTTCACATACACTGTTAATTTCAACAAGAGAACCATACATTCAGCTCCAGTGCATTAAGAATTTTCCTTTCTGATGTTCTTTGCACATTAACTGCATTTGAGGGACCCAAGTGCCCAGCAAGAAAAAAAAGAACAAGTCTCAACTGGCCCCTGAGGGTCATCCCTCCAGAAGTCAGAGTACTTAGCTGTTACCAAGCACAGCGAGAGATCCCTGAAGGTGCACTCCTCCTGTCCCTTCTACTGGTGACACGGCATAGTGCTTACTGCCACCTGTCATGCTGACAGCTTCTCCTTTGAGATTTGAGCCAAATGACGAGAGAGGTCGGATGGGATAATGTCATTTTGCCATGAAACAATCAACGCACACAGGACAGAAATTTACTTTGTTGGTACTTTAGTTTTATCTTCTGCAGCTGGAGACAAAAGTCCCTCCGTAAGGCCTCATGCTGCCCGCTGGTCAAGGCAGGGACACAGCTTAGGGGGCAGGACGGAGCAGGGGAGGCCGGGCTGGGAGGAAGCAGCACTCTGCCCTATAAACCCCTAAATTTGGATAGGAGTAAGACCTTTCTGCTTTTTGTGAGGTCAAAGCCCATTTTCTTCAAACTCCATCAGTGCCCCGCTGACCCCTCTGCACGCAGGACCTGGCTTCTCAGCTAAGTGAGACCCCGCCAGTGCCCAGGGATCTGTATGCACCCTGCCCTGTGGGCTCCCTACAGCCAGTGCTTGGACCATGCCATCCAATTGGGTTAAAATAAAGGAACAGCCAGCAACTTGAGGGAGGGGACACTACAGAAGGGAGGACGGCTTTTCAGCTAAGAGCAGGTGCCACCTGATCTAAGGACTCTGGGGCTCCCAGTGGGAGCCTGCTCTCAACAGTCTAGTGGGACAATATGCTATGGCTTCATCACTGTAATGACAGCCGCTTAATTTTCAAGTGACAGGGAATGCGACATGAAAGAAAATGCCAGAAAGTGCCAATGAGATCGCCAAGCGCGGATGCAGGCACTACCACAGTTAGGTGCCGAGCCACTGCGTGCTGTAGGGTCACAGACTTCTGCCAGGCTCAGGCCTTATGGTGCTGGTGGGGCTGAGGCACAGCTGAGCCACTAAACATCTCAGGACTAAGAAACATACATCAAAGAGAAAACGTAGGGCCTTTCTTCAACTTCATGGCACCAAAGGGAAGCGAGCGAGTCCTCCCTGGATAATGCTCAGCTTCCTGTTACTGAATGGAGCTTGAGGACTCGTCTGCCAGCATGTCCTCCTTTCTCAGAGAAACGTTCACAGGCACAGTGAAGGGAGGCGCTGGCACCTGAGCCACGCAGAGCTGTGCCTGGACGTGAGGTTTTCTGCATCGGAGAAGCCGGGGCCTAACTGGACGAGGGGACCTCGCAGGGGACCTAATAAGGCTGCTTCTGGAGTCTTCTCTGATTTCCTCTTGAATCTCGGTCTCACAGAAGGCTGGGCCCAGGGATATATGCCAAAGCCTGTCAGTACAGCTCTATAAACAGATCTTTTCACGTGGGACCTGCTCTTGGAGGCAGATTTTGGATGCCTGCCAGGGAGCCAGGGTAGAAGGTGGGCAGGGGCAGAGTGGGTACCTTTACATGTACCCGAATCTTCTTCTTCTGACAGGTACTGGAGCCACTGGCCTTGCAGGAGTTCTCTGTCCCGGGGGCAATACTCCCCTTCTACAGCAGGGGGAGCCAGACACCCACAAACACAGCATCAAGAATGCCCGCGTGGGGATACAGAGAGAAAAGAGATGGAGGGAGGGAAGAGAAGAGAAAGAAGAGTTATCTTCAGCGGCACGGCATAACATCCGGTCACTGTCTACACAGGTCTCGAAGTCCACGGCCTGAGACACATGCCACAGGCCAAGAACAAGGGCCCAGGGTTTGGCCCAGTTTGTCAGCACACGTCTCTCTAGTTAGAGGCCGCTCCCTGCAGGTTTGTTCTTCCTACCAGGTCCGGGGTCCAGGAAATTAAGGCTGCATGAAGGAAGGCGGGACTAAACTCTCCTGAAAGGAAACAGGCTGTGACCTTAAGCCATGTCAGGGGATAGAAGCCATGGAGCATATTAATCGTCAGATGGAGATGATGACGTGTGGAATGATACAAACTAAGTACCTTTCCTTGAAAGAGCTGTGAACATGCTCAGCCCCCTAACTGGCAGGCACACAGGGGCAGCTCTGGTCAGCTGAGGTGCGGCAGACACAGCACATGGAGAAAAGAACCCAACACCAGCTTCCGGCCAAGGGCCTGCCTCCTTCTTGCACATAAAACAGTAAGGAGGGAGGGGCAGGCACCCAGAACCGCCTCAGGCTCCCCCCCAGCCCGCACCTTTGGAGGGAAGAGTACAGGAGAACCAGGTGTGGAGATGCTCCTTAGGGAGCCACAGGAAGTGCCCTGCCTGACTGGTCATGCCATGTGGGCACCTCAGGGTCAGGAGGACCATGTCTTGCTTCTTGCCGGCTCTGCCACATCAGGCCGGTGTGTTAGAGCCACATGGCTGTCGGACACCAGCTCAGTGACACGCACCCTGGCTGGCAGGGCTCTGCATCCGGCCCACCCTCGGCCTTGCTGTGCCAGAGAAAGCAGACCCTGGATGTGCTGGGCAACCGCGTGCATCTAACTCCAGGAAGACCAGACAAGCATAGGGAGCAGCAGCCCACCGACTGCCAGCTCTGCGTGGCCCGAATGTCCAGAACTGACCGCTCCTTGACCGGATGGGAGGAGCTGGGCGTAAGTGTGTGTCCTCCTCTTCCACTCCCTGCGCCCTGGAGAGGGAGCGCACAGTGAATGGACAGAGCACTGTCCTCAGTGGATTCGGGTCTCCACTGCTGGTTTCTTCTTTACCACCACCCAGACCTCTGTGCAGTCAGGACGGGGAAAGAATGACCCTGACTGTTCCATAGGCAAGAAAAGGAGGCCCTGCAAGTTCTTCCTCATTCACTCAAGGACACACAGGCAGAGACAGGGACAGAGTTGAAACATCTTGAGTCCAAAGCGACAGAACATTGCAGAGCCAACCAGATGGACCCAACATTGGAACTGGTGCCCCCTCTGGTACAAATGTGCTGCTTGTTTCACATCCCTGCCTGGACCCAGCCCAGTGGGCACCTGGCTCAGCTCCCTCCTCAGTGACAATGGCTCTGAACGAATGTGAGATTCAATGCTCTGCAGCATCTGATATTTAGGACCAGGAGTCAGGGACTCCTCTAGAAAACTAAATTCCCTTTCTTTACTAAAATAAATTTCATTAACTGAAACTGAAGGGGAAAAAGGAGAAAGGGACAAGGAGAATGAGGCACCTCGTCTGGATGAAGTCCTTGCACTGGACCCTGCCCTGCACTTCCAATTTCAACTCAGACGTGCACACGGACGGCACTTCTGCTGTGGACGGTGTGCTGTGCCCTGTGTCCAAGGTCAGGGAGGTGGGAAGGACGTGTGTGTGGCTGTGCGGGGTATGACCACAGGACCCCAGCCAGAGACCTCTTACCCTCAGGCCCGGACAGGGTCTGAGGCAGAAGAAGGGGCTGCTTTCTGACCTTCACTGGACTCTTCCTCCTCTTCATCTTCGTCCTCGTCATCCTCGTCCTCCTCGTCCTCCTCCTTGTCCCCAAGCTCGTAGCTCTCCAAGGCCTCCAGCTCCCCTTCACTCTTTCCTTTCAGAAGAGCATGAATCCGCACAGCCTCCTTCCAAGGAACGCCACCCAGGTCTGAGGTGGGCAGGGGAGGCTCCTCCTCCTCCATCTCGGACTCAGAACTGCTGTGAAGAAAAAGCACACAGCCAAAGTGAGGGAATGACAAAACCGAGAAGGGGGAGGTGAAAGCCACAACCAGAGGCAAAGCACCTGCTGGGCGGGAAGGGAGGCCTCGTCGGAAGGGCCACCCTGCCTCCCTGCCCACATCAGGCACACGAGGGTACAGGAGGAGAGGGAACAAGGGGCAAGCTGGCCTGCACACGTGCGAGCGCACGCAAGCAGTGGCCCAGTCTGCTGGGTACTCTGTTCAGAGGCCAGTCTCAGAGGCCCTCAGAGCATGGGGTGTGAACCCCTTCTGATACAAACTCATGACCCAGGGGATCAGGAGTGGAGAGGAAGTCTCCTTCCATTGTGCTCCACTATTTGGTTTGAGGAACTCAATTCTACTTGACTCAGGTGGTCGGAGGGCTGTCGTGAGGGCCATGCCAGGGAAGGGGTAGCGGCTGCAAGGCGCCCAAGTGGAATCTTAATTGCAGATGTGCTGGAGGAGGGGCAGCACACTGCTCCAGTGTTCCTTGAGTGCCCACGATCTGCTACACCTTGAGCTGGACACTGCGGGGAGCACACAGGTAGCGTGGCAGCAGAGGCCCCGCTCACTGCACAGGACAGTGTGGGAACTGTGGGGACACGGTGGCAACACCCCCACCCTGGGCACTGCTTTTTACAAGCGGCTGCATTGCCACCACAGCTCCCTTCACAGCACACAGTCTGGCTCACTTTCAAATGGCGGCAGCATGACGTGTGAGAAGACACCTGCCATGACTTGCACGAGCCCTGAACGGGATGCCTGCGCTCTAGGCCACCCTGCCCTCCCTGCTCTGCCAAGAAGCGGTACAACAGGCAGCACATGGATGAAAAACCTCACCACTCAATACCACCGTGGGGTCCAGGTGGAGGACGGACAGCCAGCGTCACAGTGAGCAGAGCAGCTTCTGGGAGCCACTCCATGAGCGGATAACTGCCAGTCTCCTTCAGGACAGGCTTTGCCTCCAGTGAGGAAAGGAGCTGACTAGGCTTCACAGTGAAGCGAGGCCCAGCCTCTGGACGACGAGCCCCACACCCCAGCAGCATCAGGCCTGGCGAGAGGCTGGCTGACTTCCTGTGAGGGGGCGTGCTCCCCCCTCCTCAGAGTGGGGCCATGTGTGACAGCGAGCCAGTGAGCACTGTGGTGAGGACGTGCCACCCACTGCACGTGTAGTAAAGAACTTAGCCTGCTCTGAGAGGCCTGGCTACTGTCCTCGGCTCCTGGGAGGTGAGCTTGGAACGCCCTGCCTGCTGGGAAAGTATTTCACTGGGGCCTTACATCATGGTGGACAGTCTAATAATGTGATTTAGGGTGAGGGCTGGCCATATCAGAGACACCCATGATTTAGGGTGGCGGCTTTGGGTCATGCAGTGTCAGGTGACCTGGAGACCAACCACAACCACATGGGCGGTCGATTAGTCAATCATTCGCTGCCGAGGTATCAAGCCCAAAGAAAAACTCTCAACAGCAAGGCTTGGTGACCATTCTGCGGGGGTACCGTCACACACCCAAACCAAGAAGGTGCCCCTGTCCTAACTCCATGAGGAGAGGACCTGGCAGCTCTGCAGCTGCCCATCCTCGGGCTCTGCCCGAGGCGCTTCCTTTGGCTGATTTCAGTCGTTACCCTCTCCCATAATTAAAGCATAAACACGGGCATTCCCCTTTCTGTTGGGTTCTGTCTTCCAAATTATCAAGGCTGACGGTGGCTTTGGGAACTCTCCCACGGCAGCTGGGTCAGAAGTGAGGGCAGCCTGGTGGGCTGCATTCCTTCGGCTTTTCAGGTGGCTGGGTCCTCACAGGGCCATGCTGATTATTTATGCTCTCCCAGCCTCAGTGTCTTCATGGGTGACAGGGCAATGTTAATACCTGCCTTGCAGGCAGTTGTGAAGAGTAGAGATTTTACTGATTTTCAAGGTGCTTGTGTTACACCCTGGAACTCGAGCCATTCACTTGTTTACTCATCTACACATTTGTTCCTTCGACGAACATTGTGAGTGCCTACCGAAGCTCAGCCAGGGACACAGAAATAAACGGAGCCAGCTCCTTACTGTACCCAGCTCGTCTGGTGAATTCTACTCATTCATTCACCCAACTAAGATTTACTGAGTGTCTTCTATTTACCATGCACCTTCCTAGACATTGCAGGCAACTCAAAGTAACAGAAAAGATCCTCATTCCCTAGGGGACATAAGACGCAAACATGTCATGACAGAATACGGCACAACATGACTGCTGGGATGGAGAGTTGGGAGGAAGCAATTTAAAGCAGGCAAACAAGAATCCGGGCCACAGGAAGTTGGGCATCTAGATTTTGACTATTTTTCAGTGTTTACTTAGGGATTACTTTGCCTTACCTGTATGTTTCCATTTGTTTACTTTCTTATTAATTAACAACAATGGGTAATTTATGTTATTTAACACCTTTCAAACATGAGGTAAGGATAAGAATGCTCCTATGCTCATCTTATGTCTTAGGTGGGCAGAGAGAGGGCCGGCTTGTCCTCTTGCACGGCTGAGCTCAGGCTGCCCAGTGATCCTCAGGCAGCTGGGGTGCATGGCAGCTTCCTGGGGCCTCAGTGCAGCCCTGCCCTGTTCTGTGCTACCTCATGAGATGGCCACCCTTCACATACTAAGGGTAACGAGGCCCTGTGTACAGATCTGACAGCCACACTGGCTAGTTTTGTGACAGCTCAAGGACCATGGGAGAATAGCAAGTGACGCACAGAGTACAAAAATAGGGTGGAAAGGTCAACCCTTGCCTCTCCTCCTAAGCAGCAAGCTGTCAGGCCATTTCTGAGAGGCTGTGCTGCATGCACGTGGAGATCTGAGACGGGCAAACAGGGCTCCCTCCCTCTGTGGAGGACAGAGAGAGATCGGCAGGGGCTGCCAACTGTCCCTTTTCAGGCCAGCACTCCACGGTACCTTGGAGCAACGCTCTGGGTCTGGCCCGGCTCCTCATGTCACGTAAGACCCGCAGTGTAAGCTCAGTACCAAAGCTCGTTTGCCATCCTCGCCTGCTCCCGGCACCTGAATTTCTGGGTCTGGCCTTTGAAGAGGTTGGAATGTGCAGGGGACACCGCTACCCCACCCTCAGACTACAGCCTGGAAAGTTTAAGTGCAGAGAATCACTAGACCAGAGCAAAATGCAATACAGACGACCAGATCCCTCTGCCTTTCAGGGAGGATGAGTGACCGCTCAGGACACAGCCTCGGAGGAGAGATGAGGGCCAGGCATTCGGGTCAGCTCTCCGCCAAGCAGGTGGCTATCTGGGCATCTGTAACAATACGCTGTGCCAGGTGACTGCTTGGTCTAGGCTGGCCTCCCGGGACCGCACTGTCTCTGAGAGCAGGGCCAGGTCTGCTCTTCTCACTGTGGTGCTTGTCACGAGCCCAGCACAGCCAAGACGGGCATGGATGTACAGGGAGCACCCCAGGGAAAGCCAATGCAGCAACATGGCAGAGGTACCATGTCCACGTTCACAGCGTCAGACATGGAACGTCTGAAGCCTCTCGGCAGAGCATCCGTCAGAAGGAGCTGCCCCTTTCAGTCAGAATAACGTCTAGCATAAGTTATCTGTGCTACAATTTACACCCACTCACTCATCTTGAAGCACCTTCCCTGAGTCTCCTCTCAGGTGTTGCCCTCTTATTGAGGCCATAACAGGACCTGGTGGGAGGAAGCAGAACCAGGGGCACACGGCCTGGTTCTAGTGGGACAGGCTTGCTCCCGACTTCAGTGGGCTAAGCAGAGATCCTGCTGGGCCAGGAGCGGCAGGTCCCAGGACGATGAGCACAGTGCTGGGTAACCCCATGGCACAGGCACGGCTCGCGGATTAGCTTACTAGCTGCACTATGACTAAGGCACAGCCACGATGACTTCCCTGCTTCACAAACGGGAAAACTGAAGCTGGAGGCTGGGCCACCCGTGTGAGAAGTCAGGACTGCCCAGCGTCCACACCATACCCTGCTGCACCCCATGCAGTGGTTTAGAATCCAAGCGCCCTTCGGTTCCTAGCAGCTGTCAGAGTGACAGCCCAGGAGGAAGACCACGAATGGGCGCCTGGCTGCGTGCGTCCAGCCTCAAAGTGGAGACCGGGAATTTGGGCAGGCCTTGTATGAGCGAGGCAGGCTGTTGCACAGAATCCACGTGAAGTTCTTGGAGGTTTGCAAGGGAAAATGGGGAATCACAGCTTTCACTTTTAAATTAACCCACTCATAGTCAGAGAGTCTGTGCAATATTCTGTCATACAGGGCCTGCCCAAATTCCCGGTCTCCACTTTGAGGCTGGACGCACGCAGCCAGGCGCCCATTCGTGGTCTTCCTCCTGCAGCGAATGATTGACCAATTGATTGCCCATGTGGTTGTGGTTGGTCTCCAGGTCACCTGACACTGCATGACCCAAAGCCGCCACCCTAAATCATGGGTGTCTCTGATATGGCCAGCCCTCACCCTAAATCACATTATTAGACTGTCCACCATGACATAAGGCCCCAGTGAAATACTTTCCCAGCAGGCAGGGCATTCCAAGCTCACCTCCCAGAAGCCAAGGACAGTCAGGAATTCACACTTGTTTACAGTCAGCCTCGAAGGAGGGGCTTTTCATCGCGGTGTTACCTGATGGGGGGCACGGCCCCTCTGTGCCGGCCTGTCCCCAACTTCTGGGGCATGCGCTCTGGAAAGCACACTTGTTTGCTCCAGCTCTCAATGACTAATTGTCCAGAGCCAGGATGTGTAAACACTACAGGACTTCAGCAGATGGGCACTGCACAAGCCATGGCCCTCACCTGGGGCCAAGTCTTTCAGATGGGCAGTCAGGGAAAAACACAACTAAAACCACAAAGCCAGTTTTCTATTGTCTTCGGGCACCTGGTCTCTCCCAGAGAAAATAAAAGTACTGTTTCCAGGTTCTCTTTGGGAAGATGCTCCCGGTTCCCTATTCCAAGGAGGGAGGGGTCATGAGCTGATGATGCCTGTGCCAGAGTGTCCACCTGTGTGAACTACCCATGAAGCCGATGGTAAGAATCACATCATGTCTGTTAACAACAGGTATTCCTGGCCTCCACCCCAAAGCCGCTGCCTCAGCTACTCCAGGGGAGGGCCCGGGGATCATCTTTTTACCTCGTGTCCCAGGTGGTGTTTTCATCAGGGAAGCAGTGGCTCTCAAAGTGTGGTCTCCAGGCCACAGCATCACTGGGAACGTTCTAGAAATGCAAATCTTGGGCTCTAGCCCACACTGACAGAGTCAGAAACTGCCCAGCAACCTGGGCTTTAATGAGCCCTCAGGGCGATTCCGGTGCAAGTAAAGCGTAATTAGCACTTCCCCATGGAAAGGTGATTTGGGGCCAGACCCAGTTGCTGGCACTTGAACCACCCGTGTAAGGAAAGTGGTACAAGACCCTGCCCTGCCCCTCCTGTGCCCAGAGCTGGGCAGAGCAGTGACAAAGTGCTCACTGGGCACCGGATACTGCTGGCTGCTGTTTCACTGAGTCCTCATTACCAGCCTGAGCTAGTGTCCTTTGCGGGCAAGGAAACCGAGGCACAGAGGTTAAGGAACTTGCCGATAACTAGCAGGCATAGAGCTAGGCTTCAAGCCAGGTTTGTTTCACTCCAAAGTCACGTTCTGACACATCACACTGCACTGCCCCCCTGCAGCAGACACCTAACTTAAGAGCTCTTTAAACTCACCAGAAGTGAGATTCTGGGTTGAACTGGTTAATTCCTTAAAACTCTGTCATTTCTCATCATCAAGTTTAACACCTCCTCAAGGAAGGACTAAGGGCTGAAAATGCCTAACTCTCCTTGGTGCTGTAGGGAAGGTGGAAAAAACATGGGACACACTTCCTGCATCTCACCTTTCTTGCGGGAAGTAAGACAAAACCCCTAGCTCCTTACTTTGATTGCTTCACCTTCAAGAGACTGTTTTTCATTCTGCATAGCAGCTAATGCTAGTTGTTTCTTCTTTTACGCTTTTCAGCTTGCATTTAAGTAAGATGGAGGCATTTATTGCAACTGTTGAATGCTAATTTATTTCATACTCTTCTGTTCTGCCCTTCCTGTCATACCTTGCTCTAAAATGCTATGAGTTAGCCTTCTAGGAATGCCCTGTCTATCTTATGTCAATTGCTGCCCCATTATCTTCCCGTTTACAAATCACAGTGGAGTTGTTCCTGCAGGCCAGTGGGCTGACCCACTGGACCTGCGGCCAAGTCTCTAGCTCTGCTTTGACAACAGACCTCCCGCACCACCCACCACAGAGAGGACACAGTAGGGAGTGCTGTGTCTCTTCGGTACACATGCAGAATCACGTGACAACAACGTCAAGGGGAGGCTGTCCCCGCAATGCATGGACAAGCTGTCCAGGAGGCCAGCCTGGGAGCAGTCCAGCAGAGCGTGCCTGACACCAGCGCTGGGCCGAAGTGACTGCCCAGCAAACACCCTCTGAAAAGCATTCTTGGAACTTAAAAAAAAAGCTGTTTTCTTTAACCTCACACATTCCCTTCCTCATGGCTACAAAGCAGTGTCCAGAGTGTGACCCAAATGCTCTCATGCCAATCCAAGGCCCCTACCTGTCTGGTGCTACAGCACGTGCTCCCACCGTGGAAGCTTTGCAGGGCAGTCTGGCTAATACTGATCTCAATCCATCTTTCTATCTTGTACGCTTTCTTTTTTATGTCTTAAAAAAGATGCTCTCTTCTACGTATATTGTTTCTCCATCTCCTTGATAATCTCCCGTCGAGCACTTTGGATCCTTTTGTACTGACAATGGCAGGTCTGGGCAGGTAATAAGAATGAGTCCTGGGGTGAAGGCAGCAGACTCAGGGGGTCTTTTGAGCATGCATGTCCCCCAAAGGCCTCACTTAGTTCAACGTAATTAAAACACGGGGCCTGGCCAAGCAGAAAGCCCCTCGCTGATGTGTGTGGCCCCTGGGACACAGGTATTCTGCTCCTCTCTTAACACATAGGGTAAGAAAGAAGCCCAGAGAGGTGAGGTAGCTTCCCCAAGACAGTACAGTGAAAGGGTGGTTAAGTCGTAACAGGAGCCTCTATTCTGATTCCGGGTCACCTCCCTCTCGGCACACGGCTTCAGGTCCACTGCTGTCCCTGGGTGGGGGTCTCTCCCCTCCACTGAGCTTGTAAACAACAACCCGAGGGCAGCATCGATGACTGCTATTTTTTTTCTGTGACCTTTTCAATGAATAGCAAAGTGTGAAGGCCATAGTAGGTGTTCAATAAATACAGAAGCTCTGAATTAAGTCAAATGGATTGTGACCCCTACTGGCTAACCAGATGAAGGGATGAGAGCCTCAATGGAACAGGGGTGGGGGGATCACCAGGCAACAGGAAACCAGGAGAATCCTGGACGTGCACCTGGAAAACCCGAGTCTGACCTTAGCCCACCCTTGACCCTAACCTCAGTCAGCATCAGTATCTTTGCCTGTGAGGTGACAAGGTATCTGTTCGTGTCTACTTCACAGGATTCCCGAGACGGCACGTGGGGCGAAGGAGAGGGAAGTCCTCTGTAAACGGCCCGGCAGCGTGCGAAGTGGTAACAAAGGCAGCCACCACCTGCAGGCGTGGACGGTGCTGAGCTCAGGCAGGCCTTGGACACAGCGCAGCTGGGTGCTGACCACTGCTATAAAGCCAGAATCGCAATAAAGCCAGGCCTCCTTTTGTTGCTGGTGGAGGGTGTTGCCTTCAACTTATAAAAATCACAGCATCTGTGAAGCGCAGTAAACCAAGGTGTGCCTGTACCATTTTAAACACTATACATATTTAACCCTCACACCAATCCTGCGAGGAAGGTACTAACACCACCCTCATTTCACAGATGAGGAAACAGAGGCATAGAGAGGTGGCATAACTTGCCCAGTGTCACACAGCCAGTAGGTGGCAAGGCCAATATTCCAGCCCAGGTAGTCGGGCTCAGATCCCATGCTGCTGGCAGGCGCTATGCTGCCTTCCCGAGTGGGCCAGCATGTTTATCTAGGGAAGAGGCTGCGGGGAAAGCCACGGGCACACACAGGAGGGGCTGAGCCCGGCCAGTGTGGCCAACCTGCTGGCGGCGTCCTCCTCGGTGCCCTTGTCCAGCACGCTGCTCAGGTTGTGCTCGGCCTGCGTCTCCTCAGGCACCTCCTGCAGCCCCTCGGCCTGCCTCACGGACAGGCGGTAGTTCTCCAGCTCAATCCTCTCAGGCGTGCCCCGCAGTCTCTTGGCAATGCTGGGCTCCTCCAGGCCATTCACACTGGAACCTGCATGACAAGCACAGAAGCAACACTCTATGACAAACGACAGGAACTGAATACACGCAGGTACAATGAAGAAGCTGAGGGAGGGAGGAGGCACCTGCAGAGGCTGTCTAAGCCCCCATGGCAGCCACCATTTGTTTCAGTGAAAGGGGGAACAGCCCTCCCATGAAGGCCAGGGGAGACTGAAAGTCAACAAGGTAACAGATTTGAGAGGCCAGGAGACGACGCTGGTGTGAGAGGCAGACCTTCACTAAATAGGAGAAGCAACGAGACTGCATATCAGCCCATGGGGGCTGCTCCTGCCCTTCATTATCCCCAAGCCCTCAGCACAGCCAACGGTGGTGGTGCCCAGGTGGGGCAAGAGGGCCTTGGCCAGGATCCTGAGGAAGCTCTTCTCATTGGAATCAAGCTCCTTAAAGCAGCTTTCGTCAAAAAAGACGAGTCCTTCCAGCTGTTCCCCCACCTTGGTCCAGGATCTAATCAAGGTCCCTGTACTACATCCAGCTGGTCCACTTTGGTGCCTAGGCCAGCTGTTTTGCTGACCTCCTGCCATGTGGGTTGGTCACTCTTCCTGATTAGATTCCAGTAAACACCTGTTTAACAAGAACACTCGTGGGGATGCTGTGCCCCCACACTGTGCCTGGTCAGGAGCAGTCAGGCTACCTCTTTCCTGGTGACACAGGTTCAACTGCTGGGTTAAAGTGGTGCCCAGCCATCTCTGTTGTAAAGAGACACGTGCCCCTTCATAACTGATAAGTAGTCTGTGGGGTGATACATACAAACATGGAACTACCCTGCTCCCACCATCCTTTCATCCAGTGGGTTTAGTATCCATTTGTGATCTCTGCCTGAGTCAATTATTACACTGGGAGTCGCCAAACAGTCATTTTAAACACCCTATCATTCCTTCTCCACTATCACTTTTTTGTAAAGAACTTTCCCCATTTCTCTTTATTTTTTCGAGTACTACTGTGAGCTCAGGGCTTCTGAAAATCTTAGATGTTGTATCTGACTATGATATTTCCTAGTGTCCTTCAACCCAGGACAGTATCTCTGTCTTCCTCTATTTTTCTGATGTACCTTATTATCCCCCCACCCCCCTTTTTTCTTTATTTATTCTCAAATGTGTATGATGTAGTACACAGGTGCAGGGTCAGAAAAGTGCAGGCTAGACACCTGCGCCCACCAGCGCCAGGCTATGGGATCTCAGGAAAATCATGGAAGTGGTGAGTGCGTTCGCTGGTCTATAAATGAGGATGACGCCCACTCCCAGGGTTACTGTGAACATGGAATGAAATGACACACACATACATGTGTGTGAGTGTGTGTGTGTGTGTGTGAGTGTGTGTGAGTATGTGTGTGTGTGTGTGTGTGTGTGCCAACGCTGTGCCCGCCACACATTATCTTCCTCTTCTGCTTAGGCCTAGGGCATGGGCAGGATTCAGCAAATATGGTTAAGCGATGTATCTGATGTCCAGTAACGTTTTTACCACCGGTTGGGTACATTCTTGTGTACGTGTGTTGTATCATTTGGATTGTAAACAACAGTTACTTGATGAAGAAAGATGGGAGGAGTTCTGGGCAGGAGGAGCAGTGTCAGCTAAGGAGCGGCGACACGGACTGGCGGTGTGCATGACTACATGGTCAATGGGAGTGACTTGAAGTGGTGAGACAAGGCAGAAACGGACGTGGGAGCAGGTCACGAATGGCCTTCCAGCCTGGCCAGGGAAAGTCCCTGACTTCTGTAACGTTCTAAGCTCTAAGAGATCACAGTGGGTTTCGGCAGGCAACGCCATGCCACCCAGTGTCAGGTAACAAGTGGTGTATGCGGTAAAGCCGAGAACCTGCAGAGTGAAGGATCAAAGAAAAGGAGTAAGAGAGTGACTTCGTCATTTTTGTGACATGACGAGTTGTGCAGAACATGGTCTGGAAGCCTGGCACTTGTGCTGTACAACGTTCTGAACCTCTTTGTAACATCATTGGAAAGAACTTTCTATAAAGCCAGGTACTCACAGAATGAAGTCTTTGTGCATCTGCCGAATTACTGGGATCTTTCAAATTCACTAGAGAAGCTTCACTGGAAAGCAAGACCCAGGGCACGTTCATTTAGAAATTCAGGTTGACATATAACCATGGGGTCCGGGCACGAATCCATGGGCTTGCTGTGCCCTGTGCCCACTGTCCTCAGCCCTGCACCCGTGGGAATGTCACTATAAACATCCCTAGTCAATTCTTCAATACGGAGCTCAGGGCCCTACAGTGTAGGCTTCGATGCTAGACTAAAGCATCTGGAAGAGCAGGAAGTATGTGGACTCCAGTAAGAGCAAAACAGAGGACGGAGCACAGCAGGTTGGTGAAGACTGGACATTCTCCAGCAAACCTGCCCGCCAGGCCCTTGGAAGCACAGGCACGCACTGCCGGTCCGCCATTTCCAAATGCCGGGCTTCCGGCCGTCGCTCTTTCTCCTCATCAAAACCCAATGTGATAACGATAAGAAGGCTAAGGATGCCCTGACTCTAACACCCCTTGAGTCTTTCCTTCCCGTCACATATTTTTTGACAACTGTGCTAAATAGAAAGCAGATGAGAAAGACATATTAAGTTGGTACGAAAGTAATTGTGGTTTAAAAGGTTAAAAAACTGCAAAAACTGCAATTACTTTTGCACCAACCCAAGAAATGTGAAGAACTACTCAAGTATAAAGCTTTGGGGAGCTCCAAAAATATGGAATAAAACCAAAAAGTGTTTCTTTTGGATGGGAGAAGAACATTAGAATAAAAACTATCACTTCAGTGGGGAACAAACAACTAACCTCATCAATTCAGATCCAAGCAATTTCATGGGAGAATAAAGAAACACACTCAGGTAGGAAAACACTCAGAAGTGATGTCTGTTTTCAGTGGGTAATGCACTGTTTGCCAGGAATTTGACCAGAACCTTGGTAAACCAAGCAGATTAAAACACTCTACTCTTAAGGAGCTGCAGGGTAGTCGTGGGAAAGACAGCCCTGTACAGGAGTCACTTCAGTACGATGTGTTAATAACTGTGACTCACACACACATGTGATTTGAGGAGTACATAAAAAGGACACTTCAGCCCACCCAGGGATTCAAGGAAGGTATACCGGAGGAATATGGAGCTAGCGTGTACAGCTGAAAAAAAAAACAAATTCTGTGAGGTGGGTAATAGTTGGCACACGACGTAACTGAAGTGCAGAGGCATTAAGTAAGCTGCCAGGCCACAGAGCTAGTAAGCCATGGAGCCAAGACCCAACTCTGAGGAGGGCAGCATTGAATCAGAAGACTGCCATCTGTCCCTTGACTTGGGACTTGGAGAGAAGAGAAGGAAGGTGTGTTTCCATGGAGTCCTATTCCGCTTTCTCCATGGGAGTTTACACCATACTCTCCTCCCCACTATACCATCATTTTCAAGACGAAGGACCCAGAACCTCATGAAAGTGTCTTAGAGCAGAGAATCTGAAGCTATCCTCTTCCAAGTGTTATTTCTCTGGAATTTCTACAAGCTCTGAGGACTAATGAATCATCAAACCACAGAACTTGGCAGCCTGAGCCCAGAGTCTAGAGTTTGGGCAGGGAAATGTTGATTTAATTCTGGGATTGGCCATAATCAACAAAACAGTACTCGGAAGCACTCAGAACTATTGAGATCATTCACACATCACGTCTCCAGAGAAAGGATGCTTTGGGCCGTGGGTCTATGACTATGCAGGGCTAGCCTTGCCCGGAGCTCGCAGCCACAGGGAAAGCATCACAGGACGTTCCCTTGGGCCACATCCCCATGGAGGTTCACTTTTCTCAAAAGGAAGGTTGTACTTAGAGGATACTCAGCAAGTACCTGAACCTCACCAACTGCCAAAATATGTTTAACATTACTAGCCTCAAAATGCCATGGGAAATGAAAGAAATCAGCATCCTTGATTCTCTGTCCTGAGCAAGGGGCCATGTCCCAGATTAACCGGATGGTGACAACACTGAACCTCCCCTATCCCCCAGGTCCTCCCTCTTTCATCAACTAATGGGAGAGCCCAGCAGAGCAGAGCCTGCAGGAGAGCAGAGGGAAACATAAGTGACAGATGTGGGTTAAAGTCAAAGTTTAACCAGTGGGGTCAGGCTGGCTGGCCAAGCCCCCCGGCCCCTCCACTTCCCATGCTAGTGCAGGAACAAATATACAGCGACTTTCCGGCTACAAGAGGGATACAAGATCTAGAATAATTTCTAATGCCATTTCTTCACTAAGTCAGGGCAGGCAGATCTCAGGTTATGGAGGCCAGTTCCAGCTTCACAGACAGCAAAAGGAAACAGCTCCCAGCAGGATCTAGGTTGCATCCTAAATAGGAAAAAGGCTCTGGGCCTGACTTAAGGAAGGTGTCTGTTTGGGAAGTTACTGCCTGCATGAATTCCACACATAATCCTAAAAGAAATATTTTTCCTAACAGGACAACCTGCTCTCAGCTGATGTGCAAGAGCTGCCAAAAGCCTTTATTTGTACCCGTCTGTGCCCTAGATAGGTGTGAGGGGCACAGATGATGCTCAGGCGGTGGGGCCTTGCTAGTCCGACAAGCAGGCTCCTCCCTGCGTCCCTCCAGCAGTGGTAACGAGGTCCCAGTACTAGGAAATGAGACAGGACTCTGGGCAGCTGGCAAGGGTGACACGTTAGAGATGGGGCATCTGAGGCCTTTTGCTCTCTTTCCCCAATTCATTTCTGGTCTGTTTCCCCATTCCTTCTTCATAAGCTTGGGAAAGCATCACTGAGACCTGAAAGTCTGACAAGGACTTAGGAAAGAGCACAGAGAACTGGGATTGAGTTTCACCACAGCCCCTATATCTGTACGTAGGTTGGATGCTGGGGTTCATTCTTTCAACCATTCATTCCACAAATGCTCATTTGCATATCTGCTTCCACTCAGGTACTGTGCTAGGTGCTCAGGCACACGAGGGGACAAATAGGCTACATCTCTGCTCTTGGGAGCCTGAATTCTGATGAACTATGGGTGTCACCTACCTGCCAGAGAGACCACTTGCCCAGGGTGTCAAAAAGTGTCACTATGGCCATGCTCTAATAAGAAATGGCCCTGTGATCTGAAAGGATTGGTGCCACTTCAGGAGAAAAACACTGCTGCCATTTTGGAATACAGAGTCTTCCATAAGGTTGCTTTTTCTTACTTCTGTCTTCATCATCAAAAGTTACTTGAGAGAGTGATGTCAGCAGCATGTGGTGTGAGAGGACCTCTAGGTCTCTCCCCTTGAAGTTACAACAGTTTGGACAGCTGTAATTCAACAAATGATTCCATGCTCAACTAACCAACACGTCTGAGGGATCTGAGCGTTAAGACATCTGAAGGTGAGCAAATCGGGGCAAACAAGGGAGATGGGATGGGAAAAAGACAGACATGGGAGCCGCAGATGCAGTCAGGAGCTTGTCATAGCCCCAGTGGTTACGACAACAGTGAAAGGTTGGGATGCAACCCCTACAGGGCAAATCGAAAGGGAAGAGACAGCAATCATGCCTGGGGATGGGGTGGCACACACTGATGCTGAGCCCAGGGTCGGGGAAAAGCAGCAGTGCAAATGGTGGCAATGTTGGAAAAACTTCCATCACTAGACAAAGGAAGCCAGAGACGTGGGAACCTAATGGCCCCGCTCTTGTGGCCTGCCCAGCAGGAAAATCCTCACTCCACAGATAGCAAAAGGGTACAAACAACTTGGGTTCCAGTCTAAGTGGTTCTGTATTCATTGCGGCTAAACCCACTACAAAGAATAGAGCCACAGATCCTCAAACCCACTTCCCCCCACCATCCCCTCCCATACCCATCATGGAGGAGCCTGGTAGAGGCAGCTGGATCACCTCAAACAGAGCAGCTCTGCTGGCAGCTTCTGGCTACAGGAAGGTGGCACCGGGAACACACAGGCCAGGAGGCCCATAGCCCATCACATCCCCTTATGGGGGTGGTTCCCTGAGACCAAAGTGACTGGGTCGTAGAGAGGATGCCCATCTCATTGGGGAACATGAGGCATTTTCCATGGCCGAGGCCATAGTGCCCCACAGAGATCCTAGAAGCCCCAGCAGTGAAGATAAGAGAAAATAAAAACTTGTACTTCAGCACTACCTACTAGAAAACAAAAGAAATACGTCTACTTATCAACTTGCTAAACAGTGAAGAGTCAAATACTTAGAAAAAGAAAGAAAGAAAGAAAGATTTAATTTCCACAAATGCCATGGCAGAGAAATAATCCATCAAACATAATGAATAAGATTCAGAAATAAAATTAAAAATCTCCAGAAAATAAACTTAAAAACATGGAAGGCCACAAAACAAAAATCTGGAACTGAAACACATAAATAAAAAAGGAAGAAATGCTGGGGGAAAAAATTGTAGAATACCACCAAACTAAAATAAACAAACAGAAACACAAGGGAAAAGAAACAATGCAGACACAGAGTTACCATAAAACAAAAGATAAAATGGCTATAGGAAATCTTCATATATCATTAATCACCCTAAATGTAAATGGACTGAACTCACCAATTAAAAGGCACAGAGTAGCAGCGTGGATTGAAAAACAAAACTCAATTATATGCTGCTTTCAGGGGACATATCTCAGTTGCAAAGACAAACAGAGACTCAAAGTGAAAGGGCAGAAGACGATACTGCAAGCACTAGCATCCAGAGAAAAGTGGTTCAGAGTACTTACATCAGACAAAATAAATTTCAAGATAAAAAAGGTAACAAAAGACAAAGATGAACATTTTATAATGATAAAGGGGACAATATATCAAGAAGAAATAACATTTACTAACACACACGCACCCAACCTGAGAGCACCAAAATATATAAAGCAATTACTAACAGAACTAAAGGGAGAAACTGACAAAAATACAATTATTGTAGGGACCCAAATATCCCATTTACAGCAATGGATAGATCATCTAAACAGAAAATCAGAAAGGAAATATCGGCCTTAAATAACACATTAGACCAAATAGGCATAATTGATATTTACAGAACTTTTAATCCAGAACACCAGAATATACATTCTTCTTTAGTACATGGACCATTTTCATGGATAGACTATATGTTGGGGCACAAAACTAGTCTCAACAAATTTAAGATAACTGAAATCATACTAAGCATATTCTTTGACCACAGTGCTTTGAAACTGGAAATCAGCTGCAAAAAGAAAGCCAGAAA
Organism: Rhinolophus sinicus; assembly: GCF_036562045.2. NCBI lineage: Eukaryota > Metazoa > Chordata > Mammalia > Chiroptera > Rhinolophidae > Rhinolophus > Rhinolophus sinicus. Next base: position 109,618,926 of record NC_133752.1, on the reverse strand, counting down.
AAATACAAATATGTGGAGATTAAACAACAACTGGATCAAAGAAGAAATAAGAGATCTAAAGATACATAGAGACAAATAAGAATGACAATACGACATATCAAAATTTTGGGGATGCAGCAAAAGCGGTAACGAGAGGGATGTTTACAGCATTACAGGTCTATCTCAAGACACAAAAATCTCAAATAAACAATCTAACATTACACCTTAAAGAACCAGAAAAAAAGAACAGATAAAGCCTGAAGTCAGTAGATCGAAGGGAATAATAAAAATTAGAACAGAATTAAATGAAATAGAGAACAAAAGAGCTGGTTCTTTGAAAAGATAAACAAAATTGACAAACCTCTGGCTAGACTCACTAGGGAAAAAAAAGACTCAAGTAAACAACATCAGAAATGAAAGAGAAGTTACAACAGATACCACAGAAATCCAAAGGAACATACAAGAATACCATGAAAGGCTATATGCCACCAGATTCAATCACCTAGAAAAAATGGACAAGTTCTTACAAATATGTAAGTTTCTTAGACTGAATCATGAAGAATTGCAAAACCTAAACAGACAGATCAACAGTAAGGAAATTGAAACAATCATCAAAAACCTCCCCAAAAGCAAAAGTCCAGGACCAGAGGGCTTTACTAATGAATTCTATGAAACATTCAAAGACGACATAATACTTGTCCTTCTCAAACTCTCTCAAAAAAATTGAAGAAGGGGCAATGCTTCCTAACTCATTTGATGAGGTCACCTTTACCCCTGACACCAAAACCTGGCAAGGACAACATGAAAAAAGAAAATTACAGACCAATATTTCTGATGAATATAGACATGAAAATCCTCAACAAAATACTAGCAAATTGAATACAACAACACATTAAAAAGATTATACATCACGATCAAGTGGGGTCCATCCCAGGGGCACAAGGATGGAACAACATTTGAAAATTGATCAATGTTATACATCACATTAACAAAATTAAGGATAAAAATCTTCCTATTATACCAACAGATGCAGGAAAAGCATCTGACAAGACATAACATCCATTTGTGATTAAAACACTTTTAATAAAATGGGTACAGAACGAAAGTACCTCAACCTAATAAAGGCCATATTTGACAAACTCTCAGCTAGTGTCATACTCAATGGTGAAAAACTGAAAGCTTTTCCTCTCAGATCAGGAACAAGACAATGATGTCCACTCTCACCACTCTTATTCAACACAGCACTGGAGTCCTCACCAGAGCAATCAGGCAAGAGAAAGAAATAAAAGGCATCCAAACTGGGAATGAAGAAACAAAACTCACTATTTCAGATGACGTGATTCTCTATATAGAATAACCTAAAGAATCCACCAAAAGACTATTAAAAACAATATATAAATACAATAAAATTGCAGGATACAAAATCAATGTAGAAAAATCCTTTGCATTCCCATATACTAACAATAAAATACCAAAAAGTAATGAAGAAAACAATTCCATTTGCAAATGAAACAAATAGAATAAAATACCTAGGAATAAATTTAACAACGAATGTGAAGTACCTATACACTGAAAACTACAAGACATTGTTGAAAGCAATTAAAGAAAACATAAAGAAAGGGAAAGATAGTCTGTATTCATGGATTGGAAGAATCAACATCGTTAAAATGGCCATATTACTTAAAGCAGTATACAAATTTAATGCAATCCCCATCAAAATCCTAATGGCATTTTTCAAAAAAAAAGAAGAAAAGAAAAAGAATAACAACAAAAAATTATCCAATTTGTGTGGAACCACAAAAGACCCTGAATAGCCAAAACAATCCTAAGAAAAAAGAACAAAGCAGGCGGTATCATACTCCCTGACTTCAAGTTATACTACAAACTTACAATGATTAAAACTGTATGGGGCCGGCCTGGTGGCTCAGGCGGTTAGAGCTCCATGCTCCTAACTCCAAAGGCTGCCGGTTCGATTCCCACATGGGCCAGTGGGCTCTCAACCACAAGGTTCAATCCCTCGAGTCCCGCAAGGGATGGTGGGCTCTGCCCCCTGCAACTAAGATTGAACACGGCACCTTGAGCTGAGCTGCCTCCCGGATGGCTCAGTTGTTGGTTGGAGCGCAGGCTCTCAACCACAAGGTTGCCAGTTCAATTACTCGACTCCCGCAAGGGATGGTGGGCAGCGTCCCCTGCAACTAAAATTGAACACGGCACCTTGAGCTGAGCTGCCGCTGAGCTCCCGGATGGCTCAGTTGGTTGGAGCGTGTCCTCTCAACCACAAGGTTGCCGGTTCGACTCCCGCAAGGGATGGTGGGCTGTGCCCCCTGCAACTAGAAACGGCAACTGGACCTAGAGCTGAGCTGCGCCCTCCACAACTAAGACTGAAAGAACAACAACTTGAAGCTGAACAGTACCCTCCACAATTGAGATTGAAAGGACAACAAGTTGACTTGGAGAAAAGTCCTGGAAGTGCACACTGTTCCCCAATAAAAATCCTGTTCCCCTTCTCCAATAAAATCTTAAAACAAAACAAAAAAAACAAAAAAACAAACAAAAAAAAACCTGTATGGTATTGGCAGAAAAACAAACATACAGACTAATGCAACAGAATGGAGAGCCCAGAAATAAACCTACATGTATATGGGCAACTATTTTTCAACAAAGGAGCATCCAATAGAGAAAAAAAAGCTTCTTCAGTACATGATGCTGAGAAAATTGGAAAGCCACATGCAAAAGAATGAAACTAGACTATTTTGACACAATACATTAGAATTAACTCAAAATGGATTAAAGTCTTAAATATAAGACTGACCTGAAACAATAAGACCCATAGAAGAAAACATAGATGCTAACCTTATGGACCGTGGTCTCAGAGAGGATTTTATGAACTTGACCCCAAAGGGAAGGGAGGTAAAAGCAAAAAGTAATGAATGGGACTACATCAAACTAAAAAGCTTCTGCACAGCAAAAGAAATAATCAACAAATCAAGGTGACCAACCAAATGGGGAAGATATTTGCAAACAACACGTCTGATAAGGGACTAGTATCAAAAATATATAAAGGACTCATATAACTCAATATCAAAAAACCAAACAGTCCTATCTAAAAATGGGCAGAGAACCTAAACAGACACTTTTCCCAAGAAGACATACAAATGGCCAGTAGGTATATGAAAAGATGCTCAACTTCACCAGCTATTATGGAAATGGAAATAAAAACCACAATGAGATATCACCTCACCCCAGTCAGAATGGCTATCATCAACAAGACAAATAGTAACAAGTGTTGGAGAGGCTGTGGAGAAAAAGGAACCCTCATACACTGTTGGTGGGAATGCAGACTGGTGCAGATGCTATTGAAGGCAGTGTGGAGGTTTCTTAAAAAATTAAGAATAGGGCTACCATGTGACCCAGCAAGGCCTATTCCGGGTATCTTCCCCCAAAATTAGAAAACATTTGTTAGTAAAGATGTCTGTCTATCTGTCTGTCTGTCTATCTATCTATCTATCTATCTATCTATCTATCTATCTATCTATCTACTCCCTGTGTTCACTGCAGCATTATTTACGGTGGCCAAGACATGGAAACAACCAAAGTGTCCTTCGATAGATGACTGGATAAAGAAGATGTGGTATATATACACAATGGAATACTACTCTGCCATAAGATGAAAGTGTCATTTGCAACAACATGGATGGATCTTGAGAGCATCACACTAAGTGAATTAAGTGAGACAGAAAAGAACAAGAACCATATGACTTCACTCATATGTGGGATATAAAACAGAAAGCAACACACAAACAAAACAAACAATTTGATAGACACAGACAACAGCATAAATGTTACCAGAGGGAAAGGGGGTGGGGGAGAATGAACAGGGTGATTGGGGTCAAATATATGGTGATGGGAGGAGACTAGATTTTGGGGTGGTGAGCACACAATGGAATATATGGATGACGTACTATAGAATTGTACACCTGAAACTTATAAAATGTTATTAACCAATGCTACCCCAATAAATTTTTTTTTATACTCCTCCTCCCCAATAAATTTAATTTGAAAAGTTACTGGATATTTTGCTGTGACTTCTTTTTTAAAAAAGATTAACTGAATTCTTTTCAGATGCTCTCCTCCACATTCCCCCAAAGCCTTGCCTGTCCGTGATCTTGCACTAAGAAAAGCACCAAGCCATGGATTACAGCTGAGCTACATGGTCTCAGGGAGGTGTTAAGGAAGATGAAACCTCCTGAGGAGAGGAGATTACCAGGCTAGCAATACAAATTTAAATTCCCATATCCAGTGCAAAATTTGTCCAAGTGACCTTTCTGTTGCCTGGTTTACTGCAACAGAAACATTCACAAAATCACACTGGGAAGCGAGGGTGCTCCTCCCCATACAGAACTCTTGTCCCAGAAGGCTGGTAAGGGGGAGTCTATGCCTCAATTCTGTCTTCTCCCTGCTCATGTTGGAAACGATACAGCTGCTATTCCCCCATGCTTCCTCATAGACCAAGAAAAACGGATGAAACCATTTGAAGTAGCGGCTATTCTAGAACAACCCACTGCCTGGCCCATAGACAGTTTCCTATGTGGGACAAGGTCTTCCTTTTAGAAGCTGCTGTTGGACCCCAGTGACTTGAGCTGTCTGGGTCATAAAGAATAAGTCTGGAGATTAGTCCACATCTTCCGTCTTGCTTTGAGCTAAAGTTCCTGTATGAGTGTTGCTTAGCCGCCTGAAAACCGGCAGGGCACACATGGTGCACACTGAGTGCCACCTTGGCTTACAGCGCTCACACAATGGGATGGGTCATTCTCTGCCTCACGGACTTCAGCACTGCTCTGGTCATGCTGGACAATGGGATCTAGTATCTGTGGGCGGAGGGCTTTGGTCTGTGTGTGCGGGGACGTCACTACCAGCCTAGAACCCAATTGAGGGGCTTAGGTAAAAGGCCCTCATTTGTTAAAGGTCTTCCTTTGTTTACTGGAAGGTGTCTGGGACCACCGATTTGGGCTGTCCCCGTCTAGCCCGAGTTCAGGTGCCTTAGGGACTCTGCCTGAGCGGACTCACATTTTTACACCTGTTATAGCTATTTCTCATTCCAGGAGGGCACTCAGCACATTGCAAGCACTGCAGCTGTGCACGGAAAGGGTTCCTCTTGCTCTGGCACCCAGAAGAAGTTTCCAGGCCACCACTATGGCAGGGTCACTTTGTCCTTGCACATCTACCTCTGACAGACTCTTCTGCGGCTTCCTGCTGGCAGGGAGAAGTAGCTTCCAGAAACTTTCCACGATCGTATGACATGAGGGTGTGTGGAAGATGCGTCTGCTCGTGAAGCAGGCAATGAAGGAATGAGGACAATTGCCAGTGTCAGACACATGACAGGCATGTCACACACTGGCCACCGACTGTCACGACATTCCTGTCAGTCACTATCATCACCATGTTACACTGAGGATTTTGAGTCTCAGTGATGTCAAGTAATAAGTATGTCTAAGGGCCTGGCAGAGGCGGAGCTAGGATTCCTAGTGGAGGCGGAGCTAGGATGAAGGCAGGGCTGTGTTCCTCTGAAGCTGGGATCCTTCCACCCAACCGTGCAGGACACAATGGTTACTGCCCATTACACGTGAACTGTTTTTCCTTCATTTTTATGTGGGGACATGGAGGAGAGTAGGTCATGTGGACTGAAGGGAAGCTCAGTTACTTTGGAGATATTTAATTCCCCAAAACTGGAAGATTCTGAGCTATACATTATACAGCAGAGAGGCCCAAGAGGGAAAAAGTCGATGGGGACAAACCAGAACTGTACCAGAAAGCCCCCCTAGATGGGGCATCATGCAGACTGGGTGTTGTCCTCAGCAATGCTGGCAACACTTGCTTGCCCTCCATCGGGACACACAGGGCTCTTTCATCACCACAGCCCTCTGCTCTCAATCTGTGTGATCCCACAGAACTTTGGTTTTTAAGTTAGTTTGCTAATGTGAAATTATTTTCACAATGTCTCCCAAAGGTGCCTTTTGGCAGATGGAAATCCTGACACATGTCACTCTATCTGACCAAGGCAAAGCGGTTTCCTTTAATGTACACACCCTACTCTCCATTGAAGTCTCACCCGTGTGTCACGTAGCCTTCTTGATAATGTGCTTTCCACGTGTTATAATATCTCACAGACAGAACCTGACTTGATCCTTAAGCCGGCTGCTGCCCTACCAAATGGCCACCGCTTTTGTGTGGGAAATTGTGGGTGTGTCTAAAGCACTGGAATGTGCTTGTGTTTTCCGTTAAATCCCACAAGAGCCAGGTTCTAACTAGTCTTCTGCCTTCCCTGTCTGGCGGCCCACCTTCACACACCTGAAGGTAAGATCTCACAAGGGGTAACTGTTGTGCAACGGGGCATGAGCTACCTAGTTTAACTTATTAGCTCACATGTGTGCCTCACAAACCAAGAGGTTCTATACAGTCAAACATACATAATCTACCAAGTCCATCCAACGGTGGGGCTCATCTCTGAAACCATGAAAAGCAGGTAAAGAGAAGGATGGTTCCACAAGGTAGCTCTGAGACCGTCCCTTCTCTCCCACCATGTTCTGTCTCTCGGCTCCGTGTAGGTACCATCCAAGGGCTCTCACATGCATCTTTATTCTGCCGTCTAGCCCCTGTTCACAGGTTGGAATACACCCCAAACCACAGGCTCTGCTGGGGAGAGATTATTAGTCATTTCTGTGTTTCTGGTGCTCGTCAATGTGTCAGTGTGTGTTCAATAAAGCATTCTGAGTAAGTGATCAGAATAAAGGCTCCAATCCTGTATCTAAACTAGGATAACACTTCACTATAATTTTAAGAGATTAGTTGAACATATTCTGGCCACAGTTCCTCATCATAACTTAGAAACCTTCAGATCTCTAGGTATCTCAAGTAGCTCCATGCTGTCCAGGGCCCCAAGAACAACAGGGAGTGCCATCCCTGTGTCAAGGGCGAGTCTACCAAGACAATACAGTTCCCACAGCTCCTAAGAAAGAGAAAGCCTATGCAGATGCCAGGGTCGCAGAAGCCTCTATCCATTTAGGCCCTGGACAGAGACGATCTGATATGAGTGATGTCCTGAAATCATGACTTCACTTGACGGTGGAGAGTGGCTTAGTTCCAGGGAGTGGCTGCTTTCTAGAATGTCAGACCCAGCGATGATGTGTGGAGGGGAGAGGGGGGAGGCCGAAAGGGCCCAGGAGTCTGCAGGCGAGGCTTCCAGCAAGACGCCAGGCCTATTCTGATCCCTCCTGTCCTCCAGAGCAGAGTGCCTGTGGCACTGCAGCTGTGTGTCCAAAGCTGCACAGCTCCAGAGCAGGCTTGGTTTCTGAGCCATGAAAAATGATTTTCAACATCTGGGGGCTCTGGCCATAATCAGACTATCAAGAGGGACAAACCCACACCCTAACAAAAGGCTCTCTGAAGTAGGTTCCTTTGAAAGATGCAAAATCTCATCAACAGTATTCTCTCAGCTTGCCGGAGATATGTGTTTGGAAAGGAGCTAAAATCGCCTCCAGCAGCGCCCACAAGGACCACCTGACATATTCACATCTATCACGCTTATACCTGTGTCTTCATCTGTTAGAGGGCCACTGAGACTGGCCTGGAAAAGAAACATAGTGCCCAAGGACAGACAGAGGCCCCAGAAGGCTGATGGCCACCGTGTGCGCTGGCCCAGACTTGGGAGAGCCCTTCGTAAGGAATGTGACGTAGCACCAGCAGCAGCTCACCCACAGGGCACCCGGCCGCGCAACTGGTCCAGGAGAGGCAATCAGCCCGTCTCCTGCACATGGTCCTTGGGGCAGCACTGAGGTCCACGGTCTGGGGGTTGCGGCTCAAACCAGCACGGATCCAGACACTCCCTAGGACCACGTGTAACCCCAGCTCTGCCTAAGTTACAGCTAACCTCATCCGGCACATTCTCGGACTTTCAGGTTAGGTGTTGAAAATTCAGCAAAATGTAAAGCCTCTCTCTGATTGTTTTCTCTTTTGTTATTATAGTGTACAGCCCTGGGATGTCATAGAATCAGCAGGTGACTTCACGTGGCACCCAGGTAGGAGGCTGAGGGAAAGCAATGCCAGGTTTAGCCGAGTAGTGCAGACATCTAACCATGTTTCAGAAGAGCTGGCGTGCAGGGCACGGTGACTCGCCTGGCCCACTCTGTTGACAAGGCATGGTGACGCGCCTGACCTACTCTGCTGCAGACAGGAGAGCAGAGACTTTCTGGCTGATGTGTTTCCCCAAATCTCTGCTGTTTAGGAATATACCCCAACGGGCCGTCCTGTCTGAATCCCACTGGCTGATGGCCAGTCAGTAGAAATAATCCTAACTCACTCTCTCTCTGATTATGCCAGCCTTTTCTGAAATCCCTACCAATGATAACCGTGTTTGATATGCCTGTAATGCTTTTAAGTAAACAAGTATCCATACATTTGATCTTATTTGCTCTTTACAACCACCTGATGAGATAGAGAGGAGCGGGCAGCCTTTTTTTTCTCCATTTTATAATTTTATAAGATGGGGAAACTGAGGCTCAGAGAACCTCAAAATGGCAAGGATAAAGGTTATAGAACTGGAACTCAAATTAGCATCTTCACTTTTCAAGATCTATGCTTGTTCCATTTAGACCCAGATCAATTCTCAGAGGCTGTGGTCACCCACCACAGAAGGATGAGCACATCTGGGGTGCACGGACAATGCAATGTGGTACAGGAAAAAAAACCCCACCACAACTTCTGTTTTTAATGTACTTCTTAGTCTTGCCTTCTAAGGTGTTTTGTAAACGTCTGCTAGCATACAAATTACATGTACATAAGTATACCATATTGGGGGGGTGTGCCCACAGGTTTAACAGGGGTCGGCAGTAAGATTCGGAGACCAGGGCTATGCGACACGGTTCTGTATTGCTTTTATTATGCTCACTCTTCTTCCTGATCTCCTATGGGGAACAATAAAACTGAGATTAACTGTATGCCAGCGTCATGTCCTTTCTTTTGACTTTCGTCCACATCAGTGGTTGTCAACTGATTTTCCTCAGGAGTCATTTGGCAATGTCTGGAGACATTTTTGGTTGTCACCACCCGGGAGGGGGGTGCACTGACATCTAATAGGAAGAGACCAGGTATACTGCTGAGTTCCCTACAAGGCAGAAGACAGCCCTCCAAAAGGAAGAAGTCTTTAGCCCATGTCAGCAGGGCTGAGCTTGAGCAACCCTGGCCTACGAGTCATATCAAACTACTTCTACTCTCTCACCAAACAGGCCAACAATTGCCAGATACTCTGAGCGTGGCTTGGCTGGATTAGGTGCACTGAGAAAACAGAGCAGTGAGCTCATGAGTCTGTATCTCTGTTGCCAAGGTAAGACATTGTGGCCAATGGAAATGCAATATACAAAGGACTAACTGAGAACTGTCATGCTGAACAGACAGCTGTTGGCTCGCACCCAGAAAGAAGACCCAGGGAGGGAGCTGTTTGGAGGCTGAGTGATGGACTAGTTCTGTACACACTGAGCAGATGTACCGTAAGTCGCCGTGTAAGGCATCTGGTCTTCATCATCTTACGGCACCAATCCACGTACAGATGACTGCTCATTCTCTGTGGTGCCACTGGAAGGCAACCCACACACGTCCCCATGTTTGTCCTGCGTGTGAGCCCTACTAATAGACCAAAGTAGGAATTAGAGGAAACCCAAACTACGTCTGATTAACTGTTCTCCTCCACGTACCCTTTCCCTGCTGGACGCCGGCAGCCTGCCGATAGCCGTGTGACATTGCTATAGTAGCTCCTGTCAGTGAACCCAGGGAAAAACTCAACTTGAAGACACAATGTGGAAAAACGTATCTTCTTTCGTGCTCTTAACTCTTCTTTTTTGTTGTTTCTAAAAAACTTACGACCTCTAAGGGCTCCCTGTCAGGGCATGCCTTCCCAAGGCTGTCTGTACATGCTCAGGACACTTCCTGAAGGCATTTTTGTGCCTGAACCAAATTTTATCCAACAGGGCAAAACCAAACCCGCTCATTGCAGTATGTACATTTAGCCCAAAGATTTAAAAGTCAGCCATTTCCCATGTGAGTTCAGTCCAAAGTGGTTCAAACTTGGAGAGATAAGAATTTCCATATTTCTCTCCTGTCACAGGTGATTCTGCTCAAACTGTCAAAAAGAGGCAGAAAATAGTCTCCCTCTTTCCTTCTACCCACACTCCACTCAGGGGCAGGGCAGCAGTTTCTTACAAGGACTGTGAATGGTGGCTGTAAAGCAGCAAGAAAATGAAAATGTCAGCTCAACCACCTCTGGTGTCATTTTTTATAAAATTATAATAAAATGAGATAGTACACAAAGAGAATCAGCAGACAGATTTGTAAGTCAGAAGTCGTGACATTGGGGCCGAGAACAATAAACATCGTCCCTGAACATAATCCCCACCTCCCCCCGATGGCTGGCAGGGTGTTTCCATTTGGAGGGACATAGCAAGAGACTGTTCTAGGTTTATTCTTAATACAACTTGAGGCTTGTTTTTATTTGTGATAATCAAAGAGAGTTGATTGACTTCAGTGTTATTCACAACAGCCAAGATATGAAAACAACCTAAGTGCCCATCAACTGATAAATAGAGAAGAGGTGGTACATGTATACAATGGATTACTACTCCATCACAAAAAAAACAATAAAATCTTGCCATTTGTGACAATATGAATGGACCTGGAAGGTATTTTGCTAAGTGAAAATAAGTCAACTGGTGAAAGACAAGTATTGTGAAATATGTGAAATCTAAATATGTGAAATCTAAACAAAACAGACAGACAAACAAAACCAAACAAACACAGAGAACAGATTGGTGGTTATCAGAGGGGAAGGGGGCTTGGGGACAAAATGGGTGAAGCAGGTCAGCTGTATGACGATGGATTGAAACTAGACTTTTGGTGGTGATCATTTTGTAGGGTATACAGATGCTGAATTACAGTGCTGTACACGTGAAACTTATATACCAATATTACCTCAATTAAAAATAGAGTTAATAAGGAAAAAATGAAGAGGGAGTCCATTTGATATTACTTGCAATCAATTCAGTGGTTATTATGCTCTTCCTCAATTTCTCCTGATGATTTTCCTTCACGTATCAGCGATGAAACCTTTTGCTCTTTAATCTACTACTATAATACCTTCCCAAAGGCCCATTCCTAGCCCTGGGATCATTGCTAAGAAAGTGGGGGATGTGTGTTTCCCAGGAATAAAAATGCATAAGGGACATTCATGCATGTTTAACAAAAATCTTTTTTGTGGAGCGAACACACAGCACTCTTCCCTTTTCCAAAGCGCTGACAAGTGAGGCTGCAGAGAACGAGGAAGGGGAGCTACAGCACAGTGCATGCACTGTGGTCTCGGGTCTCCTGCACAGATTCCATTCCAACTCTGCCTTGATTAGTCATGCCTCGGTCAAGTTCGCCTGACTTCTGCGTGCCTCTTCCCCCATCCGCAGAGTGATGCCTCCTCACAGGCGGTGGTGAGGGTCAACCAGGAGTGCGCATAAAGCACCAGACAGTGCCCATCGCACAGTGGGTGCTATGCTGGCTCTTACCATTACTACGGGTCTTCCCCATTGTTTTCTATGAGTTAGTATGACACGGGCTACTATGGCAAACTAACTAGCACTGATCACATGGGGGGAAAAGCAGGAGTTAGCACACTTCGTTTTATTCCCTGTTTTTATTTGAGATAAAGACTTCAGCAGAGAAGGAGGTTTTCTTATTTGTAAGTATCACGGTATTCCAGCAGCATGGAAGGTGGTTGCCAGCTCTCGGCAACACAGAAAAGCCAGTAAGACTTTGGCTCTCACCTCCTGCAGCCTGTTATTCCTGGTTAACCCTGCTACCCCAGGCGCCCAGCATAGCCTGCTTCTCTGAGGTCTGCACAGCCTGGAGCCACCTCCCCTGTACCCAGGACCCAGTATTTCTGGGCCCCCCAATATCAAGTCCCCAAGAAAGGTCAACCTAGCTAAAAGGCAGGTAGCTGGTTTATTCACATTAGACCCAACTCCAGGAGAGGATATTTACTTTTTAAAAGAACAACCTACAAACCCAAGTAAGCTCTGCATTGGTAAAATGGTGGGAGGGAAATGTTATAGTTGGTCTCTCTCCAATGTGGTCTTTCTAGATCCTGACTTAATTACAGAAAACAGGGAAACAAGAATCAATGGGCTTTATAACTATTCTAGCCGATGTCAGCTAGTCCTCGGTTCCCGGGTTAAGCTCAGTCCAAGGAACCGACGATGGGCTGACTGCCTGGGGACAAACTCCTTTCCTAAGGCCCAGTGAGTCAAGCCCAGCACACCTTTCGGGCTTCATTCTGGGCAGCTGCCAAACGCCAGGAGGGCCAGCTCGCAGGGATTCACGTCCACAGTGTTCCTGGCTTTACTAACCTTGAAAGAACATGAGAACTGAATGAAAACATATTTATGTAGGTCTTTGCCAGTGAAACAGCCCTAGTTTTGTCATATTTGCCAAGGAAAACAAACACCCACTGAGGCTGAGTTCTTCCAGTGCCTGGTCCCTGCCTGGTAGCGCTGGTCTTCAGCAACTGAACTGGGGGCCCTTACCTTTAGCTGGGTTCACCTTTCTTGGGGACTTGGCTTTGGTAGGGGCCCAGTAACGTTGGGATGCAGGGTGTAGGTAGGGTAGCTTTGGAATCTCAGAGAAGCAGTAGGGGCCTGCGTTCCTCTGGTGACAAGAGCTACATAACATAATTACTAAAGACCTACCTATAGTTCCAGGCAAAGACCTAAAAGAAATCAGGCTACACTATGAAATAATAGTGATGAAGGGGAAATGACCCTGACATTTTACAAGAGTACAGAATAAAGAACCCAGTCAGCTACCAGGCACACTTGGGAGAATTTCATTCGATTGATGTATAATCACAACGAGCTGGGAGTACAGAAAGAAGAGAGTAAAGAAAGAAGAGAGGTAAGAGGCCACAGGAAATTCTGAATCCATTGTAAGGATTTACAATAAAAACGATAACATCAAAGGCAAGGTCACTTTTAGTTAGCTCGAGTCAGGGTTTGGGTGTTGGCAGTGACACCACCTCTTGCCCATTGTCTTTCCTGGAGACCCATTAAAGTGCCTCAGAAATACTCAGACAATGTTTATAAAGTATGCACAGCTACGTGGAAGCTGACCCATAGGAAGTAAAAGGGAGATGGTGTTCACGTGGCTAGTGACACCTGGAAGTAATTGGAAGAGTCGCATATGCTTGGGGCCCCGCCTCTCTCCATGCACATGGAAGGTGTTTATGCGCAAAAGCCGGTCCCTTCCAGAACACCAGTGGGGAAGGGACAAGGAGCAACTGTGAAGAGGTGTCAGCAGCCAACACACCCCTCTGACGATCATGGGCTGCGACGCCAGCCCATAGCTTAACCCAGGCAGGGAGCGCCAATTTGATCTCCTCCCCTCATAGTTCCATGATGACTAATCCACGTGTTGGCACTTGTGGATGCCTGGCGGGTCTGAATTGCAAGGTAAGGACTGGTTTTGTAATCTCCCAGTTTTAGAGCTTTGTAAGAGGGACTGGATGCACGGTGGATTCCCCCTGAAATCCCTGCCTGGCTGTTACATTTAAGAGAGCCCCACATGGGTACTTTTCTTCCATTTGTACCTCAGGGGGATATTTGTGGGAACTGTGTCCTACATAGCATCATCCTGCCCTATTTTTCAGTATAAAAATAGAGTGGTCCATTTTCATTGCTGGTACTGTTTCCATGTCTGCACCATAGGATCCCTCCAAGGAGGTGTCTAAATTAGGGAAATCACCAGGGAGTTTATGAGAGAAAAAGAGAATGTATTTCAAGAAGTTTCAGAAAGAAACTGAGACCTAAAGGAAATTCTCCAGGGTCTTCACAATGGGTGGCACAGAATCATGTTCATTGTCACCACTTTCCTTTAGATGCTTCTTCAGTACGTTGTCCTAAACAATAATGGCTCTCCTCTCCTTTATTTCTGGTACATGGGAGGGCAACAGCAGCAAAGCTTTAAGTTTCAAAATTATATACATATATCTGTTCCTTCTTATCCCTGATTCTTAGTCCACTTAGTCCCACTTACTGCATCCCCCACGTCCCAAATCTTTTTCTCCCAGCCTTTTGCAGGTACCCAGACACTGACTTATTTCCAAGAATGGGGAGGAACAAAGTCAACAAAGTACAGAATTGGGGGGTGGGTGGCAGTGAGTTGGCCAGGAGAGGCCACGTGAACTCTCTTCTGGGACCGATTCTGAACTAGCGATGCTCGGAGGATTAAAATGAGACAAGCGACAGTTCAGGCCGAGCTGTAAGCTATGTAGGGATGCAGCCCCACCCTGACACGGAATGCTGAGAGAACCAGCACTCTGCTGCTCTATTCTGGGGGGAACCCCAAAACTCCTTGAGTCCCGGGAGGGCTGCTTGAGTGGAGAAGGCCAGGAAGGCCTTCTGCCCAGACCCTGTGTTCCTAGAGCCTGCAGCAGCAGGCTTGGCACTGAGCGCTGCTCCACCAAGCTGCTCTCCTTTGACCCAATTCAGCATCAAAGCCAGCCCAGCACAGGAGGCCCCCCTGCAGGGTCACAGCAGTATGTGAGAGAAGGGGACAGGCTCACCTCTCGAGGCTGGAGTGGCCAAGCAGACCTAGATAGCCTAGCTCAGCGGCCAGGTCACAGCAAAGATGGTACAGGAGGCACGGGAAGAGCAAGGTCACGTGCCTCAGGCAGAAGCCTCAAGGCGGAGGAGAGCACAGCGGCTCCCAGTCCCCAGCAGCCCGAGAGTCAGGGACAGAGGAGGAGGGTGCAGGCTGTGTGTCCCCAGACAGACACCGCTCAGTGTGGAATGCCCCCCTCCATCTGCTCTAGCCCTCAGGCTGCCTGCACGCCTGAGCAAATATGGGCCAGGGGTGGCGTCTGTCCTGCTCTTTTCTACCCACCATTGCTACAAAGCAAAATGTCTGCCACCTTCTGAACAAGGGCCCTGCCATTAATGGGAGTCTCTATTTTAGGTATAAACACCTGTTTCCCCCCATTTTAATACACTTCTGCTTCTCCTTGCCCCGCTCCACCCCACAATGGTTTTAAGCCCACTCGGAGATCAGCCTGAGCTACCCCCTTTCCCACCCTCCAATCAGGAAAAAGGGAAGGAAAAGAAAAACTCAGAAACCTGAAGATTGTTTGGAATTTATTCTCTTAAATAAGAATGGTAACATTCATTTTTAAAAAAAATAAAAGCACAACACCTTAGTTTCACAGTAACCGCAAAAACAGAGTTACACAATTAAATAAAAGAACTCACAAAGAAACACACCAAAAACTCAGAACAACACAGGTTAAAAACAAGGGGAAAACAAAGGCTTCAGGGAAGGCCAGAGGTGGACAGGGGATGTGTTCCTGGGCACAGCTCGTCCTCCCTCCTCCGGCTTCTCTGGACCATTGCCTTGGGAACCCAGCCTGCCCCCTGCCCCAGCCCCCACCCTGCCCTCTACCCTGAGCTGAATGCCGGGGAAAAAGGACACCCTAACTCAATGGTCAGGCCATCAAGGCCATGCTGGGCCCCTTTTAGGAGGGACTAAGAATTAAAAATGTCCCACTAAACACCAAGAGAAAGCAGCAAGCTGCAGTAACTAGCCCAGTGGAACCAGTCCCCAAGCCTCGAAGTAAAACGGAGGCGGGGGGTGTCTGGTTCTCTGTGGTACTCCGCAAGCAATAACGGCAGCTTTCCTAGTGTGCTCCTGAATGAGCCTCCTGAGAGGGGAGTGTGTCCTCCCGTTTTCTGGGCTACCCACCCCCAAGTCTATACTTCCACATGTGTGGCGGCTGCTCTGTCCCCTCAGCCCTGACCAGAGCACTGAACCAGGCCAGCACTATGGCTCTCAAGGCAAGTCCCTCCAGAACCAAGGATCGAGAAGCTTTAGAAACAGCTTCATTACCACTGTTATTATTCAGGTCACAATATATAAAAATCTATGCATATGTATAAAATAAACCTATTTATATACATAAATAGATATGTATATATAAATAAGTATCCACACATCACCATTAACTAGGACTTACTTGCAGGGTAGCGATGGTGTGTTAAGCTGGATTGCAAAATCTCCTAGCACTAATAGGTTTTCCAGAAAAGCTTCAGGGATTACAGGCAAAGCAGTGAGAAGATTCCCTAACTTCCTCCTGCCAGACGGGAGCCCCAGGATCGAGTGGAATTCCTCATGCAGCACGGGCATTCGAGCTGGCGTATGACGTGCCTGCGTTTCCTGACGCCCGTTCAGCATCCAGCCTATGGAAGCTAACGGTGGTTGTGCGAGGGGCGTCGGGAGGGCACCAGGCACCTCTATGTGTCACTCTGCTGGGCAGCTCTCTGAGTTAAGGTCACCTTTTCCACAGGACGAGACAACTGCACGTTTCTCCCACCCCTCCTCTGTCACCGCACTAGAGAAGCTCTTCTGGTTTTGCTAAGATACCCCAGGAGCTTTAAGCTTCTTTTTCAGTCACACACTATATGAGACGTAAAGGGGATTCCTCTGGACAAGAAAAGGATCCCCAACCTGTAACTGAGGCTCTTATATCCAAAAGGAAAAGATCTCATTTGGGGTTTTTCTTTCTCTGCCTGTTGTCCAAACTGTTCCTGAAGTCAGGGTGGGAACTATAAGGCCGCGTAAGAAAATTTATGCCAGGTCCACTGATCTGTAGCAGTAAATGTAAGAAGCTTGGAAACAAAGTGTTCACAGATTCTGAGAACAGAAAAGAGGGTTTCTATATTCAAAGCACATTACAAACAATGCCCTCCAGACACTAAATTAGGCAGCAGTTCCAGATCAGGTAACCAGAGAAACCTGTAGGTAACCTATAGAGGCGGCCTAGGGTAGAGTCCGCTACTTTGTGGGCAGTGTGTGTTTTTGGCAAGAGCAGGACTTTTGGCAAATGAGGGGGAGAACATAAGGGAGAAGGGGGAATGCCACGGAATAAAGAGGAGACAGAGAAAAAGCCCAGCAGGGTCAAGGCCAGCTACTGTCGTAGCTTTTCCAGCTCTGCCTCCTGGGGATATGCGTCTAGGAGGGTGGCTTATTTACACTCCGCAGGATCAAGTTCATTCATTTACAGTTTTTCTTGCCTAGAGTGCAGCCGAGAAGACGCACTATGGATCTGGGTTAACACTGCTATCTGAGCACATTTGAGAACCCGAAACACCTGAGTTTTTCTGAAGCTTTTCAAAAGGCAATTCTAGCTAACTAATCAAAGCTTTAGCTTGGGCTTTAAGGAAGAAAATCCCTATCAAAGGAGAAAAAGAGGTCCATTTCATGCCAGCTATAAAATAACCACCATAATTCTGTTCCTTTTCTACAGAGGCCGGCAACAATTAGACCCGTCACAGGGAAAGCGCAGGTGCTTCCAAGCATGTTCAGACCCAGCTGTAATTTCCCAAGCTTCAGTCTCCACAGGCAGGTTCTACCTGCATCTCACCAGCCCTCAGCTTACAGTGTCTGTCCCCTGAACTGGGGGACAGTGCCTGCCCCATTCATCTGAGGGGCCAAGCTGCAACTCCTTTGGGACATCTTGAACCTCTTGTGCTGTAACAGGCAAGTCACCCTCAGGATCCAGAACCATGGGGACCGAGATGTCCTCAGGGCTTTGATTCTTTTTTGGTTGCTTCGATTCTTTAACCACATCACCAACTCTCATCTCTCCGTTTTATAGAATATTCTTCTCCTTCTCTGTGGAACCCTTAGTTCTTTACAACCCCTAACAACCGGAAATCCATTACGTTTTCAAACTAGACAACAAGAATGGAAACGGAACTCAGCTTGCGCAGGAGCAGCTGAACTGCACTGTGTTGAATGCTTTATAAACAATGTTCTGTACTCTACACCTGAAAGGAGAGTTCAACTTCTTCGAGTTGTTTTCCTGAGTAGCCAAGTTCCCTGGAAAAGCCACTTGTGCTGGAATCAGGTGCAGACCTGAAGAGGTGGTGCCCTGAACTGGTCAAGTGCACGTTTTAGAGTGCAGAGCTCAGCCCTGCCCAGATCCCTTTGTGATTCTCTTTGCCAGCGCTTCCCTGAGTGCTCTGTAAAGGACTGCCAGCACTTCATGACATAGACAGATTATAAAGGGTTTCAGTCTACAGAAGGTTTCCAAGTCATTTGTGTTTTAAACATTGCTATAAAATGCTGGTCCGACCTGCAGGGCATTTAGAAAGCTTCCCCGGATCACAGTAAGGGCACATGCAGCAGGACGAGCAGAGTTCACCTAACTCCGCGGGGGTTTCACTGCACCAGGGGTCCCGCCCAGCCTCTGGAACATTCTCCCTCTGCCGTAACGCACACCATGAGGCTCACATTAGTTCTTAACCACGGGAAAGAAGCAACGCTGGGAACCTTCCAATGGAAGGCCGAGTGGGTAACTCTTGTCTTTTCCCATCATGGAAGTTCCACCAACAACTCCTTCTCCATAGTTTCTGTCATTAGCTGATAATGTTTAGTTTTTAGATGGTAATTTGTATGAATTTGTAAATGGCTGCTTTAGATAATTTGCTCGAGAGGAAATGTGTGACAGAAACATGGCCCTGTTGATTTCCTCTCACCTACACAGGCCCCCCGAGCTGTGAACAGTCTGGGGTTGTCTGAGGGCATCAGGACCACCCAGCAGTGTGCCGAACTGCAGACATATCTCACAGGCTGCTTTGACATAGAGCAGAGAGAGAGGCAATTTAAAGAAAAAAATCCCCCAGTTCTTCACAATAAGCTTAGTGCCCATGCACTTCGTCAGTCCTACCCTGCTAAGACCAGAATAAATGTGTTTTTCAGAGGTAGGTGTCATTCACCTCCTGACACGAGGAAATGGTCAGTGAAAGTGGAACAAATTAGGACTTGATCCTCCTTAGAAGTTCAAATGCCCCAGTGACCGGACAGTGCATGTGCTTTAGTGGTCACAAGCCAAACAGAAGTGTAGTTCACCTAGACACCTAAATAGGGAATGGACACAAGAATTTCCAGTTCAGGAGAATGCAAACCCAGACTGTGGGGCACTGCCACAGTTTCGTGCTGTCCAGAGTTCCAAACGAGAGCTCTAAGGAGGCCCTGTCACTGACTGCTCACCTGCTCAGTGCTAACAGCAGTCTGCTCTGACTTCCTGTTTACTACACAGAGCCTGGGCCAACCACCCCCATGAGCCTAATGGGCGAGGCAGGCCCCCAGGCTGTAGCAAGAACACTTGGAAATACAGACAGACATTATCGAAGTTTGGTGGTCACGCTGACCAATGGCGCCCCTACTGGTTCACAGTCTGCCAGTGAAACTCCCCTCTGATTTGTACCAGCACCTCCGACAGGCCATAGAGAAAGGGGACCCCGAATGCAAGCAGCTGGCACATGAAAAAGGAGTCCAAAGGGTTTTGGGCCACGTGATGCCCAATTGAAGAAATGTTGCTTTGGAGGTGCTGGCTCACCCCCCTGGCCTTGTCACAGAGGCCGAGAGAGTGACGCACCACCCAGTCAAACAAGGAAGTGAGGCTACCTGGAGTTCTCTCAGCAGGGCTGGCGACGCTGCTGGCCCGTCCATGTGCGTCTGCAGTGGGGCCATCCTGCAGGGGTCCTCTGGCCTCCTAGGAAAGTCCCCCCAAAAAAGAAGAGTAACTGACTGAAATGCTCCAGCGTCAGCGACAATGACACCTGACTGGCTCGTGTGCTGCAGTATCCATCAACCTAGAGCTGTATTCCTTACACAGTGAGTCTTTCCTTAAAGAAATGGACATATTTCACGTGGAAGTCACCAGGAGTCAGTCTAGCTAGGCCCTAGTACACCTTTTCCCACAAGCCCCTCTGCAGCCAAGGAGCCTCCCAAGGAAGCATCAGCCAGCCAACTCCCTGTCACGGTGACATCAGGGAGTAAAGGGAGTACCAAGTTCATCTTGACATAGATGGGGGAAGGGAGCGGGGGAGAGCTAGCTATTCTCATTAAAAAGAGAGAAAGAAAAAAGGTTCTTCAATAAGTAACTCACACAATAAAGACAATGACAGGAAGTGGCGGGCAGAGCACATTATTTACAGCCACGTTCCTTTCCAGGGTGTCCTTTTCTCAGAGATGCTCACTGACAAAGGCAAAGGGGTTCCTTTATATAGAGTGAGCAGGGGGAGGGTCTGACAGTCGCCCAAATCCAACTCAGGTGGTGGACGGGACATTATCTCAGTGAAATGCAGCATGAGGTTAAGGCTTGAAAAGTTGTTCTCTCCCCAGACTAGACTGCGACCATCTGTCAGGACCTTCCCACTCCCAGGGAAGGCAACTCAGTGGCCACTGACCAGACCCTGGGGGCCACACCCTGACCCATCACAACACTGAAAGGGCACCTGCTGCCTCTCCCCCGCTTGGCGATGGGTCACCATTACCTTTGCAGACAGAGGAGTCAACGCTGGCCTCTTCCTCTGTGCGGAGCCCGAGAGTCGGTAACAGTAGTGCGGTTTGCAGTAGAATTTACCTGCAGGCAGCAAGAGGCAGGGGTCATGGGAGTGAGCAGAATTCTGTAATTCTGACCTTGACGCTCTGGTCTTAGACAATCCTGTCCATCTCTTTCAGCCGTGAGGCACCATCACCACCGCCCCAGGCTTCCCAAGGCCCAGGCTTCCGGTTTAGGGAGGCCAGGCCCTCCCTTTGAACTAGGAGTTCATCCCCCACTCGCCCCTGTGCCTGAAGGGCAGGGGGTTTCCTCTGAATATGTAAAGGCCACTGAGCCATCACCCAATCACTGCCCAGAACAAAGATGTGAGGCTTACATGGCAGGGCCAGCAAACAAAGTGGCAGTGTGTGCAGAACAAAGAAAGATGTGGTCACATGAAAGGCAGGAGTCGCATTTCTAAGGAAACCAAGAACAGTCCAAGTGCAGGGTGGAGGCTGAAGGCTGCAGGGGTGGGGTGGCACTGAGCATTAACTCTGACAGAACCCTCCGCTGGTCCCTTCTCCTGCGACTGCCCAAGCCAGCACCAGTCAAACTGTAGCTTAAAACAACTCAAATAAAATCAGAAACGAAAAAGGAGACATTACAACTGATACCACAGAAATACAAAGGATCATGAGAAACAACTAATGAACAATTATATGCCAACAAGCTCGATAACCAAGAAGAAATGAATAATTTTCTAGAAACATACAACCTACTACCAAAGCTAACTCATGAAGAAATAGAATATCTGAACAGACCGATATCGAGTGAGGAGATTGAATCAGTACTCAAAACCCTCCCCAAGCAGAAAAGCCCAGAATCAGATGGTTTCATTGGTGAATTCTACCAAACATTTAAAGAATTAACAGTGATATTTCTCAAACTCTTCCAAAAAAACTGAACAGGAGGAAACAGTCCCAAACTCATTTTATAAAGCCAGCATTACCCTGATACCAAGGCCAAATAAGGAAAATACAAGAAAACAAAATTACAGACCAATATCCCTGTGAACATAGATGCAAAAATTCTCAACAAAATATTAGCAAACAGAATTTAACAGCACAGCTATAAGGTGCCCAAAAGGAGGGATGGCACAAAAGCAAGATGCTCAGCTTCAAACATTTGGCATAGCTGTGAACTACTGGAACTTGTAAAAGCAGATAGAATAACTGGTATAGAGCAAACAAAATAAGAAATACAAGTTCAAGTGGCAGCAATAAACACGAGCACTCTATAGTTACAATAAAAATAAATCACATTAGTAATTTCATAGAACTCTGTAGGAACTCATGGAAGTGGCTTTAGAAATAACCTTGTTCAACTTACGTGTTTTATGAAGAGGAACATAAAACCAGTAAATGTAGTGAATTAACAAAAAAAATTGCAAATTAAAGTTATTTTTGTAGAACAAGGATGGGATTACATCACCAAACAGTTATTATGCAAGTGTCAGAGCTCTGTTAAAAATGATAAAGCTGGGGACCGGCCGGTGGCTCAGGCGGTTAGAGCTCCATGCTCCTAACTCCGAAGGCTGCCAGTTCGATTCCCACATGGGCCAGTGGGCTCGCAACCACAAGGTTGCCAGTTCAATTTCTCGAGTCCTGCAAGGGATGGTGGGCTCTGCCCCACACAACTAAGATTGAACACGGCACCTTGAGCTGAGCTGCCTCCTGGATGGCTCAGTTGTTGGTTGGAGCATGGGCTATCAACCACAAGGTTTGACAGTTCAATTCCTCGAGTCCCGCAAGGGATGGTGGGCAGCGCCCCCTGCAACTAAGATTGAACACGGCACCTTGAGCTGAGCTGCTGCTGAGCTCCCGGATAGCTCAGTTGGTTGGAGCGTGTCCTCTCAACCACAAGGTTGCTGGTTCGACTCCCACAAGGGATGGTAGGCTGCGCCCCCTGAAACTATAAACGGCAACTGGACCTGGAGCTGAGCTGCGCCCTCCACAACTAAGACTGAAAGGACAACAACTTGACTTGGAAAAAAGTCCTGAAAGTACACACTGTTCCCCAATAAAGTCCTGTTCCCCTTCCCCAACAAAATCTTTAAAAAAAAAAAAAAAAGATAAGGCTGTTATACAACATAAATATTTATAAATAAAAATAAAATAGTGAAAAGTTCCATTTGATTTGAATTTAGTATGTTGATGTGGTTAAAATGAGAAACAAGGTAATAAACATAGAAATTCATCCAATTACAAATAAATAATTACAAAAAAAAAAAGAATTTAACAGCACATTAAAAGAATCATTCACAATAATAAACTTGGGGTTATCCCTGGGAGGCAAGGATGATTCAACATATGCAAATAAATAAATGTGATACACCACATTAATAGAATGAAAAGTAAAAATCGTACGATCATCTCAATAGACACAGAAAAAGCATTTGACAAAGTACAACATCATTTTGTGATAAAAATGCTCAACAAATTGGGTATAGAAGGAACATATCACAACATACTGTGTTTCCCCAAAAATAAGACCTAGCCAGACAATCAGCTCTAATGCATCTTTTGGAGCAAAAATTAATATAAGACCTGGCTTTATATTATATTAGATAAGACCCGGTCTTATATTATAGTAAAATAAGACCAGGTCCTATATTAATTTTTCCTCCAAAAGACACATTAGAGCTAATGGACCGGCTAGGTCTTATTTTCGGGGAAACAGGGTAATAAAGGCCGTATGTGACACACTCACAGCCAACACCATGCTCAATGATGAAAGATTAAAAGCTTTACCTCTTAAGATCAGGAACAAGACAAAAGTGCCCACTCTCACCACTCCTATTCAACATAGTTCTAGAAATCTTAGCCAGAGCAATCAGACAAAAAAAAATAAATAAAAGGCATCCAAATAGGAAAGGAGGAAGTCAGCTGTCTTTGCAGATGACATGATTTTATATATAGAAAATCCTAAAGACTCCACCAAAAAATTTCTAGAACTAATGAACAAATTCAGTAAAGTTTGCAGGACACAAAATCAACATACAGAAAACAGTTGTGTTTTTATACATTAATAACAAAATACATGAAAAGAAATAAAGAAAACAATCTCATTCATAATAGCATCAAAAACAATAAAACACTCAGGAGTATATCTCACCAAGAAGGTGAAAGATGTATACATTGAAAACTACGACTTCCAGAAAAATGGCGGCGTGAGGTGAGCCTCTGTAAAGCTCCCCTGGAATTTACAAAGAATCGAACAACAAAAACTCCACAAAGGACTCCCTGCACAGCAGACAGGCAACACGAAGAGGCCCACTACCGAAGTCACCTACAGGTGGGAGATTCGCGCGAGTGGGGGGAGGAGGAAACGGAGAAGTGCATGGAGACGGAGCCGCGCGGGCGCAGGACGCAGACCCAGCTCAGTGCTCCGAGCTCGCTGCTTCCCGGAGCTACCGCAGCTGTGGGAGAGGGAAGAACTCGGACTGCTAGGGCTCCGCTTATGGCCCACAGGGCTGAGGGGACAGCATATACCACGGCTGAACCCAACGCTCACGGCAGAGACCTCGGAGAAAAGACTGAGGGTAAAAGGCTGAAAACGGGGGTTTAAGCCCGCACTGCCGAGCAGAGAACGGAGCCTTAGGCACTGAGACTAGCCGCCCCCTCCCTCCCCTCCCAGAGCTTGCCCTGCCCCCACCTGCCTGGTGCTAGAAGTGGAACAGTAGCAGTGTCAGATCAAAACAACAGAAAATTTGCTGTTTTGAGAACTGTGGACCGCAGACACAGTTTCACAGCCCAACTAGTTCGGGCAAAGGGGAGAGAGCTGTGGAAGCAGGACCGGCTGTGGTGGTGGTTGCCGCCATTGCTCTGGGCCACCTCTCACAACTTACCCCGCCCCTGACCCCACCTATCTGGGCGGATCCCTGCAGGAGTAAACAGAACTGCTGAAACATACGGGCTCTGAATCAGGAGCTGGAAGAGCTTTGGAACATCAAAAGCTCTCCGCATACCCGCTGGGACACTGCGCCCTGTGACCTAGACGAACTATTAACAGAGGAGAAGCCCGTCTCCCAGGGAATCCCCCCACTGTGTGAGAAGCAGGAATAGTGCAGAGAAAACAGCACTACCGTGTGGGAGAAGAAAAATAAATTGCAGTTGGAGAAATAATAAGACATTCTACCAACAAGTACTGGCAAACAAAAGAAAGACCGCTTTCTATCAACCTGTTGCAGAAGTCACTCCTGTAGATGTCTAGGAAGAGAAATAGTAAACTAGTAATCGCCATGAATAACCAAGGCAACAAGATAGCTCAGAAAGAAAGTGAAAAATCTCCAGAGGAGGCACTTAAAGATACAGAAATATGTGACTTAAGTGACAGAGAATTCAAGATTGCAGTTCTGAAAAAACTCAACGAGATACAAGAAAACACAGATAGGCAGTTAAATGAACTCAGAAACTCAATCAAAGAACAGCATGAGCATTTTACGAAAGAGATTGAAATCTTAAAAAAGAACCAAATAGAATTTCTGGAGATTAAGAACTCAATAGAAGAAATTAAGAATGAAATAACCAGCTTAGGTAGTAGAGTTGACCAGATGGAGGAAAGAATCAGTGACATCGAAGATAGAAACCTGGAAATGACACAAATAGAAGAAGAAAGAGACTTGAGACTTAAAAGAAATGAAAGAACTTACAAGAACTTTCTGACTCCATCAGAAAGAGCAATATAAGAATAATGGGCATACCAGAAGGAGAAGAAAGAGAGAAGGAACAGAGAATATATTCAAACAAATTGTCGATGAGAACTTCCCAAATTTGTGGACAGAACTGGACCCTCGAATCCAAGAAGCAAATAGAACACCTAGTTACCTCAATCCCAACAGGCCTTCTCCAAGGCACATTGTATTGAAGCTGTCTAAAATCAACGACAAAGAAAGAATCCTCAAGGCAGCCAGGGAAAAGAAGACGGTAACTTACAAAGGAAAGCCCATTAGATTATCATCAGATTTTTCAGCAGAAACTCTACAAGCCAGGAGGAGTGGAACCAAATATTCAAACTATTGAAAGAGAGAAACCATGAGCCAAGAATAATATATCCAGCAAAGATATCCTTTAGATATGAAGGAGGAATAAAGACCTTTCCAGACATACAGAAGCTGAGGGAATTTTCTAATACACGACCTGCACTACAAGAAATACTAAAGGAGGCTATTCGACCACCATCAACAGGGACAATTTGTGGCAACCAAAACTCAAAAAGGGGAGAGTAAAGGCCTGAACCGAATATGGGAATGGAGAAAGTAAGCATGCTGAAGAAAATGGAATACTCTAAATATCAAACTTTCTTTTACATAAACTTAAGGGTAACCACTCAAAATAAATCCAGAATTGAAATATATACTGAAATAAAAGAAGAAACAGAGGGAAACATCATAGAATACCACCACACAGAAATAATAGACAACAACAAAAGGCAAAGAAACAATGGAGACACAGCCTTACCAGAAAACTAAAGATAGAATGACAGGAAATCCTCACATATCAATAATCACCCTAAATGTAAATGGACTGAACTCACCAATAAAAAGGCACAGAGTAGCAGATTGGATCAAAAACTAAACCCAACCATATGCTGTCTCCAAGAGACACATCTCAGCTACAAGGACAAGCATAGACTCAAAGTGAAAGGGTGGAAATTGACACTCCAAGCAAATGGTACCCAGAGAAAATCAGGTGTAGCCATAATGATATCAGATGAAACAGACTTCAAGGTGAAAAAGATAACAAGAGACAAAGATGGACATTTCATAATGGTGAAGGGACTGTACAACAAGAAGACATAACAGTCATCAATATTTATGCCCCCAATCAGGGAGCACCGAAATACACCAAGCAACTACTAACAGAACTAAAGGGAGAAATTGACCAAAACACAATTATACTAGGGGACTTAAATACATCATTGACAGCTATGGATAGATCATCCAAACAGAAAATAAATAACGAAATAGTAGCCCTAAATGACACATTAGATGAAATGGACATAATTGACATTTATAGAGCACTTCATCCTAAAACATCAGACTATACATTCTTTTCTAGTGTACATGGAACATTCTCAAGGATAGACCATATATTGGGACATAAAATCAGTCTCAACAAATTTAAGAAGATTGAAATCATACCATGCATATTCTCTGATCACAAGGCTTTGAAATTGGATATCAACTGTAAAAAGAAAGCGGAAAAAACACAAATACATGGAGATTAAACAACATACTTTTAAAGAAGGACTGGGTCAAAGAAGAAATTAGAGGAGAGATCAAAAGATACATAGAAACAAATGACAATGAAAATACATCCTACCAAAATTTTTGGGATGCAGCGAAAGCAGTTTTAAGAGGGAAATTTATCTCATTACAGGCCTATCTCAAGAAACAAGAAAACTCCCAAATAAATAACCTCATGTTACACCTTAAAGAACTAGAAAAAGAAGAACAAGTAAAACCCAAGGTCAGCAGAAGAAAGGAAATAACAAAAATTAGAGCAGAACTAAATGAAATAGAGAACAAAAAGACAATAGAAAAATTAATGTGACAAAGAGCTGGTTCTTTGAAAAGATTAACAAAATTGACAAACCCTTGGCTAGACTTACTAAGATAAAAGAGAGAAGACACTGATTAACAAAATCAGAAACGTAAAAGGGAAGTTATCACGGACACCACAGAAATACAAAGGATCATCCAAGAATACTATGAAGGACTATATGCCACCAAATTCAACAACCTAGAAGAAATGGACAAGTTCTTAGAAACATATAGCCTTCCAAGGCTGAACCATGAAGAACTGGAAAATCTAAACAGACCGATCACCAGTAACTAAATTGAATCAGTCATCCAAAACCTTCCCAAAAGCAAAAGTCCGGGACCAGATGGCTTCACTAGTGAATTCTACCAAACCTTCAAAGAGGATCTAATACCAATTCTGCACAAACTCTTCCAAAAATTGAAGAAGAGACAG
This sequence comes from Rhinolophus sinicus, assembly GCF_036562045.2. Classification (NCBI taxonomy): domain Eukaryota; kingdom Metazoa; phylum Chordata; class Mammalia; order Chiroptera; family Rhinolophidae; genus Rhinolophus; species Rhinolophus sinicus. Next base: position 109,591,506 of record NC_133752.1, on the reverse strand, counting down.
TACTCCCTAACTCATTTTATGAGGCCAACATTACCCTGATACCAAAACCTGGTAAGGACAGCACAAAAAAGAAAACTACAGACCAATATCTCTAATGAATACCGATGCAAAAATCCTAAATAAAATTCTAGCAAATCGAATACAACAATGCATTAAAAAGATTATTCATCACGACCAAGTGGGGTTCATCCCGGGGCACAAGGATGGTTCAACATCATAAATCCATCAATGTGATACATCACATAAACAAAATAAAGGACAAAAATCATATGATTATATCAATTGATGCAGAAAAGCATTTGACAAGATACAACATCCATTTATGATTAAAACACTTAATAAAATGGGTATAGAAGGAAAATACCTTAACATAATAAAGGCCATATATGACAAGCCCTCTGCTAATCTCATAATTAATGGAGAAAACTGAAGCCCTTTGCTCTACGTTCAGGAACACGACAGGGATGTCCCCTATCACCTCTGCTTTTCAACATAGTGTTAAAGTCCTTGCCAGAGCAATCAGGCAAGAGAAAGAAATAAAAGGCATCCAAATTGGGAATGAAGAAGTTAAATTATCACTCTTTGCAGATGACATGATGCTATATATAGAAAACCCTAAAGACTCCACCAAAAAGCTATTAGAAACAATCAACGAATACAGTAAAGTTGCCGGCTACAAAATCAACGCACAAAAGTCCATTGCCTTCCTATATACTAACAATGAAATCTCAGAAAAGAAATACAAAAACAATTCCTTTTGCAATTGCAGCAAAAAGAATAAAATACCTAGGAATAAACTTAACCAAGGATGTGAAAGACCTATATGCTGAAAACTATAAGACATTTTTGAAAGAAATTGAAGAAGACACAAAGAAATGGAAAGACATTCCGTGCTCATGGATTGGAAGAATCAACATAGTTAAAATGGCCATATTACCCAAAGCAATATACAGATTCAATGCAATCCCCATCAAAATCCCAATGGCATATTTTAAAGAAATAGAACAAAAAATCATCAGATTTGTTTGGAACCACAAAAGATCCCGAATAGCCAAAGCAATCTTAAGAAAAAAGAACAATAATGGAGGTATCACACTTCCTGACTTTGGCTTGTACTACAGGGCTACAATAATCAAAACAGCATGGTATTGGCAGAAAACAGACACATAGACCAATGGAATAGAATTGAGAACCCAGAAATAAAACCACATAAATATGGACAGATAATTCTTGACAAAGAAGCTAAAAACATACAATGGAGCAAAGACAGCCTCTTCAATAAATGGTGCTGGGAGAATTGGATAGCCACGTGCAAAAGAATGAAACTGGACTGCTATTTGTCACCATGTACCAAAGTTAATTCAAAATGGATCAAAGACTTAAGCATAAGACCTGACACAATAAACTGCATAGAAGAAAACATAGGTACTAAACTTATGGACCTTGGGTTCAAAGAGCATTTTATGAACTTGACTCCAAAGGCAATGGAAGTAAAAGCTAAAATAAACGAATGGGACTATATGAAACTTAAAAGCTTCTGCACAGCAAAAGAAACCATTGACAAAATAAAGAGGCCACCAACTGAATGGGAGAAGATTTTTGCAAACAGTGCCTCCGATAAGGGGCTAGTATCCAGAATATACAAGGAACTCATGCAACTCAACAACAGAAAAACAAACAACCCAATTGAAAAATGGGCAGAGGACTTGAAGAGACATTTCTCCAAAGAGGACATACAAATGGCAAATAGACATATGAAAAAATGCTCAACATCACTAATCATCAGAGAAATGCAAATCAAAACCACAATGAGATATCACCTCACCCCAGTCAGAATGGCTATCATCAACAAGACAAATAGTAACAAATGTTGGAGAGGCTGTGGAGAAAAAGGAACCCTCATACACTGTTGGTGGGAATGCAGACTGGTGCAGCCATTATGGAAGGCAGTGTGGAGGTTCCTCAAATAATTACGAATAGAATTGCCATATGACCCAGCAATCCCTCTCCTGGGTATCTACCCAAAAAATCTGAAAACATTTAGAGATAAAGACACGTGTGCTCCAATGTTCATTGCAGCTTTGTTTACGGTGGCCAAGACATGGAAACAACCAAAATGTCCTTCGATACATGAATGGATAAAGAAGTTGTGGTATATATACACAATGGAATACTATTCGGCGGTAAGAAAAGATGATATAGGAACATTTGTGACAACATGGATGGATCTTGAGAGAGTAATGCTAAGCAAAATAAGTCAGACAGAAAAAGCAGAGAACCATGTGATTTCACTGATATGTGGTATATAAACCAAAAAGAACAAAAGAACAAGACAAACAAATGAGAAACAGAAACTCATAGACACAGATAATAGTTTAGTGGTTGCCAGAGGGTAAGGGGGGTGGGGGTGGGGGGTGGGATGAGGGTAAGGGAGATCGAATATATGGTGATGGAAGGAGAACTGACTCTGGGTGATGATCACACAATGGGATTTATAGATGATGTAATACAGAATTGTACACCTGAAATCTATGTAATTTTACTAACAATTGTCACCCCAATAAATTTAATTAAAAAAAAATAAAAGAAAAAAAAAGAAAACTACAAGACACTGATGAAAGAACTTGAAGACACAAATAAATGGAAAAATATCCCAAGCTCATGGATTGGAAGAATAATATTAAAATATTCACACAACCCAAAGCCATCTATAGATTCAATGCAATCCTTATCACAAAATGGCATTTTTCAGAGAAACAGAAGAAACAATCCTAAAATTTGTAAGGAACCACAAAAGTCCCTGAATAGTCCAAGCAATCCTGAGAAAGCAGAACAAAGCCAGAGCCATCATGGTCCTGATTTCAAACTATATTACAAAACTATAGTAATCAAAACAGTATGATATTGCCATAAAAAGAGACTAGTGGAACAGAACTGAGAGCCGAGAAATAAACCCACACATATACAGTCAAGTAATATTTGACAAGGGGGCCATGAATACTCAATGGGGAAAATAGAGTCTCTTTAATAAGTGGTGCTGGGAAAACTGGGTAACCACATGCAGAAGAATGAAATTAGACCTCTGTTTTACACCACTCACAAAAATGAACTTGAAATGGAAATTAAAGGCTTAAGTGTAAGACCTGAAACTAAAACTCCTAGAAGAAAACGGGGGTGAACTCCTTGGCACTGGCTTCAGCAGTGATTTCCTGGATACGACAGCAAAAGCACAAACAATGAAAGCAAAAACAAACAATTGTGACCACATTAAGCTAAAAAGCTTCTGCAGAGCAAAAGAAATAATCTGCAAAATAAAAGGCAACCAACGAACGAGAGAAAATATTTGCAAATCATATATTTAACAAAGGGTTAATATCCCAAATATATAAAGAACTCATACAACTCAAAAGCAAAAAGCCAATAACCTGATTAAAAAATGGGCAGAGGAATTAAATAGACACTTTTCCAAAAATGACATACAAATGGCCTACAGGTAGATGAAAAGGTGCTCAACATCAGTGATCATCAGTGAAACGCAAATCAAACCACAAGATATCACTCACACCAATTAGAATGGCTGTCAAGAAAAAGAAACAAGTGTTGGTGAGGATGTGGAGAAAAGGGAACCTTTGTGCACTACTGGTGGGAATGCAAGCTGGTGCAGCTGCTATGGAAAACAGTATGGAGGTTCCTCAATAAATTAAAAATAAAGACTAGCATATAATGCAGCAATCCTACTTCTGGGTATAGAGCCAAAGAAACTGAAATCAGGCTCTCACAGAGATATTTATACTCCCATGTTAACTGCAACATTAACCAAAATAACCAAGATATGGAAATAATGTGAGTATCTATCGATGGATGAATGGATCAAGAAGATGTGGTTTTCTGCAAAAGAATGAAACTAGACTGCTGTCTGTCACCATGTACCAAAATTAACTCAAAATGGACCAAAGACATAAATATAAGACCTGAAACAATAACTTGCATAGAAGAAAACAGATACTAAACTTATGGACCTTGGTCTTAGAGAGGATTTTGTGAATTTGACCACAAGGCAAGGGTAGTAGAAGCAAAAATAACTGAATGGGACTATATCAAACTAAAAGCTTCTGCACAGCAAAAATAACCATCGACAAAACAAATAGGCAATCAACCAAACGGGAGAAGATATTTGCAAACAAAATCTCCGACAAGGGGCTAATATCCAAAATATATAAAGAACTCATACAATTAAACAACAAAATACCCTACAACCAATTCTATAAAAAACTGGGCAGAGGACCTGAAAAGACACTTTTCTCAAGAAGAATATAAATGGCCAACATATATATGAAAAGATGCTCAGCTTCACCAGCTATTAGGGAAATGCAAATCAAAATCACAATGAGATACCACCTCACACCTGTTAGAATGGCTGTCATCAACAAGACAAATAATGACAAGGGTTGGAGAGGCTGTGGAGAAAAAGGAACCCTCGTACACTGCTGGTGGGAATGTAAATTGCATAGCTGCTGTGGAAAACAATATAGAGGTTCCTCAAAAAATTAAGAATAAAATTACCATATGACCCAGCAACCCCTCTCCTGGATATCTACCCCCAAAAATCTGAAAACATTTATCCATAAAAATATATGTGCTCCGATGTTCATTGTAGCTTTATTTACAGTGGCCAAGACATGGAAACAACTCAAGGGTCCTTCAGTAGACGACTAGATAAAAAAGATGTGACATACATACACAATGGAATACTATTCTGCAATAAGAAAAGAGAAATACTGCCATTTGCGACATCATGGATGGATATTGAGATTATAATGCTAAGTGAAATAAGTTAAACAGAAAAAGTCGAGAACCATATGACTTCACTGATATGTGGGATATAAAACTGAAAGGAACAAGACAAACAAATAAAGAAACAAAAACTCATAGACACAAACAATAGTTTAATGGTTACCAGAGGGTAAGGGGTTGGGGGATGGTAGATGAGGGTAAAAGGGATCAAACGTATGGTGATGGAAGGAGAACTGACTCTGGGTGGTGAGCACACAACGTGATATGTAGATGATTCATTGTACACTTGAAACCTATGTAATTTACTAGACAATGTCATCCCAATAAATGTAATTTAAAAAAAGATGTGGTCAAATGAGAAACAGAAACTCATAGACACAGACAATAGTTTAGTGGTTGCCAGAGGGTAAGGGGGGCGGGGGGTGGGGGGTGGGACATGAGGGTAAGGGGGATCGAATATATGGTGATGGAAGGAGAACTGACTCTGGGTGATGAACACACAATGGGATTTATAGATGATGTAATACAGAATTGTACACCTGAAATCTATGTAATTTTACTAACAATTGTCACCCCAATAAATCTAATAAAATAAAAATTAAAAACAAAACAAAACAAAAAAAACACACACTTACTTAGTTTTAAAAAAAAAAAAAAAGAAAGAAAAGATGTGGTTATATACACAATGGAGTATTATGCGGCTATGAGAAAGAATATCCTGCTCTTTGCACCAACTTGGAAGGACCCTTGAGGGTATTACGCTGAGTGAAGTAAGTCAGACAGATAAAGAGAAATACTATATGATATCACTTAACTATAGAAACTCAGACAAACAGAGAGCAGAGTGGGGGTTGCTAGAGGTTGCGGGGTGGAGGAATGGTGAGATACTGGTCAAAGGATACGAAGTTCCAGTTTTAAGATTAACAAGTTTGAGGATCTAATGTACAGCATGGTGATTATAGCTAATTAACACTGTATTATATACTTGAATGCTGCTAAAAGAGTGGACCTTAAATGTTCTCACCACAAACAACAATTAGTAAACACATGACAGGATAGAGGTAGTAACTAACACCATAGCGATAATCATTTTACAATTAATAAATGCGTCAAATCAACACTGTACATCTTAACCTTATACAATGTCATGTGTCAATTGCATGCCAATAAGGCCGGGGGAAAAAGCCAGAAAAGAAAAAAAAAAAAAAAATCAGGACCTAAAAGTAAAAATAATCTGACTTGGGTTTCTATTACTTGTAACCAAGAGTCTTGTTTATTATAGTATCAGAAATAATCACGTTATAGTTGCTTTCATTCCTTTCTTTTATTTCTTTCCCTGCAGTAATTTGCTTTTTTCTACTAAAGTAGAACCATAGATATTAAAATACAACTCAATAGGCTAACAACGAGGGAACCCTCATTGATTTCTGCTACAGTATCCTAAATTAATAAAGAAAAGAGGTTTAGGTTTTAAAAATAAGTCCCACAATCCTAAGCAAAAGGCAATTTTCAAAAAAATTCCAGAAACTTTCTTTTCTGGGAATGCAGTACATGATGGAAGGGACCTGAGCACCAAAGTCAGGCCTCAGCTTAAACACGGTGTCAACCATTCAGTAGGTTTGTGAACTATTTAGCTTCCTGAAACATGTTTCCTCACGTAGAATATGAAGATAATACCCATCTCCTAGACTGAGATAACAAATGAGATATCACATACCACATGATATAGCTGCTCAATTAACCTATCTCCTTACGCCCCCTCCCAAACTCAGCTGGGTGGTACTTTTTGATTCTTAGATTAATAACAAAAAAGCTAATTTTTATCTAACATGTACCACGTGCCAAACAGTATTATAACTGCCTCATATCCATCAACTCATTTAATGCTCACAATCCAACAATGTGGGTACTACCATTCACCTTTCTCCAGCTCAGCGATTCTCAGACAGGATGTGAGCCCCGGGTGCCTGGCTCGAGTCTGCACTTTTCACCACGACACTATGATGCCTGTCTGGGTTAGAAAATACAGCCATGCTAATGCTATAAACTAACCACACATCATGGTCTATTCAGTCAAGTCACTGATTTGCATGGTCTAGATACATTAAAGGGTCTTGGTCATTAAATATGGGAGTGACTGGAAGAGGAAACTGGAGAAAGCAAATGGCTCAAGGGAAAACCAAAGGCAAACCAGGCATCTATTCTTTCATCCAAACACTTACTGAGCACCATCATACTACAGTCACTGATCTAAACACTGAGAAGGTTCCAGGCCAGAAGACAGGCTAGTGGGTGCTTGGACAGAGCAGGCGGTGCAGAAGCAAGCGTCCTGTAGTGGTAGTTAGGTCAGGAGGTCTGCAAATGCCTCTCTGAGGAGGGAATCTGTGCGTGGGATGGGAACAAGCAGCAGCTCAACGGAGAAGACCAGGGAAAGTCGTCCCAGGAGGGGAGACGGCCAGTGCAGAGCCCTGAGGCAGCAATGGCCTAATTGTGTTTATAGTGTCAAAGGGACCAGTGTGGCAGTACAGTCAGCTAGGGGACAGCTACCAGCTGAGAGGCTGGAGAAGCAGACCAGGGCGGACACCTGACACTCTAAGCCTGGTAAGATGGCATTCCATCTGTACTGCAGGGGTTGGAAGGGAACAAGCAGGAGACTGGTTAAGTCCAGGTTTCGGTCTTGCCATTGTTCTGTGGGAGCCGGCTGGAGGGGTCAGTGGTAGGGTGGTGGTCAGCACGGCGCTGGCAGAGATTGGCGGGGGGGGGGCTCCGGGCTATTCTGAGTGAGGGCAGCCCTTCCCAGACCACTTCAGCAGGGGACGCGTTTTCTCTGTTGTGATGACAGGCAAAGACTTGAAATACTGTCTGATTAGTCCTTGCCTTAAGAGTTGGCAGCAGTCAAAAATAAACTAGCATTTGGCAAGAGAAAGAGTAGCTTACTTTGACATCAGACTGCATCCTTTTAAAAGAGCTGAAGGGAAGAGTAAATAGGGACGAGGGTAAAACACGGACATTTCCCTGAAGTGTACGATTCTTAATTTACCAGTTTGGAGCTGACACGGGCCCAGAGTTACTAATCCAAGAATTTCTGAACTGGAAGGATCTCAGAGGTCACTTTAATGCAAACCAGCACTTACAAGTTTTGTGAACGTGGACAAGCAACATCTCTGACTTCAGTTTTCTAGTTTGTAAAATTACAATCATAAAAGCAGCTACTTTCCGAGGCTGGTAAAGGATGAAATGGCCCTACATGTTATAAGGCCCAGCACAGTGCCTGGGTTATTTCTTTTCTCCTGAGCCAGCACTTCCCTGGCTTTTTCTTTTCTCATCTGATGTTCTTTAGTTAGGGTTCTGAATCACACAATAACTTGGTTGGAGAAGTTCAGGACCTCTGAAATTCCAGTCCTTTCTCTCATTCACCTGTCCTTGTGGCGGGGTGGGGGCTGAGCAGATGGAGACTTCATCTGGGTTAACATTTGGGAAGCTAGTTTAGAACCACTGTGCTCCTGCCATCCTCGTGCCTGGCATGCCATCTCTTCCCTCTGCTTCTTTCTCAGTCTGCGTCAGCTCAGTCACTCCTAACAGCTACTGAGCTTCTCTGATTTCTTCCTCTTCTGAGTTTCTACAAAGTTATCACCTGCACTACACAACTTCGCCCTTAATCGTATACTCTTACCTTGTCTCTTGTAGCTTCACTGCCCGAGTCTTATCACTCCCATCAGAATGTAAGCTCCCTGAGGCACATCTCACACTTTATTTGTGTCCTTACGAGAACGTGGCAGCAAAGGTTATACAATCTATGGGCAAAACTACCTGTGGATCAATTCCTGGAGTTTAAGGGTTCTTTCCAGGCAGATTTTGCAGTAAAAGGCTAAAATAACCCAAGCCTTAAGGAAAGTTGATCAACAATGGCTGGGCTTCATCTGCCAACCCCATCCTTGGAGATCAAAGGTGTTGTCCACAGAGTGTGTGTGGGAATAGCGGAACAGAAGACCTGACACCTAACAACACACCTTCCTTATCTAGACCACTGTCTTATTCTTCCCTCCCTGGATGGTGCTTTTGACTGATGTAACAAGAGGACCAGGTGCCTAATGTAACCATGTTTCCCCGAAAATAAGACCCAGCCGGACAGTCAGCTCTAATAATGTCTTTTGGAGCAAAAATTAATATAAGACCTGGTCTTATTTTACTATAAGACCCAGTCTTATTTAATATAATATAATATAATATAAGACCCAGTCTTATATTAATTTTTGCTCCAAAAGACACATTACAGCTGATTGTCCAGCTAGGTCTCATTTTCGGGGAATCACGGAAGTTAGCTTTCCTCAGTTCACCTGTTTAGCTCCTTCCTGGCTACTTCTGACCGTTCGACAGCTTGTTTATTCAGTATGAGGAGAGTCTAGATGACTGAAGTGACTATTTCCTCCTGATCGCATGGTTTCCCTCTCCAGTGTTCTGTATCTCCTGAAATCACAGCTGGGTAACAGACTTAATGCCACCCCATAAGGATTTACTTCCCTTCCTGCTAAGCTCGGTCTTTGCATTCCTTTCGATTCAGTAAGAATGCCTCACGAAGTTCCTTCCCAACCCTGCAGGAAGGTGTGTAGGAATCATCACTGTCTTTGGTGACCTTTTTCAATTAATCTTAAAGGGTCTTCAGGTGGTCCGCACAGTCACGTGTACCTACCAGGCTTTGTTATCTGTTTGTATAATTCTCTGCCTTCTGCCCTATCGAGGTCTTCCACGATCATAGACGGTCAGGACCTGAACACCACCTTGAATGAGGTTTAGGCCCTCTGCCATGAACCCTCAATCCACCAGAGAGATGCTGAGGCTACAGAGGTGGGAATACCGGACACAATTCTGTCACCTTCAGGAATCAAAAGTCTGAGAACCCGGGAGCAGGGGATGTGGTTTCAAATTGTCATCATTGACCTTAGGCAATGAATGTGACTTCTAGGCCTGCGAGTCCCCTTCTCTAAAGTAAAGACAAAAAGACTTAGCCACATATGTCCCTTTCATATTAGGATCCCACTATGAGGCAAGAAAGCGAGTGTCTGTGAAGTCAGGGAAGTGATTTAGGTAAATGCATGCCATTTTCATTACCATCACCACTGAGCAATGCTATGATGTAGCTTGGTGACTTTGGGGAAATACGCGTAAGAAAGAGTCTTAGAGAAGACAAAGAATAGAGGGAGATGAATGGAAACGGTTGGGAGAGGCAGAATGAAAACATGGATCTGTAAGAACACAGGCAGAGGCCCTAAGACCTACTCAAGTGGCAATGCGCCCTAAGCTCAGTCTCTAGTGTGCCTCAAGTTAGAGAGACTCACCATCCTCGGTGTCATACGCGTATGCCGACAGGCGCAGGGTGGTAGCACAGTAGTCGCATTTGAAGCAGCTACGGTGGAAGAACTTGCCCTCGGCACTCAGCCTCTCCATCACGTAGACCCGCTTCTGGCAGAAATAGCACATGTCGCTGCCCCCCAAGTTCTGCGGGAACTCCTTCTTGATGGAGCCCTGTGGGGGGGGGAGGGGACACGTAAGGGCGGTCGCTCAGGCTCACCTCCAGGAGGCAGATGCACAACCCTCTTGGGCAGTGAGAGTGACCCTCACTGAGCCATGCTGTGAGGCACGCTGCGACGCTCACTCTGCTTCTGGCTCTCCCGAAGAGCAGCCGCACGACTGCAGTGACTGTCACCCGTGTCCCACATAGCACTCGGCCCCAGGGACGTGCTGAATCCATATCACTCAACAGCCAAGAGGAAACCCAAGTCCGTTTTACAGAATTTCATAACAATCAAATCAAATTATTTTCACAGAACTGTTCTTAAAGGTAACATAAAAATATATGTATTTGTGGTTCTACATGGATATGGGTCCCCTGGATTCTAGAGCAATTACTTTTACAGATACTAAGTCTGTTTTCCCATACAACATTCTAAACAACTATTACAGTCCTAGAAATTCAGTTACAAAATTCAGACTGCTGCTGCGCCACTCAGAACAGACCAGCTTTGTTTAGCACAGCTGTGTTATATCAAGAGAGACAGAACCCTTAGTGGGTCTCTTACCAGCTCCTTCTTGTCTAGAAGGGTTTTGGGCTGTTCTTTCCTTTGAAGCTGATTGGCTATCTGCTCAGCCAATGAGCTCACTCCGCCCGTGTACATCTTTATATACTTCTATTGGTTGGAGATTATAAAATGACCAGAACAAAGGGAAATGAGAAGGAAAAATAAATAAGTTAAGAAGTAGGAAAAAACTCTTTAAAAGGTATAAAATGAACACAAGCTGCAGCAGCAAACCATGCCAACGGTGTCTACAAGCAGGAAACTCGGTGGTGAGAAACAGGTGTCGGTACCACACACAGTGTCAGCACAGGCAGGGGTAATTCAATTCAGTAAGGGAGAACTTCGTCCTTCATGATTTTTTGGAATACCCAGTGATGTGGGAGGTGGGAAGACGGGATGGATGCAAATAAAGAAGAGAGTAAGAAGGGCCTATATCCTAGTGACTCGAATTAAATATAGAGAATTCAAAAGGAACCAGTCCCATCCAGACAGCAGATGCCAGACTGACAGCATGATTTCAGGGCTGGGGGAGGGCCAGGGAAGTTACTGCTCCTTTAGAAGGTTCACTCCTGCAAAGACTGACTGTCCACTTGGGTGACAGATGTCAACAGTCTAGGATTACTTGTATGACCTCTTTCCGCATCACTAAAGCTTCCCTTAGAACCCCTGTAATATGCATGGAGCATCTCTGGAAGAGCCGTCCTCAGCCCATATCCCAGGCATTGGGCCGAAGCCTTCCAGCCTTGGTCGGGTCTGAGACACAGCTGCAGGGGGACAAAGTGCTCGGTTTCGTCTTAAGTCAGAATGTTTTTACCCCAGGAAAGATTATTTCTTTATAGTTGAAAAAAGGTAAAAGAAAAAAATCCAACCAACTCAAGTCTCTTTCTAGCAGTGCTGAAGAAGTCACAGGAGGAAACTATTAAATTTCAATTGTGAACTTCCCTGCTAGGGAGCCCAGTTTTGAGCATGTCCCCAGGGAACGAGGTCAGACTTGTGGGCAGTCCTTTAGAGACTCGTGTCCAGGTCTCCCTTCCATGTGGAGACGGCTAAGACACCTAATGTGTGTGACACTCCTGTCATGAACCATGGAATAAGGGTGCTGCCTGACTCTACTTCTAACTCAGAACAGTAGGAGCAGCTGCTGTGGGGATGCCAACAAGCCCGGTTAGGAAGCAGTTTGAATGGACGAGCACACACTGGGCAATGGCATGCCCAGGCTGGCAGGGACAAACGAGAAGCACTCCAGGGGCAGCTAACTACCTAAATACGAGAAGATAGAAGAACAAATGTCAAACAATTCTCAAAGGTCCAGCTGGAACTGAGGCGTCAATTACATTTTCGATTTAAAATAAGGCGATTTCCAAGGATTGGTACCATTTGCCCATTGACTCTACAGCTTATACCCATTAGCAGCTGAGAAACACAAGTGACCCTTCAGGCTAAGCCTTACTTAAAGACATTGCGGGGGCTTAGGTCTGGAACAGACACCAGGCAGCACTGAGCAGCTCACTTAGTAGCTGCCACGGAGGGAGCAGCAAGCTGCACTGCTTTTGTTCTGCTGCAGGTAAGTGAGCCTCTGGGCCAGATGTCAAACACGAGGCTGGGACATGGAGCAGCCCTGGGTCCTCACTGCTCCAAGCCCTCCTCTCCCCACCTCACTGCATGCTATCATGGCAATTACAGCCCAGGGCTGCCTGCAGAGGCATTTGTCACCTTCAGTCCTCAGTGGTATGACAGTACTGACAACCCCACCCCCACCCCCCCACCCCCGCTCAAGACAGGTTCTACTTGTTTCTGGCATGAAAAACAGATGGCTTCCTTCTCCCTGCTGTGGACAAACAGCTGCAATGTAGCAATCGCTGGATTTATACGACTGCCACCACACATGCACGCGCTTCCACACACATACCCCACGTCTGCTACCAGCTCAAGAACAGGAAACAAACAGGAAGGGCCAAAGGACCCTCCGATCTCTATAAACTGCTCTACAGCTGGATCAGTTCCGAAACAGCAGGGTTCATTCCTTAAATGATTACAAGCCCAGAGGCACCCAGGACCCTGCATCTTCAGCAGGCCGTGTAAGAGATTTAATTACACTGTAATGCCTATTTTGAAACACATATTAGTATAAAGACATCTGGAGTTAAAAGAGCTAATTGCTGAAAAATGTTTATCATTATTTCACACAGGCGAAATATAATGAAAGTGGGTTTACTTCAACAGAATTCGATACAATGAAGGCTAGCAGCCTCTCTAACTTAGGTGTATGCTCACGGGCCTCAAACAGAACAGACAGATGGACATACACACAGGCACACACAACTGGATTCCTCCAGGAGACAGGCCAAGCGAGCTCTGCAACCTCCCTGGGGCCAGCTGGCGTTTGTTTAGGTGAAGTGAGCAGAGGCTGAAGAGGACACACAGCTTTGCCCAGTCCCAGGCCTGCTACCTGTCGGAGGGAGTCAGAGGAGGGAGAGGCGGGGCGGCTGGAGGAACGGAGGCTAAGAGAAAGCTCCCACTGATCGACAAAAAACCGACGAGAAGGTTTAGGCTCTGGCTACAAAATACAAGATGGAGAAAGAAAATTATAAGTTACACATAGACCTGAGCGTAAGAAATTGGGCAGTTTTAGACCCTTTCGCTTTAGACGTTCTCTAAATCACAACTGCAGTAAAGCCATCCTTATAGCGCCGAGAAGCACGAGTGGCCCATTCAAGGCTTGCGGCTGCTTCCAGCTGGCCCTCCCCTCCGGCTTCCAGAGCAGCCTGCGCTGCCGTGCGCTCGCTGATCAGGAGCGTTCTGAAAGCCCGCCCTCCCGTGCCCAGTGCTTACGCCGTCCACCCTGCGGAGAGCGGACAGCACTGGCTGCCCCTCGCCGGCCGGCGGAGTGCAGAGGCGGTACTCACACGTGCTCTGCTCTGCGGAGCCCCTCCCAGGCCTGAGCTGGGGTTTCTCCCGGGCAGGACACAACCACTCATCACTCTACCAGCCTTACAAATGACAGACCACAGAGACAGCAAGGCAAGAGTCAAGCTGGCTCCCTCCACATAAAAGCGAGGATCTGGCTCATCCCCTCCTGTCAGAGAAACTGCTCAGGAAAGAGCTAGCCAAATCCCAGCAATGATCAGGAGGAAAGCCAAGACCGCGAGCCCTGTACAGGCTGCATGCAGCATGTGTACGGAAGTGGGCCATGGTCTTCCTCAGTGACGGGCCTGTGCAGCCCCTAGAGAGTGAGGTGGCAGCAGAGGGCTTTAGTGAACAGTAACTGCTTAGTGCCTGCCAGGTTCAGGGTGAAGTGCGTGCAGGGTGGATGGAGGTACTGTCATGGTAAGGAGAACCCCTGCCCTTCCAGCTCCAAGGCGATCTATCACACCATTTACCTCAGCCCACACTAGCTTGGTAGCTTCGAGGGGTGACAATGTGAAGTGTCACCAGCCCCTGCTCCAGATGCACTCACAGGCCCGGGGGAGCTGAGGGAGACCTCTGTAGAGGAGTGACACCCCCAGAAAGAAACAAGGGACAAGACTGAGCTGCCCCAGGGGTGGCAGAGCAGTGGAAGCTAATGGGGGATGGGAGGTGTGGGGGAGACGGTGACAGAGCAGGTGAGTGCAAAGGCATGCTCATGGGACAGTGGGAAGTCCTATGGAACAGAAGGGTGACCCTTAAAAGCATCTAGACAGGAGCCCTGCTCTGAAGACTCTGGAAACCAGCCCTTTGGGAAAAGTGGAAGAAAACTCCTTGCAAACCTATTGCTACCTTTCCTCCTATGCACTGCAGCCCTAACTTCCAATGGTTTCTCCCTGACAACCTCTCCTTTTATTCAAATACTTCTCTCCACTCATCTTTGTTTAGGCACTATTTCAGTAAAACTCAGCAGGACCTCATTAAATTATGTATTCCACAAAATGCAGGGCATCACCCCACTCAGTGAAATGCCTAGTTTTCTCTTTGAGAGGAACACATCCTGGGAGAAGGAAGACTGAGGCTGGGCACAGGAAGACCTCATGGAGGAAGCAGCACCAAGCGTGAAAGAGCAGAGCTGGGCCAGGTGAGGAGATGAAGGGATCCGCCCTGCAACTCAGGCCAGGCTCCTTGCTGCCCAGACCTGGTCCCCTCGTGCCCTTGGCAGCCCAGCCACCTGCTCCTAGCTTGGTGACAAGGCACTGGGAGGCAGCACTATGCCTGGCTTCCCACTGGATCCGAGAAGTAACTGGATTTACTGCTGAGCCATAACTGCTTGTCTGAGATCAAAAGCAGAAGGGGAGGTAAAAGTTTTAAAAACCCATGTGAAGTGAGCAGCTATGGGGCATCTTTAAGGGCAAAACAAACAAAAGTTCCATAAATAAGCAGGCTTTTAAAAATGGGCATGTCTGCTATTCATCAAATTACACAGTTGTCAGGTGTAATCAGTAATCCCCCTAAGTTTTTCAGAAAAGATGAGTTGGAGGGTGTCATATACCCCCATCTTGTCATCAGCTTCCTTTCTCTGCAGCCTCTTCATGGCTGAAAAACCCCCATACTGTATGAGCTCTGGTTCTCTCAGTATTCCCACCTCAAGGTCCCTCACTGTCCAAAGAACTAAGCAACTCCCACCTGCTAACTGGCCCAAACCCTTGCCCTAAGAAGCCATACCTGACAGCCAAGCGTCACCCCACCAGAGGCACAGATTCTGAAATGGGACAGCTGGGCAGAACAGGAAGTCATGAGGCCATTCGCACCAGTCTGAGGATCTCATCTGAGTGCTGGGTGGGTGAACACTCTGCTGTGAATGCTACTTCTGCGGGCCAGCTGTTAGCAAAAGGGATTCTGGCTCTGGGCTGGGTGACGAGAGTGTGTGAGAAGCAAGGGGAGAGGGGCCTGCCCGCCCTCCCTCTGCCCCACCACAGCGTCCGTCTCTGGCTCTCAGCATCCCATGCCACGGCTCATGCGCGCTTTACCCTCTCATGACGGGGACTCTGCTTGCCGCGGCTGTCAGCATCAAGGTCCCTGTTCGTCTGTTGGCAACAAAGTAGAAATTTAAGCTCCATCTAAATGCTATGCTCCATTTGGCTGTCCTAAGTGACAGTGCCAGAAATTCAGAGCTCATTTCAACACAAATCCCGGCTCCCTACTGAGCCCCACCCAAGAAGACACAGTCCCACCCACCAAGCCCCAGACCCAAGGACAACTTTTGGCACAGCCATTCTGCCCAGCTGGCCTCTGGCGAGGTCAGCTACCCACACAGAGAAAGAACTAGTTAGTACAGAGGTGGGACAAACAGCTCTTTCCCATGGTGGCCCAAGGTTAGAGGCATGAAATGCGGGTTTAAAAGGAGGTGGGTTAGAAGGGTAAAGCTTTCCACAAGACATGAGAAAGGAAAGGTGGGGATACGGAAGCTGTTGGGATGCGTGACCAGTACACAGTGCAGAGGGAACTGCAGGGTGGGGAGCGGTTCCTGCACAAGAACATGGGACAAGGGCCTGGCTCATTGACGGGAGAAGTGTGAAGGACTGGAAGTGTTTTCAGTCACTACACAAGGAGGTGGGCGTCTCTGAGACAGACACACGGCTGCCTCCACTGACTTGAGGAAAGCACCACCAGCAATGATGGGGCAAGGGAAGGCCACTTATCACTCTGGATAGCTGAGGATTCACCTGACGGCCTCTACTGCTGGAAAGCAGAGCCAGAACGCCCGCTGTGGCTCCTCCTGCCCAGAGCCCAAGAGCACACTGTCTCCAGGCAAGAGGCCAGCGCTCGGGCTCCAGGGTGAAACCAACCAGACTCAGTGCCTGCATCCAAATTACCTCCCTACCCTACAACTCAGTCTCCTCCCCTGTAAAATGCAGAGGATAACAGTTTCCAGGCGGGAATTCCCACCCGTTCTCAGGAATTTTTTTTCACTTTCCCTTCCTGAATCCCGAGATATAAACTGTTTTCTGTTCTCCACGATGAATCGTTTCCACAAAGTGACGGCTGATACTATCAACCACCTGGGTTCAAGGAGCCGGTTGTTCTGATTTCCCAACGAACTTTTCTCGGGATTCGGGAGCGGAAAAGCGAAAAATATTCCTGAGAACGGGTGGGAATTCCTGCCCAGAAACCCTAGTGATAAATAGGAAAAATGTCTAAGAGACACATTGTGAGTAGTACGTTTATTTCCCATTGTGGGTATTACCGGCTTTAAAGAACAGATTTTCCTGACCAACTTTTCTTGGGATTCGGGAACGGGAAAGCGTAAAAGATTCCTGAGAACAGGCGGGAATTCCCGCCTGGAAACCTTAATAACAGTACCTGCCTCGTAGAGTTAACTGATTGAGATCACACAGGGCGAGAACCCGGAACACCGCCTGGCTCTCAGTAAGTGCTCCTAACTGCCAGCTCTTATGCAGAGACAAGGCACAGGCAGGGCGACAGCCACCACGGCTCGGGTCTTAGACCCAGACTGGGCCTTTAAAATCAGGCAGATTACAAGAAGTCACTTTTTAAACAGGCCGCCTACGTTGAGAAAATGCCTTTCCATAATCCTGCCTTTAAAATTAGCATTTCATTTTATAGCATTTTATACTACAAGGGTCAGCAGAACCGCTCGATAGGCAGGTTTCTGAGTGGGCTTGCCACACACGCACACTTGCTGTCCTGCTAATCACACTCGTGGTGAGCGCTGCTGTAAAGCACTTTTCGAATGATCTGCCTGGAGTGAGACTGGCGTGGATGGAAGAGCAGGTGTTGGCAGAAGTTGGACAAGCAAGAGGCAGGACTCTCAAAATCAGAAAGAAGCAAACTTGTAGTGAAGCCCTACAAAAAGGTTCCCAAAGTGCATCTTAGCTCAGTCTCCTTGGGCAGTAAGGCAAAAACGGCTGCTTTAAATGGGTTTATAAATATGTTGCTCTCCGGGGCTTTTTGGACCTCACATCTGTAACAAATACAGTTTAAATTTTAGTTTGTGATTACACAGTTGTATTCCTATGACATGGGACCACATTACACCACCCAGGGTTTGAATGTAATATGAGGTCCAATCAGGAATTTGCTCATTTGTAGCAATAAAGGTTGCTTCTGCTACAAATGGTTTCTACACACGGTCACGATTGTTCTGTCTTTTAACAGTTTTGTCACTGAAAGTGGGAATCCTGATTTGGCCTCTGATGCGGCCACCTACACAAGCAGGCATGAAGACACAAACAGGATGACGGAACATGCAGAAAATGTCACCTGCTGGCCTCCACGTGCCCCACAGGGAGGTGGGGTGTGGGGAGGAGAGAGTGTGATCACTTTTTTGGGGCAGGTCCGAGAACGCTCCTTTTCTTGTCGCTTTTACACCAACAGACACAAACAGAGAGAACACCAGTGAAACAGTTCTGGAAGGACCCATGGGCATTTGCCAAAAGCACCCCACAGGCCCCTTCCCTGCCCCTCCATCCTCAACGGCAAGGCGATGTGGTCAGGGAGGCAGTGTGTCACACACAGCCTGTTGTTGGCCTCCAGGCCCACTCGTGCTGTTTGTTGGAAGCGGTGGTCTTGGGGTCACTGGCAGTGAGGTGCTTTCTAAATGCCAGGGATCAAGGGGTATATTCTTCTCAGCTGGTTACATCGGGGGACTTGGGGGACAGAACGAATGGGCTTGGTTATACGTAGAGAGAAAGGGCACAGAGGCCACCACCACAGGCGGACCTGGAGACCCTCCCAATGGCCCATCACCTGTACACCAGCAGCAGCAGAGTGGCAGTCTCCTCCAGGGCTACCTACGAGCGCATGCTGCCATTGCTTCCCAGGGCTCATTCCCCTCATTCACACTCAAAAGGGTGTGGGAAACTACGCTGGCAATCCAAGCACAGGAAACGGGACACAGAAGGCAAACATCACGCACTCCTGCACACCGTACCTACGCTGCTGCACCAGCCCCCACCTTGCCCCCTGCACTGCATCCCTTCCCTGCCCCTCTCCCCTCACTCCCACAATGACCATGTGCGGCTCCACATGGGGGAAGCCTGGGACGAGAAACAGCTGTAGGAGCTGAGGGCTGAGGAGGCAGCTCCCCGTCTGTTCCCACCTCACACAACAACCTGCTTACAAACCAGGCTGAATCATGTGCAGTCTGCCTGCCAGATGCCCTTCTGAGATGAAAAGGCAAAAGGGTGGGAGGGAGGAGCCAGAGTGCTGCACAGGAAGGCACTAGAAAAGTTAGCGGCGGCAGGGGGGACTCGTTCCCTCCTCATATCGGGCCCTAAGTTTGTAAAGCTGACCTGGGGCCCACTCAGCCATAACCGCAGTGCATACCACCCCTCCTGCCTTCATCTGATCCACTTCAAGAGAAACACAAAGGGAGTCAGGATGTAGTGCTGCTGGCCACACCACCACTCCTGAAGGGAGACAAAGGGGGCCAGCAGTCGCGGTGCGTCAGAGGCTGCGGGACCCATGCACCGCGGGGTCCCTGTAGCATCTGGCATTGCCCGCCAGAGCTCTAACTTATAGGAGGTAAATTTACAAGGCCAAGATTAATGAAACCACCCAGCTGAGAAGAAGTTATACGTGAACAATAACACTTTTCACATGGCTGTAAGAACTGTGAGCTACACTTCTTTCAGACAAGTAAACTACAAGTCCCAGCTTTGTGTAACACGAAACACACGAGGGTCGAACGGGCTTTCACTACTGATGTTATGGCTTCTCCCTCACCTACCCACCTCCTGTCTGTCCTCTGGTGCCCACTGCAAGAACCCCGGCCTGCGGGAGTGTAATGGCTCTGTTCTGCTGTCTGCACAGCCTACAATATTCTGCTTCAATGACTGACCGTCAGGCACCCAGGTGACAGCTACCGTCCATCTCCATGTAGCAGCCCACATGAGGCTCGAGGACCAGAGACACAGCGGCAGCCCACAAGCACCACGCTCCTGTGGGCCCTGCACTTCAGCTCCATTAGGTGGCAGGCTGCTGTGCCAGGCGCCAGTCCTCACAGGACAGGGCCGCAGCCAGTCCAGGGTCCTGGGTCGTGCTTCAGGCCCGAGACTCCTGGCAAGCCGGCCCACAGCTGCCCAGGCACGTGCCACTGACAGTCATTTGTTCACCCTCCTGCATGTAGTACAGCAACCTCCCTTGCTCTTTGCTTCTCCCATCTCATGTTACCTTTACAAATACCGTAAGAATCTAGAATTTGGGGAATCTGGTTCGAGTTCAGTTCCCCCTTCAGCAGATCTTCAACTAAAGACTGCCTTTCAAATTATACCTTCCACCTAGGCTTTAAGAGTGAGAAAATAAAATGGCAGTGAATTTCCAACGATGTCCTCCCACCGCAGGAGAGGCAGCCGGCTTCTGTTGTGAGTGTGGACATTGTCCCCAGGCTTCCGTCTCAGCCTCATGGGTCATGCCTTTAACATGGCATGTCACAAAAAGAAAGGTTAGGAAGGAACATTTTGCCCCGAACGTAATTCAAATAAAACCCAGCTCGCCACTCCCCAGCCCCTCCCAACAACAGCTGTCCCTCTACAGCACAAGAGGAGGTAAGGGTCAGCTCCTCAGACCTGAGAACCTTAGCCCTAGATGACACCAACCAGGAGACACAAGTGCAGCTGCTGTCACTACAACAGGCAGTTGTCAGCTGAGCTGTGCAGGAAGCAAGCAGGGGTCCCCAGTCTCTCTGACAATTTCTATTAGTAACCAGGTGCCATCTCCCTCTTTCTGTCCTGTTCTATCCTGCTTGGGAGAAGCTGCTTTCCAGGAGACCCTGCAACTGCTTTAGTGAAAATTTCCACAGAGTATTTTAAATGTAGACAACACCAAAAAAATGCCCACGATCATCTCTGTCCAGGGTCTGAAACAAATAGAAATCATAGTTCGAGACAATTTCTTGGATAACGTTTTCTTATTTAACACGAAAGGCTCCACTGCTCCAATTCTCAGGCTTCCGAATTCAGGATTCTCCCTCCAATGGTCACGAGAACACATGTTAGCAAGTCAACTTGGGGCAAAGGTTATGGCTAGCAAAACCCCGAAGGCTAGGGTACCTGAATGACTCACCACATAGTTTCAATAACCAATTATCAGCCCACTTTTCTAACTGATTTCTCACATCCCAAGGAGTTAAACAAATCATGTGATACAATCATCATTTGTTAGACTCTTCCGAGTCACTACTCAGATGAACAGAGGCGTCCAGCCTGGGAGCTGGGTTGCTACAGTGCAGGCCTCAGGCCTGGCTGGCTCAGGAGGGGCAGGTGGGGGAGGCCCAGGGGGCAGCACCCATTCTTGTTCCGGGCGGTTCCTTTACCTGTTTCCACTGGGGGGTGGGAGCAGGGCGACCCTGCTCAGGTAGGCAGCAGGACGGCTGGCTGACCCCACGCTCTTGTGTCGGCTGTGACACACAGGTCAAGTATGGGTGGGGGACAGGACATGGAGACAAAACAAAATAAAATACATTAAGGTAGAAGACACAAAAAGGTACTCGTGGCGGACAGACACACATCTCTGAACTGGGGTGGTGGTTGTAGAGACACAGAATTAATTTTTAGAAAGTTACACTAAATAAAGGAAATAAAATACCCTGACCCCCAAACCAAAAGCAAATGCAAATGAGAACAAAAACAAAAACAAAAGCTGTAATTCTCATTATCCTTTTCCCCAGCTCAGTGCTCTGAGCCTAAACTAGTAATTCTGGTTTGGAAAACTAATTCTTGCCATTCAAAATGAGGACAGCAACCGTCTCTCAGAGGCAAGCTTCCTCTAATGGGGAGCCTTCCAGCCTCCCTGAGGGGCAGAACCTGGGCTGCCAGAGCCGTCAGGCAACCTTAGACGTTTGCCCACAAATGGTATTATCTTCTCTGTGAACCATAACCAAAGACTAGATGTGAGAAGAAGTTAATGATGGCCAGACTCAAGCAAAGTGAGTAAGTTAGTGACCCACCCCAACCCCGTCCACAAGAACAATGGCTGATGTGTACGGAGAAGATGCAGAAAGACAAAATGAATACGAGGATGGGCTCCCTCTCCTCCAATGCTCTCCCAGGTCATCATCAGGGAGTTTACAAGAAACTTTTAGTGTGAATCTCAAAATCCCAGCGTGTCCTCTTAGAAGACATCATAGATAAGCAAGAGGAGAGACAAGACCTAACAAAGCATCCCTTCAAAGGCTCCTGTCTAGCACTCTCAGGTATGACTTAGGGGAAAGCAAGTTAGTATCCATGCAGAATCTTTAAAATGTTCATGTTCTCAGCCTAGTTCAAGGATAGCCCAGGAAAATCACCTGCAACACACAGAAGCTTTATAACAAGAATGTTTATTACCTCTGTCCTTTATCATGAAAGATGAGAAACAAGTAAAATATCCAACACTAGAGGAAGAGTTAGGAAAAGCACGGTGTACACACACACACACACACACACACACACACACACACACACGCTGTAGAGTTTGGAACATGGGAACACGACAAAGTTACTAGAAAAAGCAGAACACAAAAGTGTATATGTTAAGAATGACAATGACCTCAACTATGAAAACAAGAATGCCCTAAAAAAGGACCAGATAGAACTATAACAAAATACTAACAGAATTAGTGGTGTCTTAGTATCTTTATTACACTTCTCAGCATTCTCCTCAATAAGCATGTACTTCTTTTATAATTTAAATGTGAACAAATACATACGAATGGGTATATAGACATAAAATTTAAAATCTCTGCGGATTTTTGTCAGATACCTTGAACCTGAACGGTGAGGATAAAGCAGTGCTGAAGCATGAGGAGCATCGGAAATGCTGTTCTCTGCCACAGCCACACAACAAAAAACCAGACAGCGGTCTTGAGCCCGTGAGTCCTCGGGCCTATGACATACCCCATGTCAAATTCTTCCTTGCTACGTGGCCAGCCCAAGTGTGGATGGGTGAGGTGTGAGGGGGGTTTACCTGTCTCCTTGTGCCGGTGGACTGTGGGGGCGCATTCTCCTCAAATTTGGCCAGCAGCTGGGTGGCCATGTACTTCACTTTGTTCTGGCTGCCCAGAGCTGCATCCATCCTCCTGTCTGTCAGGGTGCTCACCAGCGTGGGCCTCGCTCCTCTGCAGCCCCGGGGCACTTCCTCCTGCCAGTATCGACACCCAAAAGCCAGCTTGTCACAGGAGCTCCAAATGTCCTTCCCTCAAAGAGGCGCAGCCAGAGCCTGGCGTGGTGGGTGTTGTTTCTGCTGTAGTTTGAGCTGAACAGCTCCCCTCCAGCTCCAATCTCGCGATGGAGTGTAAGTAGGTATGGGACTTCTGCAGGTACTGTCACATCCCAGGAAAGCCACTGTGTGACTCCAGAGACAGGAGAGCCCTGTGCCCATATGTGTGTGCCCCTTGGATGCTCTCCAAAAATTAAACAAAGGCAAAAGCCCACAGAAAAAGCATCTGCCCACAAAAATTCTCATGAAGGATGAATATGAAAACATCTAGCAATACTAATTTGGAAAATAAAGATTTAAGACAAAAAGGGCAATTCAGTATAATCATTCTAGCAAATCCCAAATAATTCTTACCTCCTCTGACTGACTGGTCTTTCTCCTCTTTCCAGCACCATCCAAGTCCTTTTCCTTTTTATCCTATCCCAAGAGAGGAAGGAAACTGCATTATTGTATTAGTGTATCTAGACATTAGGTTTGCAGCTGGTAAAAAACAAACAAATAAACAAAAAACAGACTCTTCCATTTACCTTGGGCGAACGCTTCCGAGAGATGGTCTGGCCCAGCTTGCTCAGGAAGGAGATGGGGGACTTGGTGGTGGCTATCAGGACCGCCTTCTCCTCCGCACTCAGGTCCAGGGCATCTGTGAACAGAAGGCAGTGTTCAAGGCCAGCGGTGGAGGGGGCTCACAGTACCAACCAGAACTGCCCTCCTTGCACGTGGCTCCCGGAACCTAGAAAGCTTTAAAGGTTCACACGCTCCAACAAAAGCCTGAGGAACTGAGCAGGAAATTCTACAAAGAAAATGCACAGTTAGGTTTGGACACTGAGCCTTCTCTTTTGCATCCACAGAAACAATACCAACTCATTCTCAATCCATTTCAATCACCAATCCTCCACTTTTCAAAAGCTGGAATCTGCCTGGGATTGTGGTTACAGCAGAGTGCTGAAACCTCACCTTCATGATAAAAACTTTTAGGGCAGAGCAGAAGGATAGGGGGGCACATAGCTCAGGGGCGTTGGTTTTGCCGTGTGTAGACACCATCCATGTAGCTACGGGAGGGCTGTCCTGAACGCATATACTGATGTCAGAGTTCTGGAGTTCTGTTGTAAGAACTGTGTATCTAACCAGAAAAAGCCACGAACATCCATGAAAGCACATGGGCTGGAAGAAACTGTGGATTCCAATGTTGTATCAGTCACAATAATAACTTTAAAAATAACAATTGAAACAAAAAGTAATAATACATTGCTAACATTTATTACGTGCTTCTGTTTAACAACATTCTTCACAGCATATGAAAATCTAATTACACAGAGGGTGCCAAAAAAATGTATGCACAATTTAACACGTTGCGTACGGCGGGGTTTAAATCCCTCGTGAAGATTCTCATGATCCGTACGCAACATGTTAAGCAAAGAAAACTGTATTAAAATTGTAATGCTCAATATATACCAATACCAAAAGATGAATACAAGTCATGTTTAACTTCTGCAATTATAAAAGGTGCTCAAAGTGGTTCCCGTCAGCATCCAGACACTTCTGATTACAGTGAACTACTGCTTGAGCAACACTGACCAAAGTGTCCAGTTGTACACATGTTTTTGGCACCCCCGGTATATATAAAATCCCCATTTTACAGATGGGGAAACTGAGGCACAGGACAACTGAGTAACTAGCTTAAGGTCAAACAGGTGGAAGTACTGGGACATAAACCCAGGTTGGGTACCATGATCAACACTGGTCAACATTATGCTACACTTCCTCCAAGAGACAACAAATGACAATAGCAATGTCTTTTGGAGCATGCTGACAGACTGAGGCATCAGGCTAAGGGCGAAGGAAAGAGTTTTGGGAAACATTGAAAGGTGGGGAAAGAGAGAAGCCAGAGAAGGGACAGCTGCAGAAGGAAGAGAATGAGGCCAGTCCAGTGCCAGATCACAGAAGCCCAGGAGAGAGACTTTCCAGAAAAAAAAAAGTCATTCCATAGTGCTAAACATGGCAAAAAAGGCAAGTGCATAGGCGATGAGAAATGGGAAAAGAACATGGATTTGGTGATTCCCCATGACTGCGGGGAACAATTGGCAGACCAGTCATGACAGAAGCCTGGTTGCAAAGTGTCACCAAGTTTATGCAGTGAGGAAGTAGAGCCCACAAGCATAAACTGCTTTTTTCCAGAAAGGCTGGTTCTGAGAGAAAAGGTATGAGAAGGTGGTAGAGTCAAGGAAAAAATTTTTGATAGGAATGATTTTTGTGTATATGTAGATAGTGAGAAAGATTTGGGGAAGCAAGAGTGGCTGGGAACACTCTAGTAAAGAAGGAAAAAGTAACGGAGCAAAGCTCCAGGGACTTACCTTGGCACTGACCAGTGAAAAGTCAGCGCAGACTTGCTTTTGGGAGTGCTGATGAAGGACGTGGTTAGAAGGAAAGGAAGAAAAGCCGGGCAACAACAGAGGACGGGGGGAAGGGGGGTGTTGTGCACAGCCCTTACCACTGGAGGGGAGCGAGTCCTTAAACATCTCATAGAACTGCGTCAGGTACATCACCATGGACAGCTTGTCTGGCTCCCCCACCGATGCCATGTCTTTGCCAGTCATGATGGGAGAAATGCCCAGTTCCTTCTCCGCAATATCAAAGGCCAGCTGGTTATTCTTCTCCACGTTTTGCTCATCCAAAGAATCAAAATCTCTGAGCAACAGGAAGAGGACAATGGATCACAATGGGGTACTTGTCCCCACACCAGAGAACACAGCATCACAGAGTCACCACCATTTCTTGGTCTTTTAGCTAAAATCCTGTATGTAGCGCCTCACTGAAATCTGACAGCAAACCTGAAATGTAAATCATCTTCAAGAAGAAAGAATGATTAAAGATCTACCTATAAAGGAAAAAAGCAGGAAAACTGAAAAACTACCCTCATTTTTCTAAGTAACATAAATTTCTTAGTTTCTAAATGTAAGCTCAAGAATAGGAACTATCTTTTTAATATGCATTTTCTTGCATCGTGTGTGCGATCTGTATGTATTAAACTAATGTTCAATAATGACAAAAACCCTATTTGGATCTGACTGCTTCCAAAGGCCTGAGACAATGACCCATGGTCTCCTGTGGACCTGACAAGCTGCTGCTGTACTAAATCAGCTCTGATAAATCTTTCTCAGCCTTCGACTTGAAGGGAAATTCCAAAACTTCACTCAAAAGATTTTTCCATTGCTAAATTTCTTGAGTTTTCCCAAATATTAAATTAACCAACATTCCCCACTGGATTTCAAGTTCCTTGCTATTTAACCCAGTGAAGACTGAATGTTCTTCATTAGATGATTTTGGATTAACTGGGCAGGACTTACTTTGTGTTAACCCACTGACTTGACTCCATAGCAGGTTTTTCAGTTTTGAAGATTCCTTTTCTCTGCAGATTAAGCATATTAAACCATTGTAGCCTCATCTGAATGAAGCCACTGTAGTGTAATGTGCTTCAGCGCCTGCTCACAGCTCTGAGTCCTGCTACAGGAAGCCCCCAGCCCTTCTCCAGGCAGCCTCTGGTCCAGTCTGGCAGGATTGTGCCCCTCACCCCACACTCACCCCACAATTCTCCTGCTCGGCTCCCTACGGTCACTTCTGCCTTCACCCTTTTTTTCTGCCTTCTCTTGGAAATAGAAATGATTCACCTAGCCCTTATTCTAAAGCACTTCTGTGCATTTATCATAATCTTTCCCAGCTGCTACGTCTTCCTCCCCACCCCTCTTTTTGGTGGAGTAAGCCCTACTGTCACTCACCTTTCACCAACCTCTGCGCGAGCCAAGGGAGAGGAACAGGGGGTCGCTGACCTTTATCCAACCAAATCAGAAATCCCTATTCCTAAACCACACTACGCAAGGCTGTCTTTACAGCACTTGCCTCATTAACTTGTAACCTAATACAAATAGGAATTACAACTTTTAGGATTTCTTAAGCAATCACTAAAACAAAATGAACACAAAAACTGGGCCCTTAGGTGGACCTAATGATAAAAGAACAGGCAGCCAAAATAATTCAATGTGCTCTGTTTGTTTCCAAATATCGGGCTCCATGGTAACAAATGCCCATAGGGGAAATCTGAGTGCACTGGTCACGCAGCTGACCTGGGGTCATCCTGTTGTATTGATTCTGCACTTAGATGCGTAAAGAATGGC
Source organism: Rhinolophus sinicus (assembly GCF_036562045.2). Classification (NCBI taxonomy): domain Eukaryota; kingdom Metazoa; phylum Chordata; class Mammalia; order Chiroptera; family Rhinolophidae; genus Rhinolophus; species Rhinolophus sinicus. Next base: position 109,564,343 of record NC_133752.1, on the reverse strand, counting down.
CAGAAGGAGATGTTACCAGTACAGGTGGGTGAGACCTGAATTTTGTGAGCTTGACAGAGTACGTTTATGGAGTGTAACAGAGGAGAGATAATACCAACGAACCACCATTAATCGGGGAAGTACTCGCTGTTTTCTGTTTTGTTGGCACTGACACATTTGCCTTTAGCAGCCAACTCTTCTAGCCAGGTTTTTCTTATAACCAATACCATTTGAGAGACAGCTGGCTGAAACAAGAGTTCAATCTGCGGACAATACACAGTTTTCCTTCCAGGTGGGTGTACAAACAAGTTTTTGAGCTTCTGAGTGCTGTGGTTTGAAAAACTCAGCTAACAATTTCTGGGTTGAGCTACATAGTGCTTGACATTCAGAGTTTTAACTAAATCAAAATGAATCACTGCTTTCTAGAGACAGTATCTTACTATGTATCTCATTCTAGGACAAAATTACAAAATGAGGCTAGTGATAGCAGGGCCCCCTGAGCTCCTTGGGAGCTGAAATGAAACCCGAAGCTTGGGCACCACTTACATCAGGTCAGGGCGGTACCTATGGATAATCGCACACAGGGCCAGCCCGCTTTTCCAAGACGTGGTGAGATCTGTCACCTCGACCCCTGCGTAGCCATCTGTCTGCCTTTGGCACCAACCCAGAAGTTTGCTTGAACGAGCAACAGACTCTAAAACAACAAAAAAATTATTAACGGAAATAGTAGCATTAATACAATCCTCTTTGTAGTACACATATACAGTTTGAAAAATTACTGAAGGTAGGGACAACATAGCTGTCACTAGTTTTCAGTGGAATTTTAGGTAGACAAGAAGCTACCAATTTATCCATACTCTGAGGTCCATGACCACGCCCTGCTCCTGCTAACACTCCAGGCCCCTGCAGCGCTCCAGGATATGGACTTAGGGGTACGAGCGCCATCTACTGAGCTGTCACCTCACTGGCGGAGTTCTAAGATTTCCCTGGAGAGTTGCTTGGCGGATAACTGGCTGAAGAAGCTCCTTCCCTTAAAAGTACCGAATTTCCCTGAAAATAAGACCTAGCCGGACAATCAGCTCTAATGCGTCTTTTGGAGCAAAAATTAATATAAGACCAGGTCTTATGTTATGTAACACCTGGTGTTATAGTAAAATAAGACTGGGTATTATATTATTTTATATTATATTATTATTATATTATATAAGACCCACTCTTATATTATAGTAAAAGAAGACCAAGTCTTATATTAATTTTTGCTCCAAAAGATGCATTAGCACTGACTGTCCGGCTAGGTCTTATTTTCAGGGAAACACGGTAACAGTGGGAGGATTAAGGGAGAAGAAGGTTCCATTCTATGTAGCAGCACATTAAACCAACAGCACACAAAGCCTTGCTATCACGCTTCCCAAGGCACTGAGGAAAAACTGTAGGATGACAACGGCAAGGCCAAGGACACCGACCAGAACAGTCCCAGAGCCAGGCTTGGCGCTGCGTTACAAACGATCATGTCTTGGAAAACTGACTATGGAAACACATACGACTGTACTTGGATGGCATCTAAAACATAAAGAGCTTTCATAAAAATCTATTCGTATCTTAATTGTATCAGAAGAGCTCTGATATGGAGCATTTAGAAGAATCTGTAAACATCTATTTGTGTCCAAGAAAGTCTGTTCCCTTACTATAGGCAGCTGAAAATATTTAACCTTGTCTTAAGTCATTTAGTGATTTGTGAACATAAAAACCACGTTATCATAAAAATCCTCTTTCTTTCAGTCTTTCAGTGAAAACATATCTGAACTACAGAGCACCACTCCTGATGTTATCAGAGCTCTTGGCTTCAGAAATTAACTTTATTTAGATGTCTCGTAAGTCTGTCTATCCACCGATCCAGTATGTATCGGGCAACTTCAATATTCCAGGCTCTAAAATAACAGTGAAGAAAGATATGTTCTGCTTTCAAGATGGAAGTGTTTCAATGTGTGGGGACAGAGTCCCAGAGAGCAGTTTCCAGGCTCTTGGCCTCACGTGGAAAGGTGCTGGCTCGGGTAGTAGATGGCCATCAGCTGTAACCAGTTAGTTAGCCATTAGCCACTAATATAACTGCTGTGGCTACACTAGGGGGTTGGTTGGCAGGCAGAGAAGTGGACGGCAGATTGCGGATCGTGTGGATCCTGCTTTCTGAGTCTCCAACCCAGCCGCAAGCGAGAAATAGTGGTATGACTCCCCCATCTATGGCTCCATAGTTGTTCCTTTTTGGCCTCACCATATCCTGCGTTCTGCGTGGAGTGGGACTAGAGACCGTGCATGACACAATGTTGGTTGTTATATCCACCTTGACATCCCAATAACATGTTAAATTCAAAATGTGCAAAACAAAACTCAAACCTTCTCACTCTTCCATTTCCTTGTCCACAACTATCTCTCAACACAGAGTGCAACCAAACTGCCAGTGCCTATTGGTTCAGGCTTCTTAACATTTTCTCTCATAACAAGATGGCTGCCATTTGGACCCACTCTATGCAGGCATAGTGCTAGACAAGCTGTGCATGTGACAGAATCCTCATGACTGTAATGCAGGGGAGGTGTCTGTGAGCCCCATTTCACAGACAAGGAACCAAGTTCAGAGATGCTAGATGACATGTCAAGCCCACACACTTCACAGATGGCACATCTTGAACTGGGACCCAGTTGTACCTAGCCCCAGAGTCAGACAAAGTTCTTCCAATTAAGTTCCACTGTCTTCTTGTCCCCACCCTCAACATCAATACCAGGTTTACACTGTGACAAACGCTAGTGTGACAACTGCAGTGGCATTCGCCTTCTCCACCCCATCTCATGTTGCTCTCCTTGAAAACACATCTTCAGGGGATCTCCGCTGCCCACAAAACACAGAACGGACTTGATCTCTGTCTCTGCTCCCGGGCAACGTCACAGTACTCAGCTGAAATGCCTCTCCTTCGGCCACAAAGCCTCCCCAAACCCTAGCTGGCGTGTGTGTGCTCACTCGTGCGCGTGCTCTCTCTCAACATCTGTATCTGGTTTCCCTTTACACCTCATGACACCTCAGGGCAAGGTTTCTGTGGGGACAAAGCCCCGGAGAGCACTTTCCAGCCGTTCGGCCTCACGTGGAGGTAGTGCTGGCTCGGGTAGATGGCCATCGGCTGTGGCTAGTTGGCCGTCAGCTGTAACCAGTTAGCCAATTGGCCACTAATATAACTGCCGTGGCTGCGTTGGGGAGTCGAGTTGAGGAGAGTCGGTCGTTTGGCAGAAAAGCAGACAGCAGGTCGCACGTCGGGTAAACCCAGCCTCCAGTGAGACCATAGTGGTATGACTCCCCTACCTATGGCTCCGTGGGTGTCCCTTTTTGGCCTAGCCATATCCTGTGTTCTTATGTGGGGAGCGGGAGCAGAGACCCCGCAGGCCGCCCCGCATGACACATGGCACAGCAAGCAGGGTGTGGTGTCAGCCGAAACTCTCTGGAATATACTGGAGCAGTTTACACGTATAAAAGCTCAGTTTTGTAAGCAGGGTATGGTGCCAGCCAAAACCTACTGAAGCACGGTGGAGCGGTTTGTGCGTGTGAGAGCCCAGCTTCAGGAGGCCCATGAGGAGCAACACCGGGAACGGGAGGCGCGGTCGGCCTGGGAGACTCAAGCCTCCAGCTGGCACACCACCTTCTTGGCCATGGAAGGCATTGCCTTCATTTTGGTGATCTGCTGCGGCCTTAAGCTCCGAGGGTGGTGGACATCTTCCATGGAGGCCTCCACCCACTCAGACACCTGGCACGGTGAGCAAGATTCCGACCAGGTAGGAATGGCGTCTGACTCTGGGCGGAGGACGTGTGGCCCCCACACAGTGTGTGGTGTCCGGTGGCCACTGTTCTCAGGAGTTGGACCCCCAAGGAGGGGTGGGAGGACATGGACGGCTCTCGGGCCAGTGTGGAGAGGGCCCTGCAGGCTCTGGCTGAGCGGTTGCCGGAGGAGGAGAAGGCTACAGCCGGCCACGTGGGCTGGATGTTCCTCATGGCCTTGAGTCTCAACACGGAAAATGGGCTTAATGAAGTGGCCTGGGTGCCGAACCAGGTGTCTTGGTTGGAAGCGCTGGAAGCCCGGGTCCGCCTGTTAGAACAGGGGCCCCAAGGTGGAGACTCTGAGGCAGAGGCGGAGGAAGCGAGTGGAGACAATGTAGTTCCCAACCCCCAAGCCCCGCCAATCTTGAAGCAAAGGGTAAAACGTGAGCAACCTTTGGGCCCCGGGGGCGTTGCTGCCGGCAACCCAGCTGTGACTGAGTTCACTACCTACACCCCTTACACTCCCACTGAGTTGCAGGAGCTGGGGAGGCGGTACAGACAGCGCCCTGGAGAGCCAGTCTCGGCTTGGCTATTACGTTTATGGGATGAGGGGGCAGACAGCATTCTCTGCTCCCCAGGCGAGATGGAAAAGCTAGCCTTCGTGACAGTGCATCCGTCCCTGAGAAAAAGGTTACAGAACTACCGTAGGTTGGCCCACGACCAGGGCAACCATTCTCTAATAGAGTGGCTCACTGCTGCGGTATGCACATTATGGGGACAGGCTGGTGAGCTGCCAGACTGAGTCAATGGCAGTCATATACAGAACTTACGCAAATCATCCGTGAAATGGGTTATGAGACATGCTATATTTAACCTTAATATGCAGGGGCCGGATGACGAGCTTTTTACAGCCAGCATGAGAGATCTGGTTTTGGATACTGCACCTGCAAGTGCTTTTGGATCCTTGGTTGCCATTCTTACACTGTATGTAGGGCGACGGATCCATGAAGTTACAACTGCCATGGCCAACCTAGGGGATGTTGAAAGCCGGAGGCGAAGGAAGTTAAGACAGGAGGTCCGCACAGTTGAGACCTGGAAGCCCAAATCAAAAGTAAAGGGGCGAGGTTGCGGGCCTCAGAGAGTAACACGCACAGATGTGGCGTGATCTCGTGGCAGCAGGGGTTGATCGGAAGAAAATAGACGGACAACCCAATGTACTCTTTTGGAACTTTGGAAACAGTTGCGTCCGGTGCAGCAATTCCGGAGCAGCCTAAAGGAGAAGTCTGGGAAAGCGCGACCCGTGTCCCTCCAGGACTTCATGCGGTCGCTTGAGGTCAACTCCTTTCAGCTTGATTAGGCGTGTGGCCAAGGTACCCGGTCAGAGGGGACGAGCAGGGACCGGAGGCCCCACGTGGAACTGTCCATACATTGGTCCCCTTCTAATGTGCAGAGGGTTTTGGCCCTAGTTGACACTGGCGCAGACTGCAGTCTTGTTTATGGGAACCGAGAACTGTTCCCTGGACCAGCAATCTGCATTGATGGCCACAGGGGAAAGACTGTGACTGTGAAAGCTGTTTCCTTACCACTGGGTATAGGAAGGCTTCCCCCTCGTACCTACAAGGTTTATGTCTCCCCCGTTCCGGAGTATATTCTAGGGGTGGACGTGCTACATGGCCTCAGCTTACAGACATCGGTGGGAGAGTTCCATCTCCGGATCCGGGTGGTGAAAGCGGTGACACGCGGGCATGCTCACCACCCTCCTCAAGCGTTGCCACAGCCCTGGCGCGTGGTTACAGTGCGACAGTACCGCCTGCCAGGAGGACAGGAGGAGATCGGTCGTACAATATTGGAATTGGAGAAGGCACATATTGTGAGGCCAACGCACAGTCCCTTTAACTCCCCAGTATGGCCTGTCAAGAAGCCAGATGGGACCTGGCGAATGACTGTGGACTATAGGGAGTTAAATAAGGTGACGCCACCCTTGCACGCTGCAGTGCCTTCAATTCATGATTTAATGGATCGTCTGACTGTCCGCCTGGGGACATATCACTATGTAGTGGACTTGGCCAATGCTTTTTTCTCCATTGACATTGCACCCGAGTGTCAAGAGCAGTTTGCTTTTACGTGGGATGGGCGTCAGTGGACTTTTCAAGTCCTTCCGCAAGGATACTTGCACAGCCCCACTATCTGCCACGGGCTTGTGGCCCAGTGGGATCACCCATCCTCTGTGGCCTTGTTCCATTATGTTGATGACATTCTGTTAACCTCAGATTCTCTTTCTGATTTAGAGCAAGCAGCTCCCTCTCTTCTCCGCCACCTGAAGTCACGCGGCTGGGCGGTGAATGAGGAAAAGGTCCAAGGCCCTGGCTTATCCGTCAAGTTTTTGGGTGTTGTGTGGTCGGGTAAGACAAAGGTTATACCTGAGGCAATCATTGACAAAATACAAGCCTTTCCCCGGCCGACCAAGGTCTCCCAACTGCAGACGTATTTGGGTCTGCTAGGATATTGGCGGGCGTTTGTACCCCATTTAGCACAAATGGCAAGGCCCTTGTACAATATGATAAAAAAGGGGGCCTCATGGGATTGGACAGAGGCTATAGAGCAAGCCTTTGTTGCCACGAAACGGGCAGTGCAGCAGGCACAGGCTCTGCAAGTAGTGGACCCAGGCCGCCCATTTGAACTTGATGTTCACGTAACCCAAGAGGGGTACGGATGGGGCCTCTGGCAACGACAGGAGCGTCTCCGGTTGCCAGTGGGATTTTGGTCCCAATTATGGAAAGGAGCGGAGGTCCGCTACTCTCTAATAGAGAAACAGCTGGCTGCTGTGTATGCAGCCCTAGTGGCCACAGAAGCCATCACAGGAACGGCATGCGTGTTGGTTAGAACAACGTATCCTATCCAGGAGTGGGTCCGTACGTGGGCCCAGGGACCCAAAACGGGGGTGGCACAGACCACCACCCTCGCCAAGTGGGGTGCCTACTTGGAGCAACGTAGCAGCCTTAGTTCAAGCCCTTTGAGCACAGAGCTACAACAGGTCCTGGGGCCTATGGAGCTTGTAGCGCAGGCTGAGCCAAGTGCTCTGCCTAGAGGGGAGGACTTGGAGCCCTCGCCCTACAAAGAAGGACAGTCCCCAGTACCTGAGGATGCCTGGTTTACCAATGGTTCTAGCCGAGGGGCTGCAGCTGTTTGGACGGCTATTGGTGTGCAGCCCAAAACAGACACCATTTGGTTTGATACTGGGATGGGCCAGAGTAGCCAGTGGGCTGAATTACGGGCTGTGTGGATGGTGATCAGCCACGAGCCTGGGCCCCTAGTTATTTGCACTGACAGCTGGGCGGTGTTCCGGGGCCTAACGCTGTGGCTGCCTACATGGAAACACCAAAACTGGTTGGTGGGACACCGTCCACTGTGGGGTCAAGCCATGTGGCAGGACCTCTGGGACCTAGGGCAGAGAAAGGAGGTGACCTTAATGCATGTCACAGGTCACTCCCCCTTAGTGTCCCCAGGTAATGATGAAGCAGACGCCCTAGCACGGGTACGATGGTTAGAGCGGGCTCCTGCCACTGATGTGGCCCATTGGCTGCATAGGAAATTGCAGCACGCTGGAAGCCGAACCATGTGGCAGGTGAGCAGACGCTGGGGCCTGCCTTTGAAATGGCAGGAGATAGCAGATGCCTGCTATGACTGTGCCGTCTGTGCCCAGGACAGCCCCCAAAGGCGGAGGCTCCCCTGGGAGACACAGCAGATTACGCGAGGGAGGGTGCCCCTCACTCGCTGGCAAGTGGATTACATTGGACCCCTGCCTAAGGCCCGCAATGTGATATATGCATTTACAGCAGTGGACACTGCTACGGGGTTGATGTTTGCTTGGCCCTGTCCGGCTGTGGATCAGCGGCATACAGTGGTCGCCCTTACACGGCTGTGCGCCCTCTATGGGCGCCCCCAAGTCATTGAAAGTGACAGGGGTACCCATTTTACGGGGCAAGAAGTGCAGCGCTGTGCTGCCAGGATGGACGTGCAATGGTTGTTTCACACCCCGTACAATCCGCAAGCAGCTGGCATGATTGAACGTTATAATGGTCTTTTGAAGCAAGGTCTCTGGGTGTCAAAACACCCTCCCACGATGCGTGACTGGGCCTCGCGTCTATGGGACGTCCTGAGAGTCCTGAATGAGAGACCACGGAAGGGAGGGCCCGCGCCAGTAGAAGCTCTGCTACATCGAACGGCCGCTCCCATTCAATTACAAGTTACCACCAGTGAGACTCTGTTAAAGCCAGGCTACGGCAGAAATGGGAACATTTTGCTGCCAGCACCCACATGCTTGAAAGCAGGGGAACGGCAGCAATGGACTTGGCCCTGGCAGGTCAAAAGCCCCCACTGTCGGTGGTTGGGTCTGATAGCCCCATGGGGGGCCGGTTTGACTCATGATTTGCAAGTGACGCCAGGGGTGGTGGCTGAGTGGCCACTGCAAGTGTCTGTAGTATACGGATGATTTTGCAGGAAGCCTATGTGCTCTCACTATGGCCTATTATGGGGTCCCCTGTTCTGTTACATGTTGAAACAATGCAAGGGACCCCAAGCACTGCCATAAAGGTCTGCTACCACAAACCGGGAAAGGTGCCAGTGGCAGCGACCCTCCTTTCCCAAGACAAAAAGCTGGCATGTATCCTCCCAGATGGAAGGGATTTGCCATTGTTCGTTCCTAAGACTACTGTTTCTTTTCGTCCATAGGTGCCTGTAGGCTAATATGGCACAAGGACCCTCGTGGAAGACGCTTGTCACGTAGATTGTGAGGCGAGACCCTGTAGGGGTGGAGTGTGGGGACAAAGACCCGGAGAGCAGTTTCCAGGCTCTCAGCCTCACGTGGAAGAGTGCTGGCTTGGGTGGTAGATGGCCGTCAGCTGTGGCTGATTGGCCGTCAGCTGTAGCTGGTTAGCCAATTGGCCACTAATATAACTGCCATGGCTGCGCTGGGGAAGGGGAGTTGGTCGGTTGGCAGAAATGCGGACAGCAGGTCGCACGTCGGGTGACTCCAGCCTCCAGTGAGACTATAGTGGTATTACTCCCTGTGGGGACAAAGCCAGGAGTGCAGTTTCCAGGCTCTCGGCCTCATGTGGAAAGGTGCTGGCTCTGGTAGTAAACGGCCATCAACTGTGACTGCATGGCCATCAGCTGTGGCTAGTTGGCCGTCAGCTGTAACCAGTGAGCCACTGGCCACTAATATAACTGCCGTGGCTACGCTAGCAGAAAATGGGGGCCAGCAAGAAGATGGTGGCTGAGCTAGCAAGAGCGGATTGCAGTTAGCATGGCGGATTGCAGCTAGCAAGTGGGATTGGTTGATTGGCAGAGAAGTGGATGGCAGATTGCACATGGTGTGGCTCCTGTTTCCTGTGTCTCCAACTGTCGTGCGGGAGACCCTGCTCGCTGCGCCATTTGTCGTGCAGGGAGGCCTGCGGGGTCTCAGCTCCCGCTCCCCACATAAAAACGCAGAATATGGTGAGGCCAAAAAGGAACACCCACGGAGCCATAGGTAGGGGAGTCATACCACTATGGTCTCACTGGAGGCTGGGTTCATTGGACGTGCGACCTGCTGTCGGTTTTTCTGCCAACTGACCAACGACTCTCCTCCACTCTCCTCGGCTCTGCTCCTCTTCTCGGCTCTCCTTGGCAATCCTCGGCTCTCCTCGGCCCTCCTCTATAGCTGCAGCAGTTATATTAGCGGCCAATTGGCTAACTGGCCACAGCTGACAGCCAACCAGCCTCAGCTGACGGCTATCTACTACCCGAGCCAGCACCCTTCCACGTGAGGCCGAGAGCCTGTAAACTACTTTCCGGGGCTCTGTCCCCACACCAATCCAGCCGCCAGCGAGAATATAGTGGTGTGACTCCCTTACCTATGGCTCCGTGGGTGTTCCTTTTTGGCCTTACCATGTTTTACGTTCTTATGTGGGGAGCAGGAACAGAGACCCCGCCTGACACCCTGCATGACACATGGCGCAGCAAGCAGGGTCTCTCGCATGATACTCCCCTACCTATGGCTCCGTGGGTGTTCCTTTTTGGCCTAGCCACATCCTGTGTTCTTATGTGGGGAGCGGGAGCTGAGACCCCCGCAGGCCGCCCTGCACGACAGTTTCTCAACCTCGGCATTACTGGTATTTTCGGCTGGGCGCTGATCTGTGCACTGTAGGTCAGCAGCTGTCCCCCAGTCATGACAACCAGAAATGTCTGCAGACACTACCAAATGGGCTGTGGGGGCCACGTCACCTCTGGCTAAGGACCGCTGCCCCGGCCTCACACAGCCCTGTGCACACTAAGAGCTCAGTGAATAATGAGGCTTCTCTGAAGGTTCCCTGCACTTCAGGGCCGTCACCAGAACTCACCATTGCGTGTCAACTTTGGAGTAGTTCGGGAATTCACCAAGTTCTCCATTTCCAGGTGGATATCTTTTGTTTCTCCAGTATCATATAAATGGCGCACCTGGCAGAGTTAAAAAGGTGTAAGGAAGGAAAATCAAACACCACGTACCAAATTCCTACCTGAGAGCAGTGACTCAGATGAAAGGCTGGGATCGTGGGTTGGGCATAGTTTAGACAGAGTTATGATGCTGACCTTTGAATCCTTTTTGGAATGTGGTGGGGTTATACATAAACAAATACATGTTAACTTCGAGAAGTAGTGCTAAAAATTAGCTACTCAGCCACAAAAGACCCTGACGGTCTCTGTTAGACCCTTTTTTAAAAAACGAGTCTACATTTTTATTGACAACAGATATAGTAAAGCGTGATGCATTTTTATATGTGAACACACCCATATAACTATAATCCAGATCCGCTTTAAAACATTCCAGCCAAGTAGTCAGTGTTCTGCTCCGAGCAGTGACCACTGTCCTAATTTCTGTCACCAAAGGATTAGCTTTGCTTGGTGTCTGAACTTCACATCAGTGAAATTATACAGCACATATTCTTTGTGTGTGGTTCCTTTTGTGCACTGTTAATGTCTCTCAGATCCACCCATATTGTTCAATGTGGCAATAGTTCAGTTTTTTCCATGACTATACATTCCATTGTATAACATCCCACAACTCTTTCATTCTACTGTGGATGGACGTTTGCTTGTTATGAATACAGCCTCATGAATAATATTTCATGTTGTTTGGTGCTCATGTGCACTCGTTTTGTTGGGTACACCGGGCCACGAGTGCTGCCCACTGGCAGCATGTGTCATAGCTACCTTATGAACTTACTACATACAAATACAGAGGGCCTAAAGGTATCAATTCAGGTAGAGAGTAAATAAAAAAATTACATAAAAACACAGGCAAATATGTTAAATGGGCTGCTTTCTAAAAACTGGTGGGGTCCTTGGGATGACTTTGTCCTGTATAATGTCATTCTCAATGTAGCAGTGAGGCTTCAGACAGTCTGACAAACATCTCAGTATAAAAAATGATCAATAAGATCTACTTGTAAAGAGTGATCCTGACTGTGAGTAGCAGGGATGATCACCTTCATTTTACAGAGGAAGAGGCTGAGATTCAGAGAAAGTGACATGACCTGTCCACTTAACAAGTGACCGGTAATAACGCAAGTAGAAGTCAAATTTCCCCTTTTCTCATTTTTTATTTTTTATTAGCTTCAGGTGTACATTCCTGACCAGTGAACAGAACAGGTACTCTTTCCCTACAATATGCAGTTTGAATTAGGGGCCCTGGGATAAAATCCTGGATGCATCATTTTTGTCACATTTGACATTCTGGCAAGTCATTCAACAATGCTCTGCCTCAGCTGCGCAATCTATTGATGGAAAACAGTACCTACTTCAGCCAACTCAGAGACATGTACTCGAATCTACTAGAAAGAAGTGTTGTATACGTGTTTTTTATTAATAGACACATTTTAATATTTCAGAGGTCTGATCAGTCTAAAAATAACCCAGATGGAGATCATTGACTAGAAGGTTCTTACCTGGCTTGGCCGGAGGAAGTTGACATTAATATTGGGATACCTGGTGACAGGATCTATGCTGTATTGGCTGAAGTTTTTACTCACATTCTCAGGGGTGGTCTGAGGCAGCAACCTATAAATGCTTTCCCTGCAATAACACACAGAAGTCTGCTCAGAGCAGTGACAAGCTCGATGTAACAAACACTCATCCTAGACCAGCTTCCTCCAGTCCTGTGGAAGGTCCGCCTTCCCAACCCACCAGCCCAGTGGTCCCGCAGGCACTGGCCTGCTTAGGACCAATGAGAACAGCAAGTACACTGCTGTGGGTAGGGTTTAGAAAAGCCTGTCTCTAATTTAAAAGGTAACTAATTTACTGTTTTGTTTTTTACAAGTTTGCCGATATTTAATTTTTAAGAGAATCACTTATGAAAAAAGAACTTCCACCAAATTTGCCCAGAGTAGCTTAAGTAACAGACTTAAAATGGTATCAACCACCCATTTCATCTAGGAAATCTTGTTTCTCTAGTTTTTCTGGTCAAGACATTTGTTCTTTATCAGAAAGCAAATCCTAGGACTCTTACCTCATTTGCAATAATCTGTTCAAAATATCTGACATTTGAGAGTTTGAGAAATGTTTACAGGCAGTTTGGTGTTTTCCTTTTAATTCAAAGTCACTTTTAACTTTTTCTCTTATTTTAGTATGTCCTGTATTACCACACTGATTTCATTAGTATAAGTGTTTTAAGAGGAATTAATGTACTGTTTTCATGCACTTGTTTACGTGACTGTCATAAGGAAATCAGACACCATCCTCTGATGGTGTACAAACATTCAGATACCATTTGTCAGAGACAAATTTAGTTTGGAAAGGGATAAGAGAAGAACACTTAGATTAGATAATCTTTAAGTCTCTATGATTTCTTGAATAAATATCTCTTAAATATGAAAATATCTAACGAAGAAAGGAAGAGAAAGAGAAGGAAGGACCTGTGCTCTGCTTGAGGAGCACACCGCTCGTCTCACTCCTAGTTTCTCACAAAAGGGACCCTGGCCACTTTCCGTTACCTCTCTGCCAGGACTTCCAAGGGGCTTGTTCCTAGAGACCAACTTCGTACCATCCAGGCAGAGTCCATAGCAGCTAGAAAGCCCCGGGCGATTCCTGTTCCCATTGGCCAAAAAGGCTATCAAGGAGATATAAAACAGAATTAAAATAAATTATTTTAAAAGAGGGAAACTAAGGAACTAATGAAGAGTTTGCTGTTGAAAGTAGTTTTGGGCTACTGTTCAGATACTGCACTTCTCTGCTTCACAAACTGGTAGAGGGCCAAGTCACAGAAGTTCCAGCAGTTCCAGCCCTACTCAACAAGTCTGGGCTTCGGTGGCCTGTAACCCTCCTTCCTTCCCGGCATAACTCCTAGAGGGAGTTCAGCTACGCCGTGCAACGCTGTAGACACTACCTCCGCAACCCAAGTACTCATACTTGTTCCCAATTACTATTACGTGCTGCCACTCACCTCTAGGAGGCTATCGCCAACCAGAGCCACTAGTAATTGGTGTCCATTCTGCTCCCGCACCAAGGCTGCATTCTCAGAGGCGTACATACATGTGAAGTCGAACATGGCCACGTCGGGCTGCCCATAGTGATTGATGGCAAAATCCAGAGATGGCAGCTGCTGCTGGGTGGAGAAGTCGGCCGCCTCCCTGGCGTAGTTCAGCAGTGCCTCCTGGTCCACGTTCTCCCGGGACAGCAAGAGCTCTGTGTCGGCGTAGTCCTGTCTCCAGAGGGAAGAGGCTCCATGGAAAAGCCCGGACGAGCCTAGCCGCCCAGAGCCACACTACCGTGTCAGACATGACAGGTTTCACAGCCTTCCCCTTTCCCAAAAGTGGTTTCATGTTCCAAAATAATGCTTTTACACAAATTAAACAGGAAAAGGGGAGGCCGTCTGTAGAAGTGCCCAGGCTTTGCTACCTACACACAGTCCTGGCTTTTCCATTTACTTGGAGCAAGTCATACTTCATTGATCCCATGCAATCTACCTCACAGGGTTGTTCTGAATATCAAATAAAAGAATTTCTCTGATGGCACTTGGTAAACTGAAAAAGCACTTTATGGATTCTGTTATTATCAGCCACCACTATCTTCTGGGTAGCGAACAGCTTTTAGCAGCTGGGACCACCAGAAACTTCGGGCCTTGCATAACTCAGTCAACCTAAGGGAAGAACCCAAAGCTTCAGTGCCAAAAAGATGTGGAGGGAAGAGCAATAGCAGAAGGGGACTGGGAGGAAACATATTCAAAATGGAATGGAAGTTAAAAACAGTAAGAAGGTTATGAACGGCTCCGCAGCACTCCACCAACAAAGAAAACAATGATGAGAGAAAAGGGGCTTTCCACGTAACGCAATGAAAACTTCCTTCTCTGTTTTGGAGGTTTCTGGCAGACAGAGCCAAGCCTTCACTGTCCTGAAGTGGGGCCTATGGTTTCCAAGTGTCCCTAATGGCACTCTCAGCCAACATTACAAGGTGCTGGAAGCCAAACACAAACACTCAAGTTGGTCTTCGAAACAGTGTTCAGCATTAAGTAAGTGGCCACAATGGATTTTGTATTTAGCAACATACACAGAACACCTGGTCAATACCCTCTTAAAAAAAATAAATAAAATGGAAAAGTAAATCAGGTTTTGGCATTCCAGGTTGTTCCTACGTAATTTCAACTGATACCCATAGTTCTGCCTAAGATGGCAGATCTAAGCCTTCACTTGGTCCCAAGGCATTCCAACGGGCTCGCTGGCTATTTCTTACTGACAAAGAAGCCGACCAGATCCATCTTGTTTATGCTCGGGCAGAGTGGGCTGCACACATGCTCAGTCCTGTTTCTCCGTACACACAGGAAGGAGCACGAGGCTGAGAAGGAGATTCCAGGTCACAAGTGGAAAGGGGGCTGTGCTGCAGACCAACTCATCAGCTCACCCCCAACACGGCTCTCAGAGGAGGCTCCAGTGTAACTGACACTAAAGTGACTGCATTCATTATCATCCTGTAGAGACAAAGGATGCCCTGAAACCCAGCGCTGAGTCTGTGGTGGGAAATGCACAGGCCCGAATCAGCACACCTGGGGCCTGTCCCCCCGTCTTATCACGTGGGCACAGTAACTCTCATATTGAGACCAAATGAGACTTAAGAAATTCTCCTTCAGGAACTGTCTACCCTGTGGTCTTCTGATTTCATATTCAGATCATGATATCAGGGAATGTCACACAATTAGTCACCTGGGAACAACGCGGAGCTGGATCTCGCTAAGGATAAACAAGAAGTCCTTACAGGTGGGTTATGTAGAGGTCTAAATACACCCTGACCCAGTCAGTGTTCCCTGGACCACAGACAGCCGTATCTGCAGTAAAACCAAAACCATTCTCAGGCTCCCATAAACACCAATTACTGCTCCTTGGTCAAACTCCCTTCCCTCTAGCACCTCTTTCCAAAAGACGACCTATTAACCAACCAAAATTGGTCATATCAGAATTCTCTAGAATCATAAACCAAATCACCTGAATTAAACTGAATATTTATTCATGAAATGATATCTGGGATTTGCTTTGGAACATTCCAGTGGCAGGCGTGGGGAGTGGGCTGGCTACCTACGGAACAATATTGGCTATGTGTTGATAATTGTTAAAGCTAGATAATGGGCACACGGGGTTCATTATACGATTCTTTCTACCTTTGTTTACATTTGAAAGTTTCCCTAATAACAGTTTTTCTTTTTTAAGTTTAACAAAAACATTAGAGTACATGTTACCAGAAGATGAGTTAGGGGCTCATTTTCATTCCCTTGCAGGAAAAACTCATCAGACAATACAATTCCTTCTCTTGGTGATCATACTAACCAGAACATAAAAACAGGTTTGAAAGAAACCCATGACTCACGTGCAGTATAACACCTTTGTCCAGTAAGCTCTGCTTTTTGGCCGTCATAACGAAGTAGTGTGTGTCGTCTTTGTAGTAGACAATGTTCTCCAAATCGATACCTGCAGCCGGGAAACAAAAGTGTGTGTGTAAGGGTTTGCTGAGGTGAAAATGCATCAGGGAAGCCAGAAAGATTGCCCATGGGCGCAGAGACCAGCTGGAAGATTCCAGGCAGCGAAAGGGAAAAGTGAAAGGATGTCTGGGCCCAGATTCTTACTTCCTACACATTCGGCTTATAAAAAGAGGGGAAATGTGTTTATCCTGCACTGCTCTATAATTCACTTGACACCCTAAGTTATCCTATAAACAATGATCAACAGGAAGCAGAAATATAATGATGGGAAGAAAAAGAAAGGTTAACTTCTTAGTAAGGAGGTCTGGGCTAATGATCCGGTTAAGTTTCTTTTACAGTCATCAAGGCAACCGGAGGAACCTCCTACAACAGGACAGGCAACTGGATGTCTGGAAGCAGAGAGTGAACTATTGATTCTTTTTAATTCAATTAATCTAAAAAAAAAAAAAAAAAGATGTAATAGAAGTAGATCTTGTTCTAGAAAACAGAGAATTGGGATTTGGTGCACATTTTTGTTGCATCAAATGATCTAAGTGAATCTATTCAGAAGCTATCATATAACAATCTCATTCCTGTCTAGTACATGCTTTACTTCTAGACCAAACAGGAAGAAGACTACACACTCAGTGCCTCAAGTCAGGTTCTCAATGAACCGGCAAACCACCAACAGCTCACTGCATCAAACATCATCACTTAAGAGTCACAGTGTAGAGGAAGGGGTTGGAGAAGAGCTGGTGGAAGGCAGAATGAACACTTAAAAACAAAGAAATAAAAATCGAACCCAGAATAGCCCAGTCCCTGTAATGAGGATAAAGAACACCAGAGTAGGAAACAGTGACATGGAGAGCTTATGCTCAGGAAAAACATAGGAGTGAAGAAAGAGGAGAGGGGTAAACAACATGGCAGTCACACCAGTGACCAGCCACTCCACCTAACCGTCCAGGAGAAAACACGTTAAGTGGTTATTTAAATTTCTATCTTTACTGCTTTCAAGTCATCGACACCAACCTGTGGCTTCCCTCAGCTCCTGGAAAAATTTTTGGTTGAATATAAAAGCCACACCACTGATCTCCTCCACTTTGGCTTCGGCTGTTGTATTTCGGTTAATAAAATTTGCTGTGATGGCAATGGCCAGTTTGCCACGAAATTCTTTCCGACGAAATCCTGGATGGAAAGAAATTTTCAGAAGTGGCAACAGCTGGCTAGAGAGGAAGGAAGATCACTTCAAACAGGAGGGGGTGTTGATAACATCAGGGAATGTGGGGGATGGAAACCAATAGGAAAATTTTAGGGTAGCTCTTCTCTATCTGAAACTAAGGTATTTACCCACCAAAGAATATACGCCGTTTCCCCGAAAATAAGACCTAGCCGGACAATAAGCTCTAATCTAATGCGTCTTTTGAAGCAAAAATTAATATAAGACCCAGTCTTATAGTAAAATAAGACCCAGCATTACATTACATTACATTATAAAGACCCGGTCTTATTTTACTTACAGTAATACTTATTTTCCTATAAGTAAAATAAGACCGGGTCTTATATTAATTTTTGCTCCAAATGATGCATTAGAGCTGATTGTCCAGCTAGGTCTTATTTTCAGGGAAACATGGTAACAATCCAGAAAGAAGTCAAAGTCTCTCACATACTAATGAACAATTTGAAATCTGACCAGAATATTACTCAGTACTAGGGACTGAATTTAAAAAAAAAAAGGGGGAGGGGGGAGAATCCACCTGTTTATTAAAGTAAGATTTAATCCTGCAGTGCCAACTGGTCAAAGCACAGCTTGTCTACTAGCACCCTTACAGGAGTGCCCTGCAAGAAGTACCCAAGTACCAGCTGGCTGGGGAGGCTGGGGCCTGCCACTTGAGCAGAGTAGGTGGCACACATATGCACAGTCTTAGGAGTGTGGTTTCTGACAACATAAAACTCATCTCAGGGTTTGAGAAGGTCACCCCCTTCACTCTCCTATGGACCAGGCAAAGCGCATTGACCAGTACCTTCCAAGGTGTTCCTACGGCCATCCCCTCCGATGATCACTTCGAATTCATACTCTGATACGGGATGTGTTTTGGGGCGCACCAGTGCCCGCCAACCTATCCCTGTGGACCAAAGTCAAAATGAAGGTCACTGTCCAGACCACATTTATACAGCGAAGACATTTCTAGATATCCAGGTAGGCAGACTCCAAGCCAAAAACACTAGGTATAAAAGCATGGGGTACAAACCACAGAATGGTCCTGATGAAGGCTCACAAAGGGACATGCCCACCAAACGATTTTCTATAATCAATACAAGTGCCTGTGATGTTTAATATTATGCCCAAGGCATCCATTAAGCCAAGGTTCCTCAGGAGATATGGCTGTACAAACAGAAGCCCCTTTAACTAGTTCTGAAAACAACTGCAGACTCCTATAGTTTTCTACCTTGATCTCATTCTTCCTCACTCATCCAACACCCTTTTATCCCTCCTCCCTTTGTCCAGTCCAACTCACGTTCATTTTCTTGGTCCTCAGGAGGGTGTACGAGTCCTTGGAATTCCACATTGACATGGATTTCAATGCCTAGGATCAAGGCTACTTTCAAAAGTATTAGTTGAAGCTGACGGATACCTGGGTAAACAAAAACATTACACTAGTGAGGGGGCACTGAAGAGAGGACGGTCAGCAGTCATTGCTCGGGTTCCCACCTGTCCTCTTACGTGGGTGGGGTTTATCCAGATTCCCAAAGCTCCTGTAACAGGAGACGTTTTCCTTCTTTTTAAATTTAACTTATTGGGGTGACAAAGGTTAGTAAAATTACATAGGTTTCAAGTGTATAATTCTGTAATACATCATCTACCGTATTGCTCCGAAAATAAGACCGGGTCTTATATTCATTTTTGCTCCAAAAGATGCATTAGGGCTTATTTTCAAGGGATGTCCTATTTTTTTCATGAACAATCTACATTTATTCATTTATTCATGTACAAAAATATACATTTATTCAAATACAGTCATGTCATCTTCTTCTGGAACATCGTCATAACTCTCCAAACCCCGAATTCCGGCTTGAATTTCTTGCGACTCCGTTTCCTGTAGCACCATTGGCCCCAATCTCTCATGTCCAGCAATAGAGCTCTCCTTAAATGAGCACTTCTTGTCCATGTAGCCTGCTCGTAGTGCATTGGCAACACAGCTGTCAGTGATTTTATCCCATGATTTCTTCACCCGTCATGACCTCTTGCAGGCTAGGCTTCATGAAGTTTCCTCGCTGGTATCTCTCCGTTCTATTTTCAATGTAGTCATTGATTTCCATGCGCAAATGGTCCTTGAATGGCTTGTTTATTGTAATACCAAGAGTCTGGAGATAGGCAGTCATTCCTGCGGGAATCATTATTTGATCTATTCTTCTCTATGCAAGGAAGTTCTTCATGTCTTTAGCGCAGTGAGTTCTGGCTAAATCCCAGACTAACAGACCTCTTTGTCCCCCTCGCAAAACAAGTGGCAGCACTAAATCGACCCACTTCCTTATAACTGCTTGTGTGCACTAGGCTTTTTTGGTTTCAAGAACATAAATGCCTGAAACACGTTCAACCTTGTCTTTCTTGCCCTTAGTGATGATTAGAGGTGGGGCTTTCTTTCCATCCAGACAAATTGCCAAAATACAGGTAATACGTGCACTTTCATAATCAGTGGAGGGAATGTAGATTGACGAGGCACCCCTCCGATGAAATGTCGTTTGAGATCCTTGGCCCATAAACACTGCTGTTTCATCCACAGCAATCATGTTGGAGAGCTGGTATTTAGAAAAGTCAATGCCATCAACAAAGGACATGAATGTAAGTGCACGTTTAATAACTTCAGTATCTTCCAGCTTGAACAGTGTTGTTGATCTTAGAAATAGTTCATATCGCTGAAAGAAGCCATCCAGCCAGTGTTGTGATGCTTTGAATTCCTCGGATATTTCTAACTGTGGTGCCATTGCAAAGGCAAATGCTTGAATATTAGCCCTGCGCACAACCAAAGCCTTTGCTCTCCTGTCAGCAATCCATTCACCATGATGTCTTCCAGCTCAGGAAATAATGGTTGCCGACCTGATCCATACTTGCGCTTCTTAGCATTTCCCTCGTCCACCTGTTGACTGAGGTTATCGTATTCTTCTTGCCATTTTTGGACCATTCGGAGATCCAACTTCTTTTTGCTGAAAGTCGTAAGGTTCTTGCCCCGGGAGTCCTCCACGATTCCTTTCTTGTGCTCGATGGAATAGCTCTTTCTTTTGCGCTCATCTTGTCTGAGGGTCAAAATATTATTCCCTTTAAATCTACCATTAAATCAAGTGTTAGCTGAAGACTTACGAGACAGGAGTGGTAACAAAAATGATGACAGTTAATGATGGTACACACAAAAGCGACGAAAAATTGCAGCCACCAAAATTCAGAAAACGTTTATTTCACATGAGTGCATTAATGTACGTCCGTTACAACATACGACGTACTGAATTATGAAGATTCATATTAGACACAACCATGCCCGTTCGTTATCAAGTGCGCACATTACTCGTGCATTGTGTGTACTCCGATTGGTCATTCGGCAGTAAGTCTCGAGTTCATCTGTTTACACAGGCATTTACCTCTCATCCAAAGGCCCTGCTTGGGTATTTACAAATACTTAATTATAATTTACAGTATCATTTATTTTAAGTATTAATGTTAATATTATTTATATTTAATTATATATTAATATCATTTTATAATTCAATACGTCCATTGTGTGTTGCAACGGACGTACTAAATGTGTCCATCTGGCTGACAATCTTAACTGGGGCTTATTTTTGGGGTAGGGCTTATATTATGAACATCCTGAAAAATCATGCGAGGGCTTATTTTCTGGTTAGGTCTTATTTTGGGGGAAATACAGTATATATCACACTGTGTGTTCACCACCCAGAGTCAGTTCTCCTTCCATCACCATATATTTGATCCCCTTTACCCTTTTCTACCATCTTCCTCCCCCCTTACCCTCTGGTAACCACTAAACTGTTGTCTGTGTCTATGAGTTTTTGTTTGTTTGTTTGTCTTGTTCATTTGTTGCTTTCAGTTTTACTAACAATGGTCACCCCAATAAACTTTAATTAAAAATAAAATAAACATAAAGTACCTAGAACAAACAAACAAAAAAGAACAGGAGTTATTTTCCAAGCTACGGTCCACAGCTTCCTTCTTTCTTAAGGGCAAGAAATGTTCTAGAGACACACACAAAGTCACTTCCTTCTTTGGGTGAGGTGTTCAAAACAAAAAGCTCTGATATAACATGAGATTGTCGCCAACAGGAGACACCCCTTCCCCCTGATTCTGTTAGACACAAGATTATTTAGCAGAATCTACAATCTTTACAGGACATGGCAGTTACCAGAGGAGGCAGAAGACATGCGGCCTGTTTGACCCACAGGGGCTGTACTACCCCGAGGGCCCCACAGCATTCCTCTTCCATCCTCACCTCACTGATCCTCACATCCTTCTGAGGTGGGAGGGGAAACCGCGGTGCAAGCGTAGCAGTCTCTTACCACTTACCCTCCCACCACTGGTCTACAATTGCAGAAAGTAAGTCTCAAAATTATGGAAAATCTTGCTCATTATCATAGTAAGATTTATTTACTTAATATCCAGTACGTACCTACCAGGTACCAGACATGGCAGCAGCCCCATGTCACTGAGATAAAAATCTAGTCCCTGGTGAAGGACAAATCTTGCCACATACAAGGCAGACAAATCCACCAAATTGATGACCTGTGGGCCTCTTACCTATAGCCTGTGACTAATCTGCTAGGAGTACATGCAAACCCCCTCTAAGTGACTCAGTTATTCTCCACGGTTTACCACAACCCACCCCCTTCTAGTCACATATGCAAAGACTCATTAAATCCCGTGTGAGCATACATTTTATATTTGCAGACTGTGTTCCCAGATGCTGTACACACTGCAGCCTGGCAGACGGGCAGAGCACGACCCTGCCAGTGTGGTGTGGCAGCTGTGGCCAGTGTTTACAAACTGGTACAGCTGCTTCGAGCAGCCAGAAGTTCAGCAGTTGAATGTATTTACAGGACACATCTGGATGCGCTCAGAATAAAAGCTCCTTGATAAGCTTCCCTGGAATCATTAATGATGGTCACACACAAGACTCCAACTTCATAATGTAGACACAGTTTTCACAAGCACAGTCATGAAAACAAAACCACTGTCTGCATGAAACTGGATTTACTCCACAGGATCTTAGAAAAGCACAGGCCCAGGCTGAGTTTGGGGACAACAGGACTATAGCAAGAGCCACCTAGGCTGCAGACCTAAGAAGCACCTCACCAAAGGAACAGCATTACTGACCTGCCATTCACCAAACTATACCTGTGGCTTCCCTAGAACTGTGTTCCCACAGCATTCTGCTTCTATGTCAGGAGAGCACCTTTCGTATCACGTTAGACAGCTGCATCCCTGGGCTTCCTCCACTGGACGCAGAGCTACCACGGCCATGTTTCTCAGCCCGGCCCACTGCCGACCCCACCACTGCAAGTGCTCAGAAAGGATCCGAGACCTAACTTAGAAATCCCTAAGTTAAGTGTCGTGTAGCTAAGCATCACAGGCGACAGAACCACTGCATAGTAGGGGTTCTGGCTCCAAGCAGAGTGTGTCTCCTACACAACAGATACTAGTGATATCAGATTAAACTGCATTGTGGAGTATGAATTCCTCAGATAATCTGCCCGTCTCTTACTGAACAAGGAGGTAGGATATGGGGTGGGGTCCTGCAGGAGAACGGGCTTTACTCACTAATGTGGTCGATGGCTCCAGCACAGAACTTGCCGTAGAATTTCTTGGCCCCCAGACCTCGCAGGTCATGGATGGTGAATGGCCAGAGGTGCAAGACGTTGTTGCGGGAGAAGGCATCTCGTTTCTCGATAACGACCACCTTGGCTCCCAGCAAGGATAAGTCGATGGCTGTGCGAAGACCACAGGGCCCAGCTCCAATGATGAGACACTGAAAAACACGGCTGCTATCAGGGCAAAGGCAACACCTCTTGAGAAAGCTCACATTTCTATAAAGTTTCATGATCTCATGACCAGCATTCCAAAGCCCCCTGAGAGGGCGGCTCTCCCCACTACCAAGAAACCTTCAAACTCATCTGAGGCAGAGCAGAGCACTGCAATGGCTCGAAAGAAAGCTGGTGGCTGCCACGGACAGAGGAGACTCTCGAATGTCAGTGCTGGACGTAAACACTATAGATGGGCAACATACTTAAATGGGTCATTGTTTCAACAAACGATTTAAAAAATCACATGTCGTCTTTCATCATCAGGAGAGGACCTTTCAGAAGGTTTCTAAGACAAGCAGATTTCTGTCCAAGGAGATATCGATTATTAAATACGTAGCCCAGGCAATCTGAGAGTCCTGGAATGGATCTTCCACTCAAGTGATTCCAGGAGGCAAGTTTCAAGGGCCAGAGTTTCATGTGCTGAAAAGAATTCTAAAATCACATCTTCAGACTGAAAGTCCAGGAAAATGATCCTGAATATCCATATTCTAGAGAAGTACTCAGTTAAACAGACAAAATTTAACTGTTTGCACTGCATGTGTGGAAGGAAAAAAGACATACATGTTTCTGGTTTGGGATTCCTTTTATTCTTAATAAAATTCTAGAACTCATTCATAAAAGTCATGCCTTTGAATTTCTTAAATTTTGATGATGAATATCTAACCAAATGCAAATCCACTGGAGGTGGGTTTCTAGGTACCCACACAGGGAAAATTAAAGCTCATAAAAGAACATTAAGGACAGTCATTAAGTCATTTGCAACTTTGTTTCCCTGTTAGCTTTTTCTCCCAGAAGGAAGAAAAGAAGGAAATGCATTGTTCCTTCTCCACTTCCTCACTCCTACCCTCCAAAAGGGACTGAACATCTCAGGTATTTGCCAAGGCCGACTTGTTTCCTGGAAATACCGTTTCTACAGACTGGGAAGAAACCAAAAGAAGTAATTTGGTTCATGAGGCCCTTGTTTAACAAAACAGGCCTTTGGGATATGGATGAAAAGACGCCTGAGGCCTATGGCCAACTTGCCAAGGGGCCATATACTCCTATACCTGAGCCGTGAGAGTATGGAATGAAGACTGTAAAGCGACAGGCCAAGCATGAAGCAGCCATGTTTAATGAGGAAACTCTGGTCCTTCAATGAGGGCCTGGCTGCTTCTCTAAGTAACCTGCATCCTCCTAAACGTGTGAGATTCTAAACAGAGCCTCAGCAAAACCAAAGAGTCACTACACCACTTGACTTCAGGGTTGTTCTTAAACAGCTGAAACCCCGAAGGTTCTATACGTGAACACAGGAAATAAGAACCAGGTCAGGCACACAAGGCAGTCAAGTCAACAGAAATGATGGGTCCACATACCGCCAGCAGGTATCGGCTTCCTTTACTGGATCGTGGCTCCACTCGGCCTGCTTCTCACATAGTTACCTCTGCCCAATCCTTTTTTCTTGGCCTGCCTATGCTCAAAACCTTTTCTCTTCTGGTTAAATCCTTAGCTCAGTGATGCCGGGGCCTGAGGGCGGCCAAAGCCTTACCTTGGTATTGGTGCATGCTTTTCCCTTCTTGTAGTCTTTGTGGCTGCCCCGTTTGTCCAGCTTTGCCCAGAGGGCTTTGGCTTTCCAGTAGTTGAGCTTGGACTTGAGCTTGTGATAAAAGGAGCGATAGTCCTTGGGCTTCAGTTCCAGGTGGTCACAGAGCTCTTGGAAGGCCCTGAGGGTGCCCTTGCAGGTGGTGGCCTGCACAAACCGGTCAAAGAGGGCATGTGCTCGAGTCATCGTCTCATTCTTACTCTCCTCCATGCTCCCCCACTCTCAGCACCTCCCTGACAAAGGGGGCAGTGGGACGGCTGCTGGTCCACCTGACACTGTCACATTAATCTAACAAAAAGAAAGAAAACAGAACGGTTAGCAAATCCAAATTTGTACCTATAAACATATATATTTTTTTTAATTGGGGAAGGGGAACAGCACTTTATTGGGGAACAGTGTGTACTTCCAGGACTTTTTTCCAAGTCAAGTTGTTGTCCATTCAATCTTAGTTGTGGAGGGTGCCATTCAGCTTCAAGTTGCTGTCATTTCAGTCTTGGTTGTGGAGGGCACAGCTCAGCTCCAGGTTCAGTTGCCGTTGCTAGTTGCAGGGGGCGCAGCCCACCGTCCCTTATGGGAGTCGAACTGGCAACCTTGTGGTTGAGAGGATGTGCTCCAACCAACTGAACCATCTGGGAGCTCAGTGGCAGCTCAGCTCAAGGTGCCGTGTTCAATCTTAGTTGCGGGGGGCGGAGCCCACCATCCCTCGTGGGAGTCAAGGAGTAGAACCAGCAACCTCTGGTTGAAAGCCCGTGCACCAACCAACTGAGCCACCTGGCCACCTGGGAGCTAAGCGGCAGCTCATTGACTTCATTCTAGTTGCGGAGGGCGCAGCTCGCTGGCCCATGTGGGAATCGAACTGGCGACTCGGCATTAGGAGCATGGAGCTCCAACCACCTGAACCACCGGGCCAGCCCCCTATAAACATTTTTGAGGACACATAACTTTTTCAAAGTGGAGTCCCTAAATGTTCCAGCCATTCATTCAACAAACATATAATGCATACCTCCAGGCACTGCGACACTGGGGTGGCAAGGAGCCGACAGTGTTTGCTTTCCAGGATCTTGCAGTTCAGTGGGTGAGACAGACTCATAAACAGAATGTTAAATGTACTATGCCAAGTATCATTAGTAAGAGAGGCACAGGGGTTTACGAATACAGAGGGAGAGCCCCTTAGAGGTGACGGCTGAGTCTTTTAGGATACATAAGTGTCAGCAGGCAGGAAAGAAGCATAGGCCGTGAGAAAGGATGTAAAACAGGAAGGCTTGTGAGTGACTTACAGGTGAGTCAAGAATGACCCTCAGGTTTCCAGTGTAGGCCACTGAGTAAATGGTGACACCAGGCCCATGGATTAAAACAAAAGAACTCATTTATGAGGGTGGGGTGGTGAGTTCCCATGGGACCCATTACCCATACTGCCTTGGTCGAGGTGCGGGTATGAATCTGAAGCTTGGGGGAACAGCTCTGGGACTTGTGGACTTGTAAAGAGCTGGCAGAAAAAGACGAACTCTCTTTAGAAGATGATGAGACACCGAGGAGGGAGGGGTGAAGAGAAGCAAAGGGCGGTTCCACAGCTGTCTAAAATGCACCATGTTCAGAAAAGTGTCTCAAGCAGCAGGGACTTAGGGCTGAAAAGCCCTGCCGCTGCGTATGTGGCACAATGTCATAGCCGTCCCACTTTGCCACAGACACATCTGACAACAATGACCAGGTCTGCACCTTCCCCTTACCAAAAACACCCACACACCCACTCTCCTGCGTCTGTTGGGAAGAAGCTCTGAGACGGGAGATGGCTCCTTACGTGCTCTTTTACCCACATGCGCCCCGGGTCTGCATCACTTCTGTACCACGTTTTACTTTTATCATCACTACTTAGACTTATTATTGGGAGGTAGGAAGTGAAGGTCCAAAGACCAAAACTAAACGACAGGAACAACAGAGAGGGAAGGCAGGGAGGTAAGACGAGCAGTGACATTGCTCTGAGCTGTGTATGCCAGATACTGGTGCTGTGACCATGAAGAAGTCACTTGATGTCACTAGGCCTGGGTTTTCCCTCATGTGAGTCAAGGTTAGACTGGGCAAGCTCTAAAACTCTCTCCCAATTCTCAAGTTCCGAGTCTCGTGCTGAGAAAGTCCTCACGATCCCAGTGCTCATGCCACAATGTCCATCATAGGCTGTCCCTAGCCTACCACTAGTGTGACCAGCAGGACTGCCCTGAACTCTGTTCTAAGAGGAGTGATTTACTGTTGGAGATGGAGACAGATGGAGGAAGGGAGTTCAGGAGTTGAAGCAAGAAGTACCCACAACTTAGTGAACCCACTCATGGGAGGAGCCACGAAACTGCATGTGCTAACGATACCCGTTCTTGGGGGCCAGGTACCAAGTTCCAGACCGTGGGCATGGGGAGAGGCCCCTTCTGTCCTGCAGCTCTTACAGTGGGCAGGCCACTGAGTGGCAGAATCCTCCTTTGTGAAGGAGAAATGACATTCTGCTTCTCTCCACACCTCACCACGATGTTATACAGTTAAACCAAATCAACTGGAGGTGAGTCTTATGTTTCATGAGAGAAAGTAATAATTAACTGCAAGGAATTGCCATTCCCCCGTTTTCTGTCAACAGACACACACTCTTCACGGACTGTGGAGGCCAAGTCAAAGATGGTCATTCTTTACCCAAAACACACTGACATGCTTCTCTCAAATGGGTCACTTACTCAGCTACCCCTCCTGGCTTTGGATATAAAAATTACGCTACTTAAGAAACACAGCTTGTTCCAATATCCACGTGGCCAAGAGTCCGATGAGAAATGGAATTAACTGGAAATAATGTTCAGTTTTTTCCCCTAAATAAAAGTTTTCCTAGGTAGCAGTAAGCAGCAAGGGAAATATTTTTAAGTTCCTAAAGAGAACCCACTCTTTTTCTTACAAGCCAAGACTTATCTTAGAAATGATAGTCAAAGATGGTTGTAAGGCAGAAAAAAACAGATGTGTTTATGCAAAGGCAGACGAAAGGACTAAACACACAGGTCCCGGAGTGCTTGCTCCGCCAGGGTCCTCAGTGGGGACACTGTGGCTTTAGCCACTGTCCGACAAACGGAGAGCCGAGCAGTCTGTGAGCTGGCCCTGCGTGCCTACTGTGCGGGCAATGCTAAGGCCACCGGAGTCACAGCTTGTGCAAAGCTCTAAACACACCTGGTCTGATTTCTCTGCCCTGTGTGGAGAAGAAGATGATTTTTCTTTGTTCATAAACAGCAGCCACGTTCCACTCCTTGCCAGGATTTGAGGCACTCAGTACCATAATTTTCTTGCTAAAACCAACACACGAAAGATCCTGAACATGTATTTCTAAAAGCATTTCCATGTCATAACGTGTGCCTTGCGCCCACACCTCCAGAAAGGAATCTCAGGCTTTGGTGTTCCAGAAGAATTGCGCTGTGCTGGCTAGCTTAACAACCATTTGGTGGCTGTGGTCCACTCTGCCTGAAATAAAGAGCTGCTAACCACCATGGGCAACTTCCAAGTCCAAGCCCACAGAATACCTCAACTAACAAATGGCCCTAACTCTCTGTCGACAGAAAACACTTTCAAATGAACAGGGTGTAGCCGCAGCTCCCACACAGCTGCAGAGGGCCTGCTTCCAAGCGGTAGGCAAGTATTAAGTGCCCAGCTGAAGGGATTCTGACCTGCAGGTCACTAATGACAACAGATAAATCGAGGTAAGTTGGTTCCTGGAACAATGTGACAGGCACCCAAGGTAAGGCTACACAAGATTAATTCCCCGGGGCTGCCTCACTTTTCCTACTTTGCAAGCCAAATGACCGCAGCAGGAAGACACTGTGACAGGGCTCCAGGATGTTCGGTAGCTCTGCCAGCCTCCTCCAGTCTCTTTAGCAACAGGACTCAGCCGCATTCTGGTTCCCTGAGCAGCTGGGAGAATACAGAAGGGCCCTTCCAGTTACTGCCCTCCCTCCCTTCTTTCCCGAAGGCCAAACCCAGATCACACCCGTCTTGGGCCACCCCTGTGGACGCTGCATCCCAGTATCCTGGGAAAGGCGACTTTCATAATCACAGGAACCTAGAGATCAGGAAACCTGGCCAGAAGTGGCCAGAAAAGCCCAGGTGTGGAAGGAAGGGGTACGGGAAGTGAGGAGCCTATGGAGGGAAGAGGAAGAGGAGGTGATGCCAGGTTTCATGGGCATCGGAGCAATTTCTGCCAGTTGACAACATCCTGCATGCTCTGCCCCGCGGCAGCTGCCTGCTGACTCAGAAGCCTTGCACACCCCTTGGCTGCAGAGGAAAGTGCTGGAGACCGCCTGTGAAGTACACGTAGGAGCGCAGTTCATGTTTCTATTTACAAGAGTACAGCGTCAGTCGTCACTGACTCATTGTTGGCTACGAGAACACTCAATGTCTAGATCTTAGAGTAGGTAGGTAGTTATTTGAGGGGTAGCGAAGAATTATCTTGAAAAATAGAAAAAGGAAACAAGACAACAAAGTAAGAACTATACTTCCAGAGAATGAAACCAGAGCTGAGCTGAGTTAATTGTCTCCCTAGCACTGCACCATTAATATACCAGCAAATCTGAATCTTATAAAGAAATCTATGAATGCTCCTTTCCCAGCCTAGTCAGCCAGAGGTGTGACTTGTTTATTAAACAGACTTTAGAAGCAGACACATAGGAAGCATATTTTGGAATGTCACTGGGAAGAAACTTAGACGAAAAATACTTCAGATTATAGATTCCTTCGTGTTTTGCCTCAGAAACAAGGCCTGCTCAGGCCACTATCATCTGTGGATTGGAACAATGGGGCCCTCGGCTGGGGAAGGGCTGACTGAATCCGACCACCTGGCAGTGAGACTCCTTGTCACCTGGAACTGCTTCTCAGCTCCTGTACCAATGGCGTCTTCCATGTCTCTCACAGCCCTCAGATCAAGTTCTCGGTACCTGGGAAACAAGCCCACAACAGTAAGGAAGGCAGTTTTCCTCATGTATTCTTGTTTCTGGCATATTCCATCCACAGTTCTTTTCTGACTTTCCATGCTATTTAGCACCTAACTGACACTCAGCAGGAGCGGAGGAAACAGTAAGCCAGCCCCACCCTCACCACCACGCCCCTTCCCATCTGGAGCTGCTTCTCATGTGCACCTGCCAATCCACCAGGACCAGAGCTGCCTGAGGGGACCAGATCTTTGTAGCTGTAACCTGACCTGCAGTGGAAATGCACTAGATTTCTGGGACGTTGATGAGGGGACAGTCCCCTCATGGGATTGTGTATGGGAGCCTGGCAGCTCCATCCTGGAAGGACGAGTCCTAGGGAGAAGCACTGGCCGTGGCCTGCGTGGCTGGGGGAGGTGGAGGAGAATGGGATAGATGTTACAGAGGAGATTTCTAATGTGCTACCAAAAAGTGGTATCAACAATGACACAGTCAGCCTGGGCAGGGAGTGACATTCTAAGAAGAGCAACTAGCAAGACTGTAGCACATTTCGACTGTGAGGGGGTCTGAAAAGAGACGGGACTAGGTCGGCCATGGGCTCTCTCCCAAGTCTCCAGTTCTGAGAGACGCTGCTATGACCCTAACCCCTTTGTCATCTCGTCTCTAACTTTTTGTTTTTCTCTCTTTGCTAACAACCTGTTTCTTCAGGAAAAGCCAGTAAGAACACATACACAGCGGAGAAATGCGTGGTTGTCACACAAACACCAGAAAGTCCAAGTCAGAGCCAAACACAGGGAACACAATGGCTGGTGCCGGGGAAACCAGAGAAACAAGGACGCGAGAAGGACAAGGCCGAGGCCCAGTGTCACAGTTTCCTCATCTGTGCAATGAAATCAGCCACCAAACCGCAGAGCTTGCAGAAATTGAGGTAATGAGTGTAAACGGCTTAGCAGTGCCAGGCACAAGCAAGACTCAATAAATGGCAGTATTGTTATTACCATCTAGTTCATAATCCCAGCAACAAAAGATTATGTGCAGGCTAAATAAATGGCAATTTATATAACAGAATAAGAGAGTTCAGAGAGTTTTGTTTTTTGAAAGAAAAGAAAAATATTTCAAAAGTTTCCTTGTTCCATCATCACTCTTCACGCTGTCCATTCCATCTGCTCCAGGTGGCGTGAGAATGGCACTGGGTGGGAGGGAGAGCTAAAGGGCTAAGATCTATGTCAGGCGGCTCCTGCCACACCGAGATGCACATAAGGACTTACGTTAATAACAGCAAAATAGCTACCATTCTGACAAGTGACTAGCTTTCAGATCTATACTTTGTCTTCATTAATCTTTACCACAACCCCATAAGATAGAATATATTATCTCCACTTGGCAGCTGGGGAAACTGCTGCTTAAAGAAGTTTACAGGTCACAAAGCAAGAAAGCAGTGCAGCCCTGTTCGTATCCACAGCTGTCCATGTCAGAGCCCAAGGCCTGGGCCATTATGAAAGCCACCTGAGAACACAGTGTGGGAAATAAAAGCTCACAGAAAGCATGCTCCAGCCCCTCACTGCCCGCGAGCCAAAGCCTGCCAGTCTACAGACAGATCACAGACAGGCCCTGTCTGCTAGGAGATAGCTGCCCAGTTATCAATGGATATGCAATTTCAAGTAAATTTAGCAGGGACACACAATACAGGATTCTTTTCCTTCTCACGATTTATCACTGCATCTGCTCCTTTGAAATGGAGCCCTTTCATAAATGGAAGCAAGGACGGTCTGGTTTCACAGTAATTCTTCCCACTGGCTGCTGACAAGCTGAGCAAGTAAAATAGTACTGACTCGTAGTTATCCGTCCCCACTCCAGGGGGCCCAGCACCCCGCCATCAGCAACACCTGTGAAGAGGCCACCACAAAGCATTCTGAATTACCTAACGTTACTGCACTCACGTAGGCACTGAGGGCAGGACAGGAAGCGAGCTTCAGCCCACCCAATACCAAGAGCACAGAGCTGAGTTACAAAGTGACCAAAAGACCAACACTATCCCGCCCACCCTCCTGCCCCACTAACCTGAGAGCACGGCCGTGACCCAGGCTCTCAGGGTGATGAGAAAGGCTCACTGGGGCTCTGGGAAAGCACAACCAAAAGCTGGGCTCCAGCCTACTTCACTCAGCACTACGTACCCACTCCCAGGCGCACAGTAGGTGCTCCATGAGGTTTGGCTGACTAATGGCTACCAGGCCACCTACGTGTGCACACTTGGGAAGTGGTCTGGCTGGCAGCTGGGCAGGGCAACCTCCAGGGCCACTGCAGCACAGAGGCTCAGAGAACACCAAAGCGCAAAAGTCCAAAGGAGTATCAGTGCCCCATCAAGATGAATGCAGAGCTGCTGGGAAAATCAGGGTCCCATAAAGACACTCGGGACAGCTTTTACCTCCCTCTCCCAGGGGCAGACCCTGTAGCTAAAGCTTCAGAATGCTTGCCCAGAACACACAAACAACTGGCAAGAGATCAACCTGGAACAGAATCTGGGGTTTCTCAGTTGTCTAATCAGCCTACTACCAACTGCGTGAATCACCACACACACAATGGTAAGGCTGGGCGGGGTCTGAAGGATCCCCTGGTGTGTAACCAGCCAGCCCACATAGGCCATCCACAACACACGAACAACTCCAGGGACAGGCAACCTTCTACCTTGCAAAGTGGTCTTCCTGAGCTCTGGGCAGCCTGAAATGTTCATTTCCCAAGGACTCAATTTCTCCATACAAGACCGAAAGCGTTCTGCCCATAGTTTTTTGCCAGCGGCCCAAAGTTTACCTCCTGGAGGCACCAGAATAAAGTTAGTTCCTCTTCTACATAACAGTCCCTGGTTGTGTGCGATCTCCACCTTCTCCTCAGCTGCTTCAGCCACGTCTACCTCGACATGGTTACCAGCTTCTTCCCCTTCTTAGCTTTCTGCCACAAGCTCCGAACATAATGCCTATACCCATCTCATCTACCCTCCCTCCTACAACAATGGACAGGCAACTACCCACATGCCTACCTGAAGCTACCCTCCACCTGTGCAGCAGATCCCGGCCCCTCTCCCTTACTCAACTACACTGCCTCCTGCATCGGTCCCCTTCTCCTGCAGCAATCCCTCCCCCACAAACTGAACCGTTCTCATCAACAGAAAACCTCTCATCTGCCCTGTTCCCACGCCTTCTGACTAGCTTACTCCACACTCCACTCCATGAGAGAACTGTCTGTGCTTGTGGTCATGGCTTTGTCTTCTCCCACTCACAACAATCTTCTGAACTCAACAACCATTAGGCTTCCTCCCCACCACTCCACAGAAATGTCTCCTAGGACATGCCTGATTTCCATACTGTGGAGTCCAACAGTCCATTCTCAACCTATAACCCATATGCAGCACGAGTCACGGCTGATCACCCCTCTTCCTGGCCTCTAGGACACCTCTCCTGCTGCTCTAGCCACTTCCATGTCTTTGCTGGTCCCTCTCATGTCCCCAACCTCTATATGTTGAAATGGCTATGGGATCAAATAGTTTTTGGGTCTCTTCTCAATCTACATCCATTCCCTAAACAGCTATGGCTTTCAAACTATTTAAATCATACACATTTATATAAATGTAATTTTTAAAAACTTTCACAGACAAAATTTACCCTTACTACTGAGATATTCTGATGTTTTCTGTTCTATTTCATTTTTAAAAATTGCTGGTCCCCACTGTATTGATTTCATGACCCATTAATGAGACACAACGCTCTCTGAAAAAAAACCCTGCCCCTTATGATGTCCTCCAGTCCCCTGGCTTTAAATACCATTTTTTAGTAGAGATAGTCAATGGCGCCCAAATAGTTGTCTACCCTCTTCTGAACTTGAATACCCAATTGCTTACCTGGAATTTGACAGGTGTCTCCAACTTTACATACACAGAACCAAGGCCCTGGTTCCCATTCCTACCCCAGCTTGCTTCTTTCTTAGTATTATGCATCTCAGCAATGGCACCACCATTCACCCAGTTGCTCAATCCAAATACCCTGGAATTATCCTAATTTCTGTCTCATCCCATAGTTAATTCTTCAGTAGCTCTGCCTGTTCCATCTTCAAAACAGAGCCCAAATCCAAATACTCGTCACCATCTCTTCCTCTACACCCGTCAGAGTGCCCATTGTCACCATCACTGGATCACAGCGGTAGCCTCTTCCTGCGCCCACTGTCCAATCCCTCCACCCCAGCCCCGAGTACGTTCCACACAGTAGCCTGAGCATTCACTTAAATGCTGATCAAATCAAGCCATGCCTCCACTCAACTGCTCCAATGGCTTCCCATCTCAGTGTTAAGTCCAGTGTCCTTCCACGGGCCTACAAGGCTCCAAGTGACTGGCCTCTCTCACCCCTTGCTCATGTCCTACCACCCTCTCCAATGCTCCTCAGGCTCTAGCCAGACCTGCCTCCTTCCTTGTCATCCAGCACGCCCAGCAGGTTGCCCACCCAGGTCTTTGCCCTTCCCAGTGTCTCTGCCTGATGCTCTCTACCCAGAGGGCTGCATGGCTTCTTCCTCACTGTCTTCAGGTCTTTGCTCAAATACCACCTTGCCAGAGGAACCTTTCCTGACACACTACCTATCCCCTTTCTTCCCCTCACCTTGCTTTATTTTTCCTCAGGCTGTGTTGCCACATGACACAGTGTATGAGGTCTGACGATTAAGTTCGCAAACTTGTGGCAATGATGTTGCTAACCTTTTTTGATATCAGAGAGGTTATTCATTATGAATTTGTACCGACTGGACAAACAGTTAACTAAGTTGACTATTTGGAAGTGCTGAAAAGGCTGTGTGAAAAAGTTAGATGACCCGAACTTTTCACCAACAATTCATAGCTCTTGCATCACGACAATGCACCAGCTCACACAGCACTGTCTGTGAGGGAGTTTTTAGCCAGTAAACAAATAACTGTATTGGAACACCCTCCCTACTCACCTGATCTGGCTCCCAATGACCCAAAGATAAAGGAAATATTGAAAGGAAGACATTTTGATGACACTCGGGATATCAAGGGTAATATGACAACAGTGCTGATGGCCATTCCAGAAAAAGAGTTCCAAAATTGCTTTGAAGGGTGGACTAGGCACTGGTGTCGGTGCATAGCCTCCCAGGGGGAGTACTTCGAAGGTAACTGTAGTGGTATTCAGGAATGAGGTGTGTAGCACTTTTTCTAGGATGAGTTCACAAACTGAATTGGCAGACCTCATACATGACTCCTTGGTTTATTGTCTACTCTTCCAGGAGACTGTAAGCCTGACTAAAGGACTAAGGAGCTCTACTGGAGTATGCCCCTGACTGCTGACACACACCACACAGGACAACTCCAAGCCCTCTTACACTAGTGTGCTTCCTTGAAAACATGTCTCCCTCACCCTGTATTCATGGGCTTTGCTTTCAAGACCTATAGGGACCTTTGAACTATCTTTATTAAATTTCACCTTATTTGATTTAGCCAGTGAACCTCGCCCTCCACAACTAGATTGAAGACAACAAGCTGCCGCTGAGCTTACAGAAGGGCGGCCCAATGGCTCAGTTGGTTAGAGTGCGAGGCCTCAACAACAAGGTTGCCGGTTCAATTCCCGCACAGGATGGTGGGCTGAGGTCCCTGCAACTAAAGATTGAAAATGGCGACTGGACTTGGAGCTGAGCTGCGCCCTCCGCAACTAGATTGAAGGACAACGACTTGGAACTGATGGACCCTGGAGAAACACACTGTCCCCCAACATTCCCTAATAAAATTAATAAAAAAGAATGATCCATTACATAGCAACATAATTAACGTCTTTATGGAAAAAATATTTCCCACAACAAAAACTCAGCGAGAAGAGTGACCTTGTTTTACATTTCTGCGAATGTCCTTAATGTCTGGCTAAAGACAGCTGGATCCTCATACCTGCTTTCTGCATTCCATCTGTTGCAACAGCCCATATCATGCAGCCTGTAGAAAACTCCACTGCACAAGTCTGAGCATACAAGAGTGGGAAAGGCAAGTAGTATAATTATCAAAGTAGTTTTGACCTCATGAGCCCCTAAAAAGGTCTCGGGGGCCCCTATCAGATCTGCACCCACACACACCCTGCATCTCTCACCCCCCTGCTCCCACCCCCTTGTTCACCCCCTCAGCCGTACTGGCGTCTCTGCTGCTCCTTATACACTTTGCCGCCCCAGACACACTCACTTCAGCCTTTGCACTGCTGCTCCTGTTGTCTGAAATATTCTCCCAGATCCATTCATGCATTCAGGAACATTACTGAGCATTTATCATGTGCCAAACACTTTTCTAGGCTCTAGTACAATGAACAGAGGAAAAAGCCTCTGCCTCCGAGGGCGTCAGACTTCTAATGCAGCTGACGTGTGCGCATCACCTACTCTCTCACCACCGGGGTGTGTGACTGTTACCTTCTCAGTGTGGCCTCCTTCCCTGACGCCACTGCAAACAGATGCACCAGCCTGCTGAGCCTTTGCCCTGGTTTTCCCCAAAGCACTCACCGCAACTTGACATACTCTAAATGTTATTTATTGTTTGTCTTTCTCTCTAGAATGTAAACTCTATTAAGGTAAGGATTTTTGCCATTTTGTTCACTGCTGTTGTTAAGCCATATCTAGGCCAGCAGCAGAAACCTTATCTTAAAACCCATCTTGTCTTGATCCTGTCTTGCTTTATCTCCTAGGGGCCTGTGATGGGGAGGGGGGAGGGGAAAGGTGGTCTGGAAAGCGACCTGGGGCCAGGGTGTGGAGCTCAAGGGCTTGGTCATGCCCTGAAACCCTTTGTCATTGAAGGGGGAACAGCCTTGTTTACCCCTCCTATAAAACTCCACAGCCCTCTTTGCTCCAGAGGTTATGGTCTTTTCCCTCTGCTCTAGCTTGACCTCTGGCAGCAGCTCAAACAGCCAAATAAACTCTAATAGGCCAACCTTGGTCTCCCGGGACTCATTCCTCTGGCCATGCCTGACAGCTGTATCATCATATCTACAACACAGTTCCTGGTTCATAGCAAGTACAGTAACTGTCTCTTGAATGAATGAATGAACAGGTAAATGAACTTTCCAGCTTGCCCAGAAGACTAGGGACTCAGGCAGAATTCTGTTAAGATGTGAGACAGAACTCTTATCAAAGGGAAATGGATTGAGTGTCTGCAGGCAAGTGCCACAGGGTGGGAGAAGGAAGCAGACCCAGAGATTCAGGGATCTTACAGGGGGATCCAGATGGTTTCTGCCCTCGGGTCCTTGGAGACCTGCTTCTTCTCAAGACCGTGCCTGCTCTGGCCCCTCCTTACATGCCCTGCCCACCCCGCGTCCGGCTCAGGCCCTCTTCCTGCTAGCAGGAGAGGAGAGCAGGACAGGAGCCAAGACCTGGAGGCAGCTTTGTTTTCAACAGCCAAACAGTTTCAGAGTAACTGTTCCCTATAAAAAGAAACTGGTTTCTGGAAAAGAAGAATGGTATCAGTGTCATGAAACGCTATACGACAGCCCCCAGCCCACTTCCCCTGAGATAAGTAAAGGACCCATAATATTTCTAAGTCCAAGTTTTGTGTGTGTTTTTAAAATCTGCGTCAGAAAACCATGAAGCTGTCATAAGCCCAGGGTGTCTGAAAGGGCAGCACTTTTTATCCAAGGCAGGACGCCAAGGGGGAGCCACAGGGTTATTGTGCATTTCACTCTTCACCAGTTTCTGATAAGGTTGCCCGGAGATTAGGCAGAGAGGGAGGCAGGCAAACAGAGACAGATCACTAGACACTTGGAACACCAGCTTCAGAAGTGGAACGGGGATGCGACAAAAACAACTTTTCTGAACTGCTGGAGGAAAAAAAGTTAGCAGTGCAGACTGATGCGGCTACACGACACAAACACCTCAGCCATAGGACTGCCCCGCAGTTCTTCTACAGAAGTGGCACTGGTTCCCGGAAACCTGGCTGTGTTCTCAGACCCCCTATTCGAGCCTCACCTCCTCCACTCTCAGAGCCCTCGCGTCTCACACCGTCCAGAAGAGACAGGATGCCTCGCACAGACTACCCTTACCTCCCCCGCCTGTGAGAAGGGCCCCCCAGTACAAGGCTGCACAGCCCATCCCCTTTGTGCTTCCCTGAAACAGGCTCCATCACCTTGCATACATTCCCCCCGCCCACTTGAACCATTTCTAAGTGTACATTCAGTAGCAGTAAGTACATTCACCTGTTGTGCAGCCAGCACCACCATCCCATCCATCATACATTTTAAATTTCCTCACTACAGCTTACTTCCCCCTTAGCCTTCCATCTTTAATCTTTAATATCTCTCCCTTCTTCTCTCTCTCTCTCTCTCCCCACTCTACACCCCCCAACTGTGCGCCTTTCCTGAAAGAGCAGTGTACTCGTGCTGTCATCATTCTATGACCTTTTATTGACTCCTTTCTTGTCCGTCTTTCATTCCCTCTCCAGTGTGGCTTGTCTCCATCACTCTACTGAGGTTGACAATGGCTTTCTATTTGTGAAAGGCTCAGATACTCTTCAGTCCTTCTCTTACTGGTTCCCTGTCTGCAGCTCTTCCTAGAAACTGTCCCTCCCTTGGCCCTGACTCCTGCTTCTCCATCGCTGCCCTCACTTTGCTCAGTTCTCTGAGACAGCTCCAATTAGTTCATCTGCCTCTCTCTTTCACACAATTAGACAACCCCTAAGGTTTTACCTTTTCTGACCTTGCTCCTAAGATCCAAATGCTACTAAACATCTTCATCTAGACATCCCACAGGTACCTTAAACCGAGCAGTGCAAACCAGAACCTTCTGTTCTCTTCCCCAAATTCACACCCCCTCAGATAGTCAAATGCCACCACCATCCACCCACCAAATGGAAATCTGGGGTCCTCTCACATTCTCTGCCTTCACTCGTCAATCCAATCCACCAAAAGCAAAGTTCTTTGGATTCTAACTCTCGAGGACTCTGTTTTATTGAGTTCATCTCCCTACCATTACCTTGGTGGACGCACCCATGATTTCTAGTGTGTATATTCAATAGGCTCCTAATCTTAATTCATATCCAGTCCATCCTCCACATGTGCCAGTGTTTTTTATGAACTAATGTGATTCCGTTACAGCCCTCCACTGTCTTTAGGAAATAATCCAAGTCCTTGGCAAGGTTCAAAAGGCCCATCAAGATCCAGCCCCAGCCTTACTTCCCCCACCTCCAAACACAAACCATTTTCTTAGGTGATACGTGTAGTTCTGGGGACGTACCAGAGTCTTAGTAGCCTCCTCAGCTCTGTTCAAGCAGCAGTCCTGTGTCTGCTGCGTCCTTCCTCCCTGTGTGCTTGAAACTCCTACTGCAGGAGCACCGAGGACCCCCACTCCCGGGATGCCAATCCCTCCCGCCTCTGTGCTCTTCTCGCCTCGCTACACACCTCCTTCTCAACACATCCACCCGGCTCTGGAATGATGGCCCTGTCTGTGTACCCATTAGCTCATAGGGTGCTAGTTAGCAGGAAGAGGACTTCATTCTGATACCTGCACTTAGTACACATGCTAGTGGAAAAGCAGGTGCCAGGAAAGAAGGAGAAGATACATGAAAGGCTTACTTGGGCCACAATGTCTAATATCACACAAGTACAGAAAAGGACAAAAGGCGTTTATGTGATTATTAGTTCATTATTAACTTGTTACTGATTTAGGGGGTGAGAGAAGAACACGGAAGTAGCCAAACCTGAGTTCCCAAAGCCCTTTCTGGATGGCTTATGATTATGAAAAGGGTTAGTGTTTTTAATTCACATTCCAAGATGGTATTTACTTTTTCAGAAACCAGAGGACCCCTAAGTCCCTGGTATTATATGATTTCGAGGCTCCTAAGCATTAGATAATCTAAAGGGAAAAGGATTCACCAGATACCCGACAGGGTTCATGGAGATGGAAATGGGGCAGGAAGGTGATCTAGCCAAAGACAAGTATGCACTCTTCTGAGAAGACTGGGTACAAAACAGGAATGGTAAGAAGCCGTTTCAGGAAGCTGGCAGCAAACACAGGAAAAAGGTCTTAATTTTCCACCTCCCCCACATGCACCCCTTCACCCCCATACCACACACCCCTTCACCTGCCCCCATCCCCCTACCTCTCCCTCACTCTTCCACTTCCCCCCACACACCCCTCCACCCTGCCCCACATCCTCCACTCCACCTCCCCCCATGGACTCCACCCCCCACCACCCCTGCCCTGCACCAAGCAAACTGACTGTATCTGCCTTGGCTCCGCGCCACAGAAGGGAGTAGGGCTAGTTGGCTCCAAGGCCCTGATTGTTTTTCCAACTATTTTCACGGAGAAAACCTCAGTTGTGTCCAAAACAGAAAGAAACCGAGAGGGCTAATCTTAAACCAGCTCTACAGAATATACTTTCCCTTCCAAATTAGCTTAAAAGGGTGTATGACTTGGGCGTCATTGTCCCAGCCAAACAGAAGCTTTCCCTGGGTCAGATGAGCCTCCAGGCCCCCCTCTCACTCCACTCTGATTCGGGCAGAGCCCTGGCATTGGGGAGCACTCTGGCAGCTCTCCCTAAGCCCTTCACATGGGAGTGTCCATCTGGTTAGACACGAAACATTCAGAGAAACGAAATAACCTTTCTTTCTTATGCTTAAGGACTATTGCAAAGCCCTGGCAGGCTCTTTAAAGTGTACAGCCCACAACTTCTCCCACTTATGCCACCCCCTTGCCCTAGGGGGACCTCCCACCCTGTTCAAGGGGGTGCTGAAGTACAGCCAAAACTTCAGTTTCTTTTCTCCTAAGACCAACTGCCAAAATTAACTGCCATGAGACATTTGGACTCTAAAATTCCAACTACTCTGGACTCAAAGCCAATAGCCTACCGAAGCTTTTCTACTGAAGATTAATTCATCCTTTCTCAATGCAGCACCATGAGTTAGGTGGTACAGCCCCAAAGGGCCAAAGAGCAACACTCCACTGCACCCTAGTCCTGCAAGGCAATGCCGGATGGCCCAGAAGCCCTGGGTGACCTCCAGGCATTCTTCTCTGGTCCAGCAGCAGCAGAGTCTCAGCTTACTAGCAGTTCCAAGCCCACCACCTGGTTTTCTAAACCTGTGCCTAACTGATCCCAGGCAGAGAACGTCTGCTCATTGATCTGCAGGCTAGGCACACAGAAGGCAAACGCTCGGGCTTGCTCTGGGGGCTGAAATCTACAATGTGAGTGAGCCCAGGGCTCCCTAGGGGTGTCCACAGTGTTACTTGCTGCTCAACCTCTCACCAGCTGTGGCTGAGGCAGGCCTGCCTCCAGGGAAGCCAGGCTTATGAGGAAGGCAAGCCGAGGACGCCACTGCCCTCTCACAACCTGGAGGACGCCCGTGCTGTCGCCGAGACTCAGGCCCACTCAGCACCAAGCTGACTGAACTGATCTGAGCGCATCCCACCCTCTCAGGTTCCCCTTCTGAGTACAGGCTGAGTATACCTCACCTCAAGACAGGGAGACGTGGATGCAAATACATGTTTGATCCAGACACTGGACATTACAGATACAAAGACCCCGTTAAAGGACCTTAACTAAGCAAACTTATACTTCAGGACATTGAACCACAAACCCGAGAGCATCTCAAACTCTAGTCTGAAGGCAGTAAGAATTCAATAAATATCCTGCGAGGATGACATCGAGAAGGGCAGCCTCTTTGTGCTCTGACTGCCTACCTCCTGGGGGACAACTTAACCCATTTGTACATACGAAGCCTCAATCCGCGTTAGTAACAGCAGATGTGATTCCTAACAAGCCGGTGTGTCACAGCGTGGCCACATGACAGTGGAGCCATCATGACACTTATTGTTCCCAAAGAAAGCCAGTCATAACAGACAGTGAACCGAACTTGTTTCCACTACTGTGGTACCACTGGGTAGACTGGCATCTGGTGGAAGGCAGGAAACATTTTTCTCGGACTTTCAATCACCTTGATAATTTGGGGGGGGAAAGCGGTTAGCAAATATACAGACAACTGGAATCATTAATTAACCTCCTCTTCCACGGAACCTTCTAATGGAGCTGTTGAGAAATGGCCATACTGCAAGATTTAGTTTCCCGGAAATTCCCTGCCTACCCTGTAACTTGGGTGTTAACAGAGCAATGAAATGGCCAAACAGCAAGGGGTTAAAAAAAAGTCATACGATCTGAATAAACCATAAACTGGGTAATTGGCCTCTGGGCCCTGGAGAACCTGAGCTTCTCATCTTATTACAGTCTCGAAACAGAAATGGGCTTGGCTTATACCTGGCAGATAGCCAACCAGGTTAGGTGCTAGACACCCTGGGCAGAGCAAGTGGAGAGGAGCCAGGTGAGAGCCACCCTCGGCCAAATTCCTGACATCAGAACCCTGCAGGACTTTGGCCAAGAACTGGAAGGACTTGGAGCAGGGCTTCTGGCTGCCCTCAAAGGGCAGTGCTGGGGCAGAAGAGATGGCACAGTGCTAAGGGCAGGAGGGGTGCGTAAGTGACACACAGTAAGATCCATCTGTTCTAAGTGTACAATCCAGTGACTTTCAGTGAATTTACCAAGCTATGCAACCATCACCACCACCTAGTTTTAGAACATGTCCATCACTCTGGATGGGGTTTTAGTAACTCCCAACACTGAAGATGAGTATGGCTTAGTCAGGTTTCAGAGGCTGACGGATATGAAGGCAGAAGTTAGTATCCATTTGGTGATGCTGCCAGTTTGGCAGCAGGAAGATCTCAGGGCAGGCCACAGAAAGAAGTCGCAGCAGTTCTGCCTCTGCACGAGAAGCACGCGCCTGGGCTTGGCTTGGGAACCTGGAAATTTGTACTTTTGTTTTTCAAGTAACTAATACTGAGAACCGTGCTTCTCGAACTAAAACAAATTAGCCTTTAATCTGTTCATACCTCCTGGCACCCCACCCCCATGTCTCAGTAGTAGTCTTGCATAAATCTCTCTTCACCTTGACAGATTTTCAGTACTAGAGCCAAAGAATCAAATGCATTTCTGTTAAGTCTTGAAATGCTCCTGAGAGTTGTATGCTTTCAAAAGCACTGTAAAGCAATGATTCCCAAATCCAATAATTTTCCAAATCACTGGGCAAACAAAAGAAATGAAATTTATGACAAAAATGCTTTGACCTTTAAAACAGAAACACACAGACATCTTAATTGATGTTATCCGTGGGATCACAGGGCTTGACAGAAGTCTTTTATCCTGACACTGATGTCACCCAAAAGCTGCCCATTTTCATTCGTATGCAGAATGTGAGCAAAGGGAGTGCTGCAGTGGAGTGGGTCAGAAAAGTAGCACAGGTTAGACGACAAAGGCTCACACGTCCCAACACACAGCGGCAAGGCCTGGACAAATCCCCCTCCTGAGTCCCTGAGTCCACGTCACCTTCCTTCCTCACCGCTGCACTCCAGGGTGCCTGTGCCCCCCAGAATAGCCTGGCATGGGGAGGGAGCACCCCAGGACAGAAGGCTGCCGTCACTAAGAGCCACCGAAATAGCCTGTCTGGCACAGGACAAAGGATTAGACAACTGAAGTCTGCTCCCTGGTTTCCCTCCGGACGCTCCTCTAACTTCTGCCACACTGGCAAGTAACAGGCTCAAGGGTTCCGACCCGACCCTTTCCTTTTCTTTCATTCTGCCATGTAACTTTTCATTTCATTCGTTTATGTAACTCTCGCCTGGACATCTCCCTCAGAATATGTCAGGGCACCGCCACGCCAGCTTACTCAAAACAGAACTCTTGGGCCGGCCCGGTGGCTCAGGCAGTTAGAGCTCCATGCTCCTAACTCCGAAGGCTGCCGGTTCGATTCCCACATGGGCCAGTGGGCTCTCAACCACAAGGTTGCCAGTTCGATTCCTCGACTCCCGCAAGGGATGGTGGGAAGCACCCCATGCAACTAAAATTGAACATGGCACCTTGAGCTGAGCTGCCGCTGAGCTCCCGGATGGCTCAGTTGGTTGCAGTGTGTCCTCTCAACCACAAGGTTGCCGGTTCGACTCCTGGAAGGGATGGTGGGCTGCGCCCCCTGTAACTAGAAACAGCAACTGGACCTGGAGCTGAGCTGCGCCCTCCACAACTAAGACTAAAAGGACAACAACTTGAAGCTGAACGGCACCCTCCACAACTAAGATTGAAAGGACAACAACTTGACTTGGAAAAAAGTCCTGGAAGTACACACTGTTCCCCAATAAAGTCCTGTTCCCCTTCCCCAATAAAATCTTTAAAAAAAAAAAAATAACAACAGAACTCTTTAGCTTCTCTCCTAAACTTGTCACTTCCCCTAAATTGCAACCCTAGTAAAACTGCCATCCACCCAAGCCAGAATTCCAGGGGCCGGCCTCCACATCTGCCTTACTTCCAACATTCTTCTCGTTGCCAAAAAATGAGGGTCAGGGACCACACTGTGCTAAGTACTGCAGGGAATGCAGGACAGTACAGGGTACTATCAGTTGTCCCTCCTAAATTTCTCTCTTATACATCCCTCCTTTCCAGCCGCATTGCCTTGAAAGTCATCATCTCCACCTGCAGTCTTCCAACAGTCAAGATTCCATTTAGGTCTCCTACATCTAAATCCTGCTGCAGGTTGTCTGTGTGTGTGTGTGTGTGTGTATTAAGATATACAGAAACATAAAATTTATCATTTAACCATTTTTAAGTATACAATTCAGTAGCATTAAGTACATTCACAATATTGTATAATAATCACCACTATCTCTAGCACTTTTTCATCCTCTCCAACAGAAACTGTGTACCCGTTAAACAGTAACTCCCCATGTCCGCCCCCTCTATGTCCCGGTAACCACCATTCCACTTTCTGTCTCTATGACCGCCTATCCCAGGAGCCTCAGTAAGTGGGATCATACAGTACCTGTCCTTCGTGTACGGCCTGCTTCATTCAGCACTGTGCCTTCAATGTTCATCAACATTGTAACAGGTTCCAGAACTTCATCCTTTTTATGGCTGAATAATATTCCACTGTATGTATATACTCATCCATCAATGGATGGGCTACTTCCATCTTTTGGTTATTGTGAATAATGTTGCTATGCCATGGGCATACAAGTTTGTAGACCCAGCCTCAAGTTTCAAGTCCCAATTCATATAGCATACTTCTCACAAAGTGATCTTTCTAATAA
The DNA here is from genome assembly GCF_036562045.2 of Rhinolophus sinicus. Lineage (NCBI taxonomy): Eukaryota > Metazoa > Chordata > Mammalia > Chiroptera > Rhinolophidae > Rhinolophus > Rhinolophus sinicus. Next base: position 109,519,878 of record NC_133752.1, on the reverse strand, counting down.
ACAAGTTGAATCCTGCCTCTCCCATTTACATATGCGAGACGCCATTTCACTGACAGACGGAGTCATCATCTGCCAGCCCATGCTGGCCCCTGCTTCGCCTCCAGCCTCATCACCCTCTGCTCCCCGACACGCACCCCTCACTAACACCTGCAAGCTGCTCCAGGATGTGTCGTGCTCGTTCCTGTATATCTTGTCTTCACGCCTACAGTGTGCTTCCCCACCCAGGCGCACACACACACTCTCCTTCCATCTTCTCTGAACTAAGGCAGATGATGAAGATGAACTTACTCACCCATTGGGCTTTTGTTTCCCATTTTCTCTCAACAAATTCGCTCTTCCCTTCTTCCTAAGCACAGGTCCTTCCTCTGCTCCCCACACACCTCCCACTGGGCTCTGGAGCAGGTTTCTCTTAGTCAAGTTTCTACCCCCAGCATTTGGCAGAGTGCCAGACCCACACCCACCGTTCCAATCTGTGGTTCATGAGGATATACTTTGAGTGCTCAAGATAAATTTTATCTTTAAAAAGGAGTAGAAATACTTGTGGGGCCAATATTTTATTTTTAAAACACATATTAGTTGGGTTGCTCACTTCCAATCCTACAGTGTATTAATTCCCTGAGAAAGGGGTGATAAGTAACTACTGGAACCCCCGTCTGTCCCGATTTAGAATGAGCACGCCTCCTTAATACCAAAGGGAGACTTGTAACTGAGAAAAGTGTGATATCCAGAATATATAAAGGATTTGTACAAACCAACTAAAGAAACAAAAACAACAGACATCCAATGAAAAATGGGCAAAAGATTTGACTAGGTACTTCCCAAAAGACTCCCAAATTGCCACAAAGCATCTGAACAGATGCCCAGTATCACTATTCATCAGTAGAATGGCAACCAAACCCAAAGAGATACTATTAAACACCTATTAGAATGACGAAAATTAAAGACAGACAACGTCAGGAGTAGGCAAGGATACGAACAAGTGGAACTCTCTGACACAGAATGTAAACTGGTACAACCACTTTGGAAAACTGCTCAGCAGCAGTTCTTGAAGCTGAACATACATCTACCATAAAAGTCAGCAATTTTATTCTTGGGGGTACATCCAAAAGAAATGAATACCTATGTTGACCAAAAGACAAGGACAAGAATGTTTATAGCAGCTTTATTCATAATACTCCAAAACGGGGAACCACCCAAATGACCAAAAACAGCAACACGCGAAGCAAGCTGCAGTGCGGGCATGTAGTGGGATAGCACGCAGCGACAAAAGGGGATGAACGACTGCGACATGCAGCATCGTGATGAAACCCGCAGGTCAGTGCTGAGCAAAAGGCAGACATGAAAAGGAACATACTGAACGACTCCATTTACATAAAGATCAAGGGCAAACACAATTCAAATCTACGCACAGGTCAGTCAGAACAGTGATGGCATCTGTGGGGTGGTGTCACTGTCTGGGAAGAGGCAAGAGGGAGCCTCTGAGATCCTGATCTGGGTGGTGGTTACACATATGCCAGACGATGCTGTGTCAGCTTGGCCAAGCTGCAAACTCTGATTCCCAGAACCCCCAGTTGGAGCTCTGAGTTAGAGCTGGCCAAAGAAGAGCTTGCATGGGATTTAAAAGGTGGGATGAAAGCAGCAGGCATTGTGCTCTGAGGGTCTCAGCAGTCAAATGTAGTGAAGGACAGCGACGAGGTGCCTGGCGGGAGCCTGCTCTCCTTCATCTACACTGCATCTAGCTCTTCTACCGCACTGTAGACCTGCGAACGAACAACAGCCCCAGACCCAGCACCAGAAACCTGGCTGTGGACACAAGTGGAAAGTAGTTACCCAGAGGCAACAGCTTCCCACAGAACTCTCCAGAAGCTCCTCTTTCATGGTCCTGCCTAGGCAATGGACATGCCTGGCTTCTCAGATTTCCGTGAAAGCTCTGACTTGCCCGCCCATGCCACTGCTTCAGGCAGACTGGTTAGTAACTCCTCTCCGACCTCCAGCCCCCACCTGGACCTTCCCTTCCCCAACTCCTCCCACAACTATGTAAGGCCAATTCCTATACTAAATCCCTTAGTCCCCAAATTTCATAGTGGCTCAAATCCCGACTGAACCCTGTTGGATGTTTATATATATAAAAATTCAAGTGTAAACTTAAAATTTGTACACTTTAAGAACATACATTACACTACCATTAAACAAAAAAGTCAAAAAATAAACCAAAACCAAAAAAGGGCATCTTTTCAGTGTCTTGAGAGAACAGGAATCTGAGAGTCACCAGCAGACACATGAACGAATCTAGGCTGCACCTCACACACAGAGCTGCTACCGAGCTGCCAGGCATGAGCTCTGGCAGACAGCTGGGAGCCCAACCGGTGCGCTCTCTGACCAGAGCCAGGCTGGTGCAGTTTATAAATAGCACACAGGACACATGGTCCCTGCTTGGCAAGCTGTCAACTCCCTGGAACCACATTCCAGAGTCCAGAGGGAGACTTCCCTTTTGAAGGCACAAACTCACCAAATTCAGTGTATACGTGAATACAAGTGAACATAGGGCCTCTAAGTGGGCAGGAAGGGCCACGTGGGGGAAGGCAGAGATGAGTCACAGATCCAGCTGGTGGCATTCAGAACCCGCGACCCGGTGGTGCTACAGCAGTCTCAGTTACAGACACCACTCTGCACCCCGGTACCCACGCCAGAAAAGGATGCACAGCTGCGCACCCACAAAGCAGCTGTGTTCTAGGCAGAAGATTGGTGTGTCTGCACTGCCACCCTTTACTTCATTCAGCAAATAATTTACGGAGTGTGTAGTATATGTCAGGCTCTGTGCTTGGCTCATTGACTTTACATAGGTCAATGAAAATACAGTGCCTGTCCTTCCTCGGGCAGACTGTCTGGCAGAGGATGGAGACAATAACCAGGAAGCAAACAAGCACATAATTACAAAATACGAGGACCAGGAAGGTAATGCACAAGTGACAGTGACTTAGAATAATAGGAGGGGCCATATGATGAGCTGGTCACGGAAGCTGTTCTGAGCAAGTAACCTAAAGCAGAGGTCTGAAGGACAAGGAACAGCACATGCTCAGTCTTACACCCTTTCACAGGTTCCCTCTAGCTGATTCCTAACACTGCCGTCTTCCTTTAAGAGAGTGGAGTGACGCCCGCCTGTGGACTTTCAACTCCACCACTATGTCGGTAACCCTTCATACTTCTCAAAGCACTTCCACATAGATGATCCTACTTTCTCCTCACATTATTCTATGAGTATGGAAGGTAGATGCTCATGTCCCCTCCTGACAGATGACACAAGTAGGAGTTGAAAGAGATAAAATAACTTACCTTGAGTCACACAACAAGCTACCAATGGCACCATGGTTAAATTCTCTCCACTACCTCCCTTTGCTTCCTTACATAATTACTTTGAAGTAAGCCAAAGAAACACTCCCTAACGCTTCTACTCCAGGTCCGTCCAAGGACACATCAGTCCTCCAAGAATATTTTTTTTTGTTAAATAATGCCAAAGTCTAGCTTTCCCCCATCTACTTCCGTCCCATACTTACTGTAGAAAGACAAGGTCAGCCGAAAGCAGGACAAAAAAAGGACGAAGCTATCAAAGATAGATTGTGTACCTTATCATATCCCACAATGGCTTCCATCATGGCACCTCCTAGGTTTAATTATACTCCAATAACCAGTTTATGTGACCGTCTCTCCAGATTTGTGAGTTCCTGGGGCAAGGACCATTTCTTACTTATTCCCAGCAGTAAAGCAGTCAACATCCGAATAAACCAAACAAATCACTTTTTAAGAATCACATATTGTCTTCTTCCTGTTGTGAATGGTTGTAGCAATCAGTTTTCAAGGTAAGACTTTACAGCTACTCCCTGCTTCAGAAGCAGGAGGCCTGCGGTTTGTCAGTCATCTCTTATTGATTATAACTATCACCATTTCTTGAACTTCCCTGTGTGCCAAGCATTGTGCTGGCACTTCACAGAAATCTCTCATGTGGTCCTCACAACAACCCTAATTAGTAAGAACTTCTACAATTCTCATGTGCAGATGAGAAAACTGAGGCTCAGAGGGTAACTTACTTGCCCCGCTAATAAGCTGCAGATGATAACATTCAGAAGACAAGCCCAAGAGTGCCTCATCCTAAGATCAAATTATCCCCACTTCCACCCAAAGAGCCCTAATGTGTCAAAGAAAGAAGGCAAGTTCATCCCTCCAGGAGGAGACCAGAGCACTCAATGGGAAAAGAAGTGGTTCTGGCCCTCATACATTCAGCATCTTGATTTATTACACTGCCAAGGTCAGCAGGGGTCAGCTGTGAACACTAGCAGCTCCACACACATCTGGGGAACAGATCTGGACTGGGGGAAGCAAGCGAGGTTCCTTATAATGCTGCCCTTACCAATATGAAACTTGGTAGAAAACTGTGTTGTGCTCTGGTGCCAAATACAATTTTGGAAAAAATTTGGGTGTCAAGATGACTTAGGAGTCCCTAGGTCAAAGGTGATGCTTTGACAACTGTATAACAGTCTGAAAGGACTAAATGAAGTTGGGTAGAGGGTGAGGCCACGTCTCACTTGTGCGGTGAATGTACTACACCCGCTACCAGTGCTCCTGGCTCTAGCTGAAATCTCAAGGACATTTAGCACTGGCAGCAGAAATCATCTGGGGAACAAGCAACGAAAGATAAACACACATTCACACAGGCATTAGAGACCCTGACCCAGAACAAACCTGGCTCCTGCCTTGGCCACCATGCACAGTAACACAAGCTGCCCAGGTACAGGGTTGGGGAGAGCAGGCTGAAATCCAGCCTATGACCCCACTCAGCACACCACACACCTGGGAGGAGCAGCACCCACTCAGAAGAAGGGGTGCATTTTCCTATCCCACACAAAGGCGCCCCAGGACTGAGTGACGGCAGTGCATTCCTGCCATCCCTCAAGGTGGGAGGACAGGAAGCCTGCAAGAGCTGGTTGGTCTGCACTGCGGACAGTTAATTCCGCCAGGTGACAGGGCTCTGACTCAACTGTTACCTTGTGAAGAACAGGTGGCATCAGACAGTCATTCCCAAGGAGCCAGACAAACTCTTCCTTCCACACTTAGAGATGAAAAGCCCTTCCAGGCTGGCAGTGACTCAGGGCTCCTGTCTTTGCATTAAATTAGAGCAGCTGCCCTCCTTTAAAGCACAAAGTCCCCGCCACTACTGCCTGCCTGCTGCCAGGAAGTCACCTTACTCAAAGCACCAAGGAAACATTAAGACACCCGTTCACCCAGGACCACGGACCCTACTGCACACATGTGATGTAGCCCCTTTAGCAGGCAGAGGAGTGGGTTCTGGATTTAGCAAAGGTGCTGACGCCCCTCCGCGGAGCCCTAGAAGTCATGGAGCACAACAGCAGCCCTGCACCATTCCTACACCAAAACAGGACTTCGGTCATGGGACAAGGCCCTGGACTATAGAACTCCCAGGCCAATGGCAAAAACTTAGGCAGGGAAGCGCCAAGGTTTGTTTCTGTTTTTCCCCCCATTTTTCAAACATAGAGTGCAAGTTTCCTTCCTTTACTACCAGAATGAAATAATCAAATTATGAATTATTTATTTGCTACATCCTTTCAAGATTATGTTCACCTTTGCCTCTCAAATAAAAGTATACACATGTGTTATATTTTCAAAACAAAGAAAATAGGTAATATTTCATTACAAATTATAAAAAAATATAAAAACTATAATGTTGGAACTGTGGTAACTGACTTGCTCTAGTTGCTGAGCTGCATAATTTAATGAAAATAAAACATCATATTTAGTGATTAACCAGATAACCTAAAATTAATCACCTAATTTTACAATACACACAAAAAAAATCTCACATCCTATATGTAGCTAATCAATAAGGGTTTGTTAATGCTGATGACCACGCAGCTCGCTATGACTGGGTCTGAACAAACGTGGAGAAGGTTTAGCACCTTGAAGTAGTAAGTGGTCAAAGTTACTCTCGGGCTAGTGCCCACTCTTCTCAGAGAACTGACACAGAATTTCCAAGCCCTCGCTCTTTCCTTTCAGCGGCCAACACTGAATGCGGAAGCCCCCAGCTCCTTATATTCCCACACTATTATTCCCACAATGCTCTGCACTCCCTTGTTCCTTCTCTTCAATCCCCAAACCCGCCCACTGAGCTGCTGTCACCACCGCTCCATACTCACACTCCCGGGCATGCTCGGCCTCAACGTCCGGCTTTTATTCTCATCCTCGCCTCAACTGAACTCTCCCCAAACACAGCCTCTGTAGTCTTTCCAAGCAGGGACTTTCTTTCAGACACTGATGTGCTTGGTGCCCATTGCTCCCCACTGTCACTTCCAGACATTACCTCTCCACCATCTTACACAACAACTGGACTTTGAAGGCTAAAGTCTGATTTTTTTCAGTGTATCAATCAGCTGCCATTTTAATATCTGCCCTTTCGGAGCCAGTTAAACACAATGTCAAAAACAAGACTTCTTATCGGTGAAAAGGATTTCTGAGTAAACCTATAAATAAGAGCACAGCCCCTGAGGAGGCGGTTAAACCCACACAACCCAGGCTTAGAAAAGCCAATCCAAAACTAAAGATCAAAAGGACAGAGAAGGTCTAGTTCTATGAAATATGTGAGCCCGTGGTGGAGTATATGGAATACATGAAAGAATATAACATACTTGGAAGTAAAAGAATAAAGAGAAACCTCATCACAAGGCAAAAACCCAAGGCTGTGTGAACACAAATGCAATGGCAGCCTCCGAGGGAATCAGTAAGGAAAAATGGGCGGAGGAGAGGGTAGACATTAAAAGTGGAGAATATGCACACAGTTAGACATTTTCTAGATCTATAGGAAAAGCTGTCAACTCTGCCTCCCACAGGTCAGCGTCAGACACTCACAGAGAGCTCACGGGGACGTGACACATGACACAAAATCAGCCAGGAGCCCTGCAGACTCCCAGGAGGCGGTGCCCAGGTAGCTCCTCCCTACCCACCCACTGCGGGTACACACGGCACCCGCTTTGCCTGAGGCCGCAGGACAGATGGATGTGATCACAGACGCGCGGCTCCACAGTGCCCATAGCCCACATTCTGCCGTTCTCTCGGACCTTTAACAAGTCTTCATTTTGGTTCTTGTGGCCTGCCATCGCCCTAAGGGATTCAGAAGGTTCCTGCCCAGAGGCATTCCGTGACTTATTACAGAAGTGAACAAAAGCTTTGATGTCTACTGTCAGTCAAGCTGAAAACCACTGTCACCCTCAAGAGCTGAGATGAAGTCTTTCACTCTGGATGCTGGTGATAGCAGGTCTGGGTCTTGAGCACTTTATGCAATTCCTCATTCTGAGTTTTTGGGGAAAAGTGCCTGGGGCTTGGAGAGAGGCCCAGTGGATTCTGAAGGCCCTCAGTAAACCCTACAATGGGTTCTTCCAGAAGACAAGGGGTCCCCTGAAAATATGGAAGTTACAAGAGGGAACGCAGAGATAAGCTGAGCTTCAAATGTCACCAGAGCAAGTCATCATTATTCATAAAATTCAGCGATGGTAATTCTCAATTTACGAAACATGCACTTTATGATGAGAAAGAACTACCATGTGCTTCAGACAAGCCACTTTGGGGTTTGTAAACTAAGAGAGGGAGAAAAGGAAAATGTATTAGATTTTAGTTATTTGTTCGTTAGAATCATCAAGAAATTTGAAAAAAAATACACTAGTGTTCAGGCCCCACCACAGATCAATCAAATGAGCAGCTTTGTTGGTGGCATGGTGTGGATGTGTCACCCTCCATCATTCTGACAGGCTGCCGGGCTGAGAAGGAAAAGAGAAGGTGAACTTGATAACACAGCACAGATCTGGCTGAACAGTCAGAGGTTTACCTACCTCAGATGGGCCGTCTCCCCTCCACATGCACCAGCCACCCACTCGGCAAATCTTCACTATCTCCAACCTTAAAATAACAGTAACAAAAGGAGAATTGCCCAACAAAAGAATTGAGTAATATTCCACAGAGCTCAAGGAAATGATGTGCTTAATCTCTGTATGTTTTGTTCAGGGAAATGTAAACCAGCTGTAATGTTCTGTCTCTCCTGGGCTGATTACACCACAACATGTCTAAAGATAGCCCAGTGATTGTATGTTTGCAGGGAGGCTCAGAACTAAGCCCAGCCCAGTGGGTGAAGGAAGACCGTACATGAGTGACTGTGGCTGCCAGGCCAACTTTAGTCTCCTTCCACCCAACAAATCAAAGTCCTGGGTGCTATGAGAAGGGTCAGTAGTGCCTTGCCCCACCAAAGGCAGCTCTGTGGGCTGGGAGAGATGCCCATCCAATCCTCTGTCCCACCAGGGATGCCTCCTGTCAGACATACCGCACCTCCTCCGCTTTCCAGAGTGGTGTGACTTTTTTTGGTCAAGCTTTCTGGAAATGGTCATTAAGATCAGTGCTGGGCCGGCCCGGTGGCTCAGGTGGTTAGACCTCCATGCTCCTAACTTCAAAGGCTGCCGGTTCAATTCCCACATGGGCCAGTGGGCTCTCAACCACAAGGTCGCTGGTTCAATTCCTCGAGTCCCGCAAGGGATGGTGGGCAGCGCCCCCTGCAACTAAGATTGAACATGGCACCTTGAGCTGAGCTGCCGCTGAGCTCCCGGATGGCTCAATTGTTTGGAGCACATCCTCTCAACCACAAGGTTGCCGGTTCAACTCCTGGAAGGGATGGTGGGCGGTTTGCCCTGCAACTAACAACGGCAACTGGACCTGGAGCTGAGCTGCACCCTCCACAACTAAGACTGAAAGGACAACAACTTGAAGCTGAACGGCACCCTCCACAACTAAGATTGAAAGGACAACAACTTGACTTGGAAAAAAGGCCTGGAAATGCACAAAGTCCTGTTTCCCTTCCCCAATAAAATCTTTAAAAAAAAAAAAAAAGAAAAAAGATCAGTGCTAATCCAAGACTTCATGACCATGAGTCTGAATAAAGAAAAGTGGATTGAAAAAATGTGTCCAGTGGTAACTTTTTGGGCCTCTGTCCGAGAGCATATGGAAAATCTAAAGAGAAAGGCTTTCACCTCACCACATCTGAAGACAGTCACTAGTGGGTCCCTGACAAAAAAGAGAGCCTGTTCATTGGTGGTTTCTACTGAGAAACCCCCTGAAGGAGCCTGGCCTCTCCATTAGGCCTCATAAAGTTGAGCAGCTGTAGATATCAAGTGTCCAGTAATTCTAGTAATTCTGCTGGTCAGTACAAGGCAAGCCCAACCTACCGAGTGAACCAAGGTAGCCCTGGAGGCTTCAGCTTTGCTGGGTACAGCCCTGTGAGACTCAGGCCAGGCCAGGCCAGGCCTGCTCTGCGGGGTCGCCAATGGCCCAGCTGTTCTGGTAGCACCACAGGAGGCCCAGTGAGGTCCCAGGTGAAAGCAAATTTCATGAGCCCACTCAAGAGCAAATCACCAGTAATTTTCTTCCTTTTCTTTTTTTTAATTAAAATTTTTTTTCAATTACAATTGATGTTCAATATTATATTTGTTTCAGGTGTACAACACAATGCTTAGACATTTATATGACTTACAAAGTGATTCCCCCCCCCGTTAGTTTTGTGCCCACCTGACACCATACACAGGTGCCACTATGTTGACTATATTCCTTATGCTATACTCTACATCCCTATGACTACTGTATAACAACCAATTTGTCCTTCTTAATTCCTTCACCTTTTCACCCACCCCGCCAATCCCCCTCCCATATGGCAACCATCAGTTTGTTCTCTGTATCTATGAGTCAGTTTCTGTTTTGTTTGTTTGTTTATTCTTTTCTTTAGATTCCACATATAAGTGAGATCATATGGTATTTGTCTTTCTCTGTCTGACTTATTTCACTTAGCATAATACCCTCTGGGTCCATCCAGATGTTGCTGCAAATGGTAACATTTCATTCTTTTTATGGCCGAGTAATATTTCACTGTACCTACCAAGTTTCCCCGAAAATAAGACCTAACCAGAAAATAAGCTCTAGCATGATTTTTCAGGAGGACATCCCCTGAACATAAGCTCTAATGCGTCTTTTGGAGCAAAACTTAATATAAGACCCGGTCTTATTTTCGGGGAAACACGGTATGTACCGTATCTTCTTTATCCATTCATCTTTTGATTGAAGCATTTAATCCATTTACATTTAAACTAATTATTGGTAGGTATGTAGTTATTGCCACTTTATTGTTTTTTGATTGTTTTTGTAGTTCTCTGTCCCTTTATTATTCTCTAGCTCTCTTCTCTTGTATGTTAATAACTTCCTGTAATGTTGTGTTTGGATTCCTTTCTCTTCTTGTATATCTCTTGTAGATTGTTGGTTTGTGGTTACCATGTGCTTCCTATGTATCAGGCTATGTTTATAGCAGTCTATTTTAAGTTGATGGTCACTTAAGTTCGAATACATTCTAAAATCACTACCATTTTTACTCACCCCCTCCACCTTTATGTTTTTATAATTATTTTTCACTTCTTTTTGTGTGTGTTTGTGTGTATCCTTTAATTTATTGTTGTAATTACACATGATCTTCCTATGTTTGCCTTTCAACCTTTGTACTCGCTTACATGTTGGTTGATCCACTGCTTTTATTATGTGTTCGCCTTTGTCAGTGAGAATTTTTTTCCTTGCAATATTTTCTTACTCATATTTTTCATTTTTATTTCTTCCTCTTAAAGAAGTCCCTTCAACATTTCTCATAATACTGGTTTCGTGGTGATGAACCCCAGCTTTTTCTTGGCTGGGCCTCACCGGTAACTTCCTCTCCTTGAGCTCCTCAGAGCAGAGGTAACACTGTGAGGCGGTACCACCTCGATTCACATATTAAGAGCTGTCGTTACAGCTAAAGTTTTCCTCTGTTATGGAAGCATGCGGACAGCAAGCATCCCCAAGCACTGTGAGAAACCAAGTAAAATTTTTCCAATTATTTAGTTTCCTGGAATTAATCCTTCCTCCTATCCTTTCTTGGGCCGGTACAATACGGTTTCTTTGAAAACACCTCTATTTTTCTCTTAGCAGAGAAGATTAAGGCAGAAAGACCAAATTCTTTTCAGTCCAAAACTACTATGTACTCTCATGAAAAAGAAAGGTTCTTTCCATGCGTGGAAAGCTCCCATCTCTTTTAGGTGCCTGAGACTGAGCTCTAATTTATAAGAGCTTTACGAATATTCGTAAATCAAAGCAATTTTCAGCCATGGCTCTGCTCCCACCTTTTCCCAGCTTGTTTGATAGCATGAACTGGAGGAGACAAAAGAGCAAGGGCTCTGCTGTCTGTTTTTTTGGGGCCTGTCCCATAGAGAAAACAATCAGTCTGAGTTTTATGCCATGACATCATCAGCCACCAATCAACACAGAGAAGGTGGGGCAGGTTTTGTCTACGAAACCAACCACTGCAATTGTCAAATTGCAAAAGGCAGTGCAGGTGGGAGGTAGTTTTCTTTTGCCTGGTTTTTGTGTTAAACTACACAAATGAGAAGCAGGGGTGGGGGAAAGATCTTTCTATGGAACAAACATAGACTCCCCCAAACTCCCTGGATGTAAGCACCAGGCCATCCAGGTCTTGTACCTGTGCCCCATCCCTCGCCACCTCCCACTCTGCCGGGAGTGACAGCAGCAGCAGCTTTTGTTCTGGGAGGCACTGACTGGGATCCGCCCAGTGCTCCCTGCCAAGGACACAGTTTTAGGAAAGTTGTTCCAAAGCAGTGAGGGGAGTAGGGAATAAAAGGAAAGTACTTTGGTTATCGAGACAGTAGTGAAAATCTCTACCCAGAAACTAAACAGGTTTTCCTTGTGCACCACAGCTCATTATTTTCGGTCCATTTTCTTCCCAGAAAGTACTGACCATCCTAGGAATGAAGCTGTTTAGGGAAGGTTAGAATATGCAATGAGAGAGGGGGTGGCAGTGGCAGAGGGCGCTAGGGGCTCCAGGACAGTAGGGGGTGAAGAAGAAAACTCACAGAGCAAATATTGTTTACAACTGCAGAGCCAAGCTCAATGTGGTCTCTCTGCCCGTTCAAGCACATTATTACATTAAGTCCTGAACAATAAAGCCGGAGGCAGGGCGAGCATGGCGGAACCAGCCCCCGCTCTGCTGATGGCATGAAGGCAACATTCCAGGCGAAGTTCACCCTGGCAACGGTGTGCGCCAGCTCCCCTGGCAATCCAGCCGCCGAGGCTGCTAGGCACAGCCAGGCAGCAAGGAGGACCTGCACTGAGCTCTGATCAAAGGCCGAGGCAACTAGGTTTCCAGGGACTGGCATACACCATTCACCTACGGCTGTATGAGAAGGCCTGTTGGAGAAGCTGCATTTGTTCATGACCACAGGGCACTTGTGAGCCTGAGGAGACACCCAGGCTCCTGATGGCCGATGCTAGGTCTTCAGAGTCATCCCAGACGGGGCACCCCATGCTGGTGGGCAGCTACTGAGAAATCACTGCATCCCTCTGAGCTCTTAACACTTACTGTACATGGTAAAATACTATCAAATTAAATATGAATTAAATAATGAATATGAATTAAATACGAATGTCTCACTCATGAGCAGTGAAACCGTTTTTAACAGCATGAATAGACATAAAATTAAGATTAAGATTAAGCCAATAGGGCCAGCCCGGTGGCTCAGGCGGTTGGAGCTCCGTGCTCCTGACTCCGAAGGCTGCCGGTTCGATTCCCACATGGGCCAGTGGGCTCTCAACCGCAAGGTTGCCGGTTCAACTCCTCGAGTCCCGCAAGGGATGGTGGGCTCTGCCCCCTGCAACTAAGATTGAACACGGCACCTTGAGCTGAGCTGCCTCCCGGATGGCTCAGCTGGTTGGAGCGCAGACTCTCAACCACAAGGTTGCCGGTTCAATTCCTCGAGTCCCACAAGGGATGGTGGGCTGTGCCCCCTGCGACTTGAAGCGGCGACTGGACCTGGAGCTGAGCTGCGCTCTCCACAACTAGAATGGAAAGGACGGCGGCTTGGGGCTGAACGGCACCCTCCACAACTAGGATCGAGGGGACAGCAACTTGACTTGGAAAAAAAAAAATCCTGGAGGTGCACGCTGTCCCCCAATAAAGTCCTGTTCCCCTTCTCCAATTAAAAAAAAAAAAGATTAAGCCAATAAATATATGATCTAATATTAACTTCAGGCTTAACCTAGCCCTTTAGATCTTCCTCGGTTCTGCCTGGCCTGCAGTGGAGTGAGAAGAGGCCTGTCTTACAACCACCCAAAGGGTTGTACTGCCTTCCTCTTCCCCACTAACGCACATGAAAATCGAGCTTCAGAGGACACCCTGGCCACAGCTCAACCTGGTCCAGCCTGCAGGCAGGCCCCTCAGCTCACGATGCAGTCTGAGTGACCACATCTGCGGGGAGACCTCTGAGCGCCTCCCCCACGCCGGATGGTGGGAGCAGGACAGTCACCTGTTACGGGAAAAAGAAGAGCCAGAACAAAGGCCCAACTAAGATCCTCAATCATTTATATCCCCAGGTTTACCCAAATAAAACAGCAACATTCACAAGAGGAACTGCTGTGTTTTACCAGAGAAGCTACTGCTGGAGACTCGGATGTTACCTGGTAATGTGTGCCCCACTGCCCAGGGGAGACAAGGGCTGAGAGCAACAGGCCCCCACAAGCCTGTTGGCAGCACCAATGTACCCCAATTCCACCATGTGCTCCCTCACCCACCCAAGAGTGCCTTTCTAGGCCAACCCACTGCATCGAAGCCCACAGACAAGGCTTCTTTTCTGCCCAGAGATGGGAGAAAGAAGGGGTGAGAGAAAGAGCCTATATTTGGCTCACAGACCAAGATAAAAGGAATGAGATGAGTCCTGAGGGCCGAGACTCAGTATGGAGGGAGGGCCCGCCATGCGTATTGGAGCAAATCAGGGTTGGGGACAGTTTGAAGGGGGCACAGCTACCCCCTCAGGTGACAGGAAAGGGCAGGAACGAGCCTAGAGGGATGCGAAAGCAATAACCTTAGTAAGGTGTTCAAAAGCTCGTCTCAGAGTCATGATAGAACATCCTGGCTGGCAAAAACAGGGTACGACATCTTAGGAGAGACTGAGGCAGGCTGCACCCCAAGTACTTTATGTTGGTTTTCCTTGGGTTCCCCTCTGTCCATCCCAGGGAGGGTAGAACTCTCACCAGCTTTAATCAGAGGAGTTTCTTTTGCATTTGCTTTATGGCCTAGGAGGCCAGGGAAGATTTAGTTTTCCATGGTTTTTTTGGGGGGACCCCTATTTTTAAAACAGAAAAAGGGGAAATGAGGTTGTAGATCAGAGAATAGCTGGCACAGCTTGCTTTCTGACACCCTGCTCTGCAACTGGTACGCCTCCTGTGTGAAACAGTGACCCAGGCTGTGTGCTTACTGTACGAACATGAGCGAGGGGAGGTTTCTGAATTTCGTGTAAGGAGAGTTGCCTTGCAACGGGGATACACCTTTGTTCATATGACCTGTTGGAAACGCGTCTGTGAGCACACCTACCCACCATCCGAGTGTCGCAGCAGCGGACACTAAACAGTCTTAATACCACACATGCGTGGGCTCACGCACACACAGTCACAAACACACACATCCCCAGAATTACCAGGGGACACACATCTAAAACCACCAAGTTCCTCTTATCTGGAACACACAGTAGAAGCCTGTATTTTGCGGTGAAGTTTGTTTCTTCCTTTCAACAGCGGTTAATTTATTTTCCCCTTCTTTCCAAAGCACACCATCCTCAGCTTGATTATCACAGGAGGACCGTATTTGACAGCAGTGAGCAGGTTCTAAGAAGCTGCCTATTTTTAGCCCCCTTCCTTCCAGCCCTAGTCCCTTGGGAAGGCCCCTCCCTCTGCTCTCCAGCAAAGCGCTCTGCCAGAGCACAAAACCTACCACTAAGCAGGAATGCGGAGCTGGCAGCCCTGATACTGCCTCCCCAAACTTCAGACTTCAAAGAGCATGGACTAAGGAGCTTGGAGTAAAAGTGGGTGGGAAGATGTTTTAAATCACAAAGAAAGCATGAGCATGACCTCAGAAGAGAAATGCTGCACATAAATTGTTTGCTGCCCATCTAAGTTCAGAGCAGAGCTGATGTGCCACACGGCTGGATGGTACACCTTCCCTGTACTCTCAGGTCAGCCCATACCACACACACTAGTCTTGCAGCCCATACCCCGTGGGGAAGGCGGAACCAGCCCAGACAACCACTGGAACTGAGGGTCCAAGGCCACCCATAGGCAAGACCATGACCCCAGTGAGGTAGCCAGCCTCCTCCTTTACAAAGCAGGGAAGTCAGAGAAAAGAGATACTTAGGAAACAGGAAAACACCAGGATACCTGCCTCACTCTAAACTCCAACTCTAAACACGGCCCTCCCCTCACCAAACCCCCCACACAGTAGTATACATGTGCCTGTTACAGAATCGCCGGTGTGGACTGAAAAGTGGGTTCTACTCATGTTTTCATTGACTTGTCATTGTAAAATTGTAAGTATAAAAAGAACCTCAATCCCCTCAAGAATTAAAAATATTAACAGGATTAATAACAAGCTTCAAACGTGGCAGCTGAAATTGATGTATGTATAGAGCAAGTCATGCCTTCTATTTTATTTTAAATCAAGAGTAAAGGAAATGAGAGTCCAGCTGGTAAACTTAATGATTCTCTCTTCAGAGAGCCTGAAATGCGTTTGAGAATTCATCTACAGATCCCATGCTTTCAGCCCCAGGTACCACACGTTTACAGAAACAGGTAACACTCAATTTGTCAGTGTCCATCCAGGACACAACTCCAAGGCCCAAGGTTCTCAGGCCTTTGTTCCCACAGAGTGAATTCACGTAGCTCTAGTCCCTGGCTGATATACCAGAGCCTGTACCACCCATCCCCCTCGTGCTGCCCGGCTGATGTACCAGAGCCTGTACCATCCATCCCCCTCGTGCTGTCCGGCTGATGTACCAGAGCCTGTACCATCCATCCCCCTCCTGCTGTCCGGCTGATGTACCAGAGCCTGTACCATCCATCCCCCTCCTGCTGTCCGGCTGATGTACCAGAGCCTGTACCATCCATCCCCCTCCTGCTGTCCGGCTGATGTACCAGAGCCTGTACCATCCATCCCTCTCCTGCTGCCCGGCTGATGTACCAGAGCCTGTACCACCCATCCCTCTCGTGCTGCCCGGCTGATGTACCAGAGCCTGTACCACCCATCCCTCTCGTGCTGCCCGGCTGATGTACCAGAGCCTGTACCACCCATCCCTCTCGTGCTGCCCGGCTGATGTACCAGAGCCTGTACCACCCATCCCTCTCCTGCTGTCCGGCTGATGTACCAGAGCCTGTACCACCCATCCCTCTCCTGCTGCCCGGCTGATGTACCAGAGCCTGTACCACCCATCCCTCTCCTGCTGTCCGGCTGATGTACCAGAGCCTGTACCATCCATCCCCCTCGTGCTGCCCGGCTGATGTACCAGAGCGTGTTGATGTACCAGAGCCTGTACCGTCCATCCCTCTCGTGCTGTCCGGCTGATGTACCAGAGCCTGTACCATCCATCCCCCTCGTGCTGTCCGGCTGATGTACCAGAGCCTGTACCGTCCATCCCTCTCGTGCTGTCCGGCTGATGTACCAGAGCCTGTACCACCCATCCCCCTCGTGCTGCCCGGCTGATGTACCAGAGCCTGTACCATCCATCCCCCTCCTGCTGTCCGGCTGATGTACCAGAGCCTGTACCATCCATCCCTCTCGTGCTGTCCGGCTGATGTACCAGAGCCTGTACCATCCATCCCCCTCCTGCTGTCCGGCTGATGTACCAGAGCCTGTACCATCCATCCCTCTCGTGCTGTCCGGCTGATGTACCAGAGCCTGTACCATCCATCCCCCTCGTGCTGCCCGGCTGATGTACCAGAGCCTGTACCATCCATCCCTCTCCTGCTGCCCGGCTGATGTACCAGAGCCTGTACCACCCATCCCTCTCGTGCTGCCCGGCTGATGTACCAGAGCCTGTACCACCCATCCCTCTCGTGCTGCCCGGCTGATGTACCAGAGCCTGTACCACCCATCCCTCTCCTGCTGTCCGGCTGATGTACCAGAGCCTGTACCACCCATCCCTCTCCTGCTGCCCGGCTGATGTACCAGAGCCTGTACCACCCATCCCTCTCCTGCTGTCCGGCTGATGTACCAGAGCCTGTACCATCCATCCCCCTCGTGCTGCCCGGCTGATGTACCAGAGCCTGTACCGTCCATCCCTCTCGTGCTGTCCGGCTGATGTACCAGAGCCTGTACCATCCATCCCCCTCGTGCTGTCCGGCTGATGTACCAGAGCCTGTACCGTCCATCCCTCTCGTGCTGTCCGGCTGATGTACCAGAGCCTGTACCACCCATCCCTCTCGTGCTGCCCGGCTGATGTACCAGAGCCTGTACCATCCATCCCCCTCCTGCTGTCCGGCTGATGTACCAGAGCCTGTACCATCCATCCCTCTCGTGCTGTCCGGCTGATGTACCAGAGCCTGTACCATCCATCCCCCTCGTGCTGCCCGGCTGATGTACCAGAGCCTGTACCATCCATCCCCCTCATGCTGTCTCCTGCTGCCCGGCTGATGTACCAGAGCCTGTACCACCCATCCCTCTCCTGCTGTCCGGCTGATGTACCAGAGCCTGTACCATCCATCCCCCTCGTGCTGCCCGGCTGATGTACCAGAGCCTGTACCGTCCATCCCTCTCGTGCCGGCTGATGTACCAGAGCCTGTACCGTCCATCCCTCTCGTGCTGTCCGGCTGATGTACCAGAGCCTGTACCACCCATCCCTCTCGTGCTGCCCGGCTGATGTACCAGAGCCTGTACCATCCATCCCCCTCCTGCTGTCCGGCTGATGTACCAGAGCCTGTACCATCCATCCCTCTCGTGCTGTCCGGCTGATGTACCAGAGCCTGTACCATCCATCCCCCTCGTGCTGCCCGGCTGATGTACCAGAGCCTGTACCATCCATCCCCCTCATGCTGCCCGGCTGATGTACCAGAGCCTGTACCATCCATCCCCCTACTCTGCCTGCAGGAGCTTGGGGAAGTGTAGTTCCACTGTGTTGCTGCCATCTTGCTGCCTTTCTAACTGAATTTCCAAGAGCTCCCAGCACAGCTCCTTAGGTCCAATTCCACCTTTGAGTAGTTTGTGTTGTGGGTGTTTGTAGAAGCACCGGGCGGAGGGGGAGAAGGCCTGGGCACTGGGCTCCAGTCAGCAGTGTCCTCCCTCTGTCAGGTCCCCGTCCACACACACCCTCACGGACACCACGTGTGCCAGGTGCCCCCCTCCCCCCTTCGACTGGTGTTCTTGGGGAAATTGAGTAAACAGACAGGGACCTCACTCCTCAGGAGCTTATGGCCCATCCTGGAAATCATGAAACAATACAAGGGGGCGGGATATGACATGACTCAGAGAAAGCCGTCCCTATTTTATGCCTGTTATGAAACAGAGGCTATCTCAAAGATTAACAAGAATCCAACTAAAGTAACTTTAAATTCCAGTTATTGTTGAGCCCCTGAATGCATTCATTTTGTACCACCTAGCCACTGACTGAGCACTTGTTACGTGTTTTACCTACATTCTCATTTTATCTTCAGAATAACATTATAAATATACTTCAGAACCAGCTCAAACTGCTCCTGTCCTGTTTCAACAAGACCCGTACCCAACGTTTAAACCTTGAAAACTCCACTCACAAGTAACACTTGTGAACCTGTAATTGCCCCCTGATATGGAACCAAAGGACAGGGACCTGAGTGCTGGAACACCTTCAGGAGCAAAGGGTCTGCTGCCCAGGAAAAGCTGGTGCCCAAACCCCTCTCATCTCGCCCTGAGCCCTGGGTCCAGGAGACAGATCTGAGCCTTGTCTCCTGTCTCCCTGCCAGTCAACCTCACAATAAAGCTTTTTTCTTTTTGCAAAAGCCAGTGCCATAGTATTGGCTTCTGTGCGCGTCAGATAGAGACCCCTTGCTCAGTAACATAAGTATGCTATCCCCATTTTAGAGATCAGATAAATAAGCTAGGGTTCAGAGAGAATAATCCACTCCCCCAGGTCACACACACAGTTAAGTGATGGAGCTGGGAGACTTTATCTACTGAGGGTTAGCTGGTTCCAATGCCTGTGCCCCTTCCACCAATGTTGCTTCACTGGGTGGATTCAAATGTGTCCTCTCTTACTTTTTCTTGCCCTTTTAGCAGTAAATTTTTAGCGTGCATGTCACACCTCTCGTACAATTCCCTCCATGCTCTGACAAATTTTTAAATGAATGGCGACTTCCAGTCAATCTACAGATACAGATTAGTACCTGCTCTGTGTCAAGATTGTGACAGGCACTACAAAGAGATTTTGTAAAAGAAGAATTTGTAAAGGGGAGGAAGAAATAGTGAAACAATTAACTCATAATGAGAGGTGATAAATAAATACAACCTGAGGCTGTGCTTCTCCCAGCACATGAGTCGCCAGATCACTGAGGAGTCCCGCTACAGTGCAGACTCGGACTTAGCAGGTCTGGGGGAGGGAGGTAACCAGCTCCTGGGCAAAGCTCATGCTGCTGCTCAACAAGGAGCCAACGTCTTTCAGAGCCCTACCTGGGCCGGAGTGCTCTACAAAAGATAAAGAAGTCAATCAGAAACAGAGCCCTGGGAGGACTGAGTGGAACTGGAGAAGTCTGGGGTGGTGTGTCGGGAAGAGAGAAAACAGTCTTTTATAAAGCGGGGGAGAAATGCAGGCAAAGATGAAGCACAAACACACAGGTCAGTCACAGTATAGTATAGCTGTCTGTTTAAAAGAAGATTTTAAAAAAATACCCCCAAACCGTATCACCACTTGATTGCCAGAATGACAGGACTGTGTGATTCTCTGCGTGGAGCCCCGAGTTTCTGACTGACGGCAGGAGAACAAGTCTGAGGAGGGGATAACTAGTTTGCCAGCCCAACGAGGGAACACCCACACGAACGTCTTACAAGGGCAGCACCAACCACTCGGCAGTGCAGAGGTTTAAACCCTTGAACTCTGGCATCTACTCAGCCAGTGGCCAAAGAATGTTCATGAGACATTTTTAAATACTTCCCATCCCATAATGAAGAGGAAAGGAAATCCCACTGTCAGCCCCACCCTATGCTGGCCTCCTCACAAAGGTCTCCCAGCGGAAGGGCCAGAACAGTGGTCTCACCGACTGTGACCTCTGGTGATGTGGCCAACTTCCTGGCTGGGTCACTTCCTGCACTGTCTCAGACACATGGCCCTTTCCCAGTAAGTTCCTTGCCCAGAAGCGAGAAGGCACCCTGCCGGGCCTGCAGTAGGCACACGGTGTCTATTCTGGACAGGCAGGGTGGCATCCAGAACTGGGAACAGGAATCTGAATCAGAGCCTGTCATTTAACCAGCTACATAACCTCTCTAAATCCATGTTCATTTACAAAATGGAAATTATAATCCGAGCTCTATCTACCTTTACTACGGTGGATCAAATGCGAGGGCATGTGTGAAAACGCTTCTTAAGGTGTCAAGTCTGTAAAACACAGTTCCGTACTCCTAAAGGGCCTAGGAAATAAGAAAGGACCTTTGTGACACTCTTCCTTCCATGTCGGTACTCCAGGGTATAGGGCACTCCAGCGTATAGAGCCGGTGTTTATTAACCCTTTCATGAAAGGGAAAAACTCAAACCACCAAGAAACCGTGGACTTACTCAGGTCAAACATGACTTTTGAGGAATGAGAAGACTGAAGGTTGCCATGAAGCCAAACATTTTTCGGTTATGGGATATAAGACAGCAATGTACCGATTCGCCTCTGGAGACCGATATGCTACCATTCCCGGAGGGGCCCTGCAGGAGTCAGGTCTCTTAGAACTCCCTTATATCCTTCTCTGACATGAAAACCCAGGTGGAGCTGACCTGAAGGACGGAACAAGACTGCCTCATGACTCGATGGCTCATTAGACCATGCAACCTTGGGTACAATCCTTGTTTGGGCAAGGATTCAGATTCCTTTTCTGTAGAAAGACAGGACTGGACTAGCTAAGTGACTTAATCCTCTGTTAGCATTCAGTCCCCTTAGAACAGGTAAAAGCTGCTCTGACTGAAAAGCCTCCCCAGCACCCCATTTACCCTTCTCCATACCCTTTCAGCAATCTCATGTTCTCATTTCCTTGATGCATCACCAAGGAAATACCCATATCAGATTCTACACCTCGGAGTGATACATGTTCAGTTCTGACAGGCAAAGGCAGCATGCCTCCTTAAATCTCCCACCATTCCCACTCTCCAGGACTTTTAAAATCTGCTACAATTCTGGAGGTGAGGAGGCAGAACTGAGCCAATCTGGATACACTGGGCGGAGCGGGGGTGGAGTGGGGGGGAGAAGGGTACGCAGGAGATCCGGAAAGAGGGGAAATCAAGTATGAAGAGGAGGCCTCAACCCGTCAGCCACACACCGCCAACAATGGGTGCTTTTAGGGCTTGTCGCTGAGGTGAGAGGAGTGCACATACAGCCAGCATGTCCTGGAGGAGGCTGAGGGCACGCTGCAGGGACGGCACCTGCAGCTACAGAAGGCACCTCATGAGCAAGACAATCATCTGGTGACAAGCCCTACAAAGAGCAGATCTTTGGGGCCCAGCAGACCTCAATCCGACTCCAACTCTATCCCTTCCCTATCCACAGTGACCTTGGGGAGTTTCCTAACCTCTCCTCAAAAGGAGGTAACACCTACCTCAGAAGAAGGATGTAACTTATGTAAAGTGCCTCCCACCGCACCGAACACAGAAGGCGACCAAGGACGACACGACAATGGGGGCTTCCACTCCTAACATCAAGAAATTGATGACAACATCAGATTGGAAATCCTTCATTCAGCAGACTTTGTGAGCACAGGACGAATACAGTCACTCTAAGTCCCATTAGTGTACTGTTCTTAGTGGAAAGCAGCCTCCTGCTGTCTTCCCTCCTCTTTCCTTTGAATCAAAGTTGTCTATTCCAGGCACCTAAATCTGATCTGAAGGCAGACAAAAACATTCACCTAACCTTCTCTTACATCACTAAGGCCTGAAGCAGTGGGAAAAAATAAGAAACTGAACACAAGAGCCTCTCTGAAACCAACCTTAAGGACAACTCACAGCAAGAAACGACAGACATTATCACTGATTTCCTGACCCTCACTCTCGCCCACCTAGTGGGGAGGAGGGGGTGCCAAAGCAACCTCATGGAAGCCTGGGAGAGGGCACTGACGTGACAGGCGAGGCCAGCTCCAGGTGTGGGTGAGCTCCCAGCGCACAGGCCTCCCCTAAGGTGTCCCATCTTAGCTCTCCCATGACCGGTTACGATAGCTGGGAAGATGGGAGGTGCATTAGGGATCAGTAGCCCAATAACCAACACACAAAAAACCCCTCATTCTAGTGTTGGAGAAAAAGAACAGTCACTAAAGAAATATTCTGGGCAAGAACTGTAATATTTGGGGTTAAAAAGATTAATACAGTAAACTGATCGTGAAAGGAGGTAGACATTACCCATTGCTATAATATAAGCTCCATGGAGGTAAGGATTTTTATCTCTTTGGCTCACTACTATTATCTCCAGCACCTAAAACAGTGCTTGGAACACAGTGGGCATTCAAACACTTGTTGAATAAATGAAATAAAGAGGGAGAAGCAGGTATCTAATATGGTAAGGACACAGGCTTTGAGTCCAACAGAATTAGATTCAAATCCTGGTTTTGCTACTTATTGGCTGTGTGACTTTAATCAATTCACTCAACCTCTCTGAAACTCAATACCCACATCACAGGATTCTTGTGAAGGATTACTGACAATATATTTAGCCATGTTAGAATGCCTAGCACAAAGTAAATAATAAATGGTGGCTATTAACTATAATCATCCCCTTTCTCCATCTCATTCCTCAACGCCACCCCCACCCCCATTCTGTTTTGGGAAGAAAAAGAGAGGCAGGCAACGTACAGACTCGAAGGATCAGACTGGGGGTGGCAGGTACAGCCCTGTTCCACCCTAACCCTAACTTAATGGAAACACAGGCGTGTCTGCTTCACACCCTACCACCCTGTTCCTGTGAAATCCATGCCCTCCCACCCCCCTCTGTACAGGGAACCTTCCTTCTGGCCCGTCAGGAGACGAGGTGAATACCAGGTCAGAGGAATTATCAGAGACTGCTCACCCAAGGCAGCCCCAGCACTGGAAGAAGCTGCGTGCAGCCACAGCATCTGAAAGGCTTCCAGCTGAGAACCAATGAAAATCTAAGAGCCAAGACAATCTCTTACACTCACACATTTATTCCCACCACTACCATCCCATAACACACTAACTTAATTCTTACAAATTCACACTTTCTGGAGTCGCTGCTGGCAACAACATTTTCTAAGATGAACTGCACATTTCTCTTGACAGCTCCATTTGCTATGCATCTCAATGTGTCAGTGACAATTTCCTGGATAATCTCCAGCCGAAGTGGGAGGTAGAAACACATCTCCTGCCTGAAAAGCCCCAAGCTGACATCACAATTACTGAGGATTCAAATTGGAAAAGATCTGAGAGATGCCCAACTGACTCACTAAGCTGTGTATAGGATCCTGGTTTCTAAGGATTAGGGTCCAGAAAATTTAAGAATTTCAGATTTTTAGTCATAAACCCAAATCTTGGACCACTGAATGGTGCTTGTGAATGAATATGTGCAAAAGGGGAGAAAATGAGCAGGAAGAGGGACTCATGAGAGTGTGTGCTCTGTAGTTCCTGACCTCTCAGGAGATGCGACTGCAGAAGAGAAGCTGCAGAGGGGACAGAAACACACTCATCAGCTTCCCATACGTAAGTCAGCCCTGGCTTAATTTATCAATTTCAGGGGAGCCCCATTCTCACCTAGTGCCCACTCCTCCGAGGTCCAGCAATGAAGCTCAGAGGGTCACACACCGAGATCACAATTTCTAAACAAAACAGGACTGGGGGCGGGGGGGCAAAGAGCCCAGAGACCGCCCTGCCCCCTCAAGTTTGCCCAGGCCTGCCCTGCCACTGCTGCTGCCGAGAAGTCACCCACAGAAGGACGTGCACTCTCTCACCCACTGGGTTTCCAACTGACTCCTCAACTGGACTATTATTTACCTCGAAGGAGAAACGCAAGGACAGCCAAAAAGTACGTGGAGAAAGAATCACTGTGTGTTTACGTCCACAGGAGACAGGGCAGGAAGAGGTGGATTCTTAGCAAGCAGGAAGGAAGTATTTATGCCAGACACACTAACCAGAGCACAGAACGCTGACTCACCACCTACAGCAGACCTCTTCTTATAAGAGAACCCCCATTTCATTCGGGCCAGCAGTGCGCTTGGTCATAAGACCACATTCCCAGCCTCGCTTGAAGCTAGCTGCAACCACGTTTACTAAGCGCTGGTTAGTGAGATGCAAGCAGCAGTGTATGAGCCTTCCAGAAAGACTCCTACAAGGAGCTGTCTCATATGGAAGACCAACTTTTTGTCTTTCTCTCCATTTCCTCCCTTTTGTGTTTTCCCTGAAAACAGAAATATGAGGGCAGGAGCTCCAGCAGCCACATCTGACCATGAGGTAACCTAAAGGATGGAAACCATGTGCCAGGCTAGTGGAGTTAGGTCAAGTTAACTCTCACCTGTCAATCCATGGAGTGGACCACATGCTTCAGCTAACAAGGCTAAAATGTCTGTCTTTCTGGATAGAAGGACCCAGAGTCCTGATGACCATGAAGCTGGCCATACTGGCTCTGGGCTTCCCACTGCGGTTTCTTTTACATAAAGCAGAAAAATCTTCTTTTGTGTTTCAGCCGTATTTTGCAAATTCCAAATGAAACCCATCCTAATCAATGCACTCACCTGAACAGAAGCCTTTATTTACTAAGGGACGCGCTGAGGGAGGTAACTGGTGTACAATCTTCCCTGGGGCGGGACAGGCTTTACCACAGCAGCCAGTCAACTGGTGCCTGCTCACAGAACGCAACTCTGGTTGGAGTTTCTTCAGTGGTAAGCAGCTCTGCTAGTAAAAAAAGAGCAGAGCGTTTCCCAGGGAGTAGGAAGATTCACCCCAAGAAACGAGACACTTCACATTACCCATAACTGAAACTCAGGATAACAGATCCAGTGAGGTGGAATGACTGGTCTCTTAAGTGAACCTGGATAATACAAACCTACAGGTTTTCCTTCAAATAATGTAAGTCTGTTACAATCAGTTTCTAACACTTCTGGGCTACCTCATCCTCTCCCTCCTGCACAGAAGCCCTACCATCCAAGGCTCAGCCAATCTCTGAATAGGCCCATCAACTCACCAACCAAGACTCACCCCCACTAGGGCGACTACCCCGTTTCCCCGAAAATAAAGACCTCACCGGAAAATAAGCCCTAGCATGATTTTTCAGGAGAACATCCCCTGAACATCAGCCCTAATGCGTCTTTTGGAGGAAAAATTAATATAAGACCCGGTCTTATTTTTGCGGAAACACGGTAGGTCCTCGGACCCACTGCTAACTGTGCCATGTCCCCCAAGTTTAAGTGCCGAACCTAGTCAGAGGCTAGGAATGAACAGTCCCCAGGTGATGGTGATGTGTGGCCTATCTTCCTTCCAGAGATGGCTCCCCTGCCAGCCAAAGATCTCCTCATCCTCTTCTCCTGTTACTGCTGCTGCAGGCACGCTTCTCCACTCCAAAAGCCAAAGATAGCCCTTAACAGGTCAAGTTGAACTGTCCATCTGTGAGGTGGACTGTAGCTAGCTGGGCCAGAACTGACCACAAGAGGGACTTGGGTGGTGGCCCTCGGGCCTTTTATGGAAGGTGTGCTGTGAAACGCAGCTGGCCTGGGTGGGGGGGTAGGGTGGGGGGGCAGTTGCAGTGACTGCCTGCCATTCAGACAAAATGGAAGGGGCAGGGTCACATTTGCTGGTAAAGTATTAGGTAGGCTGAGGAAATAAACTCCCCCTGCTAGGCACAGACTCCTTCTAGGACAGAAAAACAAAGACAAATAAAGGGAGAAAAACTGGAATGCGTACAGGGGAAAAACGATTAACTGGATGGGAGACAGGCCTTATAAGGAAAGGTTAAAGGACTTAGGCTCATCGGGCACGAAGACGAAAAACTCATGGTGCCTTCCCTGCCTTCAAGATCCAGTTTTACTACAGTGCCTAGAAGTGTACTTTGCATGCAGAACAGCATTTCATATTTGCTGACTGATTACTGAAAGGAAGCTGACAATTCTCCCAGCCTCACGGGACAAGGCGCAGAGAAGACGCAGAGCACGACAGAGCAGAGTAGGGAAGTCATCCTCACCTGCGAGGCTGAGCAGCCCCTGCTGGCTCCCAGCCCCCCGCCCCCCCCGCCCCCCCCAGCAAGGTTAGTCCCCTGGATCTCCACGGAAGTTTATTCATGTCCCTTAGCTGCTCCCACTACACTGTCGGGACTTGACTAGTGGCTGCTCCCTGGCAGTGACCTCCATGAGGGGCAGGAATCCGTGTCTTACTCCTGTGTTACGTGTACATGCCTGGGCTCCAGAGCCCGGGCCCTAGTACATACTGGATGCAGAATCATGAATGACGCCAACAGATATTTACTGTCCACCCCCCATGTGCAGGCACTGGGGACAGAAGAGTGGACAAAGCGAAAAAACTTCCTGTCCTCATAGAGCTCCATTCCAGTGGCGTAGACAGACAACACACAAGTGAATCCTAAGACACTAGAAGGAAACACGCTATGAAGGAAAACAGTGTGGAAGGGGGCGGGCTGGGAGGAGGCATGGACGCCAACTAGGGTGGTTTGGGAAGCCTGGAAGAAAGGGAAAACACAGTGAAGAAGGGAGCCAGCCGTGGGGTCACCTGGAGAGGGTCTTTGAGGCAAGAGGACAGCATGTGCAAAACTGGAGATGGGTCAGTGACATCAGAAGAACCACCACTTTCTGCAGAATCCTGCAGGCCACTGCAAGGGTGCTGGCTTTTCTCGGGGTGTGGTGGGGACAGTGGGAAACCACTGCAGAAGTCTGAACAAGCAAGAACGACAAAACAAGACTACAACCCAGGTTTGATAGCATCACTCTGGCTTCTATGTTGACAATACATCTAGGGGTACATGGGGGGGGGGACACAGGGAAACTGGTTTGGAGGTCACTGCAAAAATCCAGGGGATGGATGACAATCGCATGGCCTAGAGAAGTATCCATGTATCTTGTGGTCAGATTCTGGATCAAAATATGGAGGAGGAGTTCACAGGACTTGCTAATGAGTAAAATATGAAGCGTGAGAGTCAGGGAGGATAATCCCAACATTTCTGACTTGAGGAACTGGAAGAGAAATGAAGAACAAACTAATAAAAGAGTAAACGCACCAAGCTCCTTCCTGTTGGGTCCTACTAGAGACAGAGGGAGAGAGACAACAAGCCCAGCGCCGTTCTCGCCATGTGTTTAGGAGTGTCAGCCCCGGGGAAGATGCCACCCGCCAGAGCTCCGCACCCACACTCACGATCTGACCGCCACAGCCTCTATCTCCAGTCCCAGCCCCTGACCCCACTTTGCTTCCATACTCTCAGCCCACGACCCCGCCCCCTGGTGAGTGGGCACATGGTTTCACCCCCACAGGACCTGCTCCTGGACCTCCTATCAGTCCTCAGCAGGCCTCCTGATAATGCAACGGCCCACGCTCAGCACATAACCACCTCCCAGAGTTTCCTCCCACACTCTGTGCTTGAAGAGGCAATAGTATCTCCAACATGGCAGGAGGGTGGCTAGAGAAGCTGGAGGGCCTGCACCCACACCCATACCCACCCAGGCTATGCCCACCCTCAGCCATTCTAGAGCAGCTCCTGCTCAGACGAAGGCCTCCGAGCCGCCACCATGCCACACCCATGCACAGATGCTTCTCTCCTCTACCACCTCCCCTTCCACAGAGCAGAAGGGGCCTTTGCATTCCTGAGATTCAGCTCTAAAAACATACTGTTTGGTTGGGGGAGGGGAGGTTATCACTTTGTGAGGGATGTAAATGTCTAACTAGTACGTTATTTTGTACGCCTGAAACTAATAAAAAATTAGAAATTAAAAAACATACACATACTGTTTGGGTTTCTCTTTCTAGCCAAATCCATATAACCTATGTCCTGAACATTTAGCCTGAGACAGACAATAAGACCTACAGAAAAAATAATTCAAAATGGGGCAAGGGTAGGAAAGTGCTTCTTACTGAATATATTCTAAGCCAATGACTATATAAGAGTGGTCAGTTTGTCAAGCAAGGGTTGTGACCAGTGTATGACTGCTGAAAGAAACGCACAGAAAATGACAGGCCACCCTCAAGAAGCTTCCCATCCAATCAGGACAAAATTAACACAGGCTGTACTAAAGCAAACAAGTGAAGTATCCTAGACTAGATGGCAGGATGCCAGGGTAAGGACACTTAGGATGTGACAGGAGGGGAGAGAGGACCTTGGGGTACAGAGAAGGCCCCGAGAAGGCTAGAGCAAGACTGCAGAGCATGCAAGGGGCTGGGGGGAGGGTGGGAAGTGCAGCCAGGCGGCAGGCAGTGCCTGTGGGCTTTCAAAGCCAGGCAGGAGAGCGGACCCGGGGACCTGGGTGTGGCAGCCCAGCCTCCAGAGCAGAAGGCCTGGCCGCAGCAGACGGCCCGGCCTGGACAATCCCTGGACATGAGAGCAGGCGAGCCAGACCAGAGCTGTGGCATTGGGAATGGGAAGTTCAAAGGGAAGGTCATATAACAAACACTGAGCAGCAAGTTTGGCAGGTGTGGTGTTAGGTGTGGGGATAAGCAATATCCAAAGAGTTTTTGAAGAAGGAAGCAGATTGGATACAGAGGGGATACAAACCAAAAGTTGACTTTATTCATTACCTGCATCCTGTTCAGGGGTAGGAAGGCTGACAAACACTTCCATACTCTAATCAGTTGTTTGACTTTATGCACAGCTTTCCTAGCCACACAATATTTAAAGGAAGGCTGTTAGGGACACATATGCATGAGGTGAAATGAGTCATCTCCGTTCTTTCATGGCAATTACTTTGCTCCCCTGTTTTACATAAATATGGGGGAAGATCTGAAAATTCCTAACTATCTCCTGAGCAGTAAGGCAGTTAGTGAACATGTGGCTGGGCACACTTCCCCGTTCCTTACCCTGCCATGGCCGAGCAATGGGGACGGGCTGAGGCCTGGAGAGTGCCCGAGACACCCTTGGCAGTGAGGAAGACTTCATTCACCTGCGCCCCCTGCACCCTCAAAGTGCCCCACAAGCCTCAGGCGTCACCACAAACCTGGCAAGTCAGGCTCCACTGCAGACATGGCCATGTGCTCTGAGGCAGCCATGTCCCATCCTAACCCACACCCACAAGATGCCACAGACTGGGTATCAATCTTCCATGGTAAGATGCTCCTGCCTTTAGACAAGCATCCTCTTCACCCAATGGGCAACGAGGTCAGACACGCACGGGGTCCGAGGGACATATTTAGGGACATGGTCCCCACCCTTATTGCATTAATACAGGACAAAATCTGAGCCCCTCACAGATTTTTAAATGCAATGCCAATACCAACAAAGGTACTAAAAGAGAGACTTTCTTCTAAGTCTTTCCCAAAGGCAGACGGAGGACTGTTTGCTTTCCAACCCTAATCTACAGGACATTATAAATGGAGTATTCAACATGGTGCTACTACTGGAGTTGGAATTCTGTGTTCTAACAATAATGAAGAAAGGAGCCAGTCATCACCCCCAACCCTCCAAAATCAGCCCCTCCTCCTCAGCTGCAGTGCAAAATCCAAGAGCAAGCTGGAGGAAGGCCAGCCTGCTGCTCCCATCCGGTGACAGTGTTCTTCAGCACCCAGCCCTCCCTCCAGCAGGCTGCCGCCATCACACCCTTCTGACTGCATTTTCATCTTGCATGGTTGAGGCCAAGTACGCACAGCCCAGTCTTTCGGCCATTTACAAAGTAACGACTAACCAAGAACACTCTCCCTGTAGGACCCACTGCCAATGCCAGATGTCCCCAGATGACGAGGCTGTTCTTCTGTGTGATCAGCTGCCCGCATGGCTCATGTGTGCATTTGGGTTTTGTTCACCATCTCTACACACAGCACATGCCCACATACACTACCAATCATGGGGGGCTGGGGCCAACGGGGCCAGCTCCATGAGACTTTGACCCTCTGGGACATTAACATCTAAAACCAAACACATGCACCTCTGCCAGGTGTCACCCACCTCAGCCTATCAGTGACAGTAGAATCCTACAGACAACAAGGCTCTGTGGGCAGGGAGTTTGGTCCACAAATAAACTGTCCCTTAAAAGATCTGCAGCGGGGCCGGCCCGGTGGCTCAGGTGGTTGGAGCTCCATGCTCCTAACTCCAAAGGCTGCTGGTTCGATTCCCACATGGGCCAGTGGGCTCTCAACCACAAGGTTGCCGGTTCTATTCCTCGACTCCCGCAAGGGATGGTGGGCAGCGCCCCCTACAACTAGCGACGGCAACTGGACCTGGAGCTGAGCTGCGCCCTCCACAACTAAGATTGAAAGGACAATAACTTGAAGCTGAACGGCACCCTCCACAGCTAAGATTGAAAGGACAACAACTTGACTTGGAAAAAAAAGTTCTGGAAGTACAGACTGTTCCCCAATAAAGTCCTGTTCCCCTTCCCCAATAAAATCTTAAAAAAAAAAAAAGATCTGCAGCAATTTAAAAGCAGCTGGTTTCTGGTATGAGCCAGTCCTCAGAAAGCCACTCTCACTTCATTTGCAAAGGACAAGGTCCAACGATTGAGTTTTGTTTTGTTTTTTTTTAAAAAAAAGGGAGGGTGGGGAGAGAATTGCTCCACACAGATAAATTCGAGACTCAGACACAACTTCCGATGTAAGAACAAGGGGCTGGGGGCTCTCAGAGGCAGCAGCCAGAAGGCACTGGCCTTGGCTGCTGAGTGCGGCTGGCCAGGCCTGGGATCAGGGGAAGAAGGGAAACATTCCTGAACAGTTATGGGGCACAGAGCAGGCCCAGAGCTCCCTGCGGGGGCTCACTCAGCACCATCAGTCCCAGGGTGGGTCAGTGGGGCTGGCTTTGCCCAACAGGCAGGTGGCGCCCCGCCCAGGAAGTCCTCAGAGAGAGAAAACAGGCACTCCTCTCTTTTCCTTCCCTCTCCCTTTTCATTTAAAAAAGAAGGGAAATATTTCTGTGCCTAAGAAAAGTTGTGACTGCAAGAGTCCTTCTGCATCAGAAAACAATGACTGACTTTTTCAAGGATTTTGGAATCTCAAAAAGGTCATGAAATCGGTGATTTCCAGGCTGAGACAAGCACTGAAAGCACTTCCTTTCCACAGTGATGGAGGCAGTTCCTACCATGTATTTGGAAGGCTTTATTCTTTCGTCTCCCACGTTAAGAAAGCACCTATTCCATACCAACTATTGTGAGGATGGTGATAACAATACCACTAATAATAGCTCTGTAATTTATTAATCACATCACCATGTGATAAACATTGCTTGAAAGAGTGCTCTATCTATTTATCCATCCACCCATCCTTCCTCATTTAATTCTCATTGTGAGATAGGTACAATTACACTATCAGCTTGATTCCACAGGTAAGAAAAAAAAGTCACAAAGAGGTTAAGTAAGTTGCCCAAAGTCACACAGTAAGTGACATAGCTGGCACTTGATCCCAGAAAGTCTAGAACCACCACCTCTGTACTTATATCTGTTAGCATCTTAATCCTGAAAAACCCTACGAGTTGTCACGACTGGCCGCAAGTTACACGTCGGGTGACAGGTGGCGGGGAGAGAATGAAGAAAGGTTAGATACTCTGTACAGCTAGTAAGCTACAGGGCCAGAGGTCAGATCCAGGTCTCTGGCCTCCACTGAACTTCTGACAGCAGGAGTTCAGAAGCGAGGAAGAGATTAGGTGACAAACTTCTAAAAGATTCAGTTCAACACACATTTAACTATTCTAAGGAAACACAATGCTTGTAAAAATTGGTAAACAGATCCAGGCAAGTTTCAAAGAAAAGGTGGCTTTGAGGAGGTCCTGAAGAAAGGGTAGGATGGTGATGGGCAGAGGCAACGGGAACCACAAGCATCAGCATGAGCGAAGGGGACACAGGAGCAAGCCACGGCACTGAAGCCTGGATCTGCGGGGACGCTGGGTAAGAGGCGGAAGGCGTGGTGACCTTGGCACAAGCTTACACCTGCAATTCTGAAGGGACACAGCTTCTCAAAAGATGAGGACAGACGCCAGGAGCTACTGTGGAAAGAGCACAGGCTCCAGGGCTCCACAGATCCACACTTGGACCTGGGTCCACACTTCTCAGACCCGGGGTTAGTCACGGCCTCCCACGCCTCTCTGTGCCTGCTATGAGTCAGAAACCTAATACCATTTACCTCAGAGCACATAATGATTGTGAGGTGAGGCTCAAAATAAATAACCACTCTGAAGTGCACAGGACAGTGTCCAACACAGCAGATAACTCAGGAGTACTTTCCAGTGTGCTGTAAACCACCCTCCATCACGACAACGCTCTGTGTCACACATTGCTTCTGGTATATGGCAATTTCTGTCAAATCAAAACATTGTGGTGTGTCCTCATCCACCTTATTCATCGGATCTGGCACCGTGTGACCTCTGTCTCTTCCCCAAAGTCAACATGATTCAGGACATGGAGGCAGCCACAACAGTGCAACTAAAGACACTCGCAAAAGAGGACGTCCAGAACTGCTTCAGAAAATGGCAAGAACAATGGGATAAGTGTGTTCAAAGCAAGGTGGGTATTTTGAGGGAGATTAATGGCAGTATATCTTTTACTGTTAATACATTTTTTTATTTAAACATTCACCGTAATATTTGATCATACCTCATAATTCTCATTATTAATCTTTCTTAGATGTTATGTGTAGCTCACATTTATTTCAATGTTTAATATTAGAAGTGTTTTGAGTCTTTATTTAGAAGTTTGGTGATGTTTTTGTGACCAGAAATATGCCATAGGAACTTAACCCTTATTTATATCATTTAGCCTACGGTAAAATTGGTTTCATTACATGTTGTTTCACTTGAAGTCACAGTTTCCAAGAACCTCACATTAAGTGAGGTCTTAAAGGTCAGACTGGTTCCATGCTTGTCTAGTATTCCTCAAAATACACTTGACCACAAACAGTTTTAAATTAAAATTTACGAAAAGAATACTAAACGAGCTCAAGAGGTAACAGATGTACTCAGATTAGCACGGGACAACAAATAAAAAATGCCTAGTGATTCAAACAATGAATTCAATAACAGTTTAGATAAATTTGTATTTTATTAGTCACAAATCAAAAGGTTTCATGGATAAATTAACTATTGCAGAAAATAATCAAAGTTTTTAAAAGCTTTATAAACAAATCCTCCCCCTTACCAAAAAAATTAGTAAAATTCAATCCTTTTATTAAGAACATGTTTTAATTTTCTCCAGAACTCTTTGAACAGTCCATGGGACACAGTTTGGGAAGCACTGCCCCAAAGTGGTTTGGGGTGCTAACCCAGAGCACAAGATAAAAAGGAAGAAGGAAGATACAATAAATAAAGCATTTTCCTACATTTTTGTAAATCCTGATAAATTATATGGCTTAGAAAGTTGGACTTGGAACCTCTTCCCACCACCCCCGCTGTGAGTCAGAAACCTAATGTAAGGACTATTAAAGCACCTACTGTATTCCAGGAATATTACAGGCAGGAATTAGGGAATAGGTCTTAGGAGGGAGAAAGGAATCAGAAGAGGCAGTGAGGGAAAAATTATCAAGTTCTGCTTCTGAATTTGTTTTTAAACATGTATATATATAATACTACTGTTGAAATCTGATGCTCCTTTGCTTTTTTTTTTTAAGGCGGGACCAGCCCACGTGGGGATCGAACTGGCAACCTTGGTGTTTTTAGCCCCAAGGTTCTAACCAGCCACCCCTGAAATCTGATGCTTTTTAAGAGGTGAAAACTAAAGCTGAAACACAAATAAGACATTCGCCACTGTACTACAAAGAACACAGCACTGACTGCAGAGGCTTCTCTATGTCACTGCCAAGGGACACCACCACCAGTGGGCGGCGAATGGAGACCCTCGGCCTATGGGTTCCACGTGGGGCTGGTTAACTGCTCACAGGGGCGGACTGAAAGACAGATTTGGAACTTGGCATCCACTCCCAACTCGTATTCAACAACACGAGTGGGGGCTAATAAAGGAGAACCCCTTCTGCCCAGGCTGAAAAAAGTGGGTGTCCAAGGCACCTGAAAATGCCATGCAGGACTGCAGGCAGCAGACGCAAGAGACACGCAGAGGAAGCCAACTGTGTCGGCCCGCTCGCCGGAGGCCCGCCACCCCTCACAGGAACGACAGTCGCTGTTGTGCAGGAGACCCTGCTCGCTGCGCCATTTGTCATGCAGGGCGGCCTGCGGGGTCTCTGGTCCCGCTCCCCACATAAGAACGCAGGATATGGTGAGGCCGAAAAGGAACACCCACGGAGCCATAGGTAGGGGAGTCATACCACTATGGTCTCACTGGAGGCTGGGCCCACGGGACGCATGACCTGCCGTCCGCCTTTCCGCCAACCGACCGACCGACGACTCTCCTCCTTTCTCTCCTCTGTTCCGCTCTCCTCGGCTCTCCTCTTGCGCTCTCTTCGGCTCTGCTCGGCTCCTCGGCAATCCTTCGTAGCCACAGCAGCTACACCGGCGGCCAATCGGCTAACTGGCCACAGCCGACGGCCATCCACCACCCGAGCCAGCACCCCTCCACGTGAGGCCGAGAGCCTGTAAACCACTCTCTGGGGCTCTGTCCCCACAGTCGCCTAGAGATTGTGTTTACCTTCAGTCTGTGCTCCTGTGCCAGGAGGGGGCTGGCGGGTGGCATGGTCCAGTTACTTTCCGTATGGGAACCCTGGCAGCCTGGGCAGCAGCCAAAGGGGTACCCTACCCAGGGCGGACATGTGGACCAAAGGAAAGTCAGATTAATAATTACCCTGAGTTGACAGAGCACCTCTCAACCCCGAACAGCTGGAAGTGTTTCGGAGACATTGCTTCAGGTTCTTTATTTAAACATTTTCACAGGCGACTCACAGACAGTATCAAGTACATGGGAAGCTGAGATATCAAGTCCACTTTAAGAGATCAGGAAAAACACACATGCCGTACCAATTCCCCTGGCACAGTCAGCAGACACAAAACTAAAAGCTCTGCTTCTTCTAGCTGTTCTGGGGAGCAGAAGTTGCTTCTCAAAACTGATTCTGAGAGTTCAGGAAAAAGTGAGCATCCCAAAGGTCCCAAAATAAGTGCCTAGAATTCCACAGAAGAGAACAGAGCTGCCTCACCCTTCTCACAATGCAGCACAGATCAAGAGCTCAAGTTGCCTTAAACCAGACAAGCCAAAAAAGGAATCAAGAGGGAGGGAAATGAGAAGAAGGAAAGAAAAAAAGCACCTGTATTCAAAGAAGTTCTCATTTTTATGTTAAGCTTGGAATGCCGGTGGTTCCATAGCACTGTCCACTGCCAACAGCCAAAGCAGTGGAACTACAGGATAAATCGGTAGTCATTTTAGGCTTCTTTCCTGTCCCTTAAAGTACATACGTTTCTACAAAAGCACCCCAACATTTAATGTTTATGAAATACCAGGCGTCCTGTTGGGTCTGAGCGCAAGTGCTGTGTCTCCTATGTCCAGAAATGGAAATACAACAGGGGACACATAATCATCAGTATAAAAATGTCAGTACACAGACAGACAAATAAGTCCATACTTATTGATTGTGGAAAGGCCTGTGCAAGCAAAGAGCAGAATGTAAGAGAAAACAACAGAAGGGGCCTCCCTAGCCGAGCTGGTCAGGAACGGCCATGAGAATGAAGTGACGGGCCTGAGGCTGGCGGTGAAGGAAAGGCAGGTGCTCTCTCCAGGGGAAGAGGGGTCCGTGTGCACAGGCCGGTCAAGTGACAACTGACTTGGGCCTCCATCAAGGCCAGTGGGTTTGGAGTCCACTGGGAGAGGAAGAGGAGGAGGCCAGGCCAGGAGAGGCATCTTAAGGACTCTACATTTAAGGACCTTGTTCTTTCTGCGATCTTCCCAGCTCCCAAATGATGCCTTCCTCATAGCTGACACCAAGAAAATACATGCTTAATTCAGCAAATCCAGTAGAAACCAGTGACCACTTAACAAGCAATGCAATGACTTCAAACCATGGCCCTCGAGAATCTCACAATCTTGTTTGTTGAAAAAAAAAGAAACCAGACCATCCCACTACCCCAAATGACAAATGTTGTTGAGAGAACAAGAAAAATATCCTAAGGAAATGTCCGAGTCACATATAGTTCACTGGAAGGGGAGTAATGTTAGGCTGAAACAGGTTCCCGGAGAGGGTGGGGCTCCAGCTGGAAGCTGAAGTCTGTGGAGAACTTAACTAAGCAGCCCTGGGGGGCCGCTCCCGGCACACAGTGCAGTGCAGACACAAGTGCGACTGGAAACGGGCAAGGTCCCTCGGGGAGAAGTGAGTGCGAGACAACAGTTGGAACACACGGTTGTCCGTCCCAGAGGCCGCTCAGGGCAGGCTCACCCAAACTGGGGGCCTTGCCTGGAGACAAGCACAAGACCGCCACTGGCCAGGGCCCCAAGTGGTCTCCTGCCTGGTACTCTGGGGGAGCAGAGGAAAGAAAAGGAGTGAGGCTGTTTGCCCCAAGAAGAGAAGGGCAGGCAGAGAGCTATGGCTCTCATTCACTGGGATAAACAAATAATAATAATAAAATAAATGCCAAGAAGGAGAGCGAGAAGGGGGAAAAAAATCCAAGTTGTTGTAGTATTATGCAACTGAAATTCCATGCAAAAGCCAGGAAATTCAAAGGTCACAGTTCTCACAGCAACTGTAACCTGACCCGTCAGCACATGTAGTCTTTGGCACTGCAGACCCAAAGCAGCCTACCGTGACCAGACTCAGGCCAGCAGCACATACCTGCTGCCCTGTGGCATGAGGCAGCCCACGCCTGCTCAGAGCTCACCTGGGCTGTGCACATCAAGCTCACTGGCTGGGCCTCAGCCATTCTCTGAGGTCTCAAGTCTTTCAGGCAGAGCTTTACCCTGACTCCATGACTACTGAGCTATGGGTTTTTCATCTTACCTCCTCTGTGGGCTACATTACCTTAAGAGGGAGAAGGGACATGTGTCATGTGGGGCAGGGGTTGCTACCGGCCGCTTCCCTGACATCTGCTGGTCTTCCAACTCTTGTGGGAGACAGGACAGGGCAGGGGGAGCAGGCGGGTCAGGGGCAAGGGAATGCTGGGCTTCAAAGGACACCACCAGAAGTGGAAAGACAACTCACAGAATGCGAGGAGATTTCTGCAGATCATATTATCTGATCAGGGACGTGTTTCTAGAGAATACGTAACTGAGCACATGTTCCTTCCCAAAGAGACCAGGACACAGGCAGGCCACACAGACCCTGACCCACTGTGGGCAGCCTGTATTGTGATAGTGAGTAAGGGGCATGAGGCCCTCCACCTTCGTCCTCCAGCCTGGGTGGCAGTTAAGGCTGTGCGTATCTATCAGCCTAGTGGTAGAAGAGACACCAATGGGCCTGGCACAGAAACAGGTGATCGCAGGCCTTTTTAAAAGACTCAACTTCCTCGTCACTGTTCAATCATCACAACAGAAAACACTCACCCAGAAAAAGGTTTATGCCCTGGAAATCCTAGTTCCCTTCAGGCTATGGATTCTATGAGCAGCTGAAACAACAGGCTCAGGGCAAAGAATGACTTTGCTGCCACTTTGGCTCCCACAGTGAGCACAGATAGGAAAAGCAGAAAGGCGGTCAAGAGAAAGCGCAGCTCCTGAGCGGTATGTGACTGAACAGCTTTCAGGACAGCTGCCTGACCCTGAGCACGGCCCTCAAGCCGGCCTGCCTGTTAGGAGAACTAAATGGGCAACATACAGAAGAGCCTACACTGCAGGGCCTAACCACAGGAGGTGCTCAATAGTGGCAATTATTAGTATTGCTCTTTCTTTCCACACTTTATGCTTTACTAAAAATACTGCTACCCAGTTGGATCACCCACTTCATTTACAAGAGCTGAGTGGAAATTAGTGTTTTGGTTGTTTCACAGTAACAACAAAAATAACAACAGCAGCTAACGTTAGTGTGTTGGCTACGTGATGCGCAGTATCCTGCATGCTGTTCTTTGACCTTCACACAAGAATTTATTTAATCCTCACAACAATCCTACGAGATAGGTATTATTATCTACATTTTACAGAAGAAACAGAAATTCAGTGATGTACCCACAGTCACATAGTTTTAAGTGGCAGAAGGTGCCTGAACCCAGGCAGTCTGACGTTATGGCCGCCACACTTAACCACATGACATCCACCTTCAAAGGATGAAAATCTGTCCCCATCAAGAATAACACAAAGAAACCAAAGCGTCACAGGTTCCAAAAACATTCCAAGAGTGGACTGACTTCTTTGTAAGAACTGTCAGCCTCCAGTCAACTTGTATTCATAAAAGCACATTGAATAGTTCTGAGTTCTGCAGAAGAGAGATACCAGATGCCAACACCCACTGGCATCCACCTGATCACAGGCAACTCCATCCAAAATGGGAATACAGGGCCAAGTTTCATCTCAAAATTACCCTTGCTAAAAAGTCATGCAAGCATTGTGATGCCTCATGAGTATCATGCAATGAACAAGCCTGGGAATTTTGTAACTGTCTTATACCCTACTTGATTCACTTCCTATTTAACAAATTCCCACAACTTCCTTGCATCTGGAAAAAAAGAACTTCTCATCTTCTTCGCCTTTCCTGACCAAGGTTCCTCACACATTTTTATTGCTGTGCTCTACTATGCAAAGAAAAAAACCCAAACATTCATTTACCCCAATTTAGAAATAGTGATATCTGATAGAGTTAGATGGGATACAGAACAAATGAGGCTCTGAAATAACACATCTGCAAGTAATCGAAAGTATGTCCCCCAAAGAACCGGCACTGCCACCTGCCCGCGGGAACGTGACCCTGGACGAGAGAGAGCCCTTGCTGCACAGCTGAGCGTGCTCCTGCACTGCCGGGAAGCGGGACTGACTACTACAGGTGTCAGGTAGCTCAGAACAAAACATTACCATGTAAGTAAAATGTTTTACTTCTTTTTAGGCTTGTCTGAACAATAGAGGGAGAGGGTGGACTGCTAAAATATTTTGTAGGGATCAGCATAGGAGATAGTTTTAAGTTTTTCATTCCGGTAACTTATCTACATAACCCAGATGCACTTCTCGTTATTAAATTCCATGCCTTATACCAGAGTAAGTAGAGCTGAAAATCTCATTAGATAACACAAGGGAGTTTAAATTACAATGGGAAACAACACTGCTCCATTTCCCTGGCTTGTGCTTAAATGCAACCTCAATGCATCTGTGGCCAGCTATTCGCAGAAGTCTGGCCCCATCAATGTATTCAGCAGTCATCAGCATATGGTTGTTTCCACCAGCGACACGGTGCATAAATGGTATAAGGAGCCAACATACCTAGGTCTCTGCTTTCACAGGACTTTAAGTTTCTAAAAGCTACAACAAAGTCACCAACGTTAGGGGTTCTCAGTATTAAAAGTTATGTTACTGGTTATAGACTATTCAACTCTGGAGACTTGTTAAATACAACAGAAACACCTGAAAGTTTAGAAATATGTCATATAAATCTGGGTTTATGCAAGAACTGAAGGCAAATTTGACTCAGCATAATTAAAAGCTTTTATGCTTGAAAACATAAAGTACAAAGACAGTGAAAAGACAATCCATAGAATAGGATAAAATATTTGCAAATCACATCGTGTTTCCCTGAAAATAAGACCTAGCCAGACAATCAGCTGTAATGCGCCTTTTGGAGCAAAAATTAATATAAGACCCGGTATTATATTATATTATATTATACCCGGTCTTATAGCAAAATAAGACCAGGTCTTATATTAATTTTTGCTCCAAAAGATGCATTAGAGTTGACTGTCCGGCTAGGTCTTATTTTCGGGGAAACATGTATATCGGATAAGGAACTTACATCCAGAATATGAAAAGAACTCTTACGACTTAATAATAAAAAGTAATCCAAATTTTTAAACGAGCAAGGGATTTGATTAGACATTTCTCCAAAGAGGTACAAATGGCCAATAAACACACGAAAAAATGCCAACATCATTAGGGAAATGCAAACCAAAACCACAAGGAAACACCATTTTCCAACCACTAGGATGGTTATAATAAAAAAGACAGGCACTAATAAGTGCTGCTGAGGGTGTGGAGAAATAGGAACCTTCACACACTGCTCGTGGGAATGTAAAATGGTGCAGCCACTGTAGATAATGTCAAACACAGACTTACTGTATGACCCAGCAAGTTCACTCCTAGGTTTGTATACAAACAAGAGAAATGAAAATATGTACACACAAAAACTTGTACAAGGTACGTGAACATTTATAGCAACATTATTCAAAATAGCCACAAGTAGAATATCCAACTGTTGAATGAAAATGCAGTGGAACACTATTTGTCCATAAGAAAGAAGATCTGATGCACGCTACAAAATGAACCTTAAAACAGTGTGCTAAGGAAAAGAAGCCAGATACAAAATATCTCACATTGTGTGATTCCCTTGATATGAAATGTCCAGAACAGTCTACAGAAGAAAGCAGATTAGTGGTTGCCTAGGGCTTGGGGGGAGGTGAGCTGGAGAGAAGTAAAAAGTTACTGCTATGAGTGCACGGTTTCTTTCCGGGATGACAAAAATGGTTTAAAACTGATCATGGAGATGACTGCACAAGTCTGTGAATACACTAAAATGCAGCGAATCATACACATTAAATGAATGAACTGTATGTATGTGAGTTATGCAATAAAGCTGTTAAAAAAAACCACCTGAGAGCAGCAACTATGTCTTATGTGCTTATTCTCATAAGTAACACAGGACCTGGCGCGGAGCAGGTACTCATAACTGTTGGCCAAATAAAACGAATGAAGTGTTGAGTCTTCTCCCAAAGGTTTTATCAGAAGAATGCCCCCTGCACTCAGTGGCTTCTGCAAAAGTCCCGGCATAGAGACGGGAGCCCCTCTTTGGCACCTTCCCAGCCCCGCACACCCCCTAAACATTAGGCTGACATTCTCTGTCTCTTCTAAACCTGGATTCTATCATGCTTTTCTGGTGGATATAAAAAACAACAACCAATAAATATTTCTGAAAGCACATAATATGAGCTCCTGTTCAGGTGCTGTGAGGACCAGGAGAGAGCGCTCTGTAGGATGTGGTCTCTAGCTGTTCTATTAGAGGGAGAAGGAGCATTCACAAACTAATCCGACTTCAAGGCAGCAGATGATGGGGATAAATCAGGGAGTAGAGACAGGAAGCCCTTCGGTAAAAGGTGGGATCCTCTTCTGGGGTCCCTCCAGTAAGTGGCTGCAGGCTGCCATCCTGCCTGTCCACACACTGTCCCCAGCATCCATCAGAAGTAACTGCCTCCCCCAGCCGCCTCGTTTTACAGCTCACTGCACCGTCCCGGAGTGCATTCCCAGAGGGTAAGCACAATGTGAACAGTATCTCCCTGAAAACCATGGGCACCAAGTCCCGCGCACAGTAAGTGGGTAATTCATATTTGTCCAATTTAAGGATTTGCTTCACAAGAAATACTATTAACACCTCTTTTATGAAGCCACACCTAGTTGGCCAAATGGGGACCTGCCTTTAAGGGTCTGTCAATGGCCAACCTGCCAAAAGGCAGAATCCTTAGGTTGTTCAC
The DNA here is from genome assembly GCF_036562045.2 of Rhinolophus sinicus. Classification (NCBI taxonomy): domain Eukaryota; kingdom Metazoa; phylum Chordata; class Mammalia; order Chiroptera; family Rhinolophidae; genus Rhinolophus; species Rhinolophus sinicus. Next base: position 109,478,118 of record NC_133752.1, on the reverse strand, counting down.
GTGACCTTTACACGACCGACAAGCACCCACACAACCTACTCTACGTCCATCCTTCTCTCCAGAGCTCCTGCCTCCTTCCTCTTATCATCAAGCTCCAGGAGCAAGAACTCCTTGTTACTCCCCAAGCCTGCCCACCTCCTTCCGGCCAGCCTGCCAGCCTCCCCTAGAAGCCATGCTCTCTGCCTAACTCGAGTAGTTTCATCTTCCCTGAGGCATTCCTGCACTCCCCCTCCAGCCTGACAAAGGGTCTCCTCACCCACTTTCACTTGGTGGACGCTCACTGGTCCTTCCTCGGTCTCTGATGATTTATCTGTCTCCCCCACTAACCTGTGAACTCCGTGAAGGCAGTGTTTGTTTAACCCACTATGGTGGTGTGCTGGCAAATGCTTAACAACCTGGTCTCCAAAAACATGTTCACAATTTACACACACATATCTACTGTAAAATGTTACTGCTATAAAAGGTACATAGCATACAACAGTAATAAAATATACAACTCAGTAATAAATATATAGTAATATATAATAATAAAGTATGTAGCAAAACATGATATCTTGACTGTAAATTCCAAATAGCCAATTGATTCTCACAGAATGCTATCATGGATTTTTGTTTCATTCATCTCTGCGGCCAACCTAACAGATTAAAATGACAAATAAGTGAATGATGGTTGATATTTACATTTACTTAAGAAGTAAAACAAAACTGGAACAGGAAGATGTATAACAAACATGATCTGAGCAACTTCTTTGCTGAATTGGGCCCTCGTTTTCAAATTCGAGAAGAATATTTCTTCAATTTTGGGGGTGTTATTCATATTGTAATGGCTACAGACATAAAACACTTTAAATTGCAAATGTTAACATTTTCTCCATTACTTTCTTATACAATGAGCAAAACAATAAATGAAGCCATGATTTGTAGTGTTTGGTTTCTGTGGTGGAAACACTCCCACTCCAGCCAATGTCAAGCAGCCAACATGACATCTGTGAACACAGACACAGCTGGGCCGAGAGGCACCGTCATTCCCTCTCACACAGCATTTCCACCATGTGGACCCAGGAGACAGAGGGCATAGTCAGTGCTAAAACAATGAGGACATGATGAGGTGTGAGTAGTTATTACCCTTGTTTTTAATATAATTTATTTAAAGTTTACAGAATTAATTTTTTAATAATGGCTATATTTAATAACCAACTTGCAAAATTCCAGAAAATTTAACTACAAGGTATGAGCAGGCTTTGCCAGGTCATGGTTCACTGCACTACATTCTTGGGGTTAGTACTCAAAAGGTGCTCGATGCCTATTTGTGAAACAAAGTATAATCCTGTAGTGACTTCACTCCTAGGAGTCTGCTGCTCCTCCAGAGGCGGTCAGGACCTTCCTGTAACAAGATGCTCCTGCAGTAAGGAATCGTGAACGCAGAGAGAACTGCAGTCCTCTGTGTAACACCTTATCTTTAAAAGGGGGCAGGATCTTTTAACACTTAGTAATAGAAGCTCCAGTATAAGACACCTTTGTAAATTCTCCCTGAGGTATATTTTCCACAAAAACTCTTAGGCACTGGGAAGTTCATTGTAAATCCTTCAACAGTGTGATTTAGTTTAGCACCCTGGGTGGCATTATTCACAGGGTGTTCCTTAAAGCTGTGGGTCCTGGCTCCAGCTCCGGAAAAACTGAGCCCCACCAGTCCCTCGGGGCCCCAGAGGGCACGGAGCTGGTCCCCGAGAATGGCTGGGAGCTCACTCACTGCTCCCTGGGTCTCTTCTGGCTCGGTTGGGGGTCTTCCTTCCTAATTCTGTTTCTTTTTATGCTGCTATTGCCACCCTATTTTCAAGTTTCTTCCTCTGCTCTTCACCCCTCCTTGGTTCCCAGTGGACTCCCCTCCTAAGGTTGGTTTTGGTCCTTGGTTTCCCACCTTCCTCCCCACTTAATACCACCTGTCTTTGTCACTAATGACGCATAGATCTACAGCAGACTACCTGAATTGAAGGCTCATCTCTACTTACTACCTCCATGACAAAGCATAAAGTACGTCCCCCAGTTATCAGCAAGTGCAGCGTCCTTCAGAGCACCCTGCACGGCTATGCCTGACCACACAGGCACATCCCAGCTGCTCCTTTAAGAATGCAGGAGCCCTTGATCTTCACAGACTGTAATATGAATAAAAGGGGGGAGTGATGTTTCCTTTTCCCAAGCAAAAATAAAGCTGAATTTGCTTTTTCAGATTATGCATGCTACTCTCCTCTCCAGAAAGCAGCGCTGTTTTTAACAGCGTTAAGAGGCCTCCCGGCCCCTCATGCTGTCTTCACCGGTCCCAGGGGATACGTACCCAGAGCCCCACTAAACATCACCTGGGTATCTCCCCCTTTTTCCATTTCCAGTCACCAACTTGTCGTCATCATCCTCCAGGGGAAGTTACTCCACACGACCTGCCATGGGCCCTGCCGGCCTCCCGTGCTACAGGTCCCTGTCAAGACCTAAGAGACTATTCCTGTTCTTAGGAATACACTTCAGTATTTAGGGGTCAATAGGTACAATGTCTCTAATTCATATAGAGAGAAAAACAAAAAATATGAAAAAGAAAACGGAGAAAAATGAAAACACTTAGTCATTCTGGGTAAAGGGGAAACAAGAGTTCCTTGTATTATTCTTATACTTTTCTGAAATTGCATCAAAATAAAGTTACAAAAAAAACAAAACCAAAAGCTGAACCCCTTATACTAGCATCAAAATTTGACACTAAACAGCTCCTTTTTAATGACTCCCGTCAGGCAGGCCAGCGATCGTTACACCTCTATGTAACATCTTGTTTTTGTCCCTCTCTCCACACGACTCAGGATTTCCTGAGCTCCTCCTGACAGACCTGCTGCCTTCACTGACTCACTTCTTCCAGCCATGCTGGGGAACGAAAAGCACTAACACTTACCATCTGCTACCAGCCAGGCCGGAATCATGCTTAGCACTCACTGTGTATTATTTCATCTAATTCTGCCAACAACTCTACCGGGAACCAGAGCAGGCCAGTAAGAGATGAATCAAAATAAAGAAGTAAAATGGAATAGCCAGCATACAAGAATCAGAAATTAGCACTGAATCCTGTGGGACTTACACTATAAAAATGAATGTAAATGTTAAAATCTTAACATGGTAAAAATAATAAAAATTCAGTAGTGTTAGGAGGGGAGTTGGAGACAAGCTTGAATGTATACTAGGAAGTCAAAATATCTTGTCTAAAAATGAAACAGTTGTTTAAAAACACTCCAATCTATTAAATTTTGTTTTGTTTTTAATAATTAGAAAACAAAGACGCTGGTCCAGATTACATAGCCACATAAGCGCAGAGCTGCGATGGGAACCCAGGTGGACCCCTACTGTCCACAGCCCACCCACACCTCACTGCTCCCCTTTCCAGACCATCCCACCCACAGCCTATTCATTCCCTCCACGCATACTGACTGCCTGCTTTGTGTGGGGTCCTGTTCTAAACGCTAGTGATACATCAGACAGCAAAACAGATAAAGCTCCTGGACCTCACAAAGCTTCCATTTTAGTGAGAGGAAACAGAAAATAAAAGCTGTAGTTACCAAACACTTGCACAGTGCTCACCCCATGTCAGGTGCTATGCTAAGCATTTTATGAATGTTAATGCATTTAATCCTCATAAAAATCCTGAGTCAGTTGTCACTCTTACAAATGAAGAAACAGAGGCTAAAGGGGTCAAGTAATTGACCAAGGTCACAAGAGCAGCACACAGGTGAGGCCAAGACCTAAACCCAGGTAGTCTGGCTGCAGAGCTTAGGCTACTATGGCTCTCAATAAACGTAAGTAAAGCATGCTGGAGGGCGGTAAGGACGCTGGGAAAAAGGAAAACATAAAGCAGCATTAAAAGAATTAGGAGTACTGCAGAGAAGGAGACACGTTGACATTTTAAACCAGGAGGCACGGGAAGCTTTCATGGAGAAAGTAACATCTAAGAAAAGACACACAGGGGCCAAAGGAGTTAATCATGTTTTGGCTTAGGGAAGTGTTTCAGGGAGCAGTCTGTGCAAAGGCCCTGAGGCAGGAGCAGCCTGGACTGTCCCAGGAACAGGAAGGGGCCAGAGAAGCTCGAGCAGAGCAGTGAGGGGGACAGTAACCACTACATTTTGAGCAGCAGAATGCTCGTGCACAGCTTGTACCCAATTTTCTGGACATCCCTAGTGTTCACTAGCTATTTATCTAGACTCCCAAAGGGCACTGTGAACTATGAAAACACAGCCTGTGACTTCTACTCTCTTTGTGTGTCCCCAGTACTATTAGGTTAATGCTTATTGAAGCCATATGCCTCGCCTGTGGAGTCCATGAGGCACAAGGCCCACAGAGACGAGCAGATCCCATCCGGGAGGCTTTGGACACCTCTGCCCACCAGGCCTCCCACACTTGTGGTGAGCAGTGACCCGTCTGTGTTAAGGGCACGCCCATGAAAACATCAGTATGGAAACGGTACTTGTATTTGTTTCCAAGCAGACCTGCAAATTTTATACTCAAATTTTATCTCCAGTATGTCCCTTTAAACTGGTTGACAGCCAACATCTCTCTACTTCACAAATGGAAAAACTGTGGCAGTGGTTCCCCTGAGCTCACTGCACAGCAGAAGCTGAATCAGAGTTTTCTCATCTAGACCCAGAGATCAGGAAATGCAGAGGCCTGGCACCTTCTCCTCCTCGGGGGCCCACCTACCTGACACTGTGGAGCTTAACCCTTCAACGGAGGCGTCTGGGAGCACAATACTGGCTTGTAGGTGGTAAGGACTGAGCAGTGAATGGTCCCAGGCATGGCTACACAGGCCTCAGGCAAAGCCCGAGTACTTAGCTGCCTCACAGCGAGCTTAGCTAAAGGCAGTAGTGAGTCACTCTCCACAGCCTTCCCGGTGCCTTCTCACCACGTGCACACTGCCAGGCTCCCTTTCCCATAGTCCCATGCAACTAAGCAAGTGCTAGCTACTCATAAGGAATTACAGAGTATGCGTCAGACACTGCCCTATTTCTGGTTTCAGACTTTTAAAGTAGCACAAATAAAATCCCTTTCTGCTCTAAGGCAGAAATGGTGGGATAGCTTTTTCCTCCATTTTATTTCCAAAATAAATTACTCTAATTTAATTTTTCTTCATTTTCCAGATCAAGCCTGGAAAAAAGTCAGGAAGAATCATTTTCCAAAGGCTGAGACGCAGTGGAGGAGAGGAAAGCTAAAAGAACATGTTTATATCGAAAACAGGTATCGGGTGCTGTGGCTGCCCCATCCCGTTTAGGATATGAACTTTCTCAGGAAGACGGCAGGGAATGGCAGGCAGGAGCTGTGTGAGATGGAACACAGAGCCTGCCCTCTGGCCGAGTGACCCTTCTGCTCTGGGGCCACCCCCACTGAGCAGCCCTAGATAGGCACAGGGGAATCACTGCTGCTGGGGTGTGGGTTCCAGCGCCCAGCAGGTCTGTCACTCTGGTTAAAGGGAATAGTAGCATCATTATTTACGTATAGCAGGTCATCTAAGAGTGACAGCTATCAAGGGGTGCTCAGTTCAAACAACAGACCACAGCACTGCATGGATGGTTAAGTTTCCTGACATTGATCACGGCACTGTGCTTAAGGAAGAGGACATGTTTATTCTCGATAACCTTACAGAGAAGTATCTAGGGGTCAAGGGGCATAATGTCTCCAAACCTCAAATGGGTCAGAAAAAATACGTACACATGGGTGGGGAAGAATGGTAAAGCAAACAGGGCAAAATGTGAACAATTCATAAAATCTAGGTAACAAATGTAGATAACAGGTACACGGAGCTCCTAGCACTGCTCTTCCAGCTTCTCTGTAAATTTGAAATTTTATCAAAATAGTTATCCAAAAAATGAGCTTTAACTATGCCCTGGCCAACAGGTTGGCTTGCTGTCCCAGTTACAGCAGCAGCTACACCTGCCTAAAGCACCTAGAGGCCCAGGCAGCAAAGGTGGCTGACTCGGTGACACTCACAGGGGACAATCGGAACAGTTAGCCTTGCTGACAGTCTGAGGGCACCTAAGACACCAGCTATTTCCGGGTTTTCCTCTAAAATCAAGTCACATTCTCTGGGATTTTCTCCAGAATCAAGTCATGTCCTTGGCACATGGAAAACAAGACCAGTTTCACCAAAAGAGGGCTGGGAAAGCACCAAACTTGAACTGTCAGTTATCTGGGGCTCTGCCCTCTCCTTATCTCTGCTATCTAATCAGTGTTCTCTTTCCAAAATGTCTCTGGCATCCTGTCCCTTCCTCTCTATTTCCAACATCAATACCCTGCCCAGTTTCTTATCACGTCATACCTGAACACCACCCACTGCTCAGGGGTGGGCAAACCACCAGTGAGGGCCAAATCCAACCTGCAAGCAAAGAATGGCTTTTACATTTTTAAATAGCTGGGGGCTGGGGGGGGTGTGTCTCAAAAAGCTATTTAGACATGTGAGAATTATATGAAATTCACCTTTGGGGGCCATGAATAAAACCTTTACTGGCATAGCCACATCCATTCATTTACCAACTATCTGTGGCTGCTTTCACATTACAACAGCAGAGCTGGGTAGGTTCATCAGGGAACACATGGCCCATGGAAACCTGAAGTGTTTATTTTCTGGCCCTTCACAGTAAAAAGTTTGCTGGCTCCTCCCACAGCTGTTCTTGCTTGACTCTCATCTCTCCCGCCGCCAGCAGATTAATCAATAAAAAATGCCACTTCCATGCTGCTGCTCAGCGTCCAGACACCGCTGTGAAGTCCACACGGCATCCAGCACCCATCACAGCAGGTGAATACACCTGCCTCTGGGAAGAAAAGCCCCCAGGGCCGTGCCTTTGGTCACGCTGTTCTCTGCCTGTTAGAAAACTCTCCTGGCCTTCGACTGCTAAGCGCACCACTAATTTACCTTTTGTGAATCTAGGAACACTTCCTGGTTCCTGCTCTGCCTCCACAGCACCCTGCACTTACCCTTGGGATCCAGCTCTTACCACTACACTGAAATCATCTATTTGTGTGTCTGTCTCCCCAGCTGGAGCAAGATTCCAGAGGGCAAGGAGCAAGTTTCCTCGTCTCCTAACACCCAGAGAGAACCTGACACAGCAGTCCACAAACACTGAATGCCACTCAGACCAGCCAGGCGGGCCGCCTCGCTGCCCCTGAATGATCACGCTCACTCCAAGCCCCGGCTTTCCTCATACCCGCACCCCTCTGGCTCATCTAGATGGCCCTCCCAATGACCCTGGGACGCAGCCCACACAGCTGAAGGCAGTGGGTGTGGGTTATGTGCTGCGTGCCCGCCGTCAAAAGCATACACTTTAGGTCCTTGTCGGTGAGGCGCGATGACGCAACCGTACCGAACCTGCACAACTGACAAGAGGACGGAAACATCTGAACCACTGCTTGGCATGAAATAAATTCTCAAGGGTAACAGTTACTGTCTGTTTTCCCCAAATACTGGAGTCACCTGCCTGTGCCATTTGTTGGTACTTCATTGCTTTTCTTCCCCGTTTACCCAACTGTTTTGTATGTTCATACTCTACCTTCTGAAGCAGAGAGGTAAGGGCACATACCCCTACGAACCCGTGCTCTGCCCTAATACCCAACACAGTGCAGCATGTGGAGGAGCGGCCCGAGAGATGATACATTAATGAGCCAATTATTCCAGGAAGTCTAAAGAGTTGCTAAGAAGAAAAATAACACAGAGCCAGGGGTGAGGCAGAGAGTAATGAGAGAGAGCGGGAGTGGGGGCTGGGGGGCATTAGAGGGACCCCTATATTAATAAGCATAGATCCACACGTGCCCCTTGACATTGTCCCTGGGTGAGAGGAAAGCAGTCTCAGAATTCCACCCCAAGCTTCACAGTGATGGGTCAGTAACAGTACTAGCTGCCATGCAGGGTGCTCAGTGGGTGCTTACAAGTGCTTGGCAGAATTCCAAATGCTTACAACCACACAAAGCAAGCAGCATTGTTATACCACTGCACAGATGAGGAAACTGAGGCCCAGGAATGTACAGAACACACCCAAGGTGACACATCTAGTAAATGGTGCAGTATAGTCTAGTTCCAGAGTTCATGCTCTTAACCACCACACATTTTGGGGTTTTTCAATCAAGTGTAGCCCACCATTTACCAGGTGAGAGATCTGGGGTAAGTCATCTAACTTCACTGAGCTTCATGTTTCCCAACCTAAAGGGGCATCATCTACTTAACTTCATAAGTTTGTTGTAAGAATGAAATGAAATCCTGTCATAAAGTTTATTTATAAAACAGACTCCTAATAAATTAGGTGCCTTCCCACCTTTCCCATATGCCAATATAAGTCAAGGATTTTGGTCAAACTCCTTGATCTCCTTTCCTTACTATCAGGTAACAATCTATAGTCCGCCCCGGGTTTTCCTGCTGGTTGCCTATGCCCAAGCATTTGGACCCCAGAAAGCCTACAATGAACAGCGTGAAAACAAGCCTGGAAGTAAGCAAGTATACAGGGAGTCAGTCGAGTGTGGTCCAGGCGACTTCTGGCCCCATGAATACTGTGTGAGCACGGCCAGTGTGCACGACCAAGCGAGGGCCGTGACAGCACCGGTTCTGCGTGCCACACCAACAGCCCCAAGTGTGGGCCAGAAGCCTGTAAAGGCAGAGCCCAGGGACTTCGGTGGCTCTGAGGCTGCATGTGTGTGTGGGGGGCGGGTAGGGGGGGCAGAGAGGGCAAGCAAGTGAAAGTGACAGGCAGTCATTCCCACCAGTGGTGGAAGAGCAGACTGCCTGAAAAAGGAATATACAGAAAAGTAAAAATTTTAACTCCTAGAGAAGGAATTCTGTTGCAAAATTCATTTACTGTGAAAAATTAAATTTAAAGCCAAGAAATACAGACATACACTATTATATTTTAGAAGTAAATCCACATTTCTATACATCATGTTTGCTTAAAGCAAGGGATACCTTTAAGCTGATGAACCCTTCTCTGGGGCCATGTTCATGGATAGAGAAAACTTTTCATTAGCAGCATGTAAAAAGGCCCTAAATATTATTACCAAACCAAGTTAACTCAATTAATATAGCAGGGGGCAAAGATGCCCAACTCACTTCCAGGAGGTAATTTCTATTTGAATGAACTTGATCCAAATGATCCAAAGGTCTTATAAAGTAAGAGATTCAAATACAAGTGAAAACTGTATCTCACTAAGCATATCCAGCAATAGGAATCCCACGAGGCCTTTTCCCACAATATATCAGCTTCTAAATATAGCACATGACAAAGACACTTAAGGGAGATGGAGGAGCGGGAGGGCTGGTGGACACCGTACAAGGTTACCACAGGGTCCAAGGTCCCACAGACACCGTCTGTGGTTCGAGAGAGAGAAAAGAGCCTCGCAAGTGACATGGCCACATCTAATTCCCAAAACATCTGGTAAGCACCTCCATGCCCAGGACTGCTCCCCCACCCTGGGTAAGGGCAAACGTCTACAGTAGGCTCCTCTAGCAAGGGTGGCCAGGCCACTCTAGCACCTATACCTCCAGGCAAGCAGTGACTGCCCGGCCAACCAGCCACGCCCACCAGATGGTCAGTGGTGCAGGGCCTAAGGGCAGGCTGGGGAGGGGAGGAGGCACAGCCTTTCCTGCAGCCCAGGTGCTGGCTGGTCCTCAGAGGAGCTACAAAGTGATCCTCTGTTCGCAAAAAACACAAATATTCCAGAAACAATGGTCACAGGGGGTGGGTAAATTCTAGGAATTCTTGATCTTATGTGTGCGAAATTAACAAAACCAAATGAAAAAGAAATATTTTTCCAGTTAGCATAAATTTTCTTACCACTCCATATTCAGGGCACCCTGGCCAATAAGTCACTTATCACAACACTGTGGTTTGCTGCATTTGTGTCTGCCTCCCCTGGAAACATGGCCTTTCAAAGGTGGACAGCGTCTTATTAACTGTCACTTGCCTTACATACAGTAATTGCTCAACAAATGTACGCCAAAGTAAGTTCCACCGAGCCTGTGACCTAAAGCTCTTATGTTCTCCGGCTCCCTGAGGGCCCTGAAGGCCCATGACTCTGTGCCCACCCTACCCACCAAGGCTGGGTGTGCAGTAAACCCTGGAGGCTGACTCACAAATTTCCTCCCTTTCCTGCTCCATACTTTTTCTTCCCCATTTCCTCTCCCTTTCACTCCCTCTGCATTTCACCTTTTAATGAGGTGACTAAACACACAGGACTTGGAATAACCCGCCTCTGCATCTCACTGGCTTTACAGACCTGTTAAGATGCGCTGTGGAACAGCCCTGTTGTACAACAGGAGTGACAGTACCACCTGGAGATGAGAGCGATGTGAGAAGAATATGAAGCACATGGCATGGTGTCTGGCCACAGGAACACTCAGGAAATGACAGCTATTACTACTATCTGGTTGTCCATAGGACTCATTTATCTAAAGGTGCTTAAAATGCTAAAGGCAGCTTGATTTTTTCCCCTACCTCTGTAAGTCTGGTTTTAAGATAAGTCTATCTGTTTTGGAAATAAATTGACATTATTTGCATGTCACTAGTTAAAATACTTCCCTTTTAATTTTTCACAGGGAAATAACGACTTTGACCAGTCATGACCAAACTGGGTAAAAGGTTCTGTTCCAAACAGTGGTTAGGATCCCAGACTAGCTTGGTTTAAAACACTAAATACATGAAATGAAAATCGCCCATAAAATAGCTGAACTAGGGCAATGAGACGTGTGCTCAGGTTTTAGGTCTCGGGAACCCATGCCAAGCAAAAAAGTAGAGGAGGGGAGTGGAAGGGCTTCCTCGCCTTTTCTGGGAGCAGAGCTGTAATCAAAACTCTTTGCAGGTCCCATGGCCCAGCCCCTGGGTCGCTGAAGACCCTTACACTGTTCTAAGCACCCCTGCTGGGAAGCACCACCAGCACCACCACCACCACCAGGCCTGTGCTCCCCTCTAGGTGCTTCAGAATTACCTCCGACTCTGTGCCAATTTTAAAGGAATATGCCGGTTAACCTAAGTGCATCTCTCCTGTAGTATTTCAGACAGATAACTCAAAAGTGAAGAGGGGGAGATGGGAAAGGGTGGAGGGGAGGGTGGAGGAGAGAGAGCGGTGCCCCCAGGATGGAGATAACCCTGACAGCAGGAAGTCCACGCACGTCAGCTGTCCTTAACAGGTCCATGAGAGCACAACTTCCAAACCAAAGGTCGGAGTCTGCAGCCTGACTTCACCACTTCCGACCTGGGACCCTAGGCAAGTTGCTTAGGTCTCTGTGCCTCAGCTTCCTCAGGCGTAAAACAGGCTGTGTGAGGACTGAGTGAGTCCCAGAGCAGAGCCTGGCACACAGTGGTTTCTAAGTCATTATCATGATGATGCTACTTTCTCACTTCCTTTCCTTTTCCACTCACAAACTCAACAATTCGCACTCACAACAAGGCAGCATCGCAGGTGCAGGTGGGTGAAGTGGAAAGACAGGGACTGTTAGGAGGATCCTGTCAGTTGGCTTTCTGTAGGTTGGAGATAGTTTGCACTAAAGGTTTGCTCCGTAACTAAGGCTACAGGTGCTGGAAGTGAAGTAGGTACTGCCTACTCTCCATCTTCTCTCGGGACTGCGTGCCTCCTCCTTCCTTCCCAAGCTCCCTCACTGACATAGGGAAGGCCTCCCCAACATATACACACCTCCTCTATACGAAAATCAGCAACAAAAAGAGGCAGGGCAGGGGAGAGGACCAGGCTGGGCCGAACCTAAGTTTCTCTGCTTTTTACACAGTTATTACTTATTTGAAAGCACAAGGAGAAGTCAATAAAAGCTACTACTAGTCAACCAACTGACTGTACTGTGTGAACCAGACTTGACCACTCACTATATGCACAATTAAACACACCTCTAACACAGAAAGACTCCTTTGCTGGCTTCCATTCACACACCAGCAGATGCCTGCTCCTTCCTTCCGTGTGGCAGACACAGGGCAGGCACTGCAGAGGGACGCAGGGAACACGGTTGTCCTTACCAAGGAACTTACTACTTAGCAGAAGCTTCCGCCCTTCCTTATCCACCTTTCACCAGGTACAAACCAACAGCCCTACTTCTCCATTCTTTAATCTGATTATCACACTTTTTAATTTAATTTAAGTTAATTTTTTATTTTTTTAACTTTTGGCAACTTTCTCTCCTCTGTGAAACTCTGACTTGCCAATGGCAAATAGTCACTGAATTGCAGGGCTTGGGGTGATGGCTTCCCAGTCTCTTGATAAGCCTTTATACCTAAAAACTGCTAAAGGCCACGCCAAGAAAACAGTGAGTCACATACAGCTGAGCTGCACAGGCAGGGCTGCCGTTCTGTCCCCGGGTGTTTGCCAAGCACTTCAGAGCCTTACACTCTCACCAGCCCACCACAGGGTCGCAGTTGAGTTCTAAAAAGTGGGACCAAAGGTGACAGAGGAGGGCTGGAGGCAAGGGGACGTCCACAGAGTTTAGGTAAATTTCCAAACATCCCCACCACTCGAAATAGAGCTTCATTTATCACAAAGATTTTAGCCCAAGTACCAGCCTCCAGGTTTACAATTTCAACCCGCAGCTTCAGTTAAAAAGCCTGTGTACTAAATATGTCCCCTGGGTTAGAACATCACAAATTTCCTCTGTCCACAAACTCTTCGATTCTCTCCGCCCCTATTCTCCCTATCTGATCTTGTTAAATACTTCACACTCTCCAAATACGGATGTTTTTTCAGCTGATTATTTTTTATGAATGACCCTTTACCAGGCTAGAGGAATGCTTCTGGCACAGGAAAAGTCCAGGGTGTGAAAACTCTACTTGGGTGAAAACCAAAGCCCAGCACAACCACAGCCCCTTGCAGCAGGGAGGCAACGCAGCAGTGTCAGGGCTTCTGCTCTTGCTCACCAGTCAAGCACAGGGGTTAGGAGCGAGCACAAACTTAAAAATCAGGCAACCCAGGTTTGAATGCCAGCCCTGCTTTCTAGCACTCCCTGGAGCCGGATTCTCACCAAACCCTAGTTCATCATCTGTAAAACGGGAATAATAAGAAGCATTACCTTGTACATGGCTGTGAGGGGTAAACGATGCAAGTCCATGAAGCACTAGCGCCAGCTCCCACATAAGGACTCAAATGTTAACTAGCTTAGCTCTCATCATCAGAAAAGCACAATGGCCTGGTGTCTTTAAGTCCTCCAGGTTTCAAAAAAGAGGGTTTTTTTCCCCTACAAAGGCATCAATGAAACGTAATAGAAGAAGGAAAATCCAACTCACATCCAGCTCAGACACCAACTCATTTGCAACTTAAAGCAAATCATGTCACCTCCATTTCCTTATCTATAAAATGGGAGTAATATGCTGCACTGAACTTTCATGACCTCACACAAGTAACAATCAATGAGATAACAGGCAATGAAAAAGCTCTTGTTTCTTCACAGGAAAAGCATTAAGTAACTAGAAAGCATGATTATCATTAATATATCATACCCAGTAATATGGGACATAAATAAACCAGTAATGTTTCTTACTCTTTCAAGAACATTAGGTTTGAGAGCCTTTTAATCTGTTCACATGGAGCCTGTACAAGTGGAAAGGAGGTAAACAGAGCCCGGGTCAGAGGCAGAGCCCATCAAACGTCTGACTCTGGCCTGCCTGCTGGCCAGGCCTCACCCAGTCCGGGCCACCTCTCAGATGCCAGTGCCAAGAAAAATTAGGGAAGGTTTACGGTTTCACTTGGACAAATCAACGCAACAACCACCAAAATCCTCACCCACAGGACTACCCAACAGACCCAAGAAAGGGTCAATTATGAACAGTGGGGTGAGACCTCTGCTAAGGTACATACCATCCTTTTTGAAAAAATGCAACCCAAGTCAAAAAGAAGAGCTCAATTTTTCCTTGTTTGATTGTTTAATTCTAGATCCAGAGGTTTGAATTTCATTTTTAACCTATCATAATATTAAGGTGTGACAGCTAGAGGTTGGAGTGGGAAAGAGACTGGGGGCTAGGGGGGCGTATCTTCCTAACTTAAGAGGGAGCACACAATCAAAACTGCATCCAATTTCGTCATCCACAGGACTCCCAAACCCAGAGAGGAAAGAAAAAGTTACTTACGTGTATTACACGTCTACTATGTGCCAGGCACTACTCGAAAGCCCGTTTTCTCTCTCACACCTAGAAACACTACGAAATCCTCACTGAATGGGCACCATCCCAGGTGGGGGGAAAATCACAATCTGGTAATCAAGTCCTAGACATTTCAAAGGTTAGTGCTGTGAACACAAAAAGGAGTCTTCCTGAACACAAAAACCAGGTTCAGGTTCCTAAAGATTATTCTTTGCAAGAGGAACACATAAACCATGTTTTCCCTATAATTCTGGAATTAACTCATGCTATTCAACAGACTACAAAAACATTTTAAAATATGTAAAACCTGGAGCGCAGGAAGAACTCAGTGTAGGGCTGAAACAACCTGAGCCAGATTTCTGACTCGAGTACATGTGACAGACATTCAAATATGGCATTTAGAATACCGTCTTAAAGGCTCTTTACAGATGCGCTCACAGAAGGCAACCACAACAGTGAACTGGCACCTGTGTGGCCAGGTAAGGAGCGGGCAAAGCCTTCCTGCCCGCAGCAGCAATTCGAAGTAAGATGTCTTCTTCACTATAAAACCCAAATCATTGTCACCCCTGGGGTACAAGCAGTCATCCCAGGTGTTCGTCTATGTAGAAAACTGTCAAATGGGACCAAGTTCTTCTAATGCTTACATGCCATTCTCTCCATCCACAACCCACTAAATGAGAAAAACGTGGGAAGCCTTAAAAAAAGGCATTTTTCACCATTCACTTCCATTTCTCTGCATTAACCCACTTCATAAACCATAATTAACAACTGCGTTCAACATCAACATTAAAAGAACATAAATGTGTTTTGTATTCGTGGAAACGGTCCCTGAATTATGACTGTGGAGAAAATCAGCCAAGACACAGGGCCAGCCCATGCCCCTTAATGGTACGTGGTACAGAGAAGCCTTGCCCCAAGGGCTCAACACATAATTGTGATGACTAGCTTACCACCCATGTCAGAACCTGCAAAGCTGCGGCTACGTCTGGCTTCTACTAACCCAGGTGAGCCTCTAATCCGTGTACAGGGCTCCTCCAGGTGACTTTTAAAGTAAGAATGTCCAGCGTGCCACGCAGAACTCCAATAGCGCTATCGCCTTGTAAGGCAGTTAGGGCAGGGGGTGCCTCATGGATAAGTGACGCATGTGGCTACCATCACCTCCCTCAGTCCTCCACTATCACAAGAAAATGGAAGGAAAAAGCACTCGAGGTTCTCTCTTGGCCACCTGCCACGGAGACCTCAACAACCCACTCAGCCCAGGCCAGGCTCCAGACCACGGCTCACAAGACAGGACCTACCCTTGGAGGCCGGCGATTCGCTCGGCCGCGGGCGACTGAGGATCCCGTCCCCAGCTCCAAGGGAAGGTCGACGGCCGGGCGGCGGGCAGGACTCACCCCACCCCCAGGTCTCTGGACCCCGCCCCAAATACCCCGCAGGACATCCAGTCCGAGCCACCCTCCCACGAGGCTCCGAAGCCTCCCCCGGAACTCGGGGGATCGCGCGGCCGCGCTGCATCCAGCATCCAACTCCTGGAGGTCAAGGGCAGGGGCCGGGAGGGCCGGGCCCCGCCGAGGAAAGGGCTGGAAGGGCCGCCAGAAGGAGGCGCCAGTCCCACGGCGGGTCCTGCGCCTTCGGGCCGCCGGGGCCGGAGGGCTTCGGCCACATGTTGGGTGGCAGCGGTCACCGGCTCCAAGCCGCCGCCGGCGTCCGCGGAAACCCCGAGCTCAGGGAGCGGTGAGACGCGGCCCCGCGGGGCGGTTGGGGCTGGTCCGGGTCCCGAAGCCTGGTGCTCACCTCCGCCTCATGCTGGTGTGTCCCCTGGCGCCGGCGTCCCCTGGCCGGCCCTGGCCAAGGCCCTGCTCCGGGTCCACAGCCCTGCAACCCCGCAGCCCCAGCGCGCCCGCCGCAGCGTCGGGTGTGGGTAACAGCAGCCGGCAGCTGAAGCAGCGGCGCCGCCGCCGCCGCCGCCGGCTGGGCGGGCACATGGGAGGGCGGGGGCTGCGGCCCTTGAGGCCCGACCACAGGATCCCAGTTTCGGGGGTGACAGATCAAATTGCGCCTGTGGGACTGACACGTGGCTCCCAACCTCAGGGACGTTGTGGTTACCTACAGGCTCCGACTGTGCTAGAATCCTATGGTTATAGGTAAAAGGTAAAGAAATGAGCCTTCGCCACTCCCTTCCTCCTATCTACCTACCCGCATGATCCACATGGTACATTCCTCACAGCCCAACGGGGTGGGAGAGGGAGGAATTGATTGGTTGGGAATCTTGGAAGGGGACGAGGAGCCGCACAAAATGGCCAATGGGAAAACACGATGGGTATATCACGGCCGGCCCGAAGGGGGGAGAGAAGATGCGCTTAAAGAGGACTCATTTGTTGCTCTCAGTAGCCGCAACACAACAAAACTGGAATTTTCTTCCTGATCCTATCCAGACAGGAAACAGAGGTTAGGGGATCCTCAAATTTTTGGATTGGAGAGGTAAAAGAAAATATGGAGAGAATCGAAACAGGTATATGTGTATGAGTTTGGATGGGTTACTCCATCCCTCAGCCTCAGTTTCCTCATCCAATACAATAAGGATGTCGGACAAGAATTGATCTCGGATGGTCCTTCTCTTACTTTGTGATCCCATGATCCTTTGCATGAGATTAGCAATATTTACATATATTCTTCAATTTGGGGCACACTTCACCATCCTAAAGAACTTTGTTGAAAGTGGTTAGACTTTCCGACACCAAATCACTTACATGGACAGTATCAACTGCACCTTTTGTAAAGACAAATATTCTTACTGGGTCCCTCCTCTCTTCAAAGAGCATTCTTCTTCTTCTTCTTATATGTGGAGAGCCTCCCCCACCCCTCCCCACCCCCGAATATCTCATAATTTCTATCTTCCAAGAGTCACCTCTTTTTCCTCCTCTATTCCAACACATAATAATAAGACAAAGCTTCAACTAATATTCATTGGCCTGTTGAACTCTCCAGATCCCCACCTTCACAACAAATCTTGCTGGTCAGTCCTCATTAGAGTTGCTAAAGTGCTGTCACTATCTGAAATCTATCCAATGCCACTTAACTATGCATGGCCAGTTATGCTTTCAGTGACACTACTGGTCAAATTTAAGACTTTGGAAACATCCCTTGGCAGCCTAGTCTGCTCTATTTTAGAGCTTTATACAGGCAGTCAGGCCTATATTTTGAGTACCAAGCTTCTTTTTTCAGAACTTTTCAACCTTCCATCATCTGGTCACCCTACACCAGTTCAACCTGCTTCCAAATTGTATCAGGTGTTTGGATACAATTTCTAATAGCTCTACTCTCCAGATAGACAACTCATCTTCTAACTATTATTCAAAGAGGTTCTAGAAAGTCAAGTTCCTCCATGAAGCCTTCCCAGATTAACAGAAGCTACTAGTTTACACAGCTCCCGTTTCCGCTCTGTGCCCCCATAGCCCTAATTTTCTGCCCCAATATACAATTTTTATTGACATATTTACTTCTCTCATTCACTTGCAACTTACATTTATTAAATGTTTAGTATGTGCTAGATACTGTTTGGAAGTGCATTGCATGTATTATTTCATTACATTTCACCTTCACATCAACTCCGTGAAGTGCTATTATTCTTCCTGTTTACGGAGAGAAAATGAGGCCTACAGAAGCTGGTTTGCCCAGGTGCATGCATTGAAGGTCTGACTGTGCCTACCTTCATAACCCTGCAATGCAATACTCTGCTATTTCTCAGGAACCTACTGCATTCCATACAAAGAAATAATGTCATACACTTATATTGTGTTTTACATTGATTTCTATATGCATAATATCATTTCAGCCTCAAAATAATCATGTGAGGAGAATTAGGAGCAGTTTGTTTATAGGCAAGGAAGAAAGCTACAGCCCAGAAAGGCTGACTAGTTTGGCTATGGTAGCAAGGCTGGTAAAGAATGAAGTCTGGTTTTCCAAGTTCTGCATTTTTCCCACTGAAATCCCTGCTCCCTGAGTGAACACAGCCTTTTCCATGTAATGAGTAGAGAATGATTATAGCAACAAGGGAACAAATACTAAATAGCAAAACCCACACCATGGGATCCAGGGAGTGTGGTACAAGTGCTTACAGTGGGCGGAACACTAGTCAAGGAAGGCTGCTGTAGGAGACGCACTGGGTAATATTTCTTTTTTCTGGTTTGTTGTTTGTATTCCATCAGTGAGATGAGCTCTTTGATACATCTGGCAAATTCATTAGCAAAGAGCAACAAACACTGTGCCCACTGCCTAGAATGCCTAACGACGGAATCAGCCCCATGCCCAGGAGGAAGGGATTTCTGTGTACAGCAACGCTTCCCACCAGTTTGGGTAAGTTTCCAACTTACTTTTTAGTAAAATATCCTGCTCTACTGACAGTTGTAAACACAATCCTGAAATATAAGCTGGGCTAATGATTTCATTCTTTTTAAACTGCTGAAAACTTCACAGGGGTGGACACACTAGCAATACACATAGTGTGGGAGCCAGTAAGCTTTTAATATTGATTAAGAAGTCTGAACACAGTAATTCTGAAGCCAATACTTCTGCGTTGCTCTTTGCCTGGCCCTGCCCTAGGCAATCCAGTTAATTTTCACTCTCATAGCTCTCCTGTCTCCTTATCCCCAGAGAGCTCTAAAATGTCTCTGCTTATTTGAGTGTTTTATGTATGCATTCAAACATTCATTTATTCAAACTATGAGCAAAGAACTGTCAGGTTGTGTGGGGTTATCCTGATGGGTCACACAGACAGCCTGTACCTACTGAGTGGATAAGGGTGGCAAACATCAGACCAATTGGTGAGGAATGGATCCACCTGAGCCCCCCCAGAAAGTGTGGGACAGGATTCCATCCCCAGTTACATACAAGCTCAGGTTGGAATGCCCCATCTCTAGAGTAGGACAAAGAGCACTGGGCTGAGTTCAGGGGGAGGGCAGAGTTGGGGAGAAGGAGGGTACCCAGAAATAACTGGACATGTACCAAACAGTAAGGAGAATAATGCCAAGCCATAATTTGGCCATTAAAGAATTGTGGTGTGTTCTGTCTTATTTTTAAGGAAAAAAAATTCTGATTTTGAAAATAACACATGTTCATTGTTAAAAAATTTTTTAATAAAGTATAAAAAAATAAAATAAAAATTACTCATTACCCTTAACAGCATATCACTGTTACTATTTTGATGTATTGTTTCCTGTATTTTCTTTGTGTTTGTATCTGTTTTCCATATCTATCTTTTAAACACTATTTGATCAGACTGCTTTGCAATCTACTTTTTAACTATCAATAGACTAGGAATTTTCCCATGCCAATATACATTATTCTAAATCATGATTTAAAATGACTGTATCATATGGCTATACCTTAAGTTATTTAAACAAGATTCTATTTTTAGTTATTAAGATTGTTTCTAATTTTTCATTATTATATGTAACTTCAAATATTATCCATATATGTAGTCTTTATACTGTATATGTTTATGATTATTTCCTAATATTTCTAGAAATAGACTTGCTTGATCAAAGGGCATGCACATTTTTTTTTAAAGATTTTTTTTTTTATTGGGGGAGGGGAACAGGACTTTATTGGGGAACAGTGTGCACTTCCAGGACTTTTTTTTTTTTTTCCCCTAAGTCAAGTTGTTGTCCTTTCAGTCTTAGTTGTGGAGGGCGCAGCTCAGCTCCAGGTCCAGTTGTGTTGCTAGTTGCAGGGGGTGCAGCCCACCATCCCCCGTGGGAGTCTAACTGGCAACCTTGTGGTTGAGAGGATGCCCTCCAACCAACTGAGCCATCCGGGAGCTCAACAGCAGCTCCGTTCAAGGTGCCGTGTTCAATCTTAGTTGCAGGGGGCACTGCCCACCATCCCTTGGGGGAGTCAAGGAATCGAACTGGCAACCTTGTGGTTGAGAGCCCACTGGCCCACGTGGGAATCGAACCAACAGCTTCGGAGTTAGGAGCATGGAGCTCTAACTGCCTGAGCCACCGAGCCGGCCTGGGCATGCACATTTTTAAATGTCTCATATATATTGCCAAATTGTCTTTCAGGAAGTTTACACCAGTTACATCCCCACCAGCAATGTATGATGGGGCTATCTCTCTGAACCCTCACCAATCCTGGGCATTTCTCTTCTTTTGTAATCCTTGACAATTTGACAGACGGAAAACATCATGTTTTTTAAATTATGATAGTGTATTTTTACCTATCAAGGTGATAAATATGTATCTTTTCTTCTAAGTTCCCTGGAATTAAATGACAAAATGAGTGTTTCCCTTTTCCTCCACTCAACCACTCTCCCCCAAAATCCCTAAAAAAAGACACAGAAATCAGAGTAGAATCTGCTTAAATGATCAATGCCCAGACAAATTCAGTGTCATTTCACCCGAACCAATAA
Source organism: Rhinolophus sinicus (assembly GCF_036562045.2). Lineage (NCBI taxonomy): Eukaryota > Metazoa > Chordata > Mammalia > Chiroptera > Rhinolophidae > Rhinolophus > Rhinolophus sinicus. Next base: position 109,457,580 of record NC_133752.1, on the reverse strand, counting down.
AAAAGGTAGTGGAACAAATGGCTGAAACAACACATATGCTATACATTATAACTTTGAAATGGGTAACAAATCCACATTTAGAAAGTTTTTCAGCTACAAAAGAATATGTCTTCTGAGTTATATTTAGTATTGGCTAATATTAAAATCAGTTTGCATTTCTTTAACAATACCCAATTCTCTGATGCAGACAAGTCTAAGATGGACCAAGCTGGCAGTGCCTCCTCCATACTGAGTGGCTTATCCACTCTTATGACTCCAAACTCCTGCCTGGCTTCCTTGTCCCTTGGCTTTATCCTTGCTTTGTAGTTGCTTCCACGGCACCTCCTCCTCTCCAGCCATCAGTAGCCTGCCTAATTTCCCATCGAAGCATTTACCCCTTCTCCATTCCCAGTGTGGCTTAATTAAGATCGATCACAACCCCTCTCTGGACTGCAAGTGGGATGCAGGTGGCAGCCATATTGGGCCATGAGGTAGAGCCTGCCTAAGAGAGAAGCCAACCTGAACGAGTGAAGTTGCGAAAGAGAGAGAGGGAAAGCTGGGTCTAGTCACATCTGTGAGCACTGAATCAAGCCTCATGGGAAGCCAGTTATATGAAACAATAAAGTCCCTCTTTTTTTTGTAACTTAAACCAGTTTTGGTCATCTTTCTGTCACTAGCAAAGCAAAGATGCTGACTGAAACACTGGCTATTGATGGGTTCTGTTGTCTAATAGGAACTCAGTACATCCCTTCCAAGAATTCCAAATATCACACCCATTACTACCACTAGTTCAGTTCATCATGACCCCCAGGGGTGTTCAGCTTTAAGGTTCCTCCAGGGAAATCTCAAGCTATGTATAGCCTACAGGATGCCTCGGACAGGTTCAGGAGCCTGTCCTATGTACCTATAGAATAAGAGAGTCAAAAGGGAAGAACAGGATGGTTTCATACAAATATGATTCCTGGGCTACATCTATTGTCATATGGACCTGCTAAAGACATGAAGATATGAAAAGCTTGATGTCCTTGTTCTTACAGTGAAGATGATTTGAGAGCAATCCAGTCTCCTGGAGAAAAGCTAAGGGATTCATGGATTGGGATATCCCAGAGCTGGAAGACATCCCAGGTCCTAGGGTTTATCCCTAGACTAACATCTCTTTGTGAGGTAAAAAACAAAACAAAATACACAGAAATCTTTTAACTAATTAAATCTCTTTAACTAATTCCTGATTGACAAGTTTTACCCTGCCAGGACCAAGGAAATTTAAATGCAACTTGACAAAATTGTAAATCTACTTCTGCCTCAAGTTTTATAATACAACGGCAAAAGAATTGAGAGGTGTTTCCCCAAACTCATTGGTATGTACGTTCTATAGTAGTCAGAAATTCTATTCAAGTACAAGCAAACCAAACTAAGATGGGAGTCTGTGGAAGAAACCTCAGTGACCAAAGTCACTGCAAAATAAAATCTAGAATCATCACATTGTAATCATCATCAAACTAGAGCTTCCCTAGAGTCCTAACGAAATTGCAAGAAGGCTCCTCCCTAATTCAACTCAGACCATGTTTTTGAAAGACTCCAGGGAACACAGCAAATTTTGCCAGCAGGGTGTTTCTGGACTTATATCTTCATATGCAGCCACACCTAAGAAAATTTACCAAACAACAAAATGTATAAATATATGTACACATATATAGGTATAACATATATAGAAATACATACATTTCTCTTTGTGCAGGACTTAGCTTCTTTGAACACAGGCCTTAGGTTCCTATGTCCACTGTCAGAACTAAATGCTACACTTCTGTGAAACTGAAAGAAAATCATGCTTGTGATTGGTTCCTCTCGCAGTGAGGAGGGAAAGAAGCTGTCTGTCTTTCCAATCCTACCTCACTCTGCTGCTCACACACATTCCTCTAAAAATAAAAACATCAACTTCAGTATTGCATGAGGCAAAGGTCAAGTTCAGCCCAACTGGGTTATATTTGAAAAAAAATGACCTATTTTACACAGCTGTTTTCAATTGTGAAAGAGACAAGGGAGAGAGCGCATATGATACTGCACCTTTAGGAAGTGGGATAATGATAGATGATGCCCTGATAAAGCCTCAGAGTGAAAGTAACAGCTTGAAAGCACTGGCATACAAATTGGCATTTTTAAATTGAAGAGAATGCATCCAAGTGGATCAGCCTTTTGGAAGGAAGGAAAAGATGTTAAATCTTCCCTTGTCTGGTGCCTCGTAGGGCGTAAGTGCGTATGCAGGATTCCAAATCCTCTCTGCTCGCATTTGAGATCATTGAACTTCTGTTTGATTTAAGCCTCTGAATCTTTCTCATTCATTCATCATGGGTGTCTATGAGGGCAAGGTACTTGTCTGGATGCTGGGAGCATTCCAAGGTCAATTAGACATAGGGTCTGACCTCGAGGACCGACAATAGAACAGGGAGAGTGTGACATGTATAGAAACGCGTCTTTGCCAGGCAGAAAGTACCATCTTGTGAGACCTACCTGGAAGGTTTCCATCTAAGAGAGCAAGGAAAGCTTCATGGACAATGGTTATTTGAGTAGTCCCTCAAAAGAGGGAGATAAAGAAGGTATTCCAAGAAGTGAGCCTCTTTTTTCCCTTATCCCAGTTACCACATTGGGAAAATAAGCTGAGTCCCAACCCCCCCCCCCCCACACACACACACACGGCGCGGTGCGCCCTTTACCAGCTTTTAAGGAGCACTTTCCTGCCATAGGGGGTGGTCGGGGTGGTCAGTGGAGGGTCAGAAAGAAAGGGAACTTGGAAGGATAAATATTAACATGTTAACATCTAGGTGAAGAGAGGGATGCGGGGGTTTGAGATTATCTTCTTTTTGCTTATTTGTGCTTTTTCATTTGGGGAAAGAATGGACTGTAGAACATACTTTTGTAATGAGAAAAAATAAATACAATTTTAAAACAACAGTCCCCCATCGCCCCAAAAGAAGAGAGCGAGAGAGAGAGAGCCGAGAGAGAGAGAGAGAGAGAGAGAGAGAGAGAGAGAGAGAAGAGAATGAGAAGAGCACCCCCATCTCGTCCAGTTTAACGGTCTTTGGGGTGCTCTGGCCACCCCAGGCTCACAGCTCCTCAGTGTTGCCAGAGTTTTGCCCTGTTCCTGCTTGGAAACCAGCCAACACATGTCACCGAGAGTGGCACTGGCCTCAGAGTGGCCCAGAGAGATGTCACAGCAGAATCGTGGGCTTTCACAACACATGGGCAGAGAAAACCTCTAAAATAGTCTAGGCCCCCTGGGCCAGATGTCCCTAACCTTATCTAGAAGAGAAGTTATTTTGAGTTCCTGAAAATCTTCAATTCTTGACAATGAAAGCCCTAAGGAGAGAATGGGCAGAAGATAGCTGACTGTCACCACTACTGACTCCATTTCCCTGCCTGCCAGCTGGGAAGCCTCATTAAAAACTTGGGGAGGGGAGGGGGCTGTATGCCCAGCAGGGACTAGGCCATGGCCTGCCATCTGAAGTTCCATCTTATAAGCTGAAGCTTCCAGACTGGTGTGTCACTGGTGGGTTCCTCATGTTGATGCCCTCAGTTCTCAGGGCTACAGGTATGGCCAGGGGTGGCCAAGAGATTCCCAGCTAGCCTCCTCCCACAGGATCACCTTGTCAGTGCACCCCAGGGTGTTGTTCGAATTTCATCTACTTGTGAGATAGGATTTCACGATGTACTGTTTCACCATCATTTACTGTCTGGAACTGCTGTCTTGCAGGAGGTGATGTGAAAGCACCAGAAACAGCAAACATTCATGGAGCTGCTCCTTTGTACCAGGTCCAGGACTGGGACACTTGGGGCACTAGCTCCACAGGAGACATCTGTGGTTTTTGCCTGCCCAGCATCCAGGTCCTCTCATTGGGTAACACCTGTGGTAACTGTCTTTTCTTTTGTGGGAACTGTCTTTCCCCCACTGCATGCAGGCCTGGTGGGCAGGTCAACCAGGTGTCCTGCTCCATCCAGGGATAGGTAGCACGTTGCCCAGCTGAGGCCAGGTGGGCTTCTTTTCTGGGAAGCTGAGTGTTAAGCAGAGAGAGACAAGAACTGAAAATCACTGGACCTGATTCATGCTGTCATGAACACCCTGAAGGAAACCAGTTGTATTTCTGCTCTCTAGATCCCCTTAGCTGTCCTGTTTCTCATCCTGCCCAAGATCTGGCTGTTTACTTTTCATTCCATTATATGAGTTAATTCATATTATTCCAAGAAAGTTCTTCCACCCACAGTTAGCCCTAAGAGTCTAGGTTCATTACTTGTAGCCAAAAAAAAATCCAGTAGGTATAAGTTTTAACTCTCCGAATAACCTCATTTTGTGTCATTATTATCCCTATTTTAATATAAGGTAATTCAGCTTCAGAGAAGTTAAAAACCGTGCCCCAGATCACATAGCTAAGGAGTGCCACAGTCACAATTTGAACCCAAATCAACTGATATGGAGGCAGGACAGGAGTGTCGTTTTTGTCAGGAGCACAAAATGAGCTCAACCCCCCAGTTCCGCGCTTTCTGCATAAAAACACTGATCACATTAATGTCTCTGAATTCCCATAACTCTCCTTAAATTAGAAATATGGGGAAAATAATGCTCATTTCATACAGTTGTTGAGGGTTGATGGAGGTGATGCATATGAAGGCACCTAGCCTGGAGTATGTGCTTAACACATATTAATATCCCTTCCCTAGAAATAGAAATTATCTCTGCAGAGTAAATTCAACAAAGTAATTGACGCTTTCTTTAGTCTAAAGATTAGTGCTTCTGAGTTGACCCAAACACAATGTACAATCTGTGTGTGAGTGTCTGTCTCTCTCTCTCACACACACACACACACACACACACGCACACATTTCTGTTTATGAGGGTTTCCCTCATATCTCTATCCACCACCTGTGTCCTGGTGTCCTGTCTATGGAAGGCCTATCAGAAAACGCAGACACCCGTAGGAAAAGAGACCAGGGCTTCATAAATATACATGCAATCTAAATCTTCTACCCAACACGCCTTTGAGGTAGGAAGAGAGAAAGAGTACTCATTCCTCTCAAGGATGATGAAACGAGGCACAGAGACACTAAATGTTTATCTCGAGGTTACATAGCAAACTAGAGGTCGAGGACAAACCAGGAATTATATACTAGGCCAATTGATCTGGAAGAAAGAGAACAGGTCCTCCAAATTGCTGGTTTCATTACTTCTTCCACCTTCTTCCCCTCTCTCTACTGTCTTTCCCACTTCATAAAACAGCTCCATCATTTAAACATCCACATTAGCCCAATTTCTAAGAAAGTTTCCCCAGAGCTCTGTCCATTACACACTTTATCTTTCTCTTCAGAGCTGTGACCTGCTTAAAATGTTCTTATAATTCTTTTAATGGGGGGAAAAATCCCCAAAAGTATGTTCCATATGCTGGAAAAATTAAGGCCCCCTTATAACATATAGCTAAAGAGAAGTTGTTATTTGTACTAAGATTTCTGATGGTCCTTCAGAGATAAATTCAGGTTTTCCCATTGAGATTGTGAAAAGTACAACTAAAAGATCTAGATATTTAATCCGTCAACAGATATTCACAAACTAACTGCCACAAGCAAGAAATTTACCAGAGTTGACATTAGCTTAAAAGGGAACAAAAATTTGCATACCTGAAGTTATTCAACGTTACTGTGGCTCTCATGACTTTTCTGGTTTCTAGGGCCAAGAAAACAATAGTCTGCAAGGTAACATAATAATTTCCGGGATTTGTTTTCTTCTTCCCCACATTCATTTCTTCCAGTCTTGAAGGTTTTATTTGAGGGTTCTTTGTTATTGAAAAGGTAATATACAACAGCAAAAATTTTTTAACTTAAAAATAATCTATAATCCATCAGTTTGGCACAGCAAGCAACTTGCATATGAGCATTTTGTTTTCCACATGCACACAGATTACTTAAAGTCACAAACTTGATGTGTTTGCTATTTTGTATTCTATTGTTCATTTATCATAAATTTTCCCCATGTTTCCTTCTATATGTCTCTGGACTTAAACTTTTGATATAAATGTAAAATATTCCACTGTATTGATGAACCACAAAATTTTAAAATGTTCCTCCAATGTTGGACATTTCAGCTATTTCTATTATAACTAACATAATAGAGGATATCATGCATTTGCAATTTTAAAAATCTTTATTAAATTAAGTCCATAATCTACAGGGGGCCACGGCTTTCTCTCTACTTCCAAAAGCGTCCACCTCCTTTCTCCTTGCCCTGGAACAAAGATCAACGTTTCATTTAGTTAGGGGACCTATTCTGAGAGAGATGCTCTCTCCCTCATCTGAAACATTACCTTCATCCAGAGCCTCCCTGAGCAGCCCCATCCATGCCAGCTCTCTTCGCTTACAGCTTCTAGGCGTTCATGACAGTAGTATACCTGCTGTCATCTAGGGTGTCAGGCGGGGTCTCTGCTCCCGCTCCCCACACAAGAACGCAGGATATGGAGAGGCCAAAAAGGAACACCCACGGAGCCATAGGTAGGGGAGTCATATCACTATGGTCTCTCTGGCAGCTGGATTCACATGATGTCTGACCTGCTGTCTGCTTTTCTGCCAACCGACCGACTCTCTCCTCGACTCCCCTTGACTCGACTTGACTCAACTTGACTCCCCAATGTAGCTGCGGCAGTTATATTAGTAGCCAATGACTCAAGGGTTATAGCTGACGGCCAACCAGCCCCAGCTGACGGCCATCCACTACCCGAGCCAGCACCTTTCCACATGAGGCCGAGAACATGGAAACTGTTCTCTGGGGCTCTGTGGGGACAGAGCCCCAGAAAGTAGTTTACAGGCTCTCGGCCTCATGTGGAAAGGTGCTGGCTCGGGTAGTGGATGGCCGTCAGCTGGGGCTGGTTGGCCGCCGGCTGTGGCCAGTTAGCCAATTGGCCACTAATATAACTGCTGCAGCTACGGAGGAGAGCCGAGGAGTGCGGAGGAGAATCATCGGTTGGTTGGCAGAAGAACAGACAGCAGGTCGCATGTCCAGTGAACCCAGCCTCCAGTGAGACCATAGTGGTATGACTCCCCTACCTATGGCTCCGTGGGTGTCCCTTTTTGGCCTCACCATATCCTGCGTTCTTGTGTGGGGAGCAGGAGCAGAGACCCCGCAGGCCGCCCCGCCCGACAAATGGCGCAGTGAGCAGGGTCTCCTGCACGACAAATGGCGCAGCGAGCAGGGTCTCCCACATAACAGGCTCTGTCCCCACACTCCACCCCTACAGGGTCTTGCCTCACAATCTCTGCGACAAGTGTCTTCCGCGAGGGGCCCTGTGCGAGGAGCCTGGAGGTGAATGCAATATCCTGGAAACAGCCATGCTCTCTGGGCACAGCCAGGGTTTCACAGGGCACCACGAATTCTTCTGGGCACAGCCAGACTTCCTGGGCTTCTTAGCATACCACCAATCTCTCCAGGCACAGCCAGGGCTCTCAGGGCACTGCCACTCTCTCTGGGCACAGCCAGACTTCCTGGACTCAGCCAGGGCTTGCAGGGCACTGCCACTCTCTCTGGGCACAATCAGACCTCCTGGACACAGCCAGGGTTCTCAGGGCACTGCCACTCTCTCTGGGCACAGCCACACTTCCTGGACTCAGCCAGGGCTCTCAGGGCACTGCCACTTTCTCTGTGCCTCTCAGGGAACTGTGCTGGAACAACAGCGACTCAGTCAAGGTGCTTACATATTCTCGATGGTGGCCGGTCAAGACACAAAAGCAAATATCCCCCAGTTCCACTAACAACAGTTCCCAAACAAACAGTCAAGCGGTCCATTAAATTAGGGATGGAAGGCAATTCGCCATAGTCCATAGTCATTCGCCAGGGCTGTCCTGGGGGTGAGGGATGACCTTGACCTCACCCTCGTCTCCCACGGAGGACTCAGCAAGCGTTCCCTCCTGGGACTACAAGTCCTGCATCAGGGCTGCCTCAGCAAGCACTTCCCAGCCCACAGGGCCACAACGACCTTCACTTTCTCTGGCCTATGCTGGTTGGGGAACCGTCCACGTCTTCCCACCCCTCCACGGGGTTCAGCTCTCCAGCAGCTGCTCCTCCTGGTCTTCCTGAGACTGAGTGTTCATACACACAAACCGCTCCACCGCACTTCGGAGAGCTTTGGCCGGCACCATACCCTGCTCGCTGTGCCATTTGTCATGCAGGGAGTCACACGATCTGCTTCTTGCTAGCTCAGCCACCATCTTCTTGCTAGCCCCCATTTTCTGCTAGCATAGCCTCGACAATTATATTAGTGGCCAATGGCTCAAGGGTTACAGCTGACGGCCAACTAGCCACTGCTGACGGCCATCTACTACCCGAGCCAGCACCTTTCCACATGAGGCCGAGAGCCTGGAAACTGCTCTCTGGGGCTCTGTCCCCACACCTGCCCTACGGCAGCTGCCTATTTGGGAGGCTAAACTATTACCAAGTTCACAGGGGAAAATGTCATCCTGATTGATTAGAACAGTGGATTGCAAATTTAGATCATTACAACCACCTGAGAGCTTTAAAAAAATCCCAGCATTTAGTCTGTATCCCAGACCAATTAAGTCAGAATCTCAGGGGATGGGACCTAGACATCAGTATTTTTTAAAGCTCGTCAGATGTTCCAACTGGCAGCCAGGGTTGGGAACCAATGAATAATACTGCAGGGGCCTTAGCAGTTCAGCTTCCATTCATCTTTCATTTTAACCAGATGTAGGCCCTCCTCTGAAAGGAATCTTTATAAAAATGAAAACTCAAAACAGTTGATCACAGTACACCAATAAGAAAGCTTTTTTTTGCGGCGGGGGGCGGAGTCGGGGCTGGGGCAGAGGGTTTGACTTTAGACACAGAAAGTATTTTGCCATTGTCACGCGGGGTGTCAGGCAGGGTCTCAGCTCCCGCTCCCCACATAAGAACGCAGGATGTGTCTAGCCCAAAAAGGAACACCGACAGAGCCATAGGTGGGTGAGTCACACCACTATAGTCTCACTGGAGGCTGGATTCACACGACGTGCGACCTGCTGTCCGCTTTTCTGCCTGCCAACCGGCCAACTCCACTTGACTCACTCTCGACTCACCAACCAGCGCAGCTTCGGCAGCTATATCAGGGGCCAATTAGCTAACTGGCTACAGCTGATGGCCAACTAGACACAGCTGATGGCCATCTACTACCCGAGTTAGTACCCCCCCAACACGTGAGGCCGAGAGCCTGGAAACTGCTGTTTGGGGCTCTGTACCCACAGCCATAGACGCATTTGATATTCTAAAACAAGATGCAGTCCTCTAGAAGTCATTTGGCCCTTCCCTCTGCTTTAAGGAAGGAGTGAACGTAACCCTCCTTTTGTTAAAGACCCCATGAGAAGCACCTGCGCTGCGTGCAGTGCAGTCTCCTGGCACAAGCGCTGTTTGTGTGCGTGCTGGGTTTTGAGCTGTTTTCCGGGCGGTGTGGGCAAGCGCTCGCGCCCTCTCCTGGAGCGAGGCAGATTCACTCCTGGTGAAACAATTGTTTCTTCTGCCTGAGCTCAGGGACTCGTTTCCTTGAGCTCACCAAAAGGGACGCGGCTTCGCCAAGGGCCTCTGGCATTCCTCTGCCATCTGGCATGCCACTGGTTTGCCTGGGGACGTTATTTCTTTGATTGCGGGTAGGAACATAAAGCAAATTGGATAGCCGTGGCTGGGACGCCGAGCCCTGCTGCTCCTCCAATAGGCGTTGGGCGTGTATGTTGTGATACAGCGCATCCGCACAGGGTATCCGTCGGGTGTTGCGCGGTAATGGAGGCACGGAGACTGGGATTTAACTCCCACTGGTTGTGGGAGCAGTGCGTTTAAAGGGAGACGAAATAATAATTCCAAGAAATTCAAAGGTATCAGAAAGAAAAATACTTCCCAATCGTAAGCAATTCGAAGATGTGATTTTAAAAAAGGCATCAATCAAGGCACATAACCCTGTCATTTAGGAGATTTGTTCACCAAAGGAAGACTTGATGATACTCACCGATTAGGGCTTCAAACGGCATCTCCTCCTAGGTGATGAATGCTGGCTCTCCAGGGTCAGGCTCCCTCAGTGTACAGGTGCTGCTGCTATGGCTGCGCGCATCTTAAGAGCTGCACACTCCACCTCCCCACTGGAACCCCACCGGAGGTTAGCATCGGGAGGCTCCAAGGTACACCCCTTTCACCCCTAGTCTCTTCCCTCCAATTCTCTGTCAGGGTCAGGAGGTTCAAGGTGGAGGCAGCGAGGAAGGAAGGAGATCCTGGGTGTCTGCTTCTCACTGCCTGTCCTCACCGCTGAGTCTCAGCCGGGGCTGCCGGAGTCAGTGCGGCAGAGCTGGTTGCAGGCTCATCACGGTTGCCATGGTAACCAGGAGCGGGAGACTCGGTGGTGGCTGGGAAAGGCAGTGGAGAGAAGGTAACAGATAAGTGATGACGTGCGCAACTCTCTCCTGGGTATCCGTTGAGCCACAAGAGATCTAAGGGAAGTGGCTTTCCTGGATGGTACCCTCCAGAATGTCTGTTCTGCAGCCTCAAACCAAAACCAAAACCAAACCGTCCCTCCTCCTCTGCCTCTCTTTCCCTTTCTTCCCCTCCCCAATCCCTACCTCAATACGCAGAGTAGCATTTTAAGGGTTGCAAATTCCATCACTATCCCTAGGCTCCTTGCCTCAGGGAATCCTGCTAAATGGAAATTGCTGCACCGCTGCCTGGAGGAAGGGTGCAATTTCAAGAGGTCTGTGTCTTAGGGGTTCCGAACGTTATACTCCTCTCCTCTCTTTGCTCGAACTGCCCTTCTCTGAGTGGTCTCTCATACTTCAAAACAAACCCCCTGGATTGTTACAGCTCATGGAACTTGAAAGAAATCTGCCAAGCACTAAAAGAACTCAGATGGAAGAGAGGATGAATTTGAATAAATTTCGACCAGCATTTGCTTATTATAATTATAGCATTATAATCAGAGCAGGAAGAAGCATTAGAGATTATTTTGTCTTCAAGGATCATTGGTCTCAGTATGATATCCATCTGTAATTGTGTGGTGGCCAAAAGCAGATTGACTCCAGCCAGCAACCTCAGCAGAGGGCTGACCACTTAGTGAGAAGGGCCTCTATTTGTCCCTACTGGTATCTCCTAACCTTGTCATCATCCGCCTCATCCGTGTTCTTCTCATTTCCACAGCCATTAATGTGAGGAACTGAGCTGACAGAACAGGGTCGTAGCTTAGAGCTGCTCCTTGCCCATCAGCCAGAGTCCCTCCTTCATCCCACTCGCATCAATGTCTGGTCCACCTACAGATCTGCAGGTGTTTGGCTCCAGTTCTAGAAGAAGGAAGGGGAACACATTTTTACTGAGCTCTGAAAACACGCCTGGGCTTTTAATGAATTATTTCATTTAACCCACCTGTCAACCTGTGAGATTTTACATCACTGTTTTATAAATTAAGAGTATAAGAGCACAAAGAAAAAGTTACCTGCTTGTGTAAGACTAGTCAGCTGAGTGGTAAAGTGGGGGTTCCCTTCCAGTTATGTAAGACATGCTAGATGAAGGCATGAGGCCATCTGGGTATGGCCCAAATGGTATTACAGAAAACTTCCTGGCATGTCCAGAATCACTGATAATTTTTTCCACCTCTCATTTACTGATTTTTGTCTATTTCCACTGTTTTTAAAAAGACATAAAGTGTTTATTTTAGAAAACTTGAAAAGTATAGAAACATAAAGGAATAAAAATCATCCATAATCCTGCCAACCCACAGAAAACCATAATTAATAATCCTGTTCCCTTCCAGTCTTTTTTCTTTCTATCTTTAAATGAAGTTAAGAGCTCTATAGGTTTGTGTCGTCCCCGCCCCTCCCCCCCTTCCTGCCCCATTCATATGTTGAAATCTAATCTCTAATTGATGGTATTTGGAGGTGGAGCCTTTGGGGATCGATTAGGTCCTGAGGGTCAAGTCCTCATGAAGAGGAGTAGTGCCCTTATAAAACAGACTCCAAGGAGCCTTCTTGTCCCTTTTGCCACATGAGGACACCGAGAGAGGACTGCCTTTTGTGAATCTTCACTAGATGCCGAATCTGCTGGTGCCTTCGTCTTGGACTTCCCAGCCTCTGAAACTGGGAGAAATAAAATTCTGTTGTTTATATCACCCAGTCTATGGTATTCATTATAGCAGCCCAAGTGGACTAAAACAAAGACCAAATGTAAAACTGTATCCTGCTTTTCATTTAAAATAACCTTGTGATAATTTCCCCCTCCATTAAGATTCCTTAAAAACATTATTTTAAATGCTACACAATATTTCATTGTATTACTGTGTCAAAATTTCTCTTGAATATTTGAGTTATTTTCAATTTTTATTGATTGCATATAACTGTAATAAAAAATTTTCTACATAAATCTTGCCCATGTTTGTGAATATTTCCTTGCAATTGAGTCCTAGAAGTGGATCAACAGTATGAATTTTTTCAAAACAGATTATTATTAAGACTTTTTTAGAGCAGTTTTAGGTTCACAGCAAGATTGAGGTAAAGGCACAGAGGTTTCCCATTGCCCCCTTGCCCCACACCTACATAGCCTTCCTCATTATTGACTTCCCTTACGAAAATGGGACATTTGTTACAATTGATGAATCTACACTGACACAGCGTTATACCCAAAGTTCATAGTTTACCTTACAGTTCACTTTTGGTGTTGGACAGCTATGGGTTTAGACAAATGTATAATCACATGTATCAATTGCTATGGTATCATATAGAATATTTTCACTGCCCTAAAAACCCTCTGTGCTCTGCCAATTTATCCCCCAACCTCTGGCAATCACAGATCTTTTCATTGTTATTACTGTCTCTATATTACTGTCTTTTCCAGAATGTCATATAATTGAAATCTTATAGTATGTAACCTTTTCAGATTTACTTCTTTCACTTAGTAATATGCATTTAAGTTTCCTCCACATCTTTTCATAACTAGATAGCTTATTTCTTTTTAGCACTGAATTAATACTCCATCGTCTGGATGTACCACAGTTTATTTGTTTATTCACCTCCTGAAGGAGATCTTGGTTGCTTCTAAGTTTTGTCAATTATGAATAAAGCTGCTAAAAGCATCTGTGGGTGTGTTTTTTTGTGGTCAAAAGTTTTCAACTCCTTTGGGTAAATACCAAGGAACATGACTGCTGGATCGTATAATAAGAGGATGTTTAGTTTTATAAGAAATCACCAAACTGTCTTCCAAAGTGCCTATACCATTTTTGCATCCCCACTAGCAATTAATGAGAGTTCCTGTGGCTCCACATTCTTGTCAGCATTTGATGTCAGAGTTCCAGATTTTGGCCATCCTCACATGTGGATAGTGGTATCTCGTTGTGTTCTTAATTTACATTATACATGATGACATATAACATAGAGCATCTTTTCATATGCTTATTTGCCACCTGTATGTCTGTTTTGGTAGGGTGTCTATTAAGGTCTTTGGCCCAGTTTTTAATTGGGTTGTTTGTTTTCTTATTGTTGAATTTTAAGGGTTCTTTTATTTTGGATAACAGTCCTTTACTCGATGTGTCTGTAAATATTTTCTTCCAGTCTCCGGCTTGTCTTCTCATACTCTTGTTATTGGTTTTCATGAATAGAAGTTTTTAATTTTAATGAAGTCCAGATTGTGTCTTTGGTGTTGTATCTAAAAAGCCACCACCATACCCAAGATCATCTAGGTTTTCTCCTATGTTATCTTCTAGGAGTTTTACAGTTTTGCATTTTACATTTAGATCTGTTATCTATTTTTGAGTTGATTTTTGTGAAGGATGTAAAGTCTGTGTCTAAATTCATTGTTTGCACTTGGATGTCCAATTGTTCGAGCACTAGTTTTTGAAAAGACTATCTTTGCTCCATGGTATTGTCTTTGCTCCTTTGTTGAAGATCAATTGACTATATTTATGTGGGTCCATGTCTGGGCTCTCTTTTCTGTTCCATTGATCTATTTGTCTATACTTTCACAAATATCACACGATGTTGATTACTGTAGCTTTATAGTAAGTCTTAAAATCAGGTACTGTCAGTCCTCCAACTTTGTTCTTGTTCAATATTGTATTGGCTATTCTGGGTCTTTTGCCTCTCCAAATAAACTTTATTTAAAATTAGTGTATCGATATTCACAAAATAACTTGCTGGGATTTTGACTGGGGTTGCATTGAGTCTATAAATCAAGTTTGGAAGAACTGACATCTTGACCATATTGAGTTTTGCTATCCATTAACATAAAAAAGCTCTCCACTTTTTTAGTTCTTTGATTTTGTTCATCAGAGTTTTATGGTTTTCCTCATATAGGTCTTGTACTATTTTGTTAGGTTTATATCTAAGTATTTTATTTTATTTTTTAAGATGCTAATATAAGGTATGGATATTTGTAGGACTTTTTAATCCTCCTCCCTGGTGGGGATTTCTGACTCCTTGGCCCCTCCACAAGGCACCCACAGTCCTGTTCCACTCATACCTCCCCCATCCCTGGTGTGCCCTCACCTGGCATTTGACATTTAAGTTGTTTATCTTACAAACCCCTTGGGAAATTAGAGTTATACTTTGTAGTTTTTGTTTGTTTGTTTTATCAGAAAACCTCAGTATCTCTTTATTGTTTTGAAATGCATTATAAACAAGAAGTGGTAAAACAGTAGGCTTTAGGGAGGAAAGATATAAGGCAGAAGTGGCAAGATTTCCAAGATCCCATGGTGAGCCAGGAATGCTGCCACTTAGAGCTCACTCACTACTGACTCTGGTGGTGGCCTCAGTTTCATCCTATTACATAGCAGTGCTGCGCTTGATTTCCCTCTGATCTTCACATCTTATTTGAGTGTTTAACACTGTTGGGATGATTAGGTAAATTTAATAGTGTTGTCATAGAGGGTTGGGCTTGAATGAGGGGACTTCGGAGGAAAAGCAACTAGAGTAATAGACCTTTCAAAGGTTGAGAGATAAGACTGCTTGACATCAGTGATGATCAGCCAAGGTGAAATGCAAAGAAAGCCAGCCCAATGCTGACTCCCTTCTTCGTTGGAAGAAGGTGTCAAAAGAGGGAGGACATGCAGTGGAGGGTGGAGGTGGGTGCAATATCTTCAAGCCTTTTAAACATTTGTTTTTCCCCCATTGAAGAAGTTAAGTGTGGTAGGGTAAAAAGTGGATCTATTCTCTATGACTGTTTTTTTAAAGATTTTATTGGGGAAAGGGAACAGGACTTTATTGGGGCATATTGTGTACTTCCAGGATTTTTTCCAAGTCAAGTTGTTGTCAGGTCAATCCTAGTTGTGGAGGTGGCAGTTCAGCTCCAGGTCCAGTTGCCGGCATTGTGGTTGAGAGCCCACTGGCCCATGTGGGAATTGAACCGGCAGCCTTCGGTATTAGGAGCACGGAGCCCCAACCACTTGAGCCACCGGGCCGGCTCCTCTGACTATTTTAAAATGTATCTTGTAAATCCACATCAGGCTGAAAGATTTTTGCTCTTGACTATAGGGCTAAAGGCTGTTGTGAAATTGTTAGGCATGGATACAGTGTGGTAACATTTCTTCCATAAATTCTCTTATTGAGCTATGTCAGAGTGAATTTCTGAATATAAAAACATAATATTTAGCACTCATTTCACTAAAGTAAGTGTTAAGATGAATATTTCACCAAGTAGTTTTCGATACCAAGTAGAATTAAGGAACTGAATTTACTGCAATTCAACACAAAATACCTACACATTTTTGCAACTTTTTCTTCCACAGACTAGAGCTATGCAAAAGTAGAATATCTATTTATGAATAAAAGTATCTACCATCTAGTTTTCAGAGTTTAATTTCTATAAGAGAATGCCTGAGGTTTAATGTTAAAATCCGTGCATTTGAACTTGGAACATTTATGTGTTAAGGTTCTTCAGAAAAATAGGTAAATACACATATTAATATAGGAGGCCAGTTATGGAGGCCAAGCTGTTCCATGATCTACCATCTGTGACACCGAACACTAACCAGACACTAATCATGTCTTTTTCCTTGGTGACAAGTTTTTTTTAAAGTATCTTGCAGAACACAACAGGAGGCTTTTCCCTGGCCCCTCTGCAGTGTCAACCGTACCTGGCTAACATCGACTGAAACCCGTCTAGCCAATCTGAGTCTGTGCAGTTAGCAATTCAAAGACTCTGATGTGACCTCAAGAGCTTGGCAGAACCAAAATTCACACTACCGTGGAATTAACATGTAAAGACTTGGTCCTCAATGACCCACTTCTGAAGCGAGGGGTACCTGAAACTGTTGCCCAGCCAGAAAGAAAAGCCAAAACCACAAGGAATGCAGGACTTCAACCAGTCAAACCCTGCAGAACTAAAAGTCCTTTGTATTTTCTCTTGCTCTTCCCATACCTTACCTTAGTTGGCTAAGTTCCAGAACCACCCAATCAGAACATCTTAAACTAGAATTTATGGAAATGCATAACCTCTTCTTACCCTCATCTCTTAAAACTTGTCTCAAGCCTTTGTTTAGGGAAATAGATTTGCGCTTTGTCTCTTGTCTCGTAGTTGGGCAGCTTTACAATAAATTCCTTTTCTCTGCACAAGACTGCTGCCTCAGAATTTGGTTTTTCTGTTGTGTGGTGGGCAACAGGCCCACTTGCTCAGCTCAGTTACATCTGCAAGCTGAATAACCAGGAAAGCCCACAGTATAATTCAGTCTGAGTCCGAAGGCCTGAGAACCAGGAGCTCTCTTGTTGGAAGACAGGGAAAGATAGATGTCCCAGCTCAAGAAGAGACAGAGACAATTTGCTCTTCCTCTGACTTTTTGTTCCTTTGGGGGCTTCAGCTGTTGGATGACACCCACCCACATTGGTGAGAGCAGACCTTCTTTACTCAGTCTACTGATTCAAATGCTGATCCCATCTGGAAACATCCCCACAGACACACCCAGAAAAAATATTTTACCAGCTATCTGGACATCCCTTGGCCCAGTCAAGTGGACACATAAAATTAACCGTCATAATTTACTTGAGCAATTTATCCATAAATGAAAAGGCTCACTCCATATTTTTTCCTCTCCCCAGTCTTTCACCAACTGGCTACTTGAATTTGTATAAGATATATTGACATTTCTTAAGATCCAGGAAGTCATTCCCTGCCCCTTTATTTTACACAAATGGTAAGGAAACTGAGAGACCTAAAGAGGTCAAATGATTAGTTTAAGGTCCCATTGAATTTTATTAGTAACCTTGAAGTCTAAAAGCAGGCTGATTAAACTTGCAGAAAGTAAGGAAAGATAGCTAACAGAAATAGATTGAAATCTATTTCTAATTTATAGATGACAGGATAAGCCTTAAAAATGGTCTGCCTGGAATGATAGGCTAAAACCAATAAAAAGAGATTTAGCAAGAATAAATTGGGGCAGCCAGGTGGCTCAGTTGGTTAGAGCGTGAGCTCTCAACAACAAGGTTGCTGGTTCAATTTCTTCCATGGGATGGTGGACTGCGCCCCCTGCAACTAAAGATTGAAAACTGTGACTGGACTTGGAGCTGAGCTGAGCCTTCCACAACTAGATTGAAGGATAATGACCTGGAGCTGATGGGCTCTGGAGAAACACACTGTTCCCCAATATTCCCCAATAAAATTTATAAAAACAAAGAATAAGTACTGGGGGTGCCAAAAAAAGCATACATATTTTAACAGATGTTACCTATGCTCAAGCAATAGTTCATCATAATCAGAAATCTCTGGACACTGATGGTAACCACTTTGAGCACCTCTTGTAATTGCAGAAGTCAAATGTGACTTGTATTCATATTTTGTTATGGGTATATATTGAGTATTATAACTTTAATACAGTTTTTTCCTTACAGTTTTTTCCTTTCTTAAAATATGTATACATTTTTTTTGGCACCTTCTGTATAATGACCCATATTTTTGGTTGAAAAATCCATTGCACAGTACAGGCCTGATTTGGCTGAAGTTCACGTAAAACAGAATGTGGGGAGTAAAGTCCACCGCAGGCTGCATAAAGCCTGAAGGGAGAAGCAGTTGCTGGACAGCTAAGCAATCTCAGGTGCTATGCTAATAGGCAGAAAATGATCTGATGCTGCAGGGAGGGAACGGCCTGGGGAACTTGGTACTGACCAACTCATGTTTGTACCACCGTGTGTGGCACAGGGTACAATGTTCTGAGAGGAATCTTGATTAACTGGAGTCCATCCACCAGAAAATAGGGAGGGGCCTGAACTCTGCTCCACAGGTCGGAGGGCTCTAGCAGCTGGGCGTGTGTAGCTTGGAGACACCTGAAGGATATGACTACTGCCTTCAAATATCTGACAAGCTGTGAAATGAAGAAGAGGAATGTGGCTTGTTCTGTCACTCATAGGGCAGAAGTAGGACCATTAGGGCCGAAGGTTAATGGGAGATGGATTTCTGCTCAGTCAAAGAATTTTCCAACATTGCTGACTCACAACAGAATGGTCTGGGAGTGTGTGTGCTCAGGGAAATGCCAGCATCCATGCATCAGAGATCCTGTAGGAGGATACCTATTGTTAAAGAGAAAACCACGTGTGCTCCAATGTTCATTGCAGCTTTGTTTACGGTGGCCAAGACATGGAAACAACCAAAATGTCCTTCGATAGATGAATGGATAAAGAAGTTGTGGTATATATACACAATGGAATACTATTCGGCGGTAAGAAAAGATGATATAGGAACATTTGTGACAACATGGATGGATCTTGAGAGAGTAATGCTGAGCGAAACAAATCAGACAGAAAAAGCAGAGAACCATATGATTTCACTTATATGTGGTATATAAACCAAAAACAACAAAAGAACAAGACAAACAAATGAGAAACAAAAACTCATAGACACAGATAATAGTTTAGTGGTTGCCAGAGGGTAAGGGGGTGGGGGTGGGGGGAGGGAGATGAGGGTAAGGGGGATCGAATATATGGTGATGGAAGGAAAACTGACTCTGGGGGGTGAACACACAATGGGATTTATAGATGATGTAATACAGAATTGTACACCTGAAATCTATGTAATTTTACTAACAATTGTCACCCCAATAAATTAAAAAAACACCAAAAAACCAAAACAAAACCACAGCCCAAAAGGGCATCATGTGTGCTAAAAGCCCATGATACCAAACCTAGATTTAATATCTGATCTAATTAAAGTTTCAACATCTCCCAGAAACATAATCTTTTAAAAAAATTAAAATAATTTTTTCAATTACAGTTGACATTCGATATGATATTAGTCTCAGGTGTATAGCATAGTGGTTGGACAGTTATATAACTTACGCAGTGATCCCCCTGATAAGTCTAGCATCCATCTGATACCATACATAGTTATTACACTATACATCCTGGTGACTGTTTTGTAACTGCCAATTTGTACTTCTTAATCCCTTCCCTCTTTTCTCCCAGTCCCCTAAACCCCCTCCCATCTGGTAACCACGAGTTTGTTTTCTGTATCTATGAGTTTGTTTCTGTTTTGTTTGTGTGTTTATTTTGTTTTTTAGATTCCACACATAAGTGAGAGCATACGATATTTGTCTTTCTCTGTCTGACTTATTTCACTTAGTCCATCCATGTCTCAAATGGTAAGACGTCACTTATTTTTATGGCTGAGTAATATTCCATTGTGTATATGTACCACTTCTTTATTCAATTGTCTATTGATGAGCATTTGGGTTGCTTCCATATCTTGGCTATTATAAATAGTGCTGCAATGAACGTAGAGGTGCATATATTTTTCCAAATTAATGTTTTGGATTTTTTCAGATAAATACCCAGAAGTGGAATTGCTAGGTCATAAGGTAGTTCCATTTTTAATTTTTTGAGGAAGCGTCAAAGCATTTTCCATAGTGGCTGACCCAATTTGCAATCCCACCAGCAGTGCACCAGTGTTCCCTTTTCTCTGCATCCTCACCAACACTTGTTTGTTAATTTTTTTTAATTTTTTTTTTTGTCGAACCGGCAACCTTGTGGTTGAGAGCCCTCTGGCCCATGTGGGAACCGAACCGTCAGCCTTCGGCATTAGGAGCCCAGAGCTCCAACCGCCGGAGCCACCGGGCCGGCCCCCTTGTTTGTTAATTTATTGATGATGGCCATTCTGACAGGTGTGGGGTTGTATCTCATTGTGGTTTTTATTTGCATTTCTTTGATGATTAGTAATGCTGAGCATCTTTTCATGTTTTTGGCCTCTTTGGAGAAATGTCTATTGAGGTCCTCTGCCCATTTTTTAATTGGATTTTTTTTTTTTTTTGGTATTGAGTTGTATGAGTTTTTAAAATAAATTTTGGATATTAACCCCTTATCAGATGTATCATCGGTGAATATCTCCTCCCAATAGATTGTCTTTTCATTTTGTTGTTGGTTTCTCTTCCTGTGCAAAATCTTTTTAGTTTAATGTAGTCCCACTTCTTTATTTTTATTTTGTTTCTCTTGCCTGAGGAGATACATCAGAAAAAAATATCACTAACAGCACTGTCAGAGAGTTTCCTGCCTATGTTTTCTTCTAGGAGTTTTATGGTTTCGGCGCTTACATTTAATTATTTAATTTATTTTGAGTTTATTCTTGTAAATAGTGTAAGAAGGTGATCCAGTTTCTTTCTTTTTTTTTTTGCATGTGTCTGTCCACTTTTCTCAGCACAAATGAATAGACTGTCTTTCCCTACTGTATTTTTTGTCTCCTTTCAGTTTTTTTCTTCTCAAGATTGCCTTGGCTATTTGGAGTCTTTTGTGGTTCCATATACATTTTAAGATTATTTGTTCTGCTTCTGTGAAAAATGCCATTGGCATTTTGAATAGAATAGGGATTGCATTGAATCTGTAGATTGCTTTGGGTAGTACGGACATTCTAATGTTAGTTCTCCCCATCCATGAGCACAGTGTATGCTTCCATTTATTTGTTACAACAATTTCTTTTCTTCAATATTCTTCTTTAACTTCATAATTTTTCAAGTACAGGTCTTTTATCTCCTTGGTTAAATTTATTTATAGTTATTTTATTTATTTTTTTATGTGATTGTACATGGGATTTTTTTTCTTAATTTCTTTTTCTGATGGTTTATTACTGTTGTATAAAAATGCAATCAATTTCTGAATATTCATTTTGTATCTTGCTACTTTACTGAATTCACTTATCAGTTCTAATAGTATTTTGGTGGAAACTTGTGACTTCTCTCTATATAGTATAATGTCATCTGCAAATAATGACAGTTTTGCTTCTCCCTTTCTAATTTGGATGTTTTTCATTTCTTTGTCTTGTCTGATTGCTGTGGGTAGGACTTCCAATACTATATTGACTAAAAGTAGGAAAAGTGGGCATCCTCGTCTTGTTCTTCATCTTAAGGAGAAAGTTTTAGCTTTCCCCCCATTGAGTATGAAGTTAGCAGGGGGTGTGTCATATATAGCCTTTATTATGTTTAGGTATGTTCCCTCTATTTCCACTTTGCTGAAAGCTTTTATAATAAATGGATGCTGGATTTTGTCAAAGGGTTTTTCTGCATCTATTGATATTATCATATGATTTTTATTCTTCATTTTGTTTATGTGGTGTATCACATCGATTCATTTGCAGCTACTGAACCAAATTTGCCTCCCAAGAATAAATCCCACTCGATGATGGTGAATGATCTTTTAAATGTATTGCTGTATTTGGTTTGCTAATATTTTATTGAGGAGTTTTGCATCTATGTTTATCATGGATAACAGCCTATAATTTCCTTTTTTTGTAATGTCCTTGTCTGGTTTTGAAATTAGGGTAATGGTGGTCTTGTAAAATGAGCTTGGGGGCTTTCCCTCCTCTTGAATTTTTTGGAATAATTTGAGAAGAATAGGTGTTAATTCTTCCTTGAATGTTTGGTAAAATTCACCTGTGAAGCAATCCAGTCCAGGACTTTTATTTGTTGGGAGGTTTGGGTTACCAATTCGATTTCATTAGTAGTAATAGGTAGGTTCAGATTTTATATTTCTTCTTTATTCAGTCTTGGAAGATTGTATGTTTGTAGGAATTTATCCATTTCTACCAGATTGTCCAATTTGTTGGCATACAATTGTTCATAATATTTTCTCCTAATCCTTTATATTTATGTGGTGTCAGTTGTCACTTCTTTTTCATTTCTGATTTTATTTATTTGGGTCCTTTCTCTTTTATTCTTGATGAGCCTGACTAAAGGTTTGTCAATTTTCTTTATCTTTTCAAAAAACCAGCTCTTGATTTCATTGATCTTTCATAATGTTTATTTAGACTCTATTTCATTTATTTCCACTCTGATCTTTATTTTTTCCTTCCTTTTACTCCCTTTGGGCTTTGTTTGGTGTTCTTTTTCTAGTTCCTTTAAGTGTAAGGTTAGATTGTTTATTTGAGATTTTTCTTGTTTTTTGAGGTAGGCCTGTATTGCTATGAATTTTCCTCTTAGGACTGCTCTCACTTTGTCCCATAGATTTGGGGTCATTGTGTTTTCACTTTTGTTTGTGTTGAGGTATCTTTTGACGTCTTCTTTGATCTCATTGTTGACTGGTTCATTATTTAGAATCATGTTATTTAGCCTCTAGGTGTTTGTTTGTTTTTCAGTTTTTTTCTAGTAACTGATTTCTAGTTTCATACCACTGTGGTCAGAAAAGATGCCTGATATGATTTCCATCTTCTTAATTTATTGAGATTTGTTTTGTGACCTAATGTGGTCTATCTTGGAAAATGTTCCATGTGCGCTTGAAAAGAATGTATATTCTGCTGCTTTGGGATAAAATGCTGTAAAAATATCAATTAAATCCATCTGATCTAGTGTGTCATTTTTGGCTGCTGTTTCCTTGTTGATTTTCTGTCTGGAGGATCTGTCCACTGGTGTCAGTGGGGTGTTAAAGTCCCCCACTATGATTGCATTACTGTTAATCTCTCCCTTTATGTCAGTCAATTTGCTTTATATATTTAGGTGCTTTTATGTTGGGTGCATAAATGTTTAGAATGGTTATATCCTCTTGTTCGGTTGATTCCTTTATCATTATGTAATGTCCCTCTTTGTCTCTTATTATAGCATTTCTTTTAAAGTCTATTTTTGTGATATAAGTATTGCTACTCTAGATTTTGTTTGTTTGTTTGTTTGTTTCCATTCTCATGAAATACCTTTTTCCATACCGTTACTTTCAGTCTCTGTGTGTCTTTTGATCTGTGGTGGGTCTCTTGTAATCAGCATATGTATGGGTCTTGTTTTCTTATCCATTCAGACCTCCTATGTCTTTTGATTAGACAATTTAACCCGTTTACATTGAAAGTAATTTTTGATAATTACATAGTTATTGCCATTTTATTGTTCATATTTTTTATTTTGTTTTCCTTCTGAAAGAAGTCCCTTTAACATTTCTTGTAATACTGCTTTGGTGGTGATGAATTTCTTTAGCTTTTTTTTGTCTGGGAAGCTCTTTATCTGTCCTTCAATTTTAAATGATAGCCTTCCTGGGTAGTGTAATCTTGGTTGTAGGCCTTTGTTTTTCATCACTTTGAATATTTCTTGCCACTCTCTTCTAGCTGCAACGTTTCTATTGAGAAATCAGCTGGAAACCTTACGGAGCTTCCTTGTAAGTCACTAGTTGCCTTTCTCTGGCTACTTTTAGGATTCTGTCTTTGTCTTTAACCTTTGTTATTTTAATTATACTGTGTCTTGGTGTGGGCCTGTTTGGGTTCAACTTGTTTGGGACTCTGCAGTTCCTGAGCTTGTATGTCTGTTCCCTTCATCATGTTAGGAAAGTTTTCGGTCATTATTTCTTCAAATAGGTTCTCAATCCCTTGCTTTCTCTCTTCTTTTGTGGTACCCCTACGATGCAAATATTGTTCTTGATGTTGTTCCAGAGGTCTCCTAAACTATCTTCATTTTTTTCATTCTTTTTTCTTTTTGCTGTTCCGATTGGATTTTTTCTGCTACTTTGTCTTCTAAATCATTGATACAATCCACTGCTTCATCTAGTCTGCTGATGATTTCTTTTAGTGTATCCTTCATTTCAGTTATTGTATTCTTCACTTCTGACTGGTTCTTTTTTATGGTTTCTATATCCTTTTCTATGCTTGTTATCTCTTTGTTGAAGTTCTCACTAAGTTCATTGAGCATCCTTATAACCATCGTTTTGAACTCTGTCTCTGGTGGGTTGCTTGCCTTTATTTTATTTAGATCTTTTTTCTGGAGTTTTGTCCTGCTCTTTCATTTGGGACATATTTATTTGTTTCCCCATTTTGGCTGCCTCTCTGTGTTTGTTTCTATGTATGAGGTATATCTGCTATGACTCCCAGTCTTGGCTGTGTGTTCTTATGTAGTAGGTGCTCTCTGGGACCTAGTGGCACAGTCTCCCTGGTTACTTGTGCTGGGTACTCCAGGAGTGTCCCTTATGTCAGTTGTGTGTGCCCTCCTGTTATAGCTGAGACTTGATTGCTGTTGGCAAATCAGTGGGTGGAATTGATGCTCAGGCCAACTTGCTGTGCGGTCCATGTCCACAGGTTACAGGCCTCTGTGGGAGGGACTTAATGTACAGAGTGGGATTCACCCTAGTGGGCTCTGCTGAGACCACCCTTAGGGTGTGCCACTTGTGGGGCTAATTGGGTGGTGCTCTGCTGTGGTCTGAAGCTTACCCGAAAATAAGACCTAGCTGGACAATCAGCTCTAATGCATCTTTTGGAGCAAAAATTAATATAAGACTCAGTCTTATTTTATTATAAGACCAGGTATAATATGATATAATATGATATGATATAATATAATACCAGATTTTATATGAATTTTTGCTCCAAAGGACGCATTAGCACTGATTGTCTGGCTAGGTCTTATTTTTGGGGAAACATGCTATGTTGGTTCTCAGGCCTCTTGGGAGGGGCTGTGGTGCAGACTCTGGTCAGCCACTGCCTGTGACTGGCTGGGGACTCCCTGGTAGGAGCTACAAAGCAACGTGCAGTTATTCGCTGCTTGTGCTGGACCTGAAGAGGCCACGCTGCAAATTGAGGATGGCTGCCACTAGTACCAGACCTGGGGCAGCTCCGCAAAAAGCCCAGGACATCCTGAGGTCTGCTGCCACCTGTCAGCTCCCTTAAGGCTCAGCCACTGATACAACCTAGTGTTATCAGGGAGACACTAGTGTGAGATGAGTGTTCACCAGGTTAACATAGATTCTTGTTTGGTGCCAGTGCCAGTG
Organism: Rhinolophus sinicus; assembly: GCF_036562045.2. Classification (NCBI taxonomy): domain Eukaryota; kingdom Metazoa; phylum Chordata; class Mammalia; order Chiroptera; family Rhinolophidae; genus Rhinolophus; species Rhinolophus sinicus. The sequence continues at coordinate 109,432,425 of NC_133752.1, read as the reverse complement.
CTGATTCTTGTTTGGTGCCAGGTTAATGTAGATTCTTGTTTAGAGTTACTCAGCAAAAGTCTCAGAGCACACTGAGGTTAGCTGCCACCTGCCTGAGGCCTGTGGACTCCCAAGAGTTGCCCAAGAAAAAGTACAATGTAGGCAGGGCTGGCTGTTTGCCAAGAGGGTGCCTCAGGTGTTGAGTGAGTTGGGTGGGGCGGGTTTCCAGGGAGTCACCAGGATGGATTGAGTGGGTGGAGCAAGCAGAGTTCACCAGGCCAATGCAGATTCAGATTTTGTCATGGGAGAAGCTCAGCAAAGGAAAGATGGCACCTGCCTGCCTGCTGCACAGGAGGATGATTCTACACAGGGAAATGATAATTGTCTCTCCAGTCCTCATCCTGAAGCCACACAGCTCAGTCTCTCCTTGTGTGTCTTTGACACCCCCCAAGTCACTGTCCCTCTGCCAGAGCCCATGGCGAGTGCCTGCAAGTGAGTGAGCTTGTGTGCAGACCCTTTTAGAGAATGTGTGGGTTTCCCGCAGGCTTCAGCCCCACCCAGATGGTCAGAATCCCCTGTTTTTCACAGCTAGATGTTGTCAGGGATCCTTTTCTTGAAACTGGTAGTCTGGGCTGGGGTCCTTTACTCCTCTGGGAGGAACTCCGCGGCCAACATATCTCTCTGGATTCTCAACTGTCACATGTAATTGTGGGGTTGCTTATTCCACATCTCTGTTCTTCCAACCAGTCTCGATGTGGCTTCTTCTTTATATCCTTAGTTATAAAACTTCTATTCAGCTAGACTTCAGATGGTTCTCCAGGTTGATTGTTCTATAGTTCAACTGTAATTTTAATGTTGTCCTCGGAGGAGACAAGCATGGCATTTATCCACTCCACCCTCTTGGATCATCCTAGGATATTTTTTTCCTTTATTTTTTCTCAAGTTCTGGTAGAAATGTCATGGTTAGGCTAAAAGTCATAGTTCTAAAACTATACTATGTTGCTCCAATGAGATAGCCTGAACTTGGCTTATAATAGGTCCCAGACTGCTGTAATTGCATATCCTGGTACCTCTTCATGTTTCCTGAACAGGCTTCTGTTCTGTAGCTCTCCATTATACCCAGTGGTAATAATAATCAACATTTATATTTTGCTTACTTAGAACACAAGCACTGCTCTAGGTGTTTATCCTACCAACTGCTCTATTAAGTACTTACTATTCTTGTTCCAGTTGTCATTGAGAAAATGGAGGCAGAGAGGTTAAGTGATTTACTCAAGGTCACAAGTTAGTAAGTGGCAGAGCGAGAAGGTGAACCTAGCATTCTGGCTCCAGATTTTTCTTCTAACCACTTTGCCCTTCTGTCTCTCAGCAGGGGTCTATAAGCAATATATGTATCAAGTTACTGAGGGACCAAAGTTCCAAGTGAGTTCTGACTTGGTGGCAAGAAACCAGGTCTTAACAGCCTTCATCTACCCCTGCTCTCTCCATGTTCCCTAGAAACCAGCTCAGAAGCCCTCCCACTGTACTTCCTTCACCAGCCTCGTTTCCTTGGATTGGCCTCTCTCCAGCTCTACCATCAGCTTTGCTTGGCTCAGGGCTTTGGAACGCAAGACACAAGACTGAGCTCCTTAGAGTGACTCACATCTGTTTGGAGTAGTTAGTGCCTGTTTTTGTGTCATTTAGCAATTCTTCCTCCCCAAATTCAACACTCTCCATTTTCCTAAAAATGCAAGAAGGTGTATATTCATTTTAAAATCAGTGTGAATTTTAATACACTTAGCTTTGGGAATTTATCAACATTTCCACTGTCCCTTTCTCCACCCCCCCCAGGGAAAAATTAAAGTCATCTCATGGTATTACAAAACCAGGAGGCCTGGGGTACTCTTTGATGACATGGGGTTGTAGAAATCACTTTTTGCCTATGACTTGCAGGCAAACACTTAACAGGAACTTTCTGATGATGACATTTCAAGTCAGGTGGAGATAGAGCTAGGACTAAGCCCCCCTATGGCTTTGTCCAAGCCAGAGTAGAAGGGGGGCAGGTCTGTGCCTGACCTCACTTGCTTTTGTTCCTGTTAAACATGGCTGAGCCCCAGGGTAGGAAGAAACAGAGGTGTGTCCATGGGCAACTTGTCCTTCTTTATGTGGTTTCCCACACAGCGAGGAGTCAGACCCTTTCCTTCATTCTAATCAGCAGAGTCACTGGCACCCAACAGACTATCTAAAGTGATATCAATCCCCATATCAGTGAGTGTTCTTTATTGCAGGAGGCCTCTTGGAGCTGAAGAGTTGGGAGAGGCCCTAGGCTTGAAGCAATAAAGGAGCAAGTCACTACCATCCTCCACCTGCACTATGAGCATGTGCACTGGAAACAGCCAGTGTGCTTCCACGACTCAGTCAAATCTGCTGAGACAAAAGCCAGATGGGGGCCAGGCTTATGGGGTCACTCAGAGAACCTCTGATCCTTCATTCCTGTCTGGCCCTTACAAGGTGACAGGAAGAGGGAGGATAAATGAACACCAAGGCTATTTCAAAATGTCTTTACAGCTAAGATAAAAAGTCCTACATTTGAGTTCCAGCCTTATCATTTATTAATTGTGTGACCTTCAGCAAAGCAGTGAACTTCTCTAAAGCATATATTTCCTTATAAATGGGAATAGAAATCTCAGTTTCTCTCATTTTGTAGGAGCGTGTAAGGATCAAATGACAATGCATATGGAAACACATTGTAAACTATAATGGTGCTATGAGAATGTAAAGGATAATCATAAAGTTCTATTTATTTTAGTTAAAATAAATAATAATAGTTTCATCGAGGCCGGCCCAGTGGCTCAGGTAGTTGGAGCACCGAGCTCCTAATGCCGAGGTGGACTGTTTGATTCCCACGTGGGCCGGTGAGCTGCGTCCTCTACAGCTAAGATTGTGAACAACAGCTCTCCCTGGAGCTGGGCTGCCATGAACTACTGTGTGCTGCCATGAGTGGCTGGTGGCCAGCAGGAGTGGCCGGCCGCCGGCGAGAGCTGCCGTGAGCTGCTGTGAGTGGCCGACCAACGACTGGCAACAGACTGCCTCAGCCGGGGGGAGCACAAGGCTCATAATACCAGCATGGGCCAGGGAGCTGTGTCCTACATAGCTAGACCAAGAAACAATGGCTTGAACCAGAGTGAAGGGGGGAAGGTGGAAGAAAGGGGAAAAAATAGTTTCATCAGTTTTTCTTTGTCGCATCCAGCACAACACAGGCAGTGAGAGAACGAGAAGGGGGGCAAAGGGTTAAGAAAGAAACAGAAATCAAGAAAGTTATGAAACAGGGGCCAAGGGTCTCACAGCCTCAAAGGACTGAGAGCCCCGAATCGGGCCACCTTCTGGCTTTTATTGATGTACACACAAGGAAGTAGTATTGTTTTCTCCACGGTCTGTGAGTCTCATACATCACACCAGAAAACTGGTTCAAACCAATCACCGTTGTCTGCAAACAGCCAGAATCGAAAGTCTCATGATGTCTTAACAATTATGGTATGTGCCTCCCCAGGGACAAATCCTTTATGTTGAAACTTATTTATAAGAATGGAAGGAGAACTGATGTTATCACCTCATTGGCTCACTTCCCAAGCAAGTTGTGGGAAGGAATATAGGCACATAGGCAGAAGCTCTCCTTAGCCGGGGCAATGTGGGGGGGCTTTGCCCACCTCTATCAACTCTGTGAGTTTTCCTGGTGGTCCCCGCATGGCTGCGCCTGGCTTGGGTTGTTCCTTCTGTGGGGAATCTTACTCATCATTGGCTGACTAACCGTCTTTGGGGGCCGAACAGGGAGACATAAGGTGCAAGCACAAAGGTGAAGCAAAGTCCCTGAAAGGATCCGTCTCACACTCTCCTTTCTTTAGGGATAGGCACGAGGGGACAGACGGTTAGGCTGCTGTGTGACAACAGTTCTTGTACTGAGTTTTTGACCAGAACTGTGTAAAGAGTAGAGAGCTTTGATTTTCTCTCACTGTCTTTGCCTTGTTCTGCAGCAGGCAGGCAGGCAGGCAGGCAGGCAGGCAGGCAGGCAGGCAGCACGGGGGCTGTAATTAGGAAGTGCAGGGCAGACTTACCAGTGACATAGGAGGTATGGAAGGGGCAAGTACCTGTGTACTCATCATAGCAAGGAGACAGAATTTGACAGAACTCAGGTGCAGCTGGGGGAGGTCAGTCTGGCTTACAACAGTAGGACTGCCTGAGGCAGAACTGACCATCAGACAATGTATAAGTATGAAGCAAAAGGTGGTCTCAAGCCAAGTTCGAAGCCCTTTGAAGACAAATATAACATAGAAGGTTCCAGTCCTTTGACAGGGTCTCTCCCTCCAGAGTGGGCTTCCTAACCTGGGCTGCTCAGAAAACTCTGGTCACCTCCACTCTGGCCCTTGACTGGCTGAGATAAACTGGAATTCTCGTAAGGGAGGATTCCTGCCTGTCTACCCAGCAGCCTTCAGTGTCACGGTCCAAATGAAAAACTATGTTCCCTGGCAGATTTGGAATCTGCTTGTATATCCATAGCCCCCAAGAATTTCCAGTTCCGATTCCTAAGCAGGCAACATTGGCTCACTGAAAGGAGAGCTTCCATTTTTGGTATCAAAACTTTATCCTTAATGAATCATTGCTGCTTTCTGTGTCTGGGACAAGAGTTCTAGCAGTGAGGATGCCGTTGTTACCCAGGCTACCCCCTAAAAGAGAGCTTAAGGCAAATAAAATCAGAAAGCTCAAAGGAGAACAGTACAGAGGGCTCAAATCATTCCCAACCAGCCTGTTAGTCCTTAGAGAGTAATGAATGGGTGACCAAGGGCAGAGTCCAGGGTCTTGGGTCCCAAATTAATATTCTCCTGTTCCTAGAGGTGATTTTGTAGACAAAAGGCAAAAAAAAAAAATAAAAACATACTAACCAAAACCGAAACCAAAATGGACCCCTGTGAATGATTTTCCAGGAGGATTACCACAAAGGCTTCGTGTTTAGAGTAAAGAAATGCAGATTCTAGTCTTCCTGAGGTGTCCAAAATAAGGAAAATAAGCTTTGGATTACTTTTTGGCTTCAGGCAGGGGTTACAAATTGGTCACAGGACATGTGTGGTCAGCAGGTGTGTTTCGTTTGACCATTTTGTTATGCCTGGCAAGTTTCAAAAACAATGTAGCAGAAACTGGGGATGATCTGGTTGAAACAGACTCTCTGGACACTTACTAAGACTGAAAAGACAGTGAGAACAGGGCCTCTCATTGGGCACATCTGGGTATTTGATAAGAAAGCTGCGTTTATAATCTGGTGTGAGGAGCTGTGATGCATGCACATGGAGAGAAATAGCCCTAACTCTGAGCAGCAGACGGCCCGTGTGGGATGAATGACAGATACAAGGACGAAGAGTTCTGAGGAGGAAGCGTGCCCTCTCAGCTGGGTGGTAAGGGATGGCTTCTAGGAGGAAGGGGACTGACACAGTGTTTGGAAATGAGGTGGTAGTGGAGAGGTGCATTCTGGGAATGAGCAAGTGAGGACTTGGAGACCGGAAATCTCCAAGTGTATTCAGGAGACAATAAGCAGGCTGAGGCAGATACTTTGAGTTGGAGAGAAATGGGAGGTCTTGAATGAAGATGAGCAGAAACCTGTCTCTGAGTCTCAAATCTATTGAAGCAAATGTCTGCTGATGGACAGAAGGCTCTTTGGGGGTGAGAGTTGAAGGCGCCAGAAGCGTGAGCTGCCTGAGAGAGGCTCACCTCTCTTGAACCACCTGAAGGGCTTCCCAATCCACACCCTCTTTGGGAGGCAGAGACCTCCTCAGCTTTATTGGTCAGACTATGGCTAACAGGGGTCATCTCTCTCATTAGCAGAGTGAGGGGCTGTGAAAAAACGCTGAGGAGTGGCAAGATCATAGCTGACACTGATATCTTAAGGCTGTTGGAGGTCTGCCACCAAGAGTGTGTTCACTTCACTCACTTTTCTTCCTGCTCAGAGACACTCAAGGAGCATACGAAACATAGCTCAGCTCAAAGCCCTTCCCTCTACCCCACCTCCATGTACACACACACACACACACACACACACACACACACACACTGGACTGTAGATGCATAGCCCCCTGTGTGTGTGTTTATCAGCCATATCATATACATAAGCAGATATGTAACCCGAACCAGCAGATTCATGCTACACACATACATATACAAAAGAATGTAATATATATCTATATATCTATATATCTATATATCTATCTATATCTATCTATCTATCTATCTATCTATCTATCTATCTATCTATCTATCTATCTATCTATATATATATCCCCCAAAAGTATGTACATTTTAAGAAAGGAAAAAATATATTAAAATTGTAACACTCAATATATACTGATAACAAAACATGAATACAAGTCATGTTTGACTTCTGCAATTACAAGTGGTGCTCAAAGTGGTTACCATCAGTGTCCAGACACTTCTGATTATGGCGAACTACTGGTTGAGCAACGTTGACCAAAGTGTTAACATCTCTTAAAATGTGTATACATTTTTTTGGCACTCCCAGTGTGTGTGTGTGTGTGTGTGTGTGTGTGTGTGTGTATAGTAATATATTATTATTAATATATATCTATATCTATATCTATATATTTGGATTTTTTTTCAGATAATGAAAGTCAGAAGCGTGGTGTCACATAAGGAAGATGCAGCCTTTAAGTAAATCTATAGTCCCTTCCTAGTATCTTACATGGTCTAGAAAAAACCTGTAGGGTCTGTGTGCCAGATGCTCCCCTCCCCCACCCTCCCAGGGTTCCAGGACCATCATTTCCCACTTCCTTCTCAAATTATTCTTTCCTTCACCCCTGCATCTCCTTTTCCCATTCGAAGCCCACATCACATCTCAGCTAGTGCCATGGTAGAAATTAGTCTCAGAAATTAATTTACACTAAGATGTAAGTGTCTAATAGTTTGATTTTAGAACCATTTATTGGGATGCACTTCAGAAATCATTTAGTTCAACCTCTTTTTCTTACAGATGAGGAGACCGCAACCTATAGAGAGGAAGTCACTTGCCTGATGTCCCGGAAACAGAGATAGATCTGGGACTAAAACCCAAGTGTCCTGACTCTCAAATCCCAGGAGCTTAGTCTTCCCCCCAGGGAATGGTCCACCACTGTCCAACTACAAAAGCTGGAGCCTGGGGGCAGCATTCTTGACACCTACCTTTATGTCAGCCTCTATCCAATCAATTACCAAGTCCTGTATCTTTTACCTCCACAATCAATCTCTAATTTGTCCACTTTCAACTTTTCTGGTACAAGCCATCGTCATCTCTTTGTTTGGACCTACCAGACACCAAACCAATGTCCTTGCTCTTCTTGAATTCACTTTGTAGGAAGAGTGATGCATTTTTTTCTTTTTTCTTTTTTTTATTGTGGTAAAATATGCATAACGTACAACTTACCATTTTAACCATTTATTTTATGATAAAAAACACATACCATAAAATTCACCATCTTAACCATTTTAAGTGTATAATAGTGTTAAACATATGCACATTGTTGTGTAACAGATCTCTAGTACATTTCATTTTGCAAAACTGAAATTCCATACCTTTTGAACAAATCCCTATTTTCTCCTTCCCCCCAGCTCCTGGTAGCTGCCATTTTACTTTCTGTTTCTAAGAATTCTGCTACTTCAGATATCGCATATAAGTAGAATCATGCAATATTTGTCTTTTTGCCAACTTTTAAGTTGGATTATTTTTGTCATTGTTGTTGAGTTGTAGGAGCTATTTATATATTCCAGATACTAACCCCTTATCAGACACGTAGTTTGCCAATATTTTCTCCCTTTCCATAGGTTGCCTTGTCACTGTGTTGATTGTTTCCTTTGCAGTGCTGAAGTTTTTAAGTTTGACATAGTCCCATTTGTCTGTATTTCCTTTTGTTGCCTGTGCTTTGGTGTCATATTCGAGAAATCATTGCTACATCCAATGTCATTAAGTTTTCCTCTATGTTTTTTTTCTAAGAGTTTTATAATTTTTGGTCTATGGTTAAGTTTTTAAGCCATTTTGAGTTATTTCTTATATGTGGTGTACATTAAGAGTCCAGTTTTCTTTTTTTTTTTTTTTGCATGTGGCTGTCCAGTTTTCTCAACACCATTTGCTGAGGATATTGTCATTTCCCATTGTATAGTCTTGGCATCCTTGTTGAAGATCATATATGGTAGGGTTTGTATGGGAGTTCTCAGTTTGGTTCCATTGGTCTCTACGTTTGTCTTTATGCCGAAACCATACTGTTTTGATTACTGTAGCCTTGTATTATTGTTTCAAATCAGGAAATGTGATCTCTCCAGCTTTGTTTTTCTTTCTCAAGATTGTTTAGACTCTTCAGAGTCCTCTGAGATCATTTAAACCATGTTTAGGGTACAGTTCAGGAGCATTAAGTTCATTCAGTGGGTGTACAACCATCACCACTATCCATTTTCAGAAATTTTCATCATTCCAAACTGAAATCCTGTACCCATTAAATAATAACTGCCTATTCCCTATGCAGCCCACCCTCATTCCCTGGTAATCACCATTCTACTTCCTGTCTCTATGACTTTGCCTATTCTAGGTACCTTATGTAAGTAGAATGATACAATATTTGTCTTTTTTTAAAAATTTATTGGGGTGACAATTGTTAGTAAAATTACATAGATTTCAGGTGTACAATTCTGTATTACATCATCTATAAACCCCATTGTGTGTTCATCACCCAGAGTCAGTTCTCCTTCCATCACCATATATTTGATCCCCCTTACCCTCATCTCCCACCCCCAGACCCCTTACCCTCTGGTAACCACTAAACTATTGTTTGTGTCTATGAGTTTCTCTTTCTCATTTGTTTGTCTTGTTTTTTTGTTGTTTTTGGTTTATATACCACATATCAGTGAAATCACATGGTTCTCTGCTTTTTCTGTCTGACTTCTCCTGGGTATCTACCCAAAAAATCTGAAAACATTTATACATAAAGACACGTGTGCTCCAATGTTCATTGCAGCTTTGTTTATGGTGGCCAAGACATGGAAACAATATTTGTCTTTACGTGTTGGTTTATTTCACTTAACAGTGTTTTCAAGCTTCATTCATGTTGTAGCATATGACAAAATTCCCTTCATTTTTAAGGCTGAATATTAGTCCATTGTATGTATAGACCACATTTGGTTTATCCATTTACCTGTTGATGGACAAGAGTGATATTTTATAAACACCAGTCATATCAATCCTCTGTACCTTTAGTTGCTTCCTAATGCTCTTGGGACAAAGTACATAATCCTTCTGGCTCTGCCTGGTTGGACCTCTGCCTGTTTCACCAGTCTTGTCTTCTGTCATTCTCCCCACATGAACTTTCATTTATTTCCTCTAGTAAGCCTCACGTCTTCCTGCCTCAGACTTCCACACATGTTGTTTGCCCTCTGCATGAAACACATTTCCTCCCCCTTCCCTCACCCCACTCTTTGCCTAGTTCATTCCTACTCAACTTCCAGATGTCAGCTGAGACTTCTCTCCTCAGGGAAGCCTTCTCTGACTTTGAGAAGGTTGTCTCCTGTTACAGGTGCTCATGGGGCCTGCATCCCTCAGGAGGACCACTAATCACAGTTGTAGTTAGTTAGTTCAGTGTCCATACTGTGCTCATGTTGTGAGAAGTCATCTTTGTTTTGACCATTGAAAGAGTTATTACTCCTTCATCATGGAGTGAAAGGTGGAAAAAAGAAGGCCATTTTGGAACTATGGAAAGTGCAGGGTCCGTCTCTACGGATACACAGGTTGCCTATTAGTGAACACAGCTCCTGCACTAAAAGCTACTACTAGAAGTTCCTCTTGCTACCTCATTCTCAGCATGTCCAACTTAGGCCTAATACTTCCACCTGCTGCTTTCCGCCTCACTCACTTCTCTCCCTTCACTGATGCTTCTTAGCTTCTTTATTTCTTACCCTCTAGCCATTTCCCATGTAGGATTTGGCTCTCATCTTCAACATGTTCAAACTGACTTTTCAAGAAAGTTTTTTCATAACCCCATCCCAAACTAAGTCACAGCTTACTATTTCTAGAAATGTGTATTGTTTCTTTCTTCTCTCAGCCTTAAAAAAGGATTCTAACCTTAGGAAGTTCAACAATTCAAATCTGTCCTTGTCAATAAATATTTATTTATGGTCAACTATATGCTAACCATGGTGCTAGGCTCCAGGGGTACAAAAATGAACCCAAAAGCAAGACGGTAGCCTTTGCTTTGAGGCAGCTGAGTGATGAAAACATACAAGTAAATAAGCTCTTTCAATCTATAGTCACACGCTGCATAGCGACGTTTCAGTCAACAACAGACCTCATATACGATGGTGGTTTCATATTATAATGGAACTGAATTTCCTGGAGGCAATGGAAGGATATGTGGTTCAGAAGAAAAAAAAATTTTTTTTCTTTGACAGTAGCTATATCTGTGGAGATTGGCAATAGAACCCCCTCATTCGCAGCACCACAATTTTGAGAGCCCAATCAGTCAGCTACTGACCTGTTTCAGCACAGAGGGGCCTGTCCTCATAGTGCTACATCTTCAGAGGCTACCACAGCATGCCCAGGTCTAGCTTGATGCTCTTCAGAGTACATACATTGCAGTAAACTCTTTGTCGAGGACCTAAGATCCTGTACAATGACACAGGTCCATAGACATTACATTAGCATCAAGTGCCACTGCCACTTTAGTAAAAGCTTTCTGTGGTGGTGTAGAGCCAGCCTGTCCCTGTACTTTGGAAATATTTTCAGGTTGTAATGATGTAAAGCATAGATAAGTTTTATTTTTTCATCATTTCAATGCCAAAGAGAGCTCTTTGTGCCAGACAGAGTCAATGGAACCAAAAACAAACTTCCAAAGTCAAAATAGTAAGGCCTCAGTTCTATATTCTCTCCATGTTAAACACCCTTTTTTATGAATAACACAAAATTCCTTAACCTGACCACTGCTCCAACAGGCAACAGCCAAACCACACTGCCATGATAATCCCCTGTGTGCCGTTAGCTCTTCATCTTGATTTCTATTCCTACTGATCCTCAGGCCACCTTTCACTTCCTCCTGACAGTCACTGTTATGTTCATCTACACCTCACCCAGCCAGTTTCTCCTTGATATTTCCAATCAATGCCTGTTCATGGAGCAACAATGCCAGCTTCAATGTTTTATTTCTGACCCTGTCAGAAAGAAGTAGGGGAGGGTATGTGAAACAACATAAAGCCTACAGTGTGTACAGTAATGTTCTAGCCTTCACATTTACTCACAACTCACTCACAAACTCACCCACAGCAACTTCCGGTCTTGTAAACTCCATTCATGGTAAGTGCCCTATACATGTGTATCATACATCTTTTCTATGTTTATATATGTTTAAATGCACAATTAAATACACAGTCTACAATTGCTTACAGTAATCAGTACAGTAACACGTTGGGCAGGTTTGCAGCCTAAGAGCAAAAGGCTATACTACAGAGCCTAGGTGTGTAGTAGGCTGTGCCATCTAGGTTTGGGTAAGTGCACGCTATGATGTTCGCAGGATGACAGAATCACCTAATGACTCATTTCTCAGAACGTATCCCAGTTGTTAAGCGACAAATAACTAATATGATTAAGGCTATGATATAGGTATGCAAGGGTCCTTGGGTCAAGCTGGGAATAAAGGGGAAGGCTTCTGGGTGAGAAACACCTGAGTTGTCTTGAAGGATAAGTGAATGTAATCAAGGTAAAGAAAGGTGGGAAGGGCATTACCAAGGCTGAGTTGTAAAGCAGCACAGTGAGTATGAGGCCAGGCTATGAGAATTTGACTACTAGAACATAAGGAACCACTGAATGGTGGGATAGAAGGCTAAAGAACTAGGAGGAGAAGCTTAGAAAGGAGCTTGAAGCTAAGCTAAGAAGCATTAACTTCATCCTGTAAGAGGATGGGGAGCCACCAAAGAATTTTAAGCAGCATAATAACAAGGACAGATCTGAGTTTTAGACAGATTTGGCCATAGGTGGAATGAGCCTTAAGAGATATATAAAGTTAGCTGAGAAAACTAAGATGTAAAACAGTGTTTATAATATACTACTATTTCTGCTAATAAACCATTATATAGACATATATATTCATGCATATGTACATTATTTGGAAATGCAAAGACCTCTATAAGGATATTCAAGAAGCTGTAGTTGTCTTGGGTTGGAGAGCTCTGTGTGGCTGGTGACACAGATGAAAAGGAGATTTACTTTTTTACTGGACTTACTTTCATACTTTTTATTACTTGTAAGGAATGAATTTAGGCTTGCTTGGGAGCCAGTCTTTAAAGATGATGACATAGGAACTCCCCCTCTTCCCATGGACACAAATGAATAGCTACACACAGTACAATTACCTCTGAAAGCACCCCAATTTTTAAGACACACCTGAGAGGTGAACCCACAAAATATCTAGCCCTGAAAGCCAGTGAGGCTTGTATCCACGAGACCCATGTGGCTACAGTAAACAAAGAAGCAGCTATTAACAGGCATGAGCACTCTGCAGCTATCACCTCCAGGCTCAGTGTAGAGGGAGCTAGCAAAAATCTGTCACTCTCCCAGTCTTCCCCAAAGGGGGTCCATCTGCGTTCTTTAAAAGCTGCTGCCTGTGGGTCAGCCTTTGAACTTAGCATGCATCTAGGCGCTGACTGCAATCCTCTCTAGAGACCAGGAAAGCCAGCAGACACCTCCCCTTCTCTCTCTCTCTAGTCTGTTCCAAGTTATGAGTATCTCCCCAGAAGGATCTTGTACACATGTCAGGTGTATCAGCTTTTGTTGCCACTGCCTGAGGGATAAGCTCCCAGATCACCTGGCTGTGCTAGCCAGTGGGGCTGGCATTCAGGAGTTCCATGGTACTGTAGTGAACAAAGAAGTTCTTAAAGGGCTCAGGAGCACATCACCACCTGTGACTATAAACCATGGCCCACTGGAGAGGGAACAATTAAAAATGCCCATTTCCCAATTTCTATCCAGAAGGAGACTAATTACACACTTTCTCAGCTGCTACCTGACAGTCTACCTTCCAATCAGCTTCCATTTAGGTGCTGACTGAGATCCTCCCCTTTGAGACATGGATGGGTCTTGGCACACCTGCAATTACTGGAGCCACTAAGAACAAAGAAGGCAGTTTGGACAATCACAAAGGTTTGAGATACAACCAGATACACAAGTCAGTGTGATTGATGAGATTCATCTCCTCAACAAGACCTGTCTTTCAAAACTGGGAAAGTGGCTGTTTTATGTAATGCACAGAAACCAACACAGAGTCAAGGAACATGAAGAAACAGAGAAATACGTTCTAAACAAATGAACAAGATAAAACTCTAGAAACAGATATTTATGAAACAGAGGTAAATTATTTACCTGATAGGGAGTTCCATATAACAGTCATAAAGATGCTCACTGAGGTCAGAAAAGGACACAAACAAAATGAGAATTTCAACAAAGGGTTGGAAAATATAAAAAAGTATTAAACAGAAACCACAGAGTTGAAGAATATAATAACAGAACTGAGAAATTCAAGACAGAGTTTTAATAGCAGGCTAGATCAATTGGAAGAAAGGATCAGCGAGCTAGAAGATGCACTGGGCAGTGGAATTCATCCGATCAGAGGAACAACAAGAAAAAAGAATGAAAAAGAGTGAAGATAGCTTAAGGGACTTATGGGATACCATAAAATGGACCAATATGCACATTACAGGGGTCCCAGAAGGAGAAAGCAGAGATAAAGGGGTAGAAAGTTTTTCAAAGGAATAATGGCTGCAAACTTCCTTAATATGGGGGAAAGAAACAGACACCCAGACCCAGGAATCCCAGAAAGTTCCAAAAAAGATGAATCCAGAAGAGATCCAAGATGGTGGAGTAGATAAACTCTGTGGCTGCGTACTTCAGTGAACACATTAAAATTACAATGAAATTATAAAACAATTAACTTGGAGAACCATCTAAAGTCTAGCCTAACAGAAGTCCTAAAACTGAAAATATAAAGAAGAAGCCATGTTGAGACTGGTAGGAGGGGCAGAGATGCAAAATGGACCCCAAACTTCTCAGCAGTGGTTGAGAATCAGGAGAACTATCTTGGTGATGGAGGTTCCCCCCAGGATGAGCGAGGAACACTAGCACCCCACACCAGGCTCCCCAGCCTGGTGTAGGGTGCCAGGAAGAGGAGCCCCCACAGTATCTGGCTGTGAAAAACTGGGGACACCAACATTCCAGGTGGGATAGAAGGCTGTAGGAAACAAGTTCACCCATTCGTAGGCACTCACCTTGTGCTCCAGCAGAGGGATGGTGATTCAGGGAGCCTTGGAGACATATGGGGGGAAGACTGAGATGTGTGGCTTAAGGCAGAGGACTGGAGGACAGTTGGCATGTTTTGGTGAGGGGTTCTTCTCCCATGCAGTAGGCAGGCAGGTGCCATCTTTCCTGTGTTGAGCCCGCCTCCCTAGGCCAAATCTGAATCTAATTGGTCTGGTGAGCTCCACTGCTCTGCCCTGCTGACTCAGCTGGGACTTTGCTCCACCCAACTCACACACTGCCAGAGGCACTTTCTCCATGAGCAGCCAGCCCCTCCTGCATTGCACTCTTTCTTGAAAAACTGTCAGAGTCCACAGGCCCCAGGTGAGCAGGCAACTGGCCTCAGTGTGCTCTGAGACATTTGCTGAGTCGCTCCATGTTCAGCATTGACACAAAACCAGAGTCTACATTAACCTTGTGACCACAACTCTTCCCACTCTAGTGACTCTCTGAGACTCTGGCAGTAGGCCTTGGGTTGTCCTAGCTTTCCGTGGAGTTACCCCAGGCTAGGTACTGGTGGCAGGTCATCCTCAGTTCTTGGTTCATAGCATGGCCTCTCCCACTTGCTTGTAGCTCCTACCAGGTAGCCCCCAGCCAGTCACAGGCAGTGGTTGACCCGGACCTGCCCCAGAGTCCCTCCTAAGAGGCCTCAGAACCAACATACTTGGAGGTTGACTTCAGACCATAACAGAACACTGCCCATTTAGCCCCACAAGTGGCACACACAAAGGGTGGTCTCAACAGGCACCAGAGCCTGCTGAGGCAAATCCCACTCAATGTGGTAAGCCTCCTGCACAGCAGCCCATAAGCTGTCCCCACAACCATCAGCCTGAGGGTCAATCCTACCCACTGATGTGCCAATAGCAATCAAAGCTCAACTATAACAGGAGAGCACACACAACCCACACAAGGGACACTCCTGGAGTTCCCAGCTCAGGTTATCAGGGAAAGTGTGCCACTGGGCCCCACAGGACAGCTACTACATAAGGCCACCTGGCTAACACTGGGAGACATAGCGGATCTACCTAATACATAGAAACAAATACAGAGAGGAAACCAAAATAAGGAAACAAAGAATTGTGTCCCAAATGAAAGAACAGGAGAAATATCCAGAAAAATCCCTAAATGAAATGGAGGCCAAGCAATCTACTAGAGACAGTTAAAAACAATGGTTATAAGGATGCTCAAGGATCTTAGTGAGAACTTCAGCAAAGAGATAGCAAGCATAAAATATGGACATAAAAACAATGAAAAAGAACCAGTGAGAAATGAAGGATACTATAACTGAAATGAAGAACGCATAGAAGGAATCACCAGCAGACCAGATGAAGCACAGGATTGATTCAGTGATTTGGAAGACAAGGTAGCAGAAAACATCCAATCAGAATAGTGAAAGGAAAAAAAAATTTAAAAAAATGAGGATCGTTTAAGAGACCTCTGGGACAATATCAAGCATAACAACATTCGTGTCATAGGGATACCAGAAGGAGAAGAAAGAAAGCAAGGGATTGAAAACCTATTTGAAGAAACAGTGACCAAAAACTTTCCTAACCTGGCGATGGAAATAGACATACAAGTCCAGGAAGCACAGAGAGTCCCAAATAGGATGAACCCAAACAGGCCAATCCCTAGGCACATTATAATTAAAATGGCAAATGTTAAAGAAAAAGAGAAAATCCTAAAAGCAGCAAGAAAAAGGCTATAGGCTTAAGGGAACTCCCATAAGACTGTAATCTGATTTCTCAATAGAAAATTTGCAGGCCAGAAGGAATTGACAGGAAATACTCAAAGTGATGAAAAGCAAGGACCTACAATCAAGACTGCTCTACCCAGCAAGGCTATTATTTAAAATTGTAGGACAGATAAAGAGTTTTCCAGACAAGAAAAAGCTAAAGGAGTTCATCGCCACCAAACCAGTATTACAAGGAATGTTACAGGGACTTCTTTAAGACAGAAAAAAAAAAAAAATCAAAATTATGAATAATAAAATAGCAATAGCTACATATCTATCAACAATTACTTTCAATGTAAATGGATTACATGCTCCAATCAAAAGATATAAGAGAGCTGAATGGATAAGAAAACAAAACCCTTACATATGCTGCCTACCAGAGACTCACATCAGATTAAAAGACACACATAGACAGAAAGTAAAGAGATGGAAAAAGATATTTCATGAAAATGGAAATGAAAAAAGAAAATCTGGGGTAGCAATACTTATACCAGACAAAATAAACTTTTAAAAAAAGGCAATAAGAAGAGACAGTGAAGGACCCAGTATTCCCACTTCAGGGTATTTATCTGAAGAAACCCAAAATGCTACTTTGAGGGGATGTGTGCATCCATATGTTCATTGCAGCATTGTTTACAATGGCCAAGATGTGGAGACAGCCTGGTGTTCCATTGATGGAAGAATGGGTAAAGAGTAGATGATACATATATACAATGGAATATTGTTTGGCCATGGAAGGGAATGGGTTCTTGCCATCTGTAGTGGCATGGATGGAGCTGGAGGGTATTGTGCTGAGTGGAGTATATCAGACAGAGAAAGACAGGTGAAACGTGTTATCACTTATATGTGAAATCTACGAACAAACTTAACAAACAAAACAGAAACAAACTCATAGATACAAAGAACATTTTGATGGTTGCCAGTGAGAGGGGTTTTGGGGGTGTAGACGAAAGAAAGGGAAGGGATTAAGAAGTACAAATTGGTTGTTACAAAGTAGTTATAGGGATATAGGGTATAGTATAAGGGATATAGTCAATAATATTGTAATAATTATGTATGGTGTCAGATGGGTACTAGATTTGTTGGGGTGATACATGGGAGGGGGTGGGGGAAGGATGAAAAAGGTGAAGGGATAAAAAGTACAAATTGGTAGTTACAAAATAGTCATGCAGATGTAAAGTAAAGCATAGGGAATATAGTCAATGATATGGTAACAATTATGTATAGTGCTAGGTGGCTCCTAGACTAGTCAGGAGGATCACTCCTTAAATTATATAAATGTCTAATCACTATGCTGTACACCTGAAATTAATGTAAAATAATACTGACTGTCAAAAAAGAAAAAGAATGCTACCTTTTGTATAAAAGTTCAGGGGAATAAGAAGATATATTTAGGGGCCAGCCCGGTGGCTCAGGCGGTTGGAGCTACATGCTCCTAACACCAGGGGATTCCGGTTCGATTCCCACATGGGCCAGTGGGTTCTCAACCACAGGGTTGCTGGCTTGATTCCTCGAGTCCCGCAAGGTATTGTGGGCTCCGCCCCCTGCAACTAAGATTGAACACGGCACCTTGAGCTGAGCTGCCGCTGAGCTCCCCTATGGCTCGGTTGGTTGGAGCGCGGGCTCCCAACCACAGTGTTGCCGGTTCGACTCATCGACTACTGCAAGGGATGGTGGGCTGTGCCCCCTGCAACTGGCAATGGCAACTGGATCTGGAGCTGAGCTGCGCCCTCCACAACTATGATTGAAAGGACAAAAACTTGACTTGTAAAAAGATTCTGGAAGTACATACTTCCCTAATAAAAAAAAATTGCATTAAAAAAAGAATATATATTTAAATTTGCTTATGAGCAAAACTTTTCTTAGGTCCTCTCATATATATATATATATATATATATATATATATATATATATATATATATCCTATATAAATGCAATACCTACTCAGAAAATTAAACTATCAATATACTATAAAATATTTTATGATATCTAAGTGAAAAAAGCTGGTAAATGGTATTACAGAATTATTCCATTTTATATGCATATTAAAACAAAATGTTAGAAATAGTCACCTCTGGGTTATAAAATTTTAAGAAATGTTTTTGCTTATTTTTGTTTGCATTTCCTAAATTTTATTCCTTGAATGTTTTTATTCTGGGTAAGTGTTACTATTGCAATAAGATAAAAACAACAAAATTGTAATAAAAAACGATGAATCCAAAGAGGCACATTAAATTGGCGACAAGGGGGGAGGTGAGGGGATTAGAAAGCACAGTCGGTAACCACAAGATTGCCACTGGGATATGAAAGTCAATTTGGGGCATGTAATCAATAATGTTGTAAAGATTTTGTAGGGTATCCGATGGACACTTGTCTCATTAGGGAGACCACCTCAGGGACGATGTAGATGCCTGATCACTGCACTGTACACCTGAAGCTGAAGCTGAACAATAATGAATGTCAACTACAATTATATATATATTTACAAGAAGCGGAGTACAGCATTAGGAATAGCGACAGTGGAAATGTAATGGCTGTGTGACATGTCAGAGGGGTAGTGAATGGGGGGAGGGCAGTTGTCACTGTGTGAGGGATATAAATGATAAATGTCAATTACATTGTTTTGTGCACCTGAAACTAATTTTTAAAATGTTAAAAAAAAAAAAAATTCATGGTATATTAAAAAAAAAAGTTAGAGAGGAGAGAATTTTTAAAGCAGCAAGAGAAAAACAACCTGCTATGTGAAAGTGAATCCTCATAAGACTGTTAACAGGTTTTTCAGCAGAACCTTTCTAGGCCAGATGTGAGTGGGGTGACATATTCAAAATACTGAAAGAAGAAAAAGGCGAACCAGAATATTCTACCCAGCAAAGTCGTCCTTCAAAATTGAAGGTGCAACCAACAGTTTTCTAGACAAGCAAGAGCTGAAGGAGTTCATATAACAATGGTCTCACAAGAAATGTTAAAGGGAGTTCTTTAAGGCTTCTGCACAGAGATAATAAAATCAACAACAAACAAATGGGACTACATCAAATGAAAAAGCTTCTGCATAGTAAAGGAAACAGAACAAAATGAAAAGGCAAACTAACAAAAGGGAGAAAATATTTGGAAATCATATATCTAATAAGGTGTTACTATCCAAAATACATAAATAACTCATGCAATTCAAACAACTCAAAACAAACAACCAACAACCACCACAACAAAAAAAACCCAAGCAATCTGATTTAAAAATGTACAGAGGAACTGAATAGAAAATTTCATAAAAAAGACATACAAATGGCCAACAGGTACATGAAAAGATTCTCAATATCACTAATCATCAGGGGAATGCAAATCAAAACCACAATGAGATATCAACTCATACCTGTTAGAATGACTATCATCAAAAAGATAAGAAATGACAAGTGTTGGTGAGGATGTGAAGAAAAGAAAATCCCTGTGCACTGTTGGTGAGAATGTAAATTGGTAAAACCACTATGGAAAAAAGTATGGAGGTTCCTCTAAAAATTAAAAATAGAACTACCATATGATCCAGCAATCCCACTTCTGGGTCTATAGCCAAAGGAAATGGAAACAGGATCTCAAAGAGATATCTGCATCTCCATGTTCATTGCAGCATTTATTCACAACAGCTTAGGTATGGAAACAACCTAAACATAAGTGGATGAATGGATAAAGATGTGGGGTGAGGCAGGCTCCACACAGAGACAATGTTCCTCCATCCCTCCCCCCGAGGCCAACAACTCAGTCTTTCCCCATGTTTCTCTGGCACCTCTTGAGTTTCCATCCCACCATTGGAGCCCAGCCAACACTCAAGAAGAGCCAAAAGTACCTGGGATTTCCATCTTCCTGGGGAGATCCGTAGCCAAACACTTCTATTCCAGCTTCTTTGCCTCTAGTCCTGACTACCCTGAAATGCAGGTCTTTTAAACAACATGAGAATCAGTACTGTGTTTTGTCCCTGCTATGGAAACCTGCTCACTCTTCATTTTAAACAGTTGGTTTTGGAGGATTTCCAGTCGAAATGACAGAGTAGGTAAAAGCTGTGCTTACCTTCTCTAATCACCATATCAAAATTACAACTAAACTACAGAACAACCATTATTGATAATCGCCTGAAGTCTAGCTGAACCAAAGACCTACAACTAAGGATATACAAAAAAAGTCACCTTGAGACTAGTAGGAGAGGCAGAGATGCCAAATGGGCTGGTCCCACACCCACATGTGACCATTAAAAATCAGGAGGGATATCTCATCTGTGGAGATGAACCTCCCAGAACAGCAAGGGGTCCCAGCCCCACCCCAGGCTTCCAAGCTCAGGGTTTCAATGCCAGGGAGAGAAGTCCCATAAATTCTGGTTATGAAAACCAGCAGAGATGTGGCTGAGTGTGATGAGGGCGGCTGCAGCCTCAGGCTCTTCTCTTAAAGGGCCTGTACACAGACTTACTGACAGACTCACTTGCTCTGGGCTCTGGTGCTGGAGTGGCAGCTTGGGGGTGGGAGGAGCCAGGGACATGTGGAGAGGAACTGAGATGTCAGGCTTCAGGGCAAGGACTGGAGAAGCAGCTTTCTTCCAGACAGAGGAGCTGGCAGAAACTATTGTTTCTTTGAGCCCTTCCTACTCCTAACGTGCAGACACAGGCAGCCACCATAACTGAGTCTCCATCAACATAGCTAACACTGTTCATTTACTCCACCCTGGTGACTCTGAGACCCCAACCCACCCAACTTGTGGGCCCATCCAAGCTGCTTCCAGTAGTTTTCTGTACAAATGGCTTGCTTTGGTGCATGCTGCAGACTTTTCTAAAATCTTTCAAAGGTTCACAAAACCCAAACAAGCAGCATCTGGCTTTGGCATGTCCTGTACCTCTTGCTCAGCAGTCCTAATCCAGGCACAAGTAACAGCTGACCTTGATTTGTGACTTGGTTTCTCAAGACATATCCAAGCACAGTATAGGCACCTGCCATCTGCAGATTGCTTTGTGGTTCCTGCCAGGTGACCCTGGGTAGGGCATAGGCTGCATCTGAACTTGGCCAGCAGTGGGTCCCCTCCCAGGAGGCCCCAGGGCTGCCACACACAGTGGCCAACTTCAGACTGGGATGGAGCATCACTTGACCACCTCTAAGGATGACACACCCAAAGAGCAGACTGGATAGGCACCAGAGCCCTGCTAAATTGAATGCTGCTCCATAGGGTCAGCCCCTCCACAACAGCTCTTCCACTGTAGTCATGGCCAGTCCTCACAACCAATGAGTCTGAGGGTTAATCCCTCTCACTAACATGCAAATAGCAACCAAGACTCAACTATAACAGAATGGAATACAAAACCCACACAAGGGACACACCTGGAGCACACAGCTCTGGAGACCAGGGAGAATGTACCACTGGGCCCCAGAGGACACCTACTGCATAAGGCCACTCTACTAAGACCAGGAGACATAGCACCTCTACCTAATAAATAGAAATAGGGAGACAGCCAAAATGGGGAAACAGGAACATATCCTAAATAAAAGAACAGAACAAAGCTCCAGAAAAAGAACTAAACAAAATGGAGACAAACAATCTACCAGACACACTGTTCAAAATACTGGTTATAAGGATGCTCAATGATCTCAGTGAGAACTTCAACAAGGATATAGGAAACATAAAAATGGAGATAGAAAATTAAAGAAAAGAATGAGTCAGAAATGAAGAACACAATAACTGAAATGAAAAATACATTAGAGGTAATCAACAGTAGACTAGATGAAGCAGAGGATTGAATCAGTGACTTAGAAGATATGGTAGCAGAAAACACACAAACAGAACAACAAAAACAAAAAGGAATCCAAAAAAATGAGGAGCCTCTGGGACAACATCAAGTGTACCAACATTTGCATTATAGGGGTACCAGAAGGAGAAGAGAGTGAGCAAGAAATGGAAAACCTATTTGAAGAAATTATGATGGAAAACTTCCCTAACCTGGCAAAGGAAATGAATACAAGGTCTGAAAATTAAGTTTTAGAACTCATCCTAGAAAAAATGCTACATACCTCTTTGCTGAATATCACTACAGTCACCTTCGAAGTGCTCCCCTTGGGAAGCTAAGCACCAATGCTAGCACCTAGTTCACCCTTCAAAGCAATTTTGGAACTCTTTTTCTGTAACGGCCATCAGAGCTATCATTGTATTACACTTGATGTCCTGAATGTCATCAAAATGTCTTCCTTTCTATATTTCCTTTATCTTTGGGTAAAGAAAGAAGTCCTTGGGGCCAGATCAGGTGAGTAGGGAGGGAGTTCCAATAGTTATTTGTTTACTGGCTAAAAACTCTCTCACAGACAGTGCCATGTAAGCTGGTGCATTGTTGTAATGCAAAACTCATGAATTGTTGGTGAAAAATTCAGGTTGTTTTCATCTAACTTTTTCATGCTGTCTTTTCAGCACTTCCAGATAGTAAACTTGGTTAATTGTTTGTCCAGTTGGTACAAATTCATAATGAATAATCCCTCTGATATCAAAAAAGGTAAGCAACATTGTTATGACTCTTGATTTGGACTGATGGAACTTTTTTGGTCATGGAGAATTGGCTGACTTCCATTGTGCACTTTGACACTTAGTTTCAGGGTCGTATTGGCACTCCCATATTTCATCACCAGTGATAACACAGCCCAAAACATCATCTTGCCTCTCCAAAAGGTCTTGGCAAACTTCGACTCTCCTTTGCTTTTGTTCATTGGTGAGCTCCTTCAAGACCATTTTTGCACACGTCTTTCTCATGCCAAGATTTTCAGTTAAGATTTTTCTAACTATTTTTCTGTCAATGTTTACGTGGTCTGCTACGCTTCCCACAGTCAGCTGACAATTTTGACGCACAATTCAATGAGTTTTTGCAGTTTTCATCAGTTCTGTTTGTTACTGGCTGCCTTGACCTCTCTTCATCAGTGACACATTCTCTCACCTCAGAAAAACATTTAATCCATTTGTACACTGCCTTTATCTTCATGGCATTATCCCTGTAAATTTGGACTAACATGTCCCTGATATCACTTCCACTCTTTCCAAGTTTAACTAGAAAATTAATATTTGTTCTTTTCTCTAATTCAAGCTCAGACATTCTTGTGATGGCACACAAAAACATGCAACAACAATAATGAACGCCACTCAGCAAGACACCACCACATATCGACATGAACACAGCTGTGAGACACTGATATACCAAGGTTATGAAAGCTTACTGAACTGTTTGTACAATGCTGCCAATATAAGTGCACAGTGGCAAGTTCGCAAACTTAAGTGTCAGACCTTGTATTCAAGCCCAGGAAGGTCAGAGTCCCAAACAAGATGAACCCAAAGATGCACACACCAAGACATATCATAATTAAAATGCCAAAAGTTAAAGCAAAGAAAGAGTCTTAAAAGCAGCAAGAGGAAACAGCAGTTAGTTATTTGCAAGGGAGCTCCCATAAGACTATCAGCTGATTTCTCAACAGAAACTTTGCAGGCCAGAGGGACTGTCATGAAATATTCAAAGTGATGAAAAGCAAGGACCTGCAACCAAGATTACTCTACTCAACAAAGCTATCATTTAGATCCAAGGACAGATAAAGAGCTTCCCAGACAAGAAAAAGCTAAAGGAGCTCATCACCATCAAACCAGTATTGCAAAGAATCTTAGAGGGACTTCTTTAATATGAAAAAAAAAATCAAAAATATAAATAATAAGATGAGAATAACAACATATCTATCAACAACTACTTTAAATGTAAATGGATTAAATACTATTCCAATCAAAAGACATAGGGTGGCTGAATGGATAAGAAAACAAGACACATACATGCGTTGCCTATAAGAGACTCACTTCAGATTGAAAGACACACACACACTGAAAGTAAAAGGATGGAAAAAATATTTTATGAAAATGGAAATGAAAAAAAGAAAATCTGGGGTAGCAATACTATACCAGACAAATAGACTTTAAAACAAAGACTATAACAAGAGAGACAAAGAAGGACCTGGTAATCCCACTTCTTGATATTTATTCAAAGAAACCTAAAATGCTACTTCGAGGGGACATCTACATCCATATGCTCATTACATAATTATTTACAGTAACCAAGATCTGAAGGCAGCAGGGGTGTCCCTGAATAGATGAATAGATAAAGAAAAGGTGATACATAAATACAATGGAATATTACTTAGCCATAAAAAAGAACGAAATCTTGCCATCTGCAACACATGGATGGACCTAGAGGGTACTGTGCTGAGTGCAGTAAGTCAGACAAAAACAAATGTCATATAATTTCACTTATAAGTGGAATCTAAAGAACAAACCAACCAAACAAACAAAATAGAAACAAACTCATAGATACAGAGAACATGGGAGGGGTTTGAAGATGGGTGTAAAAGGGGAAGGGATTATGAAGTACAAATTGGTTGTTACACAGTAGTCATGGGGATGTAAGATATAGCCTAAGGAATATAGTCAATAACATGATAATAACTATGTATAGTTCCAGGTGGGTACTAGGCTAGTCAGGGAGATCATTTCTTAAATTATGTAAATGTCTAACCACTATGCTGTACACCTGAAATTAATATCAAATAATATTGAATGCCAACTGTAATTGAAAAATTAAAAATGGGGGAAAGGGTGAAGGGGAATAAGAGGTTCTAATTTCCAGGTATAAAACACATAAGTCTTGGAGATGTAATACATAGCATAGGAAATATAGCCAATAATATTGTGATAGCGTGGTACAGTGTAAGGTGGTTGCTGAACTTATGGCGATCACTTTTTTAGGTATATAAATTTTGAATAACTATGGTGTACACCTGAAACTAATATAATATTGTATGCTAGCTATATTTTAATAAATATCTTTTTTTAAAGGAGATGTGGGATATACACAATGGAATAAAATTCAGCCACAAGAAAAAAGGAAATCCTTCAATTTGTGACAACATGGATGAAACTTGAAGGCATTATTAGGCTCTGTGAAATAAGTTAGACAGAGAAAGACAAATGCTGCATAATATCACTTATGTGTGGAATCTAAATAAGCTGAACTCATAGAAACCGAGACTAGAATGGTAGTTATCAGAGGCTGGGTGTGGGGGAAATGGGGAGATGTTGGTCAAAGGGCACAAACTTCCAACTGTAAGATGAATAAGTTCTGGAGATCTAATGTACAATATGGTGACTATAGTTATTAATGCTGTATTACATACTTTAACGTTACTAAGAGACTAGATCTTAAGTGTTCTCCCCATAAAAAGGAATGGTAATTGTGTCACATGATGAAGGTGCAGTTGATGCCATGGTGGTCATTATTTTGCACTATATAAGTGCATTAAACCAACAGGTTGTTCATCTTAATCTTACACAATGTTATATGTCAATTATATTCCAATAAACCTGGGGGGAAAGAATGAATTTGAAATTATACTACCATGGTCAAATAAAAAGCTTTGTGAATCTTCAATAAAAGTCTCTGTTCTTTTCAGCAAGTGTAAACCTAGCCATGAGTTAAGGAAAGTGGCAGGAGATGGAGAGCGTGCCACACATCTGGTTGTCATCCTTGATAACAGTTTTTTTAACCTGATCCTTGGAACATTAATGTGTACTGTGGAGTAGAGTTACATCATTGTTCACTAATTACTTAAATAGAATCATCAGTACAAATATATTGGAGAAAAAATTACTTAAGCACCAAAGTTAATAAAACAGAAAGAGCACAAGTTAGAGACAAAACAATCTTAAAAGACATTGCTTGACTGTCTTGGCAAGAAATACTTAAGGCCCTTGATAATTCCAAAGCAGCAAGGAGGAGAGGAGGACATGGAAAAGAAGGAAACCCATTGGAGGACGGGACAGGAGATAATGGGTATTGTTGGCAGGAATAGTACGGGTGTCTGTGACATCAAAATGGGTCCAGTTTTGGTGTGGTGGAAAAAACAACTGGATTTGAGAAGACTTCAGTCTGCTACTTCTTCTCCGAGTGACCTTGGGCATTCAACTCAAATTCTCTGAGTTTCAATTACCTCATTTTTCCAATAGTGATTGGACTTCACAGGGTTGTTGTAAGGACTAAACGACTCAATATTTGTGAAATATACTTTGTAAAGAGCCAGATCTGAGGAGGCTGAATAAGGATGCATGCTTAACAAAAACAAATGGTACTTGTAAAAGAACTCTTATGTTTATGAGAAACTATTATGCAGCATATATTGAAAAGGATATGGAGAGACCACTTATTTCTGGGGCAGAAATTGCTGGTTGCCTAACTGTTATGCACTGTCTTCTTATGGCTCACTAACAGAACACTGAATTTATTTGGGTGGCAATATTCTCAGCTGTAAAATTGCATTTCTCAGCCTCTTTTGCAAGTGGAGCTGCTCAATTAGATATAAGATGAATATTTGGGTAGAACTTCTGATGAACTGTTTAATGAGGGTTAACTCAGCTGGGAGGGAGGCCTGCTTTTTCGTTCTGATCTCCCTTCTACTTCCTACTCTTGGGAACGTGATGTGATGACTGGGGTTTCAGTAACCTTTATGTGACCATGGGATAATCTTGAAGACGGAAGCTGTGCAATAAGGATGGCAGATCAGCAAGACAGAAGCAGCCTCCGTCTCTGACGACCACAGGGACACTATACCTGCCTAATCTGCCTATCTCCATCTTCTTTTACATAAACAGAAAAATGAACTCCTACCTTGTTTAAGCCACTATTTCAGGCTTCTGTTCTAGTAAACCAAACTTATTCCTAACTGATATGATCTTTTTCCCAAAGATATTTAAGGATTGAAAAAGCAATACTCTAGAGGAGGAGTCAGCACACTTTTCTGGTAAAAGGCCAGATAGTAAATATTTCAGGCTTTGCAAACCATATGTTCTCTGTTGCAACTACTCATCTCTGCTGTTGTAGAGGGAAAGCAGCCACAAAGAAAAGGTAAACAAATGAGCATGGCTGTGTTCCAATAAAACTTTATTTATGGACACTGACATTTGAATTTCATATAATTTCACATGTCATAAAATATTATTGTGCTTCCTATTTTTTTCAACCATCTAAAAAATATAAAAACTATCCCTAGCCGACAGATTGCACAAAAACAGGATTTGGCCACCAAGCTGCAATAGCCACCCCCTCCCTGCTGGACAGGATACAATTCCAGCAAAAAAAAACCCAAGGAGTAAGCATTGTAAGCCTTTATTATGTACTTAGTTATCTTTATGCTTCTCTGTGCTTAGAAACCTCTTGGAAGTGGCATAATTGGACCTATCAAATAAGGAGACCAGTTTTTAAACAACATATCAAAAATTACACCTCTGAATGAATGCTGCCTTACGAGTGACGAACTTGGGAAGTAAGACCAATCCCAGTGCTGCTGATCACAAAATTATGTGAAACTTTATTTGAATATTTAAGACTGGGGCTGTTTGTTTTAAAGAAACCAACCATCTTACTTCATAACTATACTTTGTAAGACCACGTTTCCTGTTGACCACTCAGGAGTGAGGCTAGTAAAGACTAAGAAGCCGGAAGCAGCGTAAGTAGTGCCAGGGGCTTCAGGCATATTAGAGGTCGCTGCTTGCAGTGCCTGCAAATGGCTATTAGTGGTGGTAAGAATGTGTAGGAACCACAGAGCAGTGGTCAGTGTTTTGTGGGGAAGCCTGAGGGGGGAACTGGGGGCTGGAGAGGCATGAGGGTTGGTTTTTTTTAAAAAAAAACATGGTTGTGTTGCGTCTGATCACAGCAGGTAACTTTTCAGACGGGTAAGTGCAGTGTCAGTGGAAAACAGGAGCATGCAGCTCACAAATTTATATTGAAGAGGGGGGCTAAGGATATAGAGTGTGACGTGACACTTTACAGTAATATAGAAAAGGCCAGTTTGTGTGTGTGTGTGTGTGTGTGTGTGTGTGTGTAAATTGCCAGAGCCACTGACACTTCCTAAAAAAAAATCAAACTGTTTATCCAACATCAAGTACAGAAGTTACTGGGTTGATTGAAATGTTGACTTTTCTTTCAGTAGGTGTGACAGTATATTCACACAACCTTTGTGTTGTGAGAGAGAGAGAGAGGGAAAGAGAGCACGTGCATACTTGGGGGAGGTGGGCAGGGACGTGTGTGGAGGACAGACAACGATGTGAGTGTGAACAATCCAGAAGCAGGGTGGGAGTCTGTTTGTTATATATCTAGGGGTAGGGTCAGGGAGAGAATGCTTTGATGGGCGTTTAGTTTGCCAATAATAATTTTTTAGCCACACATATGGTAAGAATAGAATGGGTGTTCGCTCTCTCTGTCTCTCCCTTACTCTCTTTTTCCCCAGGCAGCTGTGCAAAGATTAACCATGTGATCCTGAAAGCACAACACTGAAAGCTTCTGACTGTGCCAAGAGAAGAGAATAGGGAAACATAGGCTAAAGCCAGGGCCAGCGCCAGCTGCCAGGAAGCTGCATCCCCAGCAATAATACAGAAAAATAACAGTGAGACTCCATTTCCTTCATTTTCCTTACCGGAGCCAGCTCGCTGACTTGGAGATGGAAACTTCCTGACCCCTCTTCTCTTCACCCTGTTCCTACCCTCTTGTCATTCCAACTCCTGGCAGTGAAGCAGTGTGGCCCAGGAAACAAGATGCTCTTCCTTCTCTTTCTGGAGAGATCGAGGGCCAGGCAGAATACCTGGAGAGCTCACAGTTTGGGGGCACGGGGAAAGGAAGAAGAATCTCGTGAGGGAGAAGCCTGTAAGTTCAGCAAGGACTGTAGGACTTCAACTCTGGGACCAGCTTAGAACGACTCTTAGACTCAGGATGTGCACAGGGCCAAGCCATGGCTGCCCAGTGGTGTTCCCATTTCCCTGTGCAATGCTTCTGCTGCTCCTGGTCGGTGGAGTCTGCTAGGACACCTTCAGGAGGAAGCAGACCTGATCAGTTCGCTTCATTATCTTTCTTTCTCTGTTTTCTTCTCCAGACTCAATCCCCTCCATCCCTTCCTACTTCTTTCTGAAATCTTAGTTCTATCAGAGGCCCTAGACCTAGACACTGGTTAGACTATTACCAGACCCACAACATACTTACTGTATAATCTTAAACCAGACATTTTTACTTCCCTGGGACTTGAGTTTTAAAGTACTCACTTCTATTTCCCCTTTCTCTCAAGGATAAAATGGGGCTAAAAAGTGACTAATGAAAAATACTAAAAGAAAAAACAGCACTATAAAAATATTACCGTATAAAGGGACAGATGTCACACATTCTGCTGATGTGTGTGAAAAGGACAGTTGATCACTATTAAAAACATTGGCAATATTCAATGGGTTATTTTTAGGGTGGCAGATTGAGCTTTTGTACTTTTATAAGACCGTTTTTCTAGGCACTACTACTTGTCAAATACCACTGACACCTAATAAAACAGTCAGGCTTTTGTTGGCGAATTTATTTTGGCTGTCATTTTTTTTTTAGATAATAAGCTAGAACGAACATCAAAATTATTTTTATGTGCTTTTCTACAGTGTCAAATTTAGTCACAGTCACTCAACTTGTAAATGTTATCATGGAATTTAGAAGTAAACCTGAAGCACTATGGGATTGAGTGGAAATAAAGATCTTGATCGTGCCTTGCACCTTGCTGCGTGTCCATGGGCACGTGATGTGGCGTCCTTATCTGTTACATGACATTTAAGGCTCTTGTGGCACTCACAGTGTGTGAATTGAAAAATGAATGATTTGGTGAGTGTTTCTTAGGATGAATACAGAGTGATGCCATTGAAAACCTAAGTTGACTGCCATTTTGCTTCAAGGTGCTAACTGCCTTCACAAATTGAATGTAAGGTGTTGTCCAGGCAGCATTCAGGAGAGCTTCCAATTGGGACCAAATCAGATAATCACTGTAGAAGGGAAAAGTTATAGATAGATCAACCTGAAGGGCCAAATAGTTGAATTAAAATGAAGGACTTTCTTCAGAAGGTTAGTTATTCTGCTGATCTCCCCAAAACAATGTTGCACAGGAAACTGGAGGTTTCTCTGGCAATGCACTTATTAACCCTTAGAGTACTTCCCAACTCTTAAAATACTTACAATGCTTTCCAGTCCTTTGTTAACCCTTGCAACTGTGGGTGGGTTATAAAGTAACCATCTGAAAGATCCAGAGTGTTTCTCAGTGGCATCAAGCGTGAGAAAAAGAACATGAATTTAAAAATGGTACTAATAGCGCATATGTAATGTCGTACATTCTCCCGAAATCTTACCTATATCCTCTGGTCCTTGGGGCATGCTCTGCCTAGAGTCACATCTCATATTGATTTCTTCTAAGAAAAGGTGTAGGTGTTATGAAATATAAATAAGCTAATGAGAGTAGACAAGAATCTTTTTTCTCCAGGACCTGAGAATATTTAATAAATACAGCCTCAAATCTTCACCATGCATTGGTGCATTTAAGAATCAGGAAGCAAATGCCTGAGTTGGGGCCACACATGGTGCCAGAGCAGCCAGAACGGCCGTGTGCTGTGCTGACTGGCGCTCAGTTGGTGTGCAACCCTGACTCCTTTGGAATCCTGTGGTGCCTGGAGCGATTCCTCCGTCCCTCTTAGCGCCCACTCCTTTTCCCAGGGGATGGGTTGCTGCCATCCAAAGGCAACCAGAGGCCCTTTATGCGTCTTTCATACGGAGCTCGGCAGTCACCAGTCAGCAGGGCTCACTGTTGATACTAGATCAGACTCCTCGCACCGCTCATCTCACTCTGACTCTGACTTGTCCATTTTCTCAGCCCTCCAGCCTTTATCTGTCTTCCTATATTGCCTGGAATGGATTTCCCCTCCTGTCCTCTGTCATATTCCAAGCACTTCACTGCTTCATTTCTACGGGGATTCTGAAAGTTACTCTTGTTTCCTGCTACCAGCCTTGGACTTGGAAAGTCAGATACGCCATAGAAACGATTCACCTCGAGGGCTCAGGCCAAGCAGACAGGGAAGGTGGCATCAAGCGTGAGACAGGTGGGAGGGCGTGGTTTCCACAGGGGAGGCCTGGGCCACAGCTTCTACGCCCAGCGTGCAGCACCCAAGGCCACCTCAGTAGGCCTTAGGAATGGCAGTGCCTCCCTCATCTCTCCTGTTTCAGGAATCTACTTTTCAGAGGCCATGGCAAATGAGGTCCACAGCCCTCTATGAACCCATCTTTCTTTTAGGCTGTGACAAACGGCTTCTCTAATTGAGTGGATCACAGCCATTTGGAACAGGAAGGGAAGATAACCAAATTTGTCTGATGTTCAAGTGATCTGATAGACCAGTGGCATCCCGAGACAAGATCATACCACAGTGATATAGGTTCTGAAGTGGCCTGGCCTGGACTTACGCCTTTTGGGAAGTGATTCCAGAAGACTGTTGTACCATCCCAGCATCTCCAGGTGTGGGCTGGGACTGCACCAAAAGTAAACAGGGGCATTTCACTTTGTAGGGCATTATTAGAAAAGCTTTCAAACCGTTCAGTTTTGTGCTGGATGTGCTGAAGGTAGCTGAGTGTAGAGTTAAGGGATTGAGATGGGGAAGAATGGACCAGAAGAACACTGTCTATGAGAGAGTCTGGAGAAGTCTCAGCAGCAGCATGATGGCAGATGGCCAGAGCTCCAGGGAAGGGCAAGCCAGGGACGGGATTTAAGCTGCCTTTTAGGGAAGTAGCCTTACCAGCAATTCCAGTTTAAAAAATAACTTTGCCAGCACAGATCAAGTCTTGGCTCCTTCTGCCTGGAACACATCTTTGGGGCTCAGCCATGCGTCCCTCCAGTCACTCCTTACCCTGCCACTTCTGGGACCAGTAGAGTCTCCTATGGCCCTTTTGCTGGGGTAGGTCTTAAGGGCCTCAGAGGAAGTCAGGCCTTAGACTTGGACAAGGCTGATAATTGATAATAAAACAGACTGCTCTATTGCACAAGGAACAAGAAGAAAGTGGGCCCCATTGTTAGGGGAGAAAGATGTGATTGGTTTTCACCGTGACATTTTTGGTCATCTTTCTGCCAGAATCTTTCCTAATTAGCTCTTCCTCATATGCACTGCAAATGATGATGTTAGGAAGATGGAAGGAAATCTTCTCTTGTTTCAGAAGACAGTACCCCACCCGTTCCAAAACAGAAGTCTGTTTTCTCTACTGATGACATAGGATGGGCCCTCATTAGACAAAGCAAGTGAGTCAGCTCTACCTTACTCGGCCAGTCTTGGGGCAATATTCATGATACAGCTAGACACAAAGGCTGGGGATTATAGAGAACAGCCTGTGGTTTGAGGATGGTCGAGTTCCTATAATCTGTCCTTCAAAACTTACTCTACTTCCACTGGGAGGCCATCCTTCGTAGCTCCAGCACACAACAAAATCCATTTCCTCTGAAGTATTTCCTCTGAAGCATGTTTTTCTATAGTATGGTCTTTGGCTCTGAATTGAATTATATTTGTCCTCCATTGATTTCATTTGCTCTCAAACCTTTCTCTTTATTTAGATTGCACATGCTTTGTCCCCCTCATTAGTCCTCAAGCATGCAGACCAGTGCTAGTAGACATGCAGCAACTCTTCACCAAACACCCACTCAACTGAGAAAAAAATAACTGGAACAAACAGCACAACCAGCCTTGCGTTGTGTGAGGGAGGCTGAGGCACCAATGTCTCTCCCATCTTCCTGTAAAGTCACCCTCCCACTTTGGAGAGGACAGTTTCACACGGATGACTCTCATTTCAAATCTCCAGCACCCCTTCCTGCCCCTTCACACCAGATAATGACCTTACCTCTGATGTCATAGAGAAAAATGATGTGGTCAGAGGAAAACTATCTCCTCTTCCCATCACGTGTCCTCCAGTCCGGCAGTGTTTGTATCACACAGCAGGTCTCCTTGTTTCAGCAGCGGAAGTGTCCCTGTCTTATCTGAGGCCCACCTTCTACTTGGACTCTGGGAATCATCCTTTGTCAAGGGCTTTAACCTGCTTCTTCCCTTTTTCTCCCAATTTTTCAATTTTTTTCCTCTCTCCTCCCCCTCAACATTTGTAATTGAAAAGAAAACAATTGCATTAATATTAATACCAAACACTTACATCATACTGCTTACTCTGTGCCAGGAACAGTTCTAACTGCTTCATACATATTAACTCATTTAATCTTCACATCAACCCTGTTAGGTAGTAGGTGCTTATACTTTAAAGATGAAGAAACTGAGGTATCAAGTTCATCAAGTTCTTTTGGTGTCCAAGACAGAATATAAACACATCTAAAGCAGAACACTCGATTCCTTCTCAGTTCCTTCCACTCCAAACCCATTTATTTTCTAGTCTTCTCCATCTTATTAAATGTTCACCCTGTTTCTCAGGACAAAATCTAGGAGTCATGCCTAACTCTGTGCTTTCTCTCACATCTCACACCGAATCTCCTCTCCATCTCACCTTAACTTCTCCACCCATATCTCACCACTACACTCTGTCCTCCAGGGACCACTACCCCTACGGGTTTCCTGTCTCCATTCTTGGCCTCTCTGGCCTGGTCCATCCTCTGCACAGCCGCCTGAGTGATTTTTCTAAAATAGAAACTGTATCATATCACTCTTCCCCATAAAACATGCTCCAGAATCCTAACCCCTTTTCATGGCCTATGAGACCCTGCATCACAGGCCTCGCCCTTATTCTGCAGCCATCGCCCTCTTCTCCTTGTGGCCCACTAGGGTACGGCCCTCCTGGCCTTCCTTACGTCCTCCGAACATGCCAAGCTCTTTTCTGCCTCAGTGACTTTCCATCTATGTCCTGTCTTCTCAACACTCTCCCTGTTTCATGACCGCCTCCTCACTTTCAGGTTACACCTTTAGTAAGGGTCACCTTTCACGTTGCAACACCTGCTCAGACAGGCCTGCCTTAACCTCCTGAGCTAAGGAATCCCTCAGATTCTTCTCTATCTGCATTTTATGTTGTGGCTAGCACTTCTCAGTATGGGAAATGATCTGGTATAGTCATTGTTAATGTCATCTGTCTCGAACTACCACGAAGTCCCTCACCCCCAGCTCTAAATGTCAGCACCAGGAGCCAGGCACTTATCTGTTCTCTGCCATATTCCCAGTGCTAGAACTGTCCTTGCATGGTGGAGACTGCGTATCTGTGGAAGACCTTAGCTCTCTTTCTGCGCCTGCAGAGAAAAAGGAACAGTGAGGATCCTCCAGAGAACAAGGAGGTCCCTGGGAAGTGACGGTTGGGGTTTGTCAGCCTTTTCCCTCTCCAGGCCCATGTCCAACTCGTGGCGATCTGCCCCTTCTTGTTTCGCTCTCGTATGCTCAGTGGGAGTAAGCCACAAGCCGGTTTGTTGCTATGGGTGGAGGTGGTTGGAAAGGGTGAGGGCCAGCACGTCATGAAAACACAGGCCATGATCCAGATTGATGGTATCAAGTCTTAATGACTTCAGCTGCATTTAATTAAAAATGGAAGGGCTTATAGGAACATAGATCTGTGGGCCAGTAGTCTGACTTCTGCTCTCGTTTCTGTTCTCTTCCAAGCTTCAATTAAGGGAGCAACAAAAGATCCCTGTCATGGGCCATGTGTGGTGATCTCATCAGCTAAGACAAATATTTTTTCTGGTTATGTTTATAGAACCCTTTCTTGTTTCCTTGGACAACTCTGGCTGGCATTATCTTGTTTACCTTCTCTTCATCTAGATTTGCATTTGTGGGGGCAGCTTTTTATCTGTTGCTCTTTGCTGCCTTGGGTCTCTAATTCCTCTGTTTTTTTTCTCTTAGCTTTCATCTGTGGGGCTCTTTTAAAATTAAATAGTTGGTAATTTTAAGCTACCAAGGCAGTAACTAGTATTAATTAAAAAAATAGACAACATAGGCTCTGGAGGAGCCCTTCGTGATGCTTTTTCTCAGCAGCATCTCATTGCCTCCTGGGGAGAGTGGCCCTTGGCATTCCTCTCCCCATTCCCCACTCACGTGCTTCCTGCTGCCAGGCCCTCCCTCTGTCCATCACAGGATGAAAAGAGCAGACCTCCCCTGCAGACCTCTGGACTAAACCCCACTATCTCTGTGGGCATCTGACCCTCGTGCAGTCCCATGAGAATCACAAGTGTCACTTGGGAATCTACTTGTCTACTTATCTCTTCCTCGGGGGACTGTCAGCCTAGGCACTGTCAGGGCCAGGAGAGAGGAGCCTGCAAGCTGAGGAAAGACTGTATGTGGCTAAGTTCTTCTCCTGTGGTCTGGGCATGGCTGTCAAGGCTGCAGAGGAGCAGCAGGTCACACCCAGCAAAGCAGTGCTGTGCAGGGAGCTTGTCTTTGATGCCTTTCAACATTTTCATCATTTACACATTTCCCTTTGGATAATGGCTTCTCAACTGTGTGTTCTCAATGAGGGAGATATCCCACCAAGCAGGGGGATTGGTTCCCGGGGTACTGAAAAAACCATACTCTTTTTATGTATAAAGCACTGATATGCATACAATACACAAACAGATATACAGTGTATCTGTGGTATTACATTTTTATGGGGGGCAAGGTGGTCAGGGAAAAGATATTTAAAAATATTCTTTAAGGTGTGGGAATGACAAAAACGTTGAAGTAAACCCTCCTAGTCTCATGTTCTTGCCTTCCTCTCTCCTGATCAGAGTTTCGCTTTCAGCAAAGAATCTAAAACACATTCCCTCTAAGTGATAAAAGACTGATAAAAGTTTAAAATAGCATCTCTTGCAGATGTATCTGTCCACTAATAGCCCTGATGACACCTTAAGATAAAAGGCAATGAAGCTCCAGCTGTGAGATTGCAGGTTAGAGCAAGCAGAGGGCATGCTGCTTTTTGAAAAATTTAAATTTAGTGACCATATCTTTTTAAATAAAACATTGAAACACATTGTCTGCCAAAAGATTTTTAAAATTCATTTTAGATGTCAGAAGCTTCTTCTTAGGTGTAATTTAGAAATAGAAATTTTGGAACTTCTAGGTTAATTTGATGGTTTATGGCAAACCAGGATAGAGTTTTGAAGGCAGGATAATTCTAAAAGTTCCAGGACTGGTAATGAGATAGCTGCAGGGCCTTCTCAGCGCCTCTGGAATCAGAGCTTGGTCGGCTGCACTTTACAAGAGGCGATTATCAGCACTTACCTGATCCAGATAGAAGCTAATGGGACTGTGTTGTGTGTCTGTAGTAGGAGGAAGGGCTTTTGCATCTAGACGATCTTTCTGGACCATTTCTTGTGCAGAGAAGCAGCAGCCACGAGGCACCCAGTGCTCACCTTGCTCTGTGGACACACCTGACTGGGTTTTGTCTGCCTGAGATGAGCTAAAATGAGTATCACGGGCAAGGCTCAAGGTGCAGGAAGTCACCCTCCCATTGTTCTTGGCTTTAACCAGAATCCTACTGGTGACCCATGTCCAGTTTTGACTTTAAAGTAAAAAAAGAGATTGGGAACAATTGGATCGGGTCCCTATAAGAATAAATAATTTGAGTACTTAGAGAACAGATTCTATGCAAAATGCAATTAGAACTGTTTAACTGGGACTAGAGAGGGCAGAGGAAGAGGTTGTTTACATGGGGAATACTGATAAACTCTTCTCTTTTTCTGGTGTTTTGGATACAGATGGGATGTAAATAATATTTCTGCTTTATTTATTTATTTCTGCTGAAAACCAAATAAGAGAAATTGGGCTTGATTTTCAATGCAGAGATAAAGGGTGAATGTAAGGAAAACCCCCGGAACATTGTTAGACATCGGTCCTTAGGGTGTTTGGTTTTGTTTCTTTTTCTGGAAAGTGTGGTAAGAGCGAGGCACATGAGGGATGGTTTTGCTGCCACAGAGCTAGTTAATATTCACTAAGCACCTGGAACCAGAACTGTGGTAGGACTCCGTAGAAGCCAGAAAAACACAGAGGTTGCCAAAAAAATGTATACACATTTTAAGAAAGGAAATAACTATTAAAATTGTAATAGTAAATCTATACTGATAACAAAAGATGAAGTTATGCGTATACATTGTTTGGGCACCCCGGTGTATGCTCCCTGCTTTCTGAAAGACACTGACTTTAGGATTAGTAGTTCTGATCCTTTTTGTTCCTGAAGGTTCAATGCTTCACGGTAAAGCGAGTAGGAGGAAGATGTGAGCACTTGTTCAGGCTTTGCCTTTACTAACTTTCTGACCTTGGACAACCTGTGGTTTCCTCATTTATAATGTGGTGATGACCATGGCTTTCCTTCTTCCTTCATAGTTTTTAATTGTGTCAAATAAAGTAAAAAATATGACATTGTTCTATAAACTGTGGAATGCTATACAAATATACTAACTTACTAATTTAGATAAACCATTCTTTGGGCCCTGACCAAAGGTATTTCAGGCTGAAAAGTGTTGACTGAGCCTGATTCCCAGGTTTGAATTTCAAAACATGTGAAATCCATCCATTTGAACATCCTCCCGTCTGCCCACTCAGTCATCACAGAGAGAGTGTGTACTAAGTGGTAGGCATTGGAATAGGTACAGAGATGCAGTGAGGAGTCAGGTACAGTGCCTGGCTTTAGGAAGGCAAATGACAGTCTTGTGAGGGCAGATGAAGAAGCAGACAGGCAATTACAGTGATGAGTGCTCTGACCTGATCAGGCAACAGATGTTAGACAACCTCACTCGAAGTCCCCACATCCAGCCTTATGAGGGTACAAGGTAGAGGGAAACTTCTTAGAGGAAGTTATAGCCAACACCGTCCTGTGTAACAGGAGTTAAGCAAGTGAAGATCGTGAAGTGGGGAAGATTCCAGGCTAAGAGAGCAGTGGATGAAAAGACTTGGGAGCAAATGAGAACTTGGTGAACTTGAAGACCTGCAAGTCAAATTAATGTCTTCACAATGCCATGCAGGAGGACAGGAGATGGGATGTATGTTAATCAGAGGCCACATCACAACTGGCTGGTCTGCCTAGCTAAGGGCTTTACCTAGCGAGCATTAAAGAGCCCCGAGGGGTTTTAAACAGGGACTGTTCAGATCAGATTGAAATTTTAGAAATGTCACTCCTAGTGCAATTTAGAGGATGAATCAAAGGGGCCAGGACTCTCATGAAGACGAGTAAGGAGGCTGCTGCAGCAATTCAGGAAGGAATGAAAGTGGCCTGATTGGGAAAAAGTAGGGTGACCAAGAAGTTAACGAGGCAGAGGCATTGATACAGTGGGAATAAGAAAAGTGAGAAAGCAGGACAGATAGGAGATCAGAGAGTAGGAGATAAAGTTCCTAATGAGGCCAGGACCAGGATGTTGTGTTGAGAATGGAAGCAGGAAGTGAGTGGTCACTGAAAGTGAGGTCAGGGACTTGGGAAGCTTCTCCTATAGCTTTTTAAAAAATGCGGCAAAATACACAAAACATAAAATTTAACCTCTTAATCATTTTAAGTGTATTAAGTGCATTGTATTAAATGCAATAAGTGTATTCACTGGCATTAAGCACATTCACATTGTGTCACCATCACCACCATCCATCCACAGAATTCTTCACTTTGAAAAACTAAAGCTCTGCACCCATTAAACAATAACTGCCCATTCCCTGCACTTCCCGGCCCCTGGTAACCACCATGCTACTTTCTGTCTCTGTGAATGTAACTACTGAAGATATCTCATATAAGTGGAATCATACAGTATTTGTCTTTTTGTGACTAGCTTATTTCACTTAGCATAATGTCCTCAAGATTCATGTATGTTGTAGCATGTGTCAGAATTTCTTTTCCATTTAAGGCTGAATAATATTCTATTGTATGTACTCCTATCCCTTTTAAAGGGTGATTTGGTGGTAAAAATATTTATTTCAATGGTATTTACTTCAATAATACTGTGTTTCCCTGAAAATAAAACCTAGCTGGACAATCATTTCTAATGTGTCTTTTGGAGCAAAAATTAATATAAGACACAGTCATATATTATATTATATATTATATTATATAAGATCCAGTCTTATAGTAAAATAAGACCAGGCCTTATATTAATTTTTACTCCAAAAGACGCATTAGAGCTGATGGTCCGGCTAGGTCTTATTTTTTGGGAAACACGATATATATATATATATATATATATATATATATATATATACACACACACACACACACACACACACACACACAGAGTGTGCCAAAAAATGTATACACATTTTAAGAAAGGAAAACTGTATTAAAATTGTAGTGCTAAATATATACCAATAATAAAAGATGAATACAAGTCACGTTTGACTTCTGCAGTTACAAGAGGTGCTCAAAGTGGTTACTATCAGCGTCCAGACACTTCTGACTATGGCGATCTACTGCTTGAGCAATGTTGACCAAAGTGTCCACTTGTGTACATTTTTTTAACACCCGCGGTATATGAGGTGTGATAAAAAAAATTATGGTGAATGCTGCTGCCTAGTGCCATCCAACAGAAAGGCAGGGATCTTCAATACTGGAAGCGGTCCATCGAACCTTAGTAACAGTGTGTGACAAGTGTTACCTTGTTCAGTGCCGTCAGTTGTGTATGAGCTACTGTTGAAAGAAGGTGTGTTTTAAAGTGTGTCATAAATCACCCTCCATCATGACAATGCTCTGTGTCACACATTGCTTCTGGTATATGGCAATTTCTGTCAAATAAAAACATTATGGGGGTGGCCAGTTAGATCAGTTAGTCAGAGCGTGGCGCAAATAACACCAAGGTGCCAGGTTCGGCTGCATGGGCCACTGTGAGCTGCGCCCTCCTTAAAAAAAAAAAAATTACAGTGTGTGCTCACCCACCTTATTTACCAGACCTGGCACTGTGTAACTTCTAGCTCTTTCCCAAAGTCAAAATGATTTGGGACATCGCGCCAGCCAGGACAGCACAACTAAAGACACTCACGAAAGAGGACTTCCAGAACTGCTTCAGAAAGTGGCCAGAATGATTGGATAAGTGAAGTCTTTTGAGGAGGATTAATGGCAACGTGTCTTTTACTGTAATATATATTTTTTTTAATTGGGGAAGGGGAACAGGACTTTATTGGGGAACAGTGTGTACTTCCAGGACTTTTTTTTTTTTTCCAAGTCAAGTTGTTGTCCTTTCAATCTTAGTTGTGGAGGGTGCCATTCAGCTTCAAGTTGTTGTCCTTTCAGTCTTAGGTGTGGAGGGCGCAACTCAGCTCCAGGTCCAATTGCTGTTGCTAGTTGCAGGGGGTGCAGCCCACCATCCCTTGAGGGAGTCGAACCAGCAACCTTGTGGTTGAGAGGATGCCCTCCAACCAACTGAGCTATCCGGGAGCTCAGCGGC
Source organism: Rhinolophus sinicus (assembly GCF_036562045.2). Taxonomy (NCBI): domain Eukaryota; kingdom Metazoa; phylum Chordata; class Mammalia; order Chiroptera; family Rhinolophidae; genus Rhinolophus; species Rhinolophus sinicus. Next base: position 109,392,154 of record NC_133752.1, on the reverse strand, counting down.
AGCTCAGCTCAAGGTGTCATGTTCAATCATAGTTGCAGGGGGCGCTGCCCACCATCACTGTGGGACTGGAGGAATTGAACTGGCAGCCTTGTGGTTGAGAGCCCACTGGCCCATGTGGGAATCGAACCGGCAGCCTTCAGAGTTAGGAACACGGAGCTCCAACCGCTTGAGCCACCGGGCCGGCCCTGTAATAAATTTTTTAAACTTTAAACATTCACTGTATTTTGTGATGAATATATATATAAAATTGAAATAAGTGTTTTACCACCAAACCACCTGTCCTATATGTGAAGTACTCTGATATTTTATTTCTGTTGTTTCTTAAAAAAAAAACAACACACACACACACACACACACACAATCTAGTCACAATCCTCTAAATCAATTTCATGACACACTAATGGGTTGTGATCCCTAGTTTGTAAACAACGGGTCTCTTTGACATTGAAGTTACCCAGGACGATAGTAAGACTTGGCATGGAGTGGAAGACTAGGAGTTTGGTGCCAAAGGCTTCAATGATTAAGGAAGGGCTAAAACACAGCCTCATGCATTTGTCTTCATGAATGATCTGTAATTTCAGTACAATCTATTAAGTAAAGTTCCAAACTATCAGTTTATTTCTGGTATAAACAGGATAATTCACGGATTTGCTGATTTTCCCCCAATGATCTCCAGCTGGCATGAATCTTTTGCTTTATTTATTCACTGCCAGTGACCACTCCATTCTATTTTTCTATTGTAGGGAAAAACCAAGTAAACTGCCCTTCTTCATAGTCCTAGACCTCACAATCTGATTTGGGATGGAAACCTCTGCAGCAGGTGACTGCGGCCTCTAGAACCTGTAGTGCTTCCAAAGTCTCCAGCTGTTTCACAGCTGCAAGAAAGATTCTCCAGAGGGAGGTTGTGGGGTGGGTTCAGTCTCCAGGCAGGATGCTGGGGCTGTGCCTAGCCAAGAGAGCAGAGTAGGGTGCAGGGAGCAATGAAGATCAGGGATAAGGCCTCCCACTGAGTGTCTGGCAATGGGAAGAAAACAGGGGCAACTGGATATCAGTGATGGTTTGCAAAGGCCAAAGGATTTCACCACTGTCTCCCTGAGTCAGTACACTCCCAGCTATTACTGTTAAACATTAACACAAAGTGTCAGAAGAGCTTTACCCTTATTAATTAGCTAATCTCTGTGGTATTTCCACAGGATGTGGTCAGAAAGATCAGCATCTCAATAGCAATGAAAAAATAAGCAAGGATGGGGAGGAAAATCAGAAGGAAATTTGTATAATTCATCAGACATTCACTGAGCACCCACTGTATGCCATGAGCTGTATTAACTGTCGAAGATACTATGTGAACAAGACATAGTCTCACTTTTTGAATGTCGATCTAGAACATGGGATTGGAGATGATCAGATCAAGTATTCTAACTTAAGGGTATGGAGTTTGCAAATGTCCACTGACGAGAAAGAGTGTGATTTATTCAGAAAAGTGAAATTGAGGTTGTTCATTTCCATAATGGACAGCTATATAGGGACTGTCATGCAGGGTGGCATGCGGGGTCTCAGTTCCCACTCCCCACGTAAGAACGCAGGACATGGTGAGGCCAAACAGGAACACCCACGGAGCCATAGGTAGGGGAGTCACACCACTGTATTCTTGCTGGCGGCTGGGTTGGAGACACAGGAAGCAGGAGCCACACTATCCGCAACCTGCCGTCAGTTTTTCTGCAATCCGCTCTTGCTAGCTCAGCCACCATCTTCTTGCTAGTCCCCATTTTCTGCTAGTGTAGCCATGGCAGTTATATTAGTGGCCAATGGCTCACTGGTTACAGATGACAACCAACTAGCCACAGCTGATGGCCATCCAATCACAGTTGATGGCCATTTACTACCCGAGTGAGCACCTTTCCACATGAGGACAAGAGTCTGGAAACTGCACTGCTCGCTCTGTCCCCACACTCCACCCCTACAGGGTCTCGCCTCACAATCTATGTGACAAGCGTCTTTTGCAAGGGGCCCTGTGCGAGAAGCCTGCAGGTGAATGCAATGTCCTGGACACAGCCAGGCTTTCTGGGCATAGCCAGGGTTTCTCAGGGCACCACCAGTCCTTCTGGGCACAGCCAGACTTCCTGGGCTTCTTAGGGTACCACCAGTCTCCCCGGGCACAGCCAGGGCCTCTCAGGGCACTGCCACTCTCTCTGGGCACAGCCAGAATTCCTGGGCACAGCCAGGGTTTCTCAGGGTACCACCAGTCTTTCTGGGCACAGCCAGACTTCCTGGACACAGCCAGGGCCTCTCAGGGCACTGCCACTTTCTCTGTGCACAGCATGACTTCCTGGATACAAATGGCATAATCATAACAGGCACCTGCTGTCTCCTGCCATTTCAAAGGCAGACCCCAGCGTCTGTTCACCTGCCACATGGTTCAGCTTCCAGCGTGCTGCAATTTCCTATGCAGCCAATGGACCTCAGCAAGCACTTCCACAGGGCCGCAACGACCTTTGCTTTCTCCAGCCTATGCTGGTTGGGGAACCGTCCACATCTTCCCACCCCTCCCCGGGGCCCAGCTCTCCGGCAGCTGCTCCTCCTCGTCTTCCTGAGACTGATGCACAAACTGCTCCACCGCACTTCGGAGAGCTTTGGCTGGCACCGTACCCTGCTCGCTGCGCCATGTGTCGTGCAGGGTGGCACGTAGGGTTTCAACTCCCTCTCACCATCTAAGAACGCAGGACATGGTAAGGCCAAAAAGGAGCACCCATGGAGCCATAGATCGGGGAGTCATACCACTATATTCTCGCTGGCAGCTGGGTTGGAGACACAGGAAGCAGGAGCCACACTATCCGCAACCTGCTGACTACTTCTCTGCCAACCAACCTCACTTGCTAACTGCAACCCGCTCTTGCTAGCTCAGCCACCATCTTCTTGCTAGCCCCCATTGGCTGCTAGCGCAGCCACGGCAGTTATATTAGTGGCCTATGGCTCACTGGTTACAGATGACGGCCAACTAGCCACAGCTGATGGCCATCCAATCACAGTTGATGGCCATTTACTACTGAGTGATCACCTTTCCACGTGAGGATGAGAGTCTGGAAACTGCACTCCTGGCTATGTCCACACAGGACTGATCTTGTCAAGATTTTGATGAGGGTGGGTGACTTTGCCATTGAGAATCACAGAGAACCCTGGCATGCTTCACTACTTAGGCTGAGCCATTTGAGCACCAAAAAATATACCTTGATAGTATAAAACGTTTTGAACTGGATGCTTCCAGTCAAGATGGTGGAGTACATAAATGTTGCACCTACCTCCTTTCATGGCCACATCAAAATTACAACTGAATTATAGAACAACCATCATTGAGAACCACCTGAAATCTAGCTGAACATAAGTCCTATAACTAAAGATATACAGGGAATAAAAAACCACTTCTAGTAGGAGGGGCAGAATTGTAGAATGAGCTGGCCCTACACCCACTTGTGGTGGTAAAAATTTGGGAGGGATATCTCAGCTGTTGAGGTCCTCCCTGAGGAGCAAGGGGTCCCAGTCCCATACCAGAAACCCCAGCACAGGGTTCCAGTGCTGGGAAGAGAAGTCCCCACAATTTCTGGCTGTGAAAAACAGCAGAGATTGTGGTTGAGACTGCTCAGTGATCTCAGTGAGAACTTCAATAAAGAAACAAGAAACATAAAAATGGAGACAGAAAACATGAAAAAGAACCAGTCAGAAATGAAGAATATAATAACTGAAATGAAGAATACATTAGAGGGAATCAACTGTAGATTAGATCAGTGAGAAGACCAAATCAGCAATTTGGAAGATGAAGTAGCAGAAAATATCTAATCAGGACAGCAAAAGAACCCAAAAAAATGAGGATAGTTTCAGGAGCTTCTGCGAAAATGCCAACCATACAAATATACGCATCATAGAGGTACAAGAAGGAGAAGAGAGAAAGAACAAGGAATTGGTAACTTATTTGAAGAAATAATGAGTGAAAACTTCCCTAATCTGCTTAAAAAAAAAAAAAAGACATACAAGTACAGGAAACACAGAGAGTCCTAAACAAGATGAACCCAAACAGGCCCACACCAAGACACATCATAATTAAAATACTAAAGGTTAAAGGCAAAGAGAATTTTAAAAGCAGCAAGAAAAAAGCAGTTGGTTACCTAAAAGGGAGCCCCCATTTCTGTTTCTCAACAGAAACTTCACAGGACAGAAGGGATTGGCAGGAAATATTCAAAGTGATGAAAAGCAAGGACCTTCAACCAAGAGTACTCTGTCCAGCAAGGCTGTCATTTAGAATCAAAGTACAGATAAAGAGCTTCTCAGACAAGAAAAATCTAAAGGAGTTTATCACCACCAAACCAGTATTACAAGAAATATTAAAGGGATTTCTTTAAGAAGAAGAAGAAAATAAAAAATATATGAATAATAAAATGACAATAACTATGTATCTATGAATAATTATGCTAAATGCAAATGGATCAAATGCTCCAATCAATAGACATAGGAGGGCTGAATGGTTAAGAAAACAAGACCCTTACATATGCTGCCTACAAGAGACTCACTTCAGATCAAGACACACACAGACTGAAAGTAAAGGAATGGGAAAAGATATTTTATTAAAGTGGAAACAAACAAAAAATCTGTGGTAGCAATACTCATATCAGGCAAAATAGACTTTAAAACAAAGTTTATAACAAGAGACGAAGAAGGACGCAGTAATCCCACTTCTGGGTATTTATCCAAAAAAACCCAAAACACTAATTTGAAAAGATATATGCATCCATATGTACATTGCAGCACTATTTACAATAGTCAAGATATAGAACCAACCCAAGTGCCCATCAACAGACAAATGGATAAAAAAGAAGTGGTACATTTATACAATGGAATATTACTTGACCATAAAAAAAATGAAATCTTGCCATCTGCAGCAACATGGATGGACCTAGAGGGCATTATGCTAAGTGAAATAAGTCAGACTGAGAAAGACAAATACTATATGATCTCCTTATATGTGGAATCTAAAAACAAACAAATAATAAATGAACAAAACAGAAACCAATACACAGATACAGAGAACATTTTGATGGTTGCCAGATGGGATGGGGGTTGGCGACCTGGGTGAAAAAGGTGAAGGTATCTTATAAGAAGTGCAAATTGGTAGTTGCAAAATAGTCAGGGGGATGTAAAGTACAGTGTAGGGAATACAGTCAATAGTATTGTAATAACTGTATGGTGTCAGATGGGTACTTCATCAGATTGATTACTTTGTAAGTTACATAAATATCTAATTACTATGTTGTACACCTGAAACTAATACACGTATATTTTACATCAACTGTAATTCAAAGATAAAATATTTAAAAAAAAAAACATTTTGAGCTGGAGATTAAGGTATGCAAGAATTTAGGATTTTTATAAAACATGTCTATTTAACTTTTTCATTCATTGTCCTTTTATATTAATGATTTCTTTTCATCTTTATAATGTAGTGAGATCAGTAGATCAGGCATTTACTTACCCTAATCTCCCTATTCCACCCCATTCCCTTTTCTTGATAAAGGAACTGAGGATCAGAGGATAAGTAACTCATTTTGTGGTAACTAGAAAAAGAACCTGGATGTTCTGACTCAAGCTAGGGCTCTCTCCACTCCTCCAGGACACCTTTTCAGGTCTAGACTCTCTCCTTCAACTCTGCTTTCCTTGCATAGCTCTTTGAGTTCTGGCTTTGCTAGGCTGAGCTGCCAGCTACAAAAAGGGCACCATAGATTAATCATATGCTGGTCCTCAAAGGCAACCCAATATGTCACACACATGTGTTTGATGGGCATGGGGAACTGGGTCCTCCCTTCCATTCATTCCACATCTGGGAAGAGCCTGGACTGCGTTGTTGTGCTCCTCACCCCCGCTCACCCCAAACTCACTCTTCGTTCCTCTGGGAGGAACTCTGAGCGATGCAGTGGAGTGGTACAGTAGTTTTGCCGTCACAGTTATGGGTTAGAATTTTGACCTGACATTTGCTTGCTGGTAACCTCAGGCAAGTTTCTTAACCTTTCTGAGTGTCAGTTAATGGGATACTAATAAGCACCTAGCAGGATTATTGGCACAATTAATTAGAAATGGGAGAAGGAGCTGTTATTACCAGGGAGTCAAAGCCTCTGCAGTCTTAGCTGAGGGTCATGGCCCTGCCCTCTCTCTGCTGAAGGGTCAGGCTCTGCAGAGATTGCAGATTACGCTGGGACAGCCTGGACACTGGGGACCGTTGTTCTGGGATCCGAGGGGCTCACAGTGTTGCCTCGGGACATCCTGACCCAATGAATCACTCTCTTTAGTAGTGGCACTTTCCCATCTTCTCAGACAAGCTAACTTACTGCAGATCAGAAATAGCTCCAACGAATGGTCACATTCCAGGAAGGTCACAGCCAGCCTTGAGTGTGGAATTTCAGGGCAGGAAGGGCTTCCAGGGTTCTCATATTCAGTCCTGACCATGGCTCCAAGCACACACCCCCGCAAGTGGAAATCTATTAAACCCTTGAGCACATCAAGGAGGCTTTTGCTAGATCTAGTTTTATTTTCCTTCCAGCTGATCTCCCCACCCTGCCTGAAAGAGCTCTCCGGGACAGGACAGCTGAGTCCGACCAAGCCTCTCCTCAGCTTTCCTGGCTAAATGCTGATAATCTCAGCCTCTGTTGTGCTTGCACATGTCTTATTTTTCAAACTGAATTCACTTTTCACCTCTAGACCCTCTCAGAAGTTTTGTATTCCCTCCTCAGTTCAATGGGAGCTGGGCTGGATGGTGGTGGAGGTCAATCCAACACAGTTTGGAAAGGGTGCCAGCAGCCGACATTCTCCTGACGGGAAGAGGAGGAGGGAAAGGCAGGTTGACAAAGAAGGACACACCACGCTCTGTTTTTGGTTAGACATTAGTGTTTTCTTAGGCAAACAAGTACTGAAGGGGAGTGTGGGGGCACAAAAAATAACTTTCCTCCCACCATCTAGGTTCTTTTAGCTGGGCTAGTCATTAAATTAGTATGAGGCAGATTAACAGAAAAGAATGTCCAAATTTATTAAAGATGAACCTGCAGGGGTGCCATAAGATATAAGACCCGAAGATGCATTGGGTACTTGAGGCTTCTATGCCATTCTAAACAAAAGATAAGGGGCGTGGGGGTCTGGGATTTCAAAGGGAAAGTAGGCAATTTCAAGATAGGTGAGAAAGAGCAAACATGGGTAAAGAAGTTCTTGCTGGCCACCCAGAAACAATGGGACAGAGGGGAATCCAGCAAAAAGATTTTTGCTTGAATCTTCCCTGTCTACAACACTTAATTCAAATAGGTTAAGGTGAGTATGCCTTGATTGCCTTCCTGAATCAGGTTCTTTTATGGAATCCCTTTAGGCAGGAAAGGAGGAGGGTCAAAGGTTCTTTCTGAGTGTTTTGTTTCTCAACAAATAGATTGAAATCAATATCCCAAAAGGCATATTTTGGGGTTGCAAAACTTTGGTCCCCTTCAGGAGCCTCAGGATGGAGGGTGGGAAGCTGTGGAGGTGACAACTGGGTGGGGTGTGGGAAGGCAGAGGGAGCACTGGGAAGTGTGGGTGGACAAGTCAATCTTCCAGGAAGTGGATGTGGTAGTAAGACAGGTAGTTCTGGAAAATTGAGATTATGGCCTCACTTCTCTATTTTACCTCACTGCTAGAGATCTGGTTACTTACTGCCTCAAGGGACCTCAGCTATTTATTCATTCAACACATATTCATGACCACTTCATTGGGGAAGAGTTGGAAAGACAGAAATAAAACACACAGTTTTCTACCTTGAAGAAATAAATAGTTGAGTGGGGGACCCAAGTAAACAGTTAGTGGGCTACAATACAGGTAGGTACTGGGTGCTACAAGAATACAGACAGGGAGACACTTACTCTGCCTGAGAGAGGTGACGAGGAATTCAGGAAAATCTTCCCAGAGGAGATAATGGAACTGAACTCTGGAGGGTTAAAAGGAATTAGCCAGTTCATGAAGTGGGAGAGGGCTCCCAAAAAGAGGGACAAATTTGCTCAAAGTCCCAGGTTTGGAGAGAGCAGGGTGGGTTGGGAAAATGACAGAGGGATTTATGACTGGAACTCTGGGCATGAGAAGTAAGGCTGGGTAGGTAGGCAGGGGCTGGCTCCTGAAGGTGATGGACAAGCCACGTCCAGTAGAGGGGATGAGCCCACGCTTCTTGAAGGAATCTTGCTGGCTGCCTCCACCAATGCAGTCCACAGCTGCAGTCCACAGCTGCAGCCCTCAGGCAAGCTGCACTGTCTCTCAGAGCCCAGGCCCACGGGTAAATTGTGATGTCCCCCCAGTGGAGGAGAAGGCGAGAAGAAGGCAGAGGGGCAGAGCTCCTCAACCCTCACAAGGGGGCATAGCTATGGCACACTGGGAGAGTGTAGAGGATCAAGGATTCTTTCCACATCCTTTGAGACTACCATGCTGAAGTCAGAAATATCTTCATTGGTTCTTAAAATGTGTGTCTGCAGGGTGGTGCAGGGCATGGCAGCTGTCTTTGCAGCTCTATGCCAGTTGTGTTTAGTGCAGAAAGTAAAGGGCAGTTTTGTTCCAAATGCAGTGACTATGTGGGAAGGTAGGGAAGGCTGGAGAGGTAACCCTGTTGGAATTTGCGTACATGGCTCCCTTTGAAATCTGCTGGGTCTACCATATCTGAGGGTGCATGGATCCTCAGTGTGACAGCCCAAGGGAATGTTTTGTTGTTACTTCTTATTATTGAGAATTCAAAACACATCCAACTGGGCAGAGAACATGCCAGTCCCAAACATACCACCCCTTACCCTTCCCAGGGAAGCATTTCACACATGCAACACTCTGCAGCTCTCTGTTCTGGCCTTTTCTGTTTGGCTGCTTTGAGTCTATTCTGCTTTGACATATTGGGACAGCACCAAGGTTCCCCCAAGTTCAGGTAAAAAGGTAGCAGTTAGGATGAGACCCCTCAATGAGCTGCTTAATGTACATACACTTACTCTGCATGCCCAGTAACTGTCTGGTCAAGCTAACTGTCTGTGTCAGGGTCAGGGTCTTCAGTAGACACCCCCACCCCCAACTGGAGCTTGGCTCGGTCTTTTGCCACCCTCTGAAGGCCCAGAGACGGGCAGTCCTGTGACATACACCATCCTGTAGGATGTGATCACAGCCACAGCGCGATTCCTCTGAAACCTCTTCCAGCTCAGCGGGCCCAGAACCCTTTTCTCCCCTCTTGCACCCTTCTTCCCCTGATCCTTTACTTCTCTCTCTTGTTTCATCAGGCAAAACGATTACCTGAGTTAAATGCTTCTTCCCTTGCCTCCTCTTTTAATCCCTCTCTTTCCCATTCTCCCTCCGCGTAGTCTGCATCACCACTCCTCTTCCTTTACTGCAGCCAGCTCCTTCTGCTGGGCTTTGATCTCAGAGCTGAAGAAAGCTACTAAAGCACGATGTGTCACCTGCTGGAAGGTTGGTACTTTATCCTCCAAAATGTTGATCAGTCTCTCTGCTGTTGCACAGTCCCTCTCGCCATCCACTACTCCCCCACACGACCACATCTGTGGCATGGAACATGTCACGTGCCATCCTGACTACACCTTGCTCTTGGAGTTCCTCCCAACAGCCTTTTCTCTGGAGCAGAATCCGATGTGATTACTGATGCTCAGCTTCCCATTCTACCTGTCCATCCCAGCTCGGTGACACCTCTTCTCTATTCTCCAAACTCCGCTAGAAGTCTGTCCTCTTCTCTGGCACTTCCTATCAGATCACAGCAAACCACTGCTTCAAAGCAATGGCTTTCCATTACAGTTAGAAGAGCCTCTCACACTTCTCTTCCTTCTAAGGCCCTGTGTGGCTCAAGCCCAGCCTGGTTCTGACTTCGTTTCTTCCTGCGCTTGTCCTCACCCATTCCCTGCAGACACATTGGCTGCTCTCAGACTCACCAAGTGCATATCCATCTCAAGGCCCTGCACCTTCTCTGCCCTCTGCGTGGAAGACTCTTCTAGATATTCAGGGATTAGCAGAACGTAAAATCTACAACACCTGAAGCTTTTGCTTTTGGTGTATTCACCATTGTATTCCAAGTGGTTTGAACAGTGCCTGGCACATACCTGGTGGGTGATAGGTAAGTAAATGTTGGGTGAAAAGCATAAATAATACACAGCCTTGCGTTGTTTGTCTCTTCTTCCCTTTGCTCCATTTCCTTTTGTACCTACCTCTTCCCACACCCAATCAGAAGTATGCTGAGGACAGAGATCTGGTCTTAGGATCCGTGTCCCCTCAGCATCTAGCCCAGGCCATAGCATAGGTGCTTTAATAATTTAATTTAATAATGTTTGTTGACAGAATGAAGATGGAATGGGAGAAAGAGTTCTTTCAGGCCTTTCCTACCAGGCGGGCTCAGCAGCCACCAGGGCAGAGAAAGAGTAACCCTTGTCCTCCCAGAGCCTCATCCTCGGCTTCAGGGAGCCGGCCCAGCCCAGCCACCGCAGGTCCGGGCCTCTGGGTGTCCACTCCTATCCCAGCAGAGCTGTTCTTCACCCAGACTTCCTTTCTCACCACCACCACCACCACCACCACCATCACTTTCTGAGCTTGCTGGACTCAGAGAAAGGGCATCTGACCTCCTAGAACTGCACCTGTCCCTGTGGGCACACACCACCATTAGGAGAATGAATTGCTTGATTTACAAAGTGAGATCTTCGAGAAAGATTTATTACAAGATAATGACTTTGGCTGCTGTACTTCAAAGACCGGGCAGACGTTTAGATGACAGAGTTAAATATTCCAAACTTACCTCCTCCCCCTCGGTCTCTCCCTCTCTCTCAAGGGTGAGCATTCTATTCTCTTCCAAAGCCCAGTTCTTCTCCATATTTGGGAATCTGGAATGGGCACTGGGACACAGCCTTTTCTCCTCTCAGTGTCTGCTGGGAGCTGTAGTTTCCAGTGAGTGACGACTGCTTTTCTCTGGCCAGCAAGAGGGCTGTCCTTAGGAGAATGTCTGGAAACAGGAGCCTGGTACGTGGTGGGATGGAAAGGTGCTCTTAGGAGGTCTGCCTTCTATTTCCAGCTCTCTGCGAGCTGCTTTTGGGCAAGGCACCACTCTTCTGTAGCTCAGTCTCCCTGCCTGTAAAATGGGGACAATTATCTCTCTTTTTCTAGCTGCCAGATTGTTTGTTGGGTGGAGTAATTAGCCAGCACCCATTAAATGCTTTGAGTTCATTCCAGCAAGGAACGCTTTACAAATAAAAATTGTTATCTTTAAAAAGGAAAATATTAATTTTGATTGCCTAATTGCCTCCACAAACCAACTCTTTGCCTATATGTCAATGAGGTGCTGTGTAATTCCTTATACGTGCTTTCCGCTTTTCTGCATTTAAAAAGATACCCTGCACCTCATTCCATTATGTTCCATCAGCTCTAGTTTCATACCCTCAAGAATAAATGTCCTCTCTCCCTCCGCTCAGAAAGGAAAGGACGACACAGACCAACTCTGCCCTACATCAAAAGCACAAGAAAGTTATGAAGAAGAGCCAATTTGGACCTGATCTGAACTCCACAAACTTACCTCCTCCCAGCTCGTGAGTGAATGCGACCAAGAGCTCAGTCTGTGCGGATGACGCTGACCTTTGTTCCTTCTGAAGAAGAAACAGAGATTGCAGCAGGAAGGATTTTTGAAAGATCTTAATAAGAACTCCCCTCTCTGGAGATGGGAAAGAAAAGTTTAGAGATCCAGCACCTTTAGTTCCAGGAAAGTGATTGGTATAGCTTGGTGGAATCAGCAGCAGACGCTGAATCAAAACGGTTGGAGCCCTGGCATGGTGACTTAGGCAAATCACCCATCCCTATGGCCTTGGTTCCTTTCCTATGAAATGGAGCTAACACTTCATGTTAGAATGCTCTGCAAAGGTTGGTTGTTACAGAGGCAGCCGGATGCAGTGGCTCGCAACAGGGGACTCTAAAGTCAGACCCACACGGGTTAGAGTTCCACCTGGATTTGCTGTGGGAATATGATCAAATGACTTGACCTCTCTAAACCTTAGCTACGTTATCTCTACGCAGGATAGTGAGGATGGCATGAGACAATACCCACGGTGGGGACCTGGCACACAGCCTGGTGCACACTGATCCTCGATAAACGTAGCTCTGACTGTTATTAACATGCTCATAAATGTACGTAGTTATGACCATCACTGCATTAGCATTACATTATGGTTACCATCTCTCTTTGAGATAACCAAATGAAATAATGTAAAGGTGCTTTTTAAGTTGTAAAGTGCTACACCAGTGTGAGAATGCTTAGAATTAAACATACCAAGAAGGGAGAGAGACCCACCAGGGTTCTTCTTCCAGCATCAGGTTTATATGGGATCAACGATGTACAATTGCTTTTTAGATACAAAGACTGTAAATGTGTAAAGTGTCACTAGTAATGGGAGGATTATTTGTGTCTTGTTTTCGGGAGTGGGTAATGCCAATATCCAACTGAAGAACCTAAAGGATTCCGCATGACAGACTGTGAGTAAGTCAGGTTACAGGGCAGCATAATTAAGTATAATTATACATATACACTCTATATGTTTATGGAACGATGTTCATCAAAATGTTAAAACTTGTCATATACAGATGGTGGGATTTCAGATGATTCTTATTCTCTTGTACTTTTCTGTCTTGTTTGGATTATTACTTGGGCATATATCAATTTAACAAAAACAGTTAAAAGACAAAAAAAGAGCAGATACTGAACAATCAGACCTCAGGTTGTAAAACCCTGGGAGGATCCATATGGTGGCCCTTGGGAAATTGAGTTTCTGGCGATAAGGAGTAGTTTATGAAAATCATAATGACAGATGCCTATGAAGAGGAATCAGAGGGGAATGGAGTCCCTCCAAGATGGCCCTGGAAAGAGACTTAGAGACGACTTTTCATCTCTGTTTATTTCACAGGCTATAATAATACGGTGGTTTCAATCACAGCCTGTTTACACATGAATTTCCTTGTTTGCTATGGTAACATGTGATTACTGTTTTTCCACCTCCATTCTTTCTGGTCCCTTAGACTCTGGCCGTCAGAGAGAACTGTGCACTCGCCCACTCAGTCACTTGCCCAGATAATCACCGTGTCATGAGGGATTAGGGGAAGGGGGGATGAGCTACCTGCAGCCCACTCCCACTGCTTCAGAACCAGACGCACAAAGAACAAGGATGCTTCCCAGCGGGACACAAAATAGAAGGGAGGGTGACAGCATGCCTTACCATTCACGATAATCTTCTCCCCAGAGAACTGCCCACAGGCAAATCCCCACAAGCTGGGAGGCAGGTCACCTGTTGGGCCACCCATCCCTAATGAGGACCAGAGACTGGGGCTAGGGGAGGGCAGGTTTTTTTCTTCTGCCACAAACAACTGAGACTCTCTCCAGAAAGAATTGGATGTCTTTGGACTTTAGCATCAAAGCCTTGCTTAATGTGGGGCCAGGAACAAAGAAGGCTGCCACGTGGGGCCTTGAAGGTTGTAAACCCCCACACCACTCCAGGGGTGCCGTTTACACAGAGTCAATGGGAAGGCCACCTCCTAGAGTCATGCCTGTGTGAACCTCAGGAAGGCCATTTTCCCTGAGCATACAGATTTGCAGAGAAAGAGGCCTTTACCAAGCTTGGCCAAATAGACCTTAACAATTGTTTAAATTAATTGAATTATCATGGGTTAAAAATATTTGCTCAGGTCTCTGTTCTAACTTTACTAACTTTTTAGTGTTCCATCTGCTCCTAAACAGATGCTGACTGGGGTCAGAGCTATGTCTGGAGTGTGGCACTAGGCTGGGGGTGTGCACGCCACGGTGCCTTTGAGGCTACAGTCCGAAAATAATAATGAGGCAGTTCCTTTGATTTATTTTGTACTTATTACTTTATTTCTTTTAGACCCTGGACACATGGGACAGTGTTGAGCAAATGTTTGTTTTACTTACTGTAGTCAGCTGAGTAAGAAATCCAATTTTAGGGTTGACTACAGCCACCAGGATTGGGAGGACTGCAAGCCTGACCTTTCAGTTCTCTGAGGCTCTTACCGTACCTTTCCTTTCTTACTGCCCTCACCTGGACAAGGGGGAAAATTAAGATTTCTGGAAATTCTCCCAACACTTCTCTCTCCTCCCCCACCACCCAATTGCTGACCCAAAATTCCACTTTCAGAAAATAACTTCAGGAAATAACTTGGACATAAATATTCTGTCAGTTGTTCCCAGCCTTTTAAATCAAAATGACCACTTTTAATTGTCCTTCCATCAACTTTATGTTTTGGAATGTTTTATCTACTAAATAAAACCTGTCGAAAAAAGAAATTCCAAACCTAAAGAAAGGTTTAAAGAGTTTTTTTAAGCCAAGATTTTGGAGCTATTGCTGGAAGCAAAGTCTCAAAGGATTGAGAAAATACACTGAGGAGTAGCAGTTCTGCAGTTTACTTTATACATTAAAATCAAAAGAGAAGACATAAGGAAGGTTACATTAAATCTATTGGTGGCAGATTAAGAAGGTGGGAGATGTTAAAGTGGGGATTTGGGGACAGAGCCCCAGAGTGCAGTTTCCAGGCTCTGAGCATCACGTGGAAAGGTGCTGGCTCAGGTAGTAAACGGCCATCAACTGTGATTGCATGGCCATCAGCTGTGGCTAGTTGGCTGTCAGCTGTAACCAGTGAGCCATTGGCCACTAATATAACTGCCGTGGCTACGCTAGCAGGAAATGGGGGCTAGCAAGAAGATGGTGGCTGAGCTAGCAAGAGTGGATTGCAGCTAGCAAGTGAGGTTGGTTGGCAGAGAAGTGGACGGCAGGTTGCGGATCGTGTGGCTCCTGTTTCCAGTGTCTCCAACCCAGCCACCAGAGAGGCTATGATGCCCCTATCTATGGCTCCGTGGGTGTTCCTTTTTGGCCTCACCATATCCTGCGTTCATATATGGGGAGCAGGACCAGAGACCCACATGACACCCTGCATGACAGGGGACATCTCTAGGATTGGAAAAAATGAAATGGAGAGATACATGTTTCTTTTACATTGTTGGGTGCGAGACAGTTAACATTTAACATACATAGTTTATAGAGGTATGTGGGTAAAAGATAACAATGAGGCCTGTTGGATCGTCTTGGCCTGGGTGTTCATCTTGGGAGGTTTGGAGAAGAGATAATTTTGACATTTTAAGTATGTTATTCTAGATGCACAAAAATAATGAACAAGACTCGCTCTAGGTAGAGATTAATCTGTCACATAGGCCTTAGAGCAGGGGTGTCCAAACTGCGGCCCGCGGGTCAACTGCGGCCCATGATCCATTGTTAATTGGCCCGCAGCAAATTCCAAAAATATATTTAGTTTACTTAAATAAACCAGGTGAGGCAATATGTACTTCACCTCGAGTGAGTGGTCTGGCTATTTGTGTATTTTGCCGCATATGGCCCTTGGTGAAAAACGTGGAAAAAAGTTTGGACATCCCTCCCTTAGAGGGAAACTTCCCACCATAACTTGCTCAGTTAAGATTTTTTTTTTTTTAATGATCAAAACATCCTGTGTGGTTACTTTCAGTTGTTGAGCCTTTCAAGCTTGCCAAGGTAGCCCCTTTTTGTTCACAAATCTACTTAATCAATGCCATTTGTAATACTATCTCAGGTAAACATACAATTTCTTCTTGGAATATGAAAGCTGTGTTGAGAAGCCTCTACTCCCTTCCCCCCTGAGAGCATACAGAGTTTGAGAACCAGGGCTGCTCTCTGCTGGGGGAGCAGAGAGCCAGGTGGAGGGTGTTAGAGCATAGGTACTTCCCCTCGTGTCTGCTCTTCCCAGCCAGGATCTGGGAACTAATGGTGACCTTTGATGCTGTAAATTACGACAAAGTACATTTGATTAATGGTGGGAATTTCTGGGCTAATGTGGAAAACATTTTCTAGCAAAGGTGAGGTCCTCTGTGGGTAGCATGGGATAGGGCAGTAATGCTGGGTTCTTCAGCTGTGTGATATCGGGCTACCATGTAAGCTTCCCCTGCCCCAGTTTCCTTGACTGTAGTACGAGAAGGCTCCTTCCAACTCTAAAATTCTGACACTCAAGGTGACTGGGTTTATTCAATTATTTTCTAGGAAATGAAGAGCATACTCGAAGGAAAATTGCAAGTTGCCCACAAGCAAGAAGGCAGGCTGTGGGTATCAGTATCTGGAAACACCTTTAAGTATGTCTCTTTTTTGAGGGTGAGGGGCTGGGTTAGGGCATGTATGTCCTCAGCTTCCAATCTTTGTACACAGTGCTCACCAGCGAGGGTGCCTGAATGTCAAGACCAAATGAACTGCTCCGAAGAGGTGGGCTCCTCCGCAGCATTGCATGCCTATGTCTTACACCATGCTAGCTGGCAGAGGGGGCCCAAGGTGAGTGAGTGCCTGTCCCCATCCTCAGGAAGGACACAGTTGAAAAAGGAATGACATGAATAACTAAGAAAACGTGAAAATTGAGACCCACAAGAGAGGCATTAAAAAGCAAAGCACAGTTGGGAGTTTGAAGGGAGGCGTGATTGGCTTGAATTAGGTGTGACCATGGAAGACTGGGGGGAGAGAGCATCTTTCCACCCTTCCGTGACGGAGCCAGCACTGACTTGTCCCTGCTCATCATCCGTTACTTTTTCATTTTTCAGGCTTGATCTGGCACCGGGAAGGTCTATCTGCTCAGCCTTTTCTGAGTGAATCCTCACTCCTGAGGTGAGTGAGAAAAGGTGGAATTGGACAGCAGGTCTCCACAGAGGGCACCCCAATCACCTTCAAGCTGGACAGAGGAGCTGTTGATGGTCCTTTGAGAATGCCCTTGAGCACAGGATCCAGTTAGAAATTTCCAGTAATTGTTCCAACTTTGCCATTGAAACCATGTTTTGAGTTTTGGATCCTCATCTACAAATAGGAATAATAAGACTATACCTGTGTTACGTTGCTCACAGGTTTGCAATCAAGCTCAAATAAGATAAGTGAAGCATCTTGGAGAGCCAGTGTTACATGTTAGTTAAGAAGAAAGACTCCTGGGCCAAAATGCCTGGCTGTCAGTCCCAGCCCTGCTATGCACTTCATATGTGACCTTGGTAAAGTCACTTAATCTCTCTGTGCCTTGGTTTCTTCATTTACAAAATAGGAATGACACTTGGACTTTTGTCACACGATTGTTGATGATTAAAATGAGTTAAATGTAAGCCCTCAGAACAGCACTTGGTATGTAGTTAACACAGTACTACGTATGTAAGCCGTCATTATTATGGTTGTAAAGTGCTACACAGGATAATTATGACTGTGATGATTACTTCCTACATACAAATACAAAGTGAGAGTTCTGCTGTGTCTATAAGGAGAGGAGCAAACAGGAAGAATTGAGTTCTGCCCCGAACTCCAAGTTCAGGCTTTTAAAAAGAGCCATAAAAATGCCATCAAACTGATGAAAGTCTGAAGTAGAGGAGGCACACACCTTGACCATCTAGGAAAAACACTGTCACCACCCTGCTAATCCTTATCTCTTTGGCTTCCTTCTGACCAAAGGTCCACCCCAGACCTGATCCTGCTACATCCAGATCTTTGCTGCCAATGTCCCTGTACTGAGGGGCTCCAACTGGCCGAGATATGTTTGAAGGGGGCAGTTATGGATGTTATCTATTGTCATGAAATGTAGAACCAGCTTGGAGACGTCAGGATAGGCTGGGCTGACCACAGGTGTGGGCACTTCTGACCTTTGCAAGGAAGCGTCAAGAGTCAGATTCTGGGCTAGAAAGGAAAATTATAGAACTTTGAGGGAGAGTGACATTCTTTCTTCTCCATACTCATTTTCCTATATATAATCTCAGCTATATCAGCCTGAAATAGTCCATGATTTAAAGGGTTCAGTGGGTTGTTAGGCAGTCTTTTCTGATCCTCACAAACACCCTACATAGCAGGTGTTGGTATTAGTGTCCTCAGAGGAGAAAACTGAGGCTCAGAGGAGTTTGGTAACAGTCTGAGGTCACCTGGCTTAGCCACCAAAGGAACCAGGATTCTAACTTGCGTAGCTAATCTTCCAGTCCAGAGCTCTTTCTGCTACAAGACACCAATACATAGCCTGCTCAAAGCAGTCTGAGCAAGTGCCTGTCCTCCAGTGCAGGCGAAACACTGACACACTGAGCACCTTGCCAAATGGAAGGAAGAACCCCGAGTTCCAGAGCTTAGTAGAGGTAGGGAAGGGCTCAGCGTGTGGATTTTGTGCCTCACTCACTCTCCTAGTTTTCCCCAAATGAAAAGATTTCAACAGTACGAATATTAACATGGGCCAGGCCTTATAGATCTGGCCTTATTTCCACTCCTTGTTTTATCCCAAGGGGAGGATAGGTGGTTCCAAAGCTTACCTCATGAGCCCTGAGTCACAAAGACTGGTTAGGTTTTTACACCTGTTCACTCTCCATCAGGTGGAGTGAATTTGCTTATGTTTAGGATTTCTGTGTCTTAGCTTGAGAAATTCTGGGTACATTCAGACACACGTGAGACGGTGGAGTTCCCAGCGGGAGTATGTTGAAGAATCAATTTGTAGGCATAAGAGTGCTAAAGGTTAAGTGGTGACATACGGACGTCTGCATAGTCAAAAATTGGGTGAAACACAGAAATAGAACACAGTCATATTTTTATATGATTTTTAGCCCTCCCCCCACAAAAATATCTTCACCTGGTTCTGGCTGCTGTAGCAGCCACTAAATAGGTCAATTTGTTCCTGGCAGATCTGCTTCTTTTAAGGCTGTGCTGCCATCTCCTGGAAAACTTGGGAATAGCAGGAAACTTGTTGGGGATTAAAGAAGGGGCCTGTTCAGGCAGCAGCTCCTGGATGCGGTTGTGCCAGTCTCAGCTCTCCGAGGCCTGTTCAGGTCTGTTTTCTGATGCTCCCACTTCTTTCCTGATTTTTGAGGGAATACTTCTAAACCAAGTTCTGAAAAATATATTTTTTCTTTTTTTCACAATCCAAGAATTATGTTATTGCTAATGATCTTCATCACCTGATGCCAACTCTGAAGCAGAGCTGACAAAATGCTTTGGTAACTGCAGTCTCAGACTGAGCCACACTCTCCAGGGCTCTCTGCTTTCCTCTTGAGTGTGCTGTGTGGGAATGAATACTGCCTGGTGAGGAAGAGGGCCTTGGGGTGAAGCTTGTCACAAGTGATACTGACAATATGTTGGCCCCAAGGGCAGCATTCCAAACTGAATAGTGATTCCCTCAGACAGGGGCTAGTCCTGAGCATGACGGCCACATTTGCTCTTTGTTCTGCCTCCAACCCTGGATTTATTGTTAGAACATGTAGTTAAATGTAGATATCAACCCTACACCCCACTGTTGTCACCCACAATCTCTCTTCTCTGTTTTATTTATCCTTAGCATTTATTACCATCTGACATACTATATATATTTTATTTGCTTGTTTTTTATTTTCTGTTCCCTTTTACTATGATGTAAGCTCCACAAAGGCAGACATTTTTGTCTCTTTTGTTCACTGGGAAATCCTCAGTGATTACTACAGGGCCTGGCACCCAGTAGGTGTTCAAAAAGTATGTGTGGAATAAGAGAAGTTCTAACTTCGTCACGTTATGTGGTTATAGGGTACATACTTCTCTTTGCTCAGAGCCTGATGGATTCTGTCTCAGTTTTCCATGGAGACATTCTACAGAGAGCTGAAAGCCCAGCAGACGCGTGTGCCTCGACCTGCTGACAAGGTAAGGGGATGTGTGATGTCAGCAGGCATTTACCCTGTGCCTGGCCTGTCTAATCACTAGAGGAGTAAACAATTGTTTGAGTTGAGCAAAGTATTTAAATAAGCTCGTATTTCATCTCCTTTAAAATGGGAATTACAGCTGTTGAGAGAAGAACTAAATGAGATTGCACGCAAAGCACTTAGCATAGTGTCAGGCTCTGTTAAGCCCTGGATAAATGTGAGCTGCACGTAGAAAGGCGGAACATACTGAGGAAAAGTGACTAGCTGTCATGTTTGCTTTCAGTGCCTTCCCTGGTCCGCCCTCCTAATTGCTATCCCTGCAGAATCAGACGCGTGCATGTAGCTCCACCTCCCTACTGGTATTTCTTCAAACTGGCCTTTGCCAGAACTCGTTGGTGAGGGGACCGTTTATACACAACACAGCCTCCGCTGTAATATCCTCCGACGTTTCTGCCGCGCGGCATGCTGGGGGTTGTAGTCCGAACCCACTCACCTGCACCAAGAGGGCTACTGAGCCGAGAACCGGAGAACTACAACGCCCAGAATCCTGCGCGCCGCCGGGAGCCGTGGTCCGCACGGCCGCGAGAGCAGGAAAGATGTCCGCGTTTGCCGTTCCGCGCCAGCTGTGAGCCCTTCAGTCCTTAGAAAGGAACCTGGAACGACACTCCCCGGGGTTAAGGTAGCATCAGTACCCATGTGGTGGGGCCAGAGAAACCAGGCTAGATACTTCAGGGACGCAGCCGTTCTGCATATCCGAGGTGTAAACTGGTTCCCCAGGTGCCAGCCAAACCCAGCGTTGGCCTTAGATATTTGGTCCCCCCGACTCGGCCTCGGGAAGGGTTGTGGACAAGGCTATGAGAACTCTCCCTCTTCTCCCAGGCCGAGTCGGGATATCCTGGAGCCCCCGGAGAGGCGGCCACTTGGACAGGCCCTGAGCCCAGGCTGGCTATGAAGACTGACCCCTCGACATCGGCAGCCCCCCTCAGGGGGGTCGGGGGGCCCTTGCAGAGCAGCGAGCCAGTGCGTGTCGCCCCAGCCCCGTCAGCGGCCGTGGTTCTGCTGGAGGAGGCGGCCGACTTCTTGGTGGTGCAGCGGGACTTCCGGGCGGCGCTGCAGACTTGCGAGCGAGCCTGGCAGAGCCTGGCCGACGATGCCCTGCTGGACGATGCTGCGGGCATGTACGTGCGGTCCTCGCGGGCTTCATTTCCGGGGGATCTTGGGGAGGGACTCCAGATCTCAGGCGTTCTGCCATTCCCAGATTCCTCACAGGAGTCACCCCTTGCTTTCCTTATGGTTCGTCTCTGAGAGGCTAGTGTGCCCATTCTGCGGAGGATAAAAGTGAGGCAGTGAACAGCGAGGAAGAAGCGGTCAGTCAAGTCGTGTAACAGCTTGCTGGGAACCCACAGCCAATTATTTGCCCCCTGTTCCAGTGTGGAATGGCATGATGGGGAGCTACAATGTGTATTAAGTGTTAAATTTCCATCAGTTACGCAGGCTTAGTAAGCAGCTGATGGGAGTCTTTTCCTAGGTACATTCCGCTCCCCCAAGTTCACTTCTGATTGTGGCTGATGAATGGGAATGGGGTTCTGGTCCTGTTGAAGGGTTGGATTAAAGAATTCATCTGGAGAAAACCTTTGCCCTCCATTGCTGTTTCTAGTGCTGCTAACCTCTTCTGGAAATTGAGGGCGTCATGTCTCTGTGGGTTGTGAAGTTGGATTAGGTCATACTAGGGAGGTGGTGGGTAGAATAGTCAAAGCTGACCCCAGAGAAGGATGCACTGGGGAGCCCTGCTTGTGTTTTTAGGGGTTTGCATGGGAGCTTGTTGTAGTAAACACTGAAGGCTGCGATTCTGGGTGTCTGGAGGTACCTCACTAGGTGGTGCTAAAAGGCCAGTGGTGGGTTCCGTGCCCATTCGTTCACTGAGCAAGCTCTCAACTCCAGCGCTCTGTGCACCCACACCTGTGCTGCATGTTGTACTTGTCCCCTTCTTGTTCATTTAAACCCGATTCCACCTGGATACAAAGACGTTGGGCAACAGTTGAATTGTTTCTTGGAACTTAATTTCTAGGACAGTGGGAAGTTTTCTCTGTGTTGGGTCTCATGAGACCAATTGTAATTGTGAGGCCCACTTGGATACTAATGGGGAGAATGTTAATGCTGGCTGCTGAGCTGGGAGCTGGGGAAGCACAGTCCCAGAGGACAGGTGTGAATGGGCATGGAGCGGGACCACTTCTGAACCGGAACTGGTTTTTCTGCTGACAGCTCCTTGGAGGTGAAATGCTCCCTGTGTGTTGTGGGCATCCAGGCCCTGGCAGAAATGGATCGGTGGCAGCAAGTCCTGTCCTGGGTGCTTCAGTATTACCAGGTCCCTGAAAAGCTACCCCCCAAAGTCCTGGAGCTGTGGTAGGTCCTTGTTTCTGACTCATTGGATCAGTCCAGAAATGGGGATTTTCGTGTCCTCTCATGAATCAGTGCCTGATGCCTCCTTTTTTCCTTTTCCTTACTATGTCCCTCCAATTCATTCCCTGTTCCTTTTTTTCCCCCAGACCTCAAACCAGTACTAAAGAGTAAGGAAGGAGGGATTAGGAGTGGGTTAGAAGAAACGAGGAGATGTGAAGTGGGATGACAGAGCAGAGTGTGTCAGAGCTGAGAGAGAGGAATTCCTAATCAATGTCTGCATCCCATACGGAAAGGCCGGAGGACGCAGGGGAGGAGTTAGAGAGGAGAGGATAGTGGTTTTGAGAGATGAATCGTGTGGGCACTGATTGTTCCTTTTGGGATTGGATATGGGGCTGCAGTGTTCTTTTATACAGCAAAATGCAAGAGCCTGGAGCCGTGCTGGAAGTGGCCAGTGCCTGGCTCCAAGACGCGGACAATCAGGGCCTTCCAGAACACAGAGCTTTGGCTGCACTTCACCTGCAGCGGGTGCTGCTGCCTCTGGGCTGCTTGTCAGAGGCTGAGGAGCTGGTGGTGGGCTCTGCAGCCTTTAGCGAGGAGCAGCGGCTGGGCACACTCCAGGCCATCAGCACAGCAAGGCAGCAGCAGAAACACGAGCAGCTTGGCCCTGAGGACCAGAAGCTGAACCAGGAAGGTAGGACGTTATCCTTCTGTGGCCTCTCTAAAGTAGATGTGGGCTGTCCTCTGGACCGTGGGGTCCATCATGACATTCCTGGGAGCTTCAGAGTAATTCTTTGTATGAGTAACTCCTAAGTCACAGAATAGGAAACCTGTTGAGTTGCTTAAAAAGCCCAGGCTCTCTGAAGTTGGCAATGGAAGGAGAATCTTCATATGGGGAGGTGTTGCTGGATCTCAGAACCTTAACTCTTGTCTCCTGAAAGTTGCCTTCTCCTTGGGGCCCTGTCTTTAGATCTCTTGCCTCTACGATGCTTATCTGGGTGGGATGTGATTCCTTCTTTAAATGCTGGCCCAAATGTAGTCACAGCTGAGGTATGCTTGGGGATAGCCAAAGGATAGTAAGAAACTAACATGATACCTTGGTAACTTGACTTAATGAGATAAAAATGACTTATCTTCAGTTTGGGAGCCCCCACCCAGTCTCCAGTCCGCCTTCACACACCTGACCTCAGTGGTTGACCCCCTCCCTCTTCAGGGGCAGCCCACCTCTGCTCATTGGAGTGCAGTTTTACAAACTGGCTTTTGTAGGGACACCACTTGAAGAGCCAACACCATGCTCCTGGCTGGCATCATACAGGGGAACCTGTAGGGGTGGGTGTTGATTTGTTACAAAGGGGCTTTAAAGGTTCCTCTACTCTGGACCCTTCCCCTTGTCCTTGAATCCTTTTCATCTCCTTTTCCTCGAGTGATCTAAACTATACACGACTATGTACTTCCAAGGGCAGAAAATCCATTATCTCCTAAAGCAGCTCATTCCATCAGTGGGCAGTTCTATAGGGAAGTTGTTCTTTATGTTGAATTTAACTTTTACTCCTGGTAGTTTTAAACCTACTGATCCTTGTTTTGTCTCTTGGTAACAGAATAGACCTAATTCCTTTTTTTCTTCTTCCCAGGAAAGCTCTTTAGCTGCTAGGAGACTGTAACCCCGTTTTCCTGTGTTTTTCTTTGTGTGCTGAAGAGCATGAACCTGCTGAGATAGGATACTTCTTTGCAAACAGGGCGTGTTGGCTTTAGGGATTACCTGTGGCTAGCCAAGCCCTCTGCCCCTCGACCCCCTGGGGACTGGGGTGGAAGGGGTTTGATGGCAGGTTCAGGGTATCCTATCAGGACTGGGCACCTCTTGTTCTTGGGTTGGTAGGCTTCATATTTGTATTCACAATCCAAGACTTTTGAATTCTTCACTCTTAAGTACCCTTTGGTATTTCCTTTAGAACCACTTTATGAATTACATGAGTAACCAGTGTTGTTACCTTTTGCTAAACTCTTATAATCAAACTCAGAGCTCAGAGGTCCGGGAAACTGGTTCTCATGACTTACCCTGCAGTCACGCTGTCTCCCTGGGCAGGCTCCTTCTCCCACAAGCTCCTGTCGCTACTGATGTTGCTTCGCCGACTTTGGGACTCAGCTGTGAGCCACTGCCTTTCCCTGCCCTTCAAAAAGAGCCTCCTGGCTGCCTTGATCCTCTGCCTCTTGGTGGTGAAGTTTGATCCAGGTGAGTGGTGAAGCCTGCCTCCCTCCACTCTTCCTGGGGGTGGGGGGCAGTTGACAGGGCTGGGCTAGTGGGAGCCCGCCTAGGGATGGCGGTACCTCCTATTCCATTTCTCCCCGAGTCTCTTGTACAAGGAGGAATTGCTGGACCTGAGCAATAGCCGGCCCCAGCCCACCTCGGGGAGGCTAGTCCTGGGGCCCATGAGGGCGGTCTAGAGGAAATCTTCCTGCTGACCTTCAGTCGTTGTCATCTGCTTTAGTGGGAGGGTGGGGGGGAGGGGTGGGGGTGGGGGCTGGGGGGTGGGTGGGACTCTGAATAGAACTCAGTTTAAAAAAAATCCTCATCATCATCTCTAAAGAAATTGTTAATTTTAAACATTAAATTGTAAATGAAATACATATACTTTTTAGAAAATGTGGGAAACAGGGAAAAGTATAAAGAATTAAACAGAAATCACTTGTAAGTCTGCCATTATAATAGTTACACTTTTAGCCTTTTTTCTGTGTATAGAGATGTATGGACATAGGTGAATTTTGCATGTCATAGATATTCTTTGAAACACGGCTTTTAAGGGCTAAATAATATGCCTATTGACAGAAACTTCCATAACTGATTTCAACAACCCCCCCGATTGCTGAACATTTTGACTAGCTCTTCCTCTGGTTTCTGCAGCGCTGTGAAACAGACCTGAGCTCCCTAAGTGCTATTTGGGCACAGCCCTGGTTTTTCCTGAGGATTAATTCCTCAGACATGTTAGCACTGGGCCAGAGGATAGGAGCTCAACTCTAGATTTTTTTGTGCTGCTCTGTGTGAGTTATGATCTAATCTCTACTCTTTACATGAAGTTAGACTTAGAATAGAATTATATAACTTTCAAAACTGAGGGGAAAAGTGGAAACCCTTATTGCAGTCCCTTTATTTTCTTTTTCTTTCTTTTCTGATTGAGAAGCCTGAGGACCTCTGAGCAAAGTGACTAGCCCAGGATCACACAAACAATTTGTTTTTAAAACTGCCAGTTCTAGATTTAATATTTAGATCTCCATTTTCCCATTTCCTTCTCTTATTCAGTGAGCTTTTTTATGTAGTAGCATATAGTTATCCTTTTAACCTGTTTGCTGAGCAGGAATTCCCTCTGAATAGCTCTGTTGCTTTAGGAAAGAGTCACCAGTTAGCTCTCAGGGAAGCTAAGGGTAGTTTGTATTCTTTCAGTTTGTACCCTCTGACTTTCTACTTTGTTCCAGAGACTTGATAAAAATTTAGAAAATTTTTTGTGGTTCTTATAAGCCCTTGAGTCTCATAAGCCCTGGTTTTCCAAGTGTGTGTATGTGTGGTGGGGGTGGGGCGGGGGTGGGTGGGAGTGGGGTCATGTGAGCTATCCACAAGGCTCTGCAGACCTTCAGAAGTGCCCTGAGAGGTGGTCCTGAACTTCCTTGGCAGTCGTAGCAAAGATGAGCCCAGGAATGGGCTTCAATTAGAACTCAGTACAAAGGATATACAGAGGGTAGTCTGTCAGTAGCTTTCTTTAAAAAATAACATTTTCCTTAAGAAAGAGAAAGATTCAGTTAAAAAAATCAGTAATTCAGGGAGCATTTGAGATCTTGTTCCCTGACATATGTCATCATTTGGCTTAAACAAACTCATAAAAATTGAAGAAAAAAGAAAAGTAATTCAAATAATGAAAAACAAACCAGCTCAGCTTTAACTTCCAGGAGGTAAATTTTACTTTATGTTATTTCAGTATAATCAACTTAGGGTAAAAATAGGTAATACTGTCACATGGCTCCAAATTTAAAAGGTACAAATATGAGTGTAGGGAAGAGTCTCTTCCCAAATTCCCAGAAGCAGCCATTGCTAGCAGTTTTTTGTGTATCCAAAAGATTAAAACATAATAAATTTGGATCTTTTTCTCAGCAAATTTAAGGTCATTATAATCCAAGTGAAGGACGTATATTCCAGAGAGTATGCCCTAGAAAAAGTGAAATTGCTTATTATTGGGATGGGGAGAAGGAGCAAATAACATTAAACATCAAAATATGCTTCAGAATATCCTGCACACTCAGACGGGAGATGGTGCTGGTGAAGGAAGGTACAGTGACGTTGGTCTCCTCTGTTCCCTGCAGCTTCTCCTTCCTCCCTGCCCTTCATCTGCAAGCTGGCTCAGATCTTCCACTGGATCCGGGCGGCCATGTTTTCTCCCCTCCACCAGCTCCGCGCCCATGACTAAGTGGTCTTCACCATTCATCTCAGCCTCTACTTCACGCAGCGGAGTAACTCCTCCGTGGCAGACAGTCTCCTGCCGCCGGCTGGGCTCCTGCAGGAGTGGCGACAGCCTAATTCCTGGGAGAGCTGATCATGTCACGTGCACCGTGTCTTGCTGCCTGAGTGCTCTCCCCTTTGCACCCCACTTTGGCTGGTGTCAGTAGATCATGTGGAAACAAAGCCAGGCCAGAGGGAATAAGTCCTCCAGAACATTCCCTCCTCACACCCAGAGGGGTTTGGGGATGGAGAGTACATCCATGAAACATTCCATCTTCTTGGCAAAGTAAAGGGTTGCTTTTTCAGGTCAGGATGTGAATGAAGCTGAAAGTTCAGAAAACCCCCGATGAAGTGACCCTTTGCCTTTGACTGCCTTGAAAACCTTACCTGTGAGGATTCCCTCTAGGACCGGCCTTTAAGTCGGCAGAGTGCAGTCTGAGAGGGCCTCTCCTCTCTTTCCTGCTCTTCCCTACAGATCTGGTCTAGTTGTTCATTGGTACACCATTCCCATGGTTTTGCAGTTGGACTTGAAGCTGTTCACACGAGGGCATGGCTTTCAGAACCACCCAGGTGATTCCTGAAAACTGAGGCCACTCTGCTCTTCTCACTGGGTAAAGTGGTCTTGCTTGGTGCTTCTTGGGCGTCAGCTGTTTTTCAGGTTGTCGGTGGCCAGGCTGCTGTTACGCTCAGTATCATTGCCCTCGCTCCTCCTGGCCGCCCCTCCCCTGTCCTGCAGTAGGAGTTTTGTACCATGTCTGATGGCTGTTTCACCAGGTTCTGCCAGTATTCTTGCCTCCTTGGTACACACCATTGTTGATTCCCCCTTTCTATGTCCTGTTCTAATTCTAGTCTGTTGTTTGCATAAGGCACAAGTTTTTCTGTTTGTGTGGCCCTGAAAAATAGGCCAGCCGCAGAGGCTGGTGAGCTGAAAATGGAACTGGGTCATTGGGAGCTGGAAGGGATATGTGGAGGGGGCTGGGCAGAGGGAAGACATGGGTTTTGAAGGCAGCAAACAGTCTTATCCATTGTTAGCAGGAGGCATGGGCCTAGAGTTTGAACACCTGAAATGTTTTTCTGTCACTGGCCACAAGAATCTCCCAGTTCCCATGCGAGTAAGTGTGAAATACTATGTGGTCAAGATTGCAAAAGGCTTCCAGCAGGGCCAGTCTTTCTGCGCTGAAGGCCAAGCACACCACCCCTGCTGGGACCTGGGTCAGTGCCGATGCCAGGAATATGGGTGGTGCCTTTAGCTTTTCCGAGGTTGATTTTCTGGAGTTGCAAGTCAACAACTTCTCTTTAGTAAAATGGGTAGAGTAAGTAAACTTCATCTGCTATAGAGAGATTAAGGTCCTAGGGTGTGGTCCAGCTCTATAGGAAACAATTCTATGCTTTTACATATGGGCTTTTAATAGAGTTAAAAACTCTGGGGAGAGGAAGGGAAGGGAGCTAAGCTTTGAGATGTCTCCTTTAGAATGATTTCTTAATGTGAAAATCTGGTCCTGTTCACTGCCCTAGATACAACTCTGTAAGGCTTCCCATGGCCCCTTGGGCACTGGTCTTGGAACACCCCCACTTCATGTGGGGTCTCTCTCCCTGTGCCTGCTGCCCTTCGGCTGCCCCTTTAGTCAGCTCTCTGAACACTGCACTCCCTCACCTCTGCTGTTCCCTTGGGAAGGTCAAGCCCCCTTTTTCCTGGTGAGCTCCTCAACCTTCCAGACTTACACAAGGGTTACCTCTGGGAATACTTCCCGGGGGTCCCCTGCTTCCAGCCCTGATTTTATATCCTTTCTGTGTGTCGTGCGGGGAGGCCTGTGGGGTCTCTGCTCCCGCTCCCCATACAAGAACGCAGGATATGGTGAGGCCAAAAAGGAACACCCACGGAGCCATAGGTAGGGGAGTCACACCACTACGGTCTCACTGGAGGCTGGGTTCACTGGACGTGCGACCTGCTGTCCATTTTCTGCCAACCGACCGACGACGACTCTCCTCCACTCTCCTCGGCTCTCCTTTGTAGCCACAGCCGTTATATTAGTGGCCAACGGCCCAGTGGCTACAGCTGACGGCCATCTACTACCCGAGCCAGCACTCCTCCACATGAGGCCGAGAGCCTGTAAACTACTTTCTGGGGCTCTGCCCCCACACTGTGGTAGTGACCCCATGGCCATAACGGTTGTGAAAATTTTTGTTGCTTTAGGAACTGTGAGCTCTTTGAAGCTGGGGCATGGGGCTTGTGCCCGTGTTAGGAGTCAGGTTTGGATCCTTGCTCCAGCACTCGTTGGTTGTGTGACTGTTGGGAAGTGGTTGAACGGCTCAGCCTTAGTGTTCTCATCTGTGAGTTCTTTTTACTTTGGAGAGTAAATGAGATCCTACTTACGAAGTGTTTGTATGTTATCCTGCCCCAAGTGAGAGCTCTCGTGAGGGCCCAGCCCAGTGCCAGGGAGTTAGGTTTTCAGAGGTGTTTAAATGAATGAATTCACATAACTCACGTGACGAGGTCTGTGTGCTTTTGGTGAGTGTGTGGGCTTTGTATTGTGAAAACTGGGAGAATAACGAGGCCCTGGCCGCACCAAACTCAGTTCTCGGTCTCCCCTGAGGTTCCCTAGTACTATTATGCTTGCAGGCCTCTAGGTTCTTGGTTTATGTTTGTCCTGAACTCGGCAGTGGTCTCGTGACCAGCCCGGCTACCTCCCTAGTCAGACAAGGAGCTTAGACCAAAACTGCTCCGATGACTTTGACCTTTTCTCAGGATACAGGCTGGCACTCATTTCAGTCTTCAGCTCTGGGCTCAATGAGATCAGAAGTGAAGGCAGGACTTCCTTCTCAGACTTACACCCGTGCTGTCCAGTCCGGTAGCCATTAGGCACATGTGGCTGTTGAGCACTTGAAATGTGGCCGGTCCAGATTGAGATGCTCTGTATATATGTACAATACACACTGAGTTTTGAAAATTAGTGCTAAAAAAAGATGGAAACTCGATATTTATATTGATTGTATGTTGAAGTGATAATGATTTGGACATACTGGGTTAAATAAAATTTATTAAAATTAATTTCCCGTTTCTTTTTACTTTTCTGTGGGGCTACTAAAATGTTCAGCGTCACACAGACGGCAGCATTGTGCTTGTGTGGGACGACGCTGTTCAGCAACCCCGGACACATCAAGTTCCAAGGGAGTGGAAATCAGAGTGTAGTGTGCTGGGGTTTTGCAGGATGTCAGATCTGGAAAGAGTGTCTGTTACAGCCCCTTTCTTTATAAGTCAAGACCCGGAGAGGTGACGTGGTTTGCCCCAAGTCACACAGCCTGAGGAAAAGCAAGGACTGCTTACCCACGAGCCTTGTGCTCCTTTCAGGCAGCAGGATTCTTCCTCACTTGTCCTAAAATCAATCTCTCTCCCGCTGACGTGCTTTGTTAATACGCAGATGCAGCTAGGACAGGTAGCCAGCTGGAGCTGGGTGATTATTCTTCGGGGTTCTGAGAACACGGCATACAACAGTGGTTTTAAATGCTGATGAGATAGGAGTGGGTAATACTCCTCTGTCCTTGGTCACATGGGAGGCTGGGAGGCTGGCGGGGTGGGGAGGAGAACTTGGGCCACTGCAGGCCATCATGGCTGGAGGTGAGTGGGCAGCAGAGCAGACAGTGCTGGAGGAGCTCGTACGGTTCTGCTTCTAGAAAGGGCTTAGAAGAGCCTGGGAGTATTTCATAGCTTTGTGCAGGGGATGCCCATTCTTTGGCATGTATATGTTTTCACATGTGTGTATGTAGACTGTTTAAAAAACATTCAAGTTTTATTTACATGGTACAGAATTAAAAAGTTATAAAAGGGCATTCATGGAAAATAGTTTTTTTCTCCTCCCATTCAATGTCAGCCAGTCTCCTGC
This sequence comes from Rhinolophus sinicus, assembly GCF_036562045.2. Classification (NCBI taxonomy): domain Eukaryota; kingdom Metazoa; phylum Chordata; class Mammalia; order Chiroptera; family Rhinolophidae; genus Rhinolophus; species Rhinolophus sinicus. Next base: position 109,361,652 of record NC_133752.1, on the reverse strand, counting down.
CCTGAGGGCAGCACTGTTGTTAGTGTGTTTACTCCTCTGGAGCTAATCTGACGTGAAGCTTTGCTTTTTCTTAACAAATGATCGGATACTGCACACATTATACACAGTCTGTCCCACTTGCTAAAGAATGAATCCTGGGTGTTTGTTCTGCTCATGGTGGTGCCCCACTGGCTGCGTGGTACCCCACTGTGTGATAAGGTCAGTGTGTGAGCCGGAACCTTTCCTTTTTCACACACTGAAACTTCTCCACTCTCTTCAAAGCTTAGAAGCACAGCAACCCCGAGTTTAAGATAACAGGTAATGGTCATGCCTCTTTCCTGGTACTTCCTCGCAAACGGAACAGTCTGTTCAGCCTGCCTTGTAACTAGCACAGCCGCCATGGGGAGATAAGAGCAAGCCTTTCGCACTCTGTACATCCAGTTTTTTCTAAATCTGGAATGGCACTCAGCCTCTGCCAGCCGGTGGAGTCAGCCAGAGGAGATGGTAGAGAGAAAGGCCTGATGTGAACTGCAAACAGGCCCCCTATCCACTACTTCACCCTCTTTCCCCCTTTCCAGTAGAAGAGCCTCCAGGCCAATGGGCGTATACACCTGCACCCCCAGGTGCATCCTGTTGTGATTCTGCTGATGTGACTCTGGCTTCTTTAAGTCAGCGCCCTGCAGGCTGGCCAAGGCCGTCCTCACCTCCCTGCCAAAGCACCTCTGTGTTTGTGAGGAAAAGGTAGGGCCCTTTTGCTTCTGGCCTTCTGGAGACCTTAATGTCTTGGGCTGGGAAGAAGCTAAAGTGAAGGTGACGGGTGCAGCGCCCTGGCACCCTGGTGAGTCCCTGTGTGTGCTATTCCTCCAGCGGTGGGGAAGGGCCAGACATTGTTGGCCAACCTCTAGGCCTCTGATAAAACGAGTTATTTTTATTGGCTTAAAGCAATGCATATATATTTTAGAAAATATTAAAAATTGCATAAAAGCAAATAGGGGACTTGTGATCCCACCACTCAGAGATAACCACTGTTAATATTGGTTGATTTTCTTTCAGGTTTTTTTCTTATTGTTATTAAACATCCAACCCACTTGGTAGCCCAAGTACTTGAGAACCTGTGAAGAAATAGTAGTTTGCAGGCAGACAGGTTTGTGTGTGAGAGGAACTAACTGGCTCCACTAGAAGTCCTCTGTTAAGAGTGGGAATGACCCAGGAAAGGCCAGTGGGGGAGGGGACAGTGCAGCAAGCTGTTCTTTCTCTGCTGGCTGAAGAACTTGAGGTGTAAGTGACACTGGAGTGCCCACTAGTGCCCACTTTTACCACCAGGCCAGACCCGAATGGGGGAGCTTTATGCCCCACTTCTAATTTTAGCACTGACCCAAGCTCATATTTCACACTCTTCCCCAGCTCCTAGTTTTCAAGAGCCTCTGTGAAACTTTTAACATCTGCTTGTCACTTTCTGTATCATCTGAGGTGAGGACTGACAAGCATAAGATAATATTTGGAGACTTGGTTGAAAAACAAAAGGGTTTTTGCAGAAGTATGTCAGTATAGAAAGGCACTTTTAGCAGTAACGTCTGGTGAGGCTGTGGAGAAAAGGGAATGCTCGTACACTGTTGGTGGGATTGTACACTGGTGCAGCTGCTATGGGAAATAGTGGGGAGGTTCCCCCAAACAGTAAATACAACTGTCATACAATCCAGCAATCCCACTTCCAAAGAAAACAAAAACACTAATTCGGAAAGATATATGCACCCCTATGGTCAGTGCAGCATTATTAGCAATAGTGAAGGTACGGGAGCCACCTAGATGTCCATCAATAGATAAAGAAGATGTGGTAAATAGTGGAATATTTTCAGCCATAAAAAAAAAAAGAAAAAGAAACCTTGCTATTTGCGACAACATGGATGGACCTAGAGGGTATTATGCTAAGTGAAATAAGTCAGACTGAGAAAGACAAATACCATATGATTTCACTTATATGTGGAATCTAAAATAAACAAATGAATAAATGAACAAAACAAACAGACTCATAGATATAGAAAACAAGCTGACAGTTACCAAAGGGGAGGGGAGTGGGTGATAGGAATTAAAAAAACCACTATTTCAAGTATGTACTTTCCTATATATAATTTATTATATAAAGCCATTAAAATGCAATCAAATTAGATAAAGCTTTGGTGCCATTAATCATGAAAATGAAAAAATATGACTGAAAATGGGAACATGTGTCGATAGGTAATAGCCTAGATAACAAAGACAATATAAACAACTACTTGATTTGGAGCTGATGTTCCTGGAAAAACACACTTAATAAAAAAAGAAAAAGTTAAAAAGACAATATGAGACTACTATGAACAATTTTATTACTAATAAGGTCTAAGAATGATTAGTTTCTTCCCTGTAATCTTGTTTAGGACACTACTTAAGGAAAAAAAAACCCACCACAATAATATCAACATTATTTATATGGAGAAGTTCCTTAGGCAGAAAACCAAATTATATGGTCCTTAGAAGGTGACCAATGGGTTCTCACCCTCAGAGATATTATTAAGTTCTAGAAAAAACTGTTCATTCTTTTGGGTAAAAGGCTTGTTTTCCAAATGTAGTAGAGCATCCTCCTGTTTCGGCTCTGCTGTCTCTAACCTCTCTGACTCCTCTGTCCCTTGCGTGGGTCTCTCTCTCTCGCTCTCTCGCTCTCTCGCTCTCAGTGGGAGTGAGTGTACCTTCAAGGCTCTGCACACAGCTCTTCTCTTTCTGTGCACTCACTCGGTGAGTTATACTCCTCGCGTGGATTTAACTATCACCTTTAACTGAATGACCCCCAGTTTAGAACTCCATCTCCAGCCTCTCAGCATTTTGTCTAATTGTATCTCCAGCTGCGGAGAAAACCTGGATCCACGTTCCTCCCCGCTCTTCCTCACGTCCCGCATCTAGACTCCTCGCCTTGTTCTTATTGCTGATAGCTTCACCCCACATACACTCAGGCTCTGCGTTCTCCTGGACTTCTTCTGTCCACGGTCTGCTTATCCTCAGATCGCAACTCACTACACAGCCAATCTGTCCTATGAAGTCTTTGCTGCCACTCTTACTGTTATAATGATGTTTCTGTTTTCAGCCAGTTTCTTGCACTTAATAGCCAAACCATTCACTTCACTTTGTCCATAGATACTTGTTTGTTCTTTAACTGTTTTAAGGAGTCATATCTCGTTCTCTCTCCAACTGGATGAAAGCCTTTTGTGTGGGGCATGGGCCACGTCTTCTAATACTAGTAATAATAACTAACATTTGTAAGGTACTTACTATGTGTCAGGTACCATTCTAAGCACTTTACATATATTCACTAATAGACTCTTATAGCAAGCCTGCGAGGTAGGTGTTATTATGTCTATTTTAGAGATGACAGAACAGACACAGGGATAGGTGACTTTCCCAGTCACCCCCAGCTATTACGTGGCAGAGCTGGGGTCTAAACCTAGGCAGGTGATCAGTGCACGTGTTCTTCTGGCCCCTACGATACCTAGAATGAGGCCAAGCACATAAGAGGCCATGTAATGAAGGTTTGTTGCATGCACTTGAATTTGTCCTTGGGAATTAGAAGAAGGAAGAAACAGAAGCTGCAAAAGTCAGCATCAAGGTGAGCAGGAGGTGGGGCGCAGTGCTGGGCCCTTCTCAGCAGTGTCATTGCTCAGCTCGCTGCCAAGGGGAAGAGCAGGGGGGGCTCTTCTCAAATGCACTGTGGTGACAAAGACAGCCAGGCTGGCGTCCTACGTGTAGATATAAATACAAGCTGGCTGCTCCATCAGATGACTCCCACGGAACCGCCAGGCTCCTGGCTACCCGCCCCCTTGGCCAGAGCTGCTTTCTGTGAAAGGAAGCCTCTGTGTTTGTGATCCCCTCCAAAGGATTGTCTCCGAGCTTTTCTCACCCTTTCTGTTACCAAGCTGGAGAGCTGGTAAAATTTGCCTGTTACCCTACAAGAGTCAGCCTAGCTAGTCCAAGTCTCCCTGAGCGTTTGGGCTCTGACAGTGGATGGCAGCCTCCTCCCAGCAGATGCCCGCTGCTCTGGAACATTCTGAGCATTTTAGTACTAATTACTGTTCTGTGCCGTTCGTGGATTTCATGGTCTCCTAGGTGACAATTAGCTGTTTCAGAGGCGTTAAAGACAATAGCTAAAGGACATGCCCTGTTAATCCTCCCAGGAAACATGAAGTTTTATAAGGCTTTTTTTGAGAAACAAGGTCTAAACCCAAAGGAGTAATTTTACGGTGTATGTGAGAGTGTAGACCCTGGGACCATAATGCCTGACTTTATATCTTGGCTCCCCAGCTTTGACCTTGGGCAAATTATCATTCCTATACCTTAGTTTCTTTATCTGTAAAATGAGGATAATGATTGTCTTACTTCATTGGTTTGTTGTCAGGCTCAAATGCTGCAAATATGTTGTCATGCGGGAGACCCTGCGGGGTCTCTGCTCCCGCTCCCCATACAAGAACGCAGGATATGGTGAGGCCAAAAAGGAACACCCACAGAGCCATAGGTAGGGGAGTCATACCACTATATTCTCTCTGGCGGCACTATACTCTCACTGGAGGCTGGATCCACACTGTCCGCAAACCGCCATCCACACTTGCCAGCCCAGCCGCCATCCTCTTGCTAGCCCCCATTCTTCTTCTCTTCCCTCTGCTAGCATAGCCACAGCAGTTATATTAGTGGCCAAGGCTCACTGGTTACAGCTGACGGCCAACTAGCCACAGCTGATGGCCATGCAATCACAGTTGATGGCCATTTACTACCTGAGCCAGCACCTGTCTATGTGAGGCCGAGAGCCTGGAAACTACTTTCTGGGGCTCTGCCCCCACATATGTGCACACACATAACGAGTGCCCGGCAGTGAGCAGGTCAGTTAGCATTTTTTGTTGCTGTTGCTTAAGTGTGAGCTGTGTGAAGGAAGAGTCAGGAGTGTCACATATTCCTGCAGAGAAGGGAGTCTCCCTGATTCCTGGTTCTCAGCACAGGAACTAGGCCTTGCAGACAACTCCAATTACTAAGATTAAACTTATGTTTATTTAAGAGCACATTTAATTTTCTGAGTATGCAGTACACTCATAGTTTTTAAAAAAGTATGAATAGTCCTAGTGTAAAGAGCCTCTCATTACTGTCCTTCCTCCCCCCAGAGAGTTACTGTTGTTCATTTCTTATTTCTTCTTCTAGAATTCCTTTGTGTTTGTGTGTGTATATATATATATATATATATATATATATATATATATATTACAAATAGAGATCTTATTTTCTTCTTTTTTTACACAATTGTAATATATCAAACACCCTGTTTTATTCCTTGCTTTTTTATTTTTAAAAGAAGCATAATTTTGAGGAAGATAAAGGAAAATATGTTATTATAATGTGGACTTTCAGAAATAGGACTGGGTTGGCTTGGGTTCTAGCTCTACTACTAAATTGCTCTATAACTTTGCGAAAATCACTCATGGAATGGGATATTGAAAACACTACATAATATTTAGTATTATAAAATAGGATGGTTAAGTCTTTTTATTAAAATTGGTTAAAAACATTTGAAATAGATGCATGAAGTAGAAAGATTAAATAGATATTGGATTTCCATATAGGCAACTTCAAATTAATGCTTTCTCTGGGCTGTTTAAAATAAGGAACTAGGCCAAAAAATAACATGCTGTCTGCCTTACCTTTTACTTAGGGCTTGTGGGAAGAGCAGGGTGGGGGGCTGGTAAGTGGGGAGGTAATAGAGTTTGTGAAAGAGTATTTTGTTTGGCTATAGACAAAGGCTGGGGATGCGTGGACCAAGAGGGGTGAATATGCTCTGAAAGATAGGCAGGAGTCCATGACAGGGGTGCAAGGACAGGTGGGTAAGTTTTTGGTGGGTACTCAAATTTTAAAAATGAATTCGTGAGACAATATTGCCGGGGTCAAAAGCCAAAAAATCAAACTGACCAGAGTGAGAAGTAGCCGTGATCCTAGCCGGCTCTGCTGCCACATGGATGGCTGGATTTTATTTTCAGGTTTGTTTAACAGTCCACGTTACTTATTATACAGAGGGTGCCCCAAAATTGTATATACAATTTAAGAAAGGAAAAAAAAACTATTAATATTGTAATGCTCAATATATACCGGTAACAAAAGATGAATACAAGTCATGTTTAACTACTGCAGTTACAAGAGGTGCTCAAACTGGTTACCATCAGCGTCCAGACACTTCTGATTACAGAGAACACTGGTAGACTTCTGCGGCAAGCATGTAAACTGTTCCAACACCACAGCAGAAGCAGCAGGACCTGTTGCTGTGCGAGGCCTCCCGGATCTTCCCTTGTGCACATCACACACAGCTCCATGCATCTCAGACTTACCACGAATGTGTGCAGTTGTTGGGTATGTTGGAGGCTCTGTTGTATACTCACGCCTCCATTGTCGTACTTCCACAACGTTCATTGAATTTCAAATACCACTTCAAACTGGTCTTACACTCTTTGAACGATAACCTTGCTTCTGCCATTTTCTTTGTCCTGCCTATCACATGGTGACGCTAGCATTCATTTGATTAACGCCATCTTTTGAACGAATGTCATACACATTGCTACCGTAATTCAACTTCGAAAAGTAATACATAGATAACATCTCTTAAAATGTGTATATATTTTTTTGGTACCCTTGGTATTTGTAAAACAGGAAATGCTTTCAGTCAACCTTACTGAAAAAATACCCCATGAAAATAAGATCACCTATATCTTCTCTTCAATATACATTCATATTTGTTTATTATAAGCACATGCCTGTTACTTTGAGTTCTGTAGTTTAGTTTTTTCATTTTATATTATCATCTATTCTGTTTCCAACATTATCTATTTCCTTACAATATGTATTTGTTTTCTGGGACTGCTGTAAGGAATGTTCACAAACTGCGTGGCTTAAACAACAGAAATTTATTGTCTCACAGCTCTGGAAGCCAGAAGTCCAAGATCAAGGTGTCTCTGTCTGAAAGCTCTGGGGGAGAATCCTTCCTTGCGTGCTCCAGCTTCTGGTGGCTCTAGGTGGTCCTTGGCTTGCAGCAGCATAATTCCAATCTCTGCCTCCACCTTCACTTGGCCTTTTCTGTGTCTTCTTTTTTGTTTCTTATTAGGGTCTTTGTTTTAGGACCCACCCTAATCCAGGATGATCTCATCTTGAGACCCTTGAATACATCTGCAAAGACTCTTATTCCAAACAAGGTGACAGGGTGAGGTTCTCTGAAAGGACATATCTTTTGGGGGCCACAATTCAACCCACTTATTAATAGCTACACAATATTCCTTCCTCTCAATACGTTATCCGATTCACTTTTTCCAACTTTTTGCTAATATTAATAACAGCTCTAAACAGATCACGTGAAAATTCTGTGAAAGTGTACTATTATTTTCCTTGTGGGTTATTTTCTTCGGATAGTTTTCCGAAGTGGATTGACAGCATCAATAGTTTTCTAGCTTTTTGAACATCCTGCCTAGGTGTGGCCCAGAAAGATTGGCTCACTTTGCAATACCCATAGCAATATGTGAAATAACTGAAAGAGTGGGGGATGGAGAGAATATGAATGAATTCAGCCAATTGTTTCAGTGTCTGATGGGAGGGAAATATACAAGTGAAGAATTAATTACCTGCCGAATACCAAGGCCTCAGAGAGAGAAGATAGAGACCCGACTGCCTTATCTTTCCTGTGGTGCCACTTTATCCCACTCAGATCTTTTGGTGAAGTTTTAGGGCCTGGCAGCTGAAGAAGGCCGTTACCTGATCTGTAATGGAGCCTTAGAGGCAGTGAGGGTGGGGGCTTCAGTGCTGGCTTCTGATCAGCTTGAGCCAATCTGTGAAGGAGATGAGTTTTTTCTTTGTTCCCAACCTCAGTGCTCTCTGCACTTTGCTAATCTGTCCTTGCCTCCCAGCTGTAAGTGCTCACTGCTTCACATTCTCAGTGCGTCATCCTTCTGAGTTCTGTGTGACTGATGTTAGCCTGGGGCTGTCCCCTCCCAAGGGAGGTGAGTTTCACAGAGATCAGAAGCTGAAGCTATGTAGACGATGCTCTGAAAGGTGCCACTTCTGACATCAACCAGTTGGGAGGTGTGGGAGCAGGTGAAGGACAAGGGCCAGTGGGAGAATTCTGCCTCCTCCAATGTACAACAGAGCAACCCCAACCCTCCAATGTTGCTTTTGGAAGGAGACTTGCCTGGGAGAAGGGCCAGATGCATTTTGTGGCTCCAGATTTGTCCTGAGATTCACCTTTCCTGTGGTGGCTTCTTGATGATTACAATTGCCACAAGCATGCAGACCTAAAAGGGATTCACTTCATCTGTGATTACTGTGGCCAAACATGCCCACCCTTCTCTTCTCTTAGTGCCCTGCAGCATATGAGTAACAGGCTGGAATAGGAGTATTTAAACACGAGTGTCCTCAAGGCTGGGGAATAACCAAAGTTCAATAAACATGGTGCGTACCTACACTGAGATAACTGGACTATAAAACAGAGTTTGCCCTCTGCCATTCACAGGCTCACCCAGTGGTATGGGTGCCTGGAATTTAACAGGTCTTTCTGTATCTCTTCCTCTGGGCTCCCCATCGCCCTCCACATGGCAAACTCCATCTTTAACATCACACCCTGGAGCACTGTAAGAGACTGTTAACATAAGGACTGCCACTTTACGGTTAAGTTAGGGTTAACAGCCCTGGCAGCCCTGAGCTCAAGTTAGCATAAGAACTGCTACTTTAAAGTCAGAGTATGATTAACAGCCTTGAGCTCAAAACAACCTAATGGCCTTGCTGTTAGTTCCAAGATATGGGCATAGAGACCAGATGTTTTGTCTCCTGGTCTCCTGATATAAAAACTTTTGAAGCGTATCTATTGTAAACCCTTTGAAGCATAGCACAACCTGCACTCCCTAAGACTTTAGAAATTACTAAGCACCTTAGAACTGCTATAAAAACCCCTAGCTTTGTAGGCTAGGGGTCCTTGTTAAAACCCGCTGCGTCGGGCAGAGACGGGGACCCCAGCTAGCTGGAAATAAACCTCGCTGTGTGACTTGCATTATCGTGTGTGTCTCTGTCTTTCTGAGGGGTAAAAGATTCTCGGACTTAACATTTGGGGGCTCGTCCGGGATCACCCCCCCTCAGAGAAACAGACAACTCCCAATACCGAGGTTTACATAGGAAACCGCAGTAAGAGGTTTGGCCACCTCTGACCGGAGGAAGTCTGAAACAGGGCTCCCTGGTCTTAACCAGGGAGGGCTGAAACAGGTCCTCGGCCAGAGGCTGAAACAGGTCTCTGCTTGGCCTGGTACTTGCATTATCGTGTGTGTCTCTGTCTTTCTGAGGGGTGAAAGATTCTCGGACTTAACAGCACCAACCTAGATATTTGGACCCTCAAAGTCCAAGCTAAGGGAATGAGAAGGCTTGCCCTTTCAGTTCCAGTTCACAGGTAATGAATAAACCTTGGAGCTCAGCCTCTGTGTCAGACTCCTTGAGTGCCAACCTTGGCTTTGTCTCTTACCAGTTATGTGATCAAGAGTAAGCTAATGTTTCTACTCAGATTCTTCATCTGTAAAATAGGGATAATAAACATTTTAATTTCAGAGGTTTGTTATGAGGAGTAAAAGAGATAAGACCTTAGCAGTGTTTGGCACATAAAAAGTGCTCAGTGTTCAGGAAATAGTGTATAAATAATAAGTGTATAAATATCATGAAGACAAGTCTTCTCCTGGGCAGTTGATAGAAATTATTTCACCTCCTACTTAAATGGCTCAACTTTTTAGGCTGCCACTGTGATTGTTATATTTGAGCATGTGAACCCACAGCCCAAAAATCCATGCAGGAAGAAATACACTTACACATACTAAGTGGAATGTGGTAGAGGTGAAGTCATTTTTTTACAATGCCTAAATCACACTCTGTGGGAGGTTGCCCTCTCATGAAGACCCTGAGTTTGACTTCAGTTTCTCCACCTGCAAAAATGGGACTGTATTAGTCAGGGTTCTCCAGAGAAATATGGTATATATTTATATATATTGTTTCAGTGTCTGACTGGAGGGAAATATACAAGTGAAGAAGTAACTATATACAGAATACCAAGGTCTCAGAGAGAGAATAATGACCAGACTGCCTTATCTTTCCTGTGGTGCCACTCTATCCCACACAGACCTTTTTGTGATATATATATATATATATATATATATATATATATATATATATATATATATATATATTTAACATAAATATAATAAGTAATTATTTATCAGAAGGAATTGACTCATGTGATTTTGGAGGTTGAGAAGTCCTGAGATCTGAACTCGGTAAGCTGGAGATCCAGGAGAGCTGATGGTATAAGTTCCAGTCCACGGTCAGGAGAAGACCTAGCCCACATCAACAGTCAGGTGGCCCTTCTCTCTCACTCAACCTTTTTTGTTCTATTTAAGTCTTAAATTGATTGGATGAAGCCCACCCACATTGGGGAGGGTAATCTGCCTTACCTAGTCTACTGATTCAAATGTTAAAATCATCCAGAAACTCCCTCACAGACACACCCAGAATAATGTTTGACCAAGTGCCTGCGCACCCCATCACCCAGTAAAGTTGACACATAAAATTAACCGTTAGAGGGACTAAAAAAGTATGTCTTTCCTTCTTTCCAAACTTCTACTCAGGGAGAAAGACATTGGATGGAGGTGGCGTGGGGGAAGTTATCGACGAGATGTGGGTTGTCACAAATCAAATAATTATAAGGCAGAGGACTTAAAAAACAAAAAGAAGTAAACAGTTTTTTGAATTCCAAAGACTTTAAGGCCTGTGTCTTAGTCTGCTCCAAATGCCATAACAAAATACAGCAGAAATTAATTTTTGCACAGTTCTGGAGGCTGGAAGTCCAAGATTAAAGTCCAGCAGGTCAGTGTCTGGTGAGGCCTGTCTTCTGGCTTGTAGATGGCTGCCTTCTTTCTGTGTCCTCACATGGCCTTCCTCTGCGCATGTGTATTCCTTGTGTCTCTTCCTCTTCTTATAAGGATGCCAATCCTATTGGATTAAGGCCACATTCTCATAACCTCATTTAACCTTAATTATCTCCCTAAAGGCCCCATCTCCAAATAAGTCACATTGGAGGTTAGGGCTTCAACATATGAATGGGGGGGGGGGGGGGGGAGTCACACAATTCAGTCCATAACAACTACCCTTCTTTTTTGTCTCACTGGAATCTAAAGATGTTATATTTAGCATTTATGGTGTAGTGATGGCTCACTGCAGCCCTAAACCCAATGAAGGGAAAGATAATGAGGTTCAAAGGGCATCATTATAATGAAAGGCAATTGAATGCCACCATAATCCCTAGCATTATCATTATCAATTTTAGACCAAGACATTAAGAACCTGTTCATAATATGTTTGCTGGTTCACAAAGAGAACTGGAAAAACCAATTTGTTCGGCAATGTTTACTGAGCATCTCTGATGCTCTCGACTGGCTATTGTGATGGGGAGAGCACAAAACTGAACACCACAACCCCACCCTTCAAGGTCTTTCAGTTCTGTAGGGATGTTCAAATGCACACACTCACACATCTCTAGAATCCAACGTAGAAAGTGATAAATGTGATGGAAGAAGTAATTAAATATGCTACAGGAGTTTGGAAGAGTGATAAATATACAGTTAATAATAGTCATTATACTTTATGGATCATTTATCATGTTGACTTAATCAAGGTTCCCAATTTTCAGGATCTTAACATTATAAGACAGATATGCAACTCATGATTTACTAAGTATTATACCCTGTTTCCCCGAAAATAAAACCTAGCTGGGACAATCAGCTCTAAGGCGTCTTTTATAGTAAAATAAGACCGGGTCTTATATAATATAATAAATATAAGACCGGGTCTTATATTAATTTTTGCTCCAAATGATGCATTAGAGCTGATTGTCTGGATAGATCTTATTTTTGGGGAAACACGGTATCAATGGGTAAAGCATTGTGTTTGGTACGCTCTCAGATACAAAGATGATTAAGATGTGTTGTCTCTTCTTCTAGAAGCTCATAATATAAATAGAAAAATATATAAATGGGTGGTCAGCAGGACAAATTGCTACAAAAATAAATTTAAAATGTTTTTTCTCATTCTCTACTGGCCAGAGATAAGCACCTCTCCGGAATGGCAGGGAGGGTAAGCCTGTACCTGTGCTTGGGGACTTGGAGAGTCCCCATGTTTGGTCAGAGCAGCTCTGTGTGGCAGTATCTTGCAGAAAAGCCATGAATTTGCCTGGAGTGACTTGGTGGGTGGGGGTCAGGTGCCTGAGGAAAGTGGGAGAGAAGACAGAAGCTGAGTCGCAGGTCTCAGCCCCGTTGGCCTCGGGTGGGGAATTTTGCAGTGAGGCCAAGGACTGATAAGCACCAGCCCACCACCACCCTGGGGGAGGGGAGGGAAAGTGGAGTAGGTTTAATACAGGGGTTAGAATCTCAAGTGTGAAGAGAGGGGCTCTTCACCAGGCTGGACCCAGTCCCACCCAGCTCTCTCCAACTAGAGGGAGAGTAGGGGAAATCCCTTGCACTTCAGCGTTATTTGTGGCCACCAGAGGAGGTCCTATTACTGGGCAAAGAAGCCGCTGGAACCCTGATATCATTCTGTACTCTCTGAGTGTAACAGCAGGAAGAGGGAGTGATGATAAATGGATCAAGAAAGATACTTGAAAACAATGGTGGAGGGGTGATGTGCACCGATAGCGCAGTAGAAACCGGAACACCTAAAATATTGAGCACCTGCTGTGTACGGGGAGCTTTATGTATATTATCGCATTTAACTCTCCAGTGATCAGGTAAGTCTTGATGCGTGTAGAAACAGTTTTCCAGAGCAGAGGCCATCAACTTGCTCAAGTCCCCGCTGAGCTGCGCTGAGCCTGGAGACTGCGCCTCACCAGGGAGCCAGCACTGCTGCGCTCACCTGGGTAGAGAGAGAGAGCAGCAGCAGTCAACTAACCCCAGCCAGGTGCGTTTCCTGCCTGGGGAGCGATGAACATTTTGTCTAACAGCATTTTCGCATTTCTTTCCCAAGGAGCTGGAATAATAATGGCCTATCTTACAGTGTGGAGGAGTGCGTTTTGGTAGTAGGAAGGCTACCGCACCCAACTGCCGGGAACCCAACTGCGCAGTTCCCTTGCGCCTGCATCCGGGGTGCCCAGGCCGGGAGATTTGAGACGCTGGGCGGGGCGGAGGGTGGTGGGGAGCAACTGTGACATGTCTGGTCCCTCCCCTCCCCGGTCACTGTGATGCTGCTGGGCAGCTGCTGGCCCAGCATGTCTGTCCCCGGGCCCCTCCCGCCCAGTGTGTCACAACAGCGGAGGCGGCTGTATCTGGAGCAGTTGGGGTGGGCAGGCTCAGCTCCGAGGCGAGCGGGCGAAGAGAGCAGCCGCGATGGTGAGCCTGCCAGGGCCTTGGGGCCGGGCCCCAGCAGGGTCGGGGAGGGGGCGGGCGCCATGCGGAGCCGCGTCTACGTGGGGGCTCGTTAGCCATCGCTTTAGATCTCCAGAGCTGGAAGTCTCTTGGGGGTGTCAGTTCAGAGTCGGGGTGTGTGTGTGTGTGTGGGGGGGGGTCGGCACCCTCGGGCGGAGGACACCTGGTGGCAGTACATTTTATCATAGAGGGAAAGTGCAGAGCCAGGGCAGGTTGCCCTCCAAAGGTACCTAATGGAGATCTGGGCACGCAAGTACGGGGAGGAAGGACAGGAGAGGGGAGATTCTGAGGGATCCCCAGACGGACAGCTCAGGGACCAGAATGGGGGGTGGGGAGGGGACAGTCCAGCGATTCCAGATGGGTGGGCCTGGCCTGCGGCTGGGGGAGTGGGCTCAGTCAGGTCCCTAACCCCAACCACATGTGTCGGTGTCCCCGAATGTGACAGGGAGTCACAGTGCCCCAGACTGGAGGTAGTAGTTCTCTTTCTTGGTCCCCGGCCACTGGCTTGGGTTTGGGGCCCTTACAACTTGAGCACTCAGCTTCCCAGACACCTGGCACCTGTGCCAAGTCCCAGTTTTTCCAGCGGTCAAAGTCAGGACTTTGGAACACAGAAGTCTCCCTGCGGCAGCCAGGGGGCCTCGGACTTCTCATTTGTTTCGCTTCCTACCCGGACTTAGGGGGACAGGAGATGGCCCCTTTGCCTCACCGCGGCATCTGTCTCCTTTTGCAGACATGGATCTTAATTGCTGGGGAGGAGGCCTCTCCACACTAGTTCCACCCCCTAGAATCTCTCCCTTCATCCCGGGCACCCAGGGGTGGGTAACAGCCACCTCCAACCCACTTCTGTGACCACCTGGGAACCCAGGGTCTCCTGGTCCAGAGCCCTGGTATTTCAGCAGTAGGGAGGTGGGCTGGAAAGGTTGGGTGGGGGAAGGGGACAGACTAAGTATGTGTCCCAGGCCAACGTGGGGTTCTCTGGGTGTCACACAGGTCAGGGGAGAACCTCCCCTCCTCCCCTAGCCCCTGCTCATTGTGGAAAGTGCCCAGGGCCTGTCTCTGGCCCCAGCTCTGCTGTTTCTAACTCCAGGTCTCTCCAGCAAAGTCCCTCTTCCTGAGCTTGTTCCCAGGCACACCTGGGAGCTTTAAAAACTCGGAGGCTATTCAGGAGAGTGGCCAGAGGAATCTACTTCTACCTGAGGCCTTTGGGTGGGACCATACAAGGAGCCCAGAGCCGGAGTTCAGGATTTTGGCTCCTGGCTCTGCAGCTAGCTGTGAGTGACTTCAAGAAGGTCACTTAACTTCTCTGTACTGTTTTTTCTCACCTGCAAAATGAAGAGGGGTTATGGTTCAAAGTTGCATGTAGTTTATGGTTCAAACTCCATCTAGCTTTGCTTTTAAACTTTTTATTATAGAGAATTTCAAACATACAGAAGGACAGAGAATGGTATAATGACCCTGTATATGCCTCATTCAGTTTCAACAAGTAATCTACTTAGGATGAGTCTTGCTTTGTTTATTTTCCTTTCCTCTCTCCCATTATTTTGAAGCAAATCCTAGGCAGCATA
Organism: Rhinolophus sinicus; assembly: GCF_036562045.2. Classification (NCBI taxonomy): domain Eukaryota; kingdom Metazoa; phylum Chordata; class Mammalia; order Chiroptera; family Rhinolophidae; genus Rhinolophus; species Rhinolophus sinicus. The sequence goes on along the minus strand of NC_133752.1, from coordinate 109,346,624 downwards.
CTCAAGATTGCATATTTAATATTTATAATATCTAGCTTTAACTCGAGTGCTTTATAATTTTCAAAGTGCTTTCTCTTACATATTTTATTAGGTTGGTGCAAAAGTAATTGCGGTTTTTGCAATTATTTTTCACCTTTTAAACCGCAATTACCGTTTGCACCAACCTAATAATTTTCACCTGAATGTCGTAGTGACTCTCAGAGTGGCCCCTCAAGGAGGCTTCCTGGGAGCCAAGGATCATAATTTAGCCCTCTGAGCAAACGTTGGTGTGTATTCAGTAGGCAAATTCCTGAAAATACCTGGTCAATCAAAAATTTAAACAGTAAAACCTTATTTTAAATGTGCTAAAGAATTTAGATGTTTAACTGAAAATCTATGGCTGATTATTTTGGAAAGAGAATATCTTTTATTTATTGTGAAACATCAAATTTTTTATAACAGGTTCTATTTAGAAAACTTAATTGCATGGGCAACATTTGTCTTAATAGGATAACATTTTTTTATTAGTTTCAGGTGTACAAAACAATGTAATAGACATTTATACCCCTCACAAAGTGATAACCCCCCCAATCTACTACCCCTCTGACATCGTATATAGCTGTTACAATTCCATTGACTCTATTCCCCATGCTGTACTCCACATCCCATGACTATGGATATATTAAATTATAGTTGACATTCAATATTATTCAGCTTCAGCTTCAGGTGTACAGTGCAGTGGTCAGGCATCTACACCGTCCATGAAGTGGTCTCACTAATAAGACAAGTGCCCATCTGACACCCTACAAAATCTTTACAGCATTATTGATTATATCCCCCAAACTGTCTTTCGTATCCCCATGGCAACTTTGTGGTTTCTAATTCCCTCACCTTCTCCCTCACCCCCAACCCCCTCCCATCTAGCAGTCATCAGTTTTTTCTCTATATCTCTGAGATTATTTCTGTTTTGTTTGCTCATTTATTCTGTTCTTTAGATTTCACATATAAGTGAGCTCATATGGTATTTGTCTTTCTCTCTCTGGCTTATTTCAGTTAGCATAATGTTCTCTAGGTCCATCCATATAATTACAGATGGTAAGATTTCAATATCCAAAATTTATAAAAAACTCATTCAACTCAACACCAAGAAAACCAAACAACCCAATTAAAAAATGGGCAGAGGGCCTGAATAGACATTTTTCCCAAGAGGACATACAGATGGCCCACAGATATATGAAAAAATGCTCCACATCACTAATCATTAGGGAAATGCAAATTAGAACCACAAGAAGATACTACCTCACCACAGTCAGAATGGCTATCATCAATAAGTCAACAAACAACAAGTGCTGTCAAGGATGTGGAGAACAGGGATTCCTTGTTCCCTGTTGGTGGGATTACAGATTGGTGCAGCCACTATGGAAATCATTATGGAGGTATCTCAAAAAACTGGAAATGGAACTACCTTATGACCCAGCAACTCCACTCTTAGGTATCTATCCAGAGAAATTCAAAATGCTAATTCGAAAAAATATATGCACCCCTGTCTTTATTGCAGCACTATTCACAACAGCCAAGGCATGGAAACAACCGAAATGCCCATTGGTAGATGACTGGATTAAGAAAGTGTGGTTCATTTATACAATGGAGTATTACTCTGCCATAGGATAACATTTTTTTATTGACCATTTCCCACTCATAGAACCTCTTTTTAAAAGTCCCTGACTCATTCCTGAAAGGCTGGAATGGCACATCTATAAACCTAGAACAAAAGAATCCCACCATTACAGAAAGAACTTTACTTCCTGTAACAGGTTAAGTTTTGGGCAGCCATCCCCCATGCTCCCCTTCCCTAGTGGAGGTTGGGGTGCGGAGGCTGCCTCTGTATTAAGGAGGGTTAGAGCCAGCATTTTTATAGGTTCTGGGTAAGAAATTTATAACTAACCCTATCACTGAGCATTCCCATCTGTCCCCAGTGTCCCTGTACAAGCAGTTGTCCTGGGAACGGCGAATCTGACATCTTTTTTTGGGAGGTGGTATGGAGAATCCTGGCAGGGGACCCAAGCCAAGCCTGTGTCTGTAATTCCAGGGTTTAGAGAAAGTGTCTGTGGTTAAGGGCAGGTGAAGGTTTACAGCATCCTTAAGTGCATTCCTTCTGGATTGGGGAGCATCGGCTGCGTGTGAGTGGAGATGGGCAGCAAATGGCAACAAAGAGCCTGTCTCATGAAAAACTGGGCAGTTAGAGGGCAGAGTGTTCTGGGGGCAAAATGGACACTGCTTCTATGTCTGTGGTGCTCCAAACTGCCCCTGTGTGGGCAGGCATAGCTGAGCTCTTCAGGGTCTGTATTTATATTCTGACCTCAGAGCATTGCTTGGGGCCCCGAGGGGGCTGCACATCACTGCTGCATCCTTCTTTGTCTTCATTAAGTGCAGGTTCCCACAAAGGTCACTGGGTCCGCGCCTCTGGGCAGCACAGAGGCCCTGAGGAGCAGAGCTCCCGCAGGCCATGGCTGAGGCAAAGGCGCTGGGTGAACGAGGAGGGACTGGTGACTTTTCATAGGAAGCTCCCAGGCCCAAGTCAGGCCCATGCAGAGCTAAAGGGTTAATGCAGTTGGTGAGAGTCCTTTCTGAGAGGGCTCCTGAGGGCCTTGAAAGGAAGATGAAAAGTTAAAAATAGTTTTCAAGGAGGAAATAGCTGGTGAATATGGGCCAATGATAGGGGTGAGTAGGCGGATGTGGCACTCCTGGGGGGAGGAAGTGGACCAACTGCTCCTTCTCCCTTTGGCCATCAGGGCTCTGACGGAGCTATGAGCAGCTGTGACATTGCCCCTGTCAGAGTCTTCCTGCGAGGGTTTCTCCCAGATAGTGAGCTGTGGGAGAGGAAGGAAAACACGTGGGCACTATGCGCGTCGGTCTGAAACTCCTTAAGCGTCGTCTCCTCACTTGCGCCCCCTGTCGGCTAAGGCTCCAAGGGTCCTTTGACACCACAGGGTCCTCTGCCGGCAGTCCACTTCCCCAGCACCCCTGCCGTCCCTAAGGCGGGTCTTCTGCCATCGGCCGGCCAGCAGCGCCTGGGACCCAGCCCCTCTCCTGAGCTGCTTTCTTACCGCTGTGGACTCTGGTGGACCGTCTGTTCTTGTTGTTTTTACTTTGCCGTCTCTTCTTTGTTTTGAGTAGTTCCAAATATGCTCTGATGGGAGGATTTTTAGCAGAGATAATTCAATCTTTCATGAGTCACATTTGTTCTTCCTTTAATTATCCCTCTGTAACCCTGTTGGATATACGTTTTACTTGCCATGTCTGACTTAGATCCTAAAACATGGGTGATTTATTATCCCAATCTGACAACTAGAAACAATTCGGTGTAATCATATGCTTCCTGAAAGCCACTGTGTGGCATTTGACTGTGCAGGTGGTCGGGTGTATAAGGACGGGTCTCAGGTTTTCACATGGCACACATTGCTGGCCTACGTCAGTTTCTTTCCTAAGCAATATATCGGTTTTACTGTTTTTGAATACTTTTAAATGATTATTAAAGCTACAAAGCCTCCTTCTACAGAACTTTGATTAGCTGATTTTATTCCTCTGAGGGGAAAGCAAAAGGAAATGACTAATATTAAAATAGAAATAATATAAGATTGATATAAGGAAAGCTTTCTTATGTCAGAATAATAAAAGGGCTGTAAAGTTGTAAAATTGCTTTTCTTTTTTTTAAAAATTTTATTTTATTAAATTTATTGGGGTGACAGTTGTTAGTAAAATTACATAGATTTCAGGTGTACAATTCTGTATTACATCATCTATAAATCCCATTCTGTGTTCATCACCCAGAGTCAGTTCTCCTTCCATCACCATATATTCGATCCCCCTTACTCTCATCTCCCACCCCCCACCCCCTTTACCCTTTGGCAACCACCAAACCATTGTCTGTGTCTATGAGTTTCTGTTTCTCATTTGTTTGTCTTGTTCTTTTGTTGTTTTTGGTTTATATACCACATATCAGTGAAATCACATGGTTCTCTGCTTTTTCTGTCTGACTTATTTCGCTCAGCATTACACTCTCAAGATCCATCCGTGTTGTCACAAATGTTCCTATATCATCTTTTCTCACTTGCCGAATATTATTCCATTGTGTATATGTACCACAACTTCTTTATCCATTCATCTATTGAAGGACATTTTGGTTGTTTCCATGTCTTGGCCACCGTAAACAAAGCTGCAATGAACATTGGAGCACACGTGTTTTTATCTATAAATGTTTTCAGATTTTTTGGGTAGATACCCAGGAGAGGGATTGCTGGGTCATATGGCAATTCTATTCGTAATTTTTTGAGGAACCTCCACACGGCCTTCCATAACGGCTGCACCAGTCTGCATTCCCACCAACAGTGTATGTGGGTTCCTTTTTCTCCACAGCCTCTCCAACACTTTCTACTACTTGTCTTGTTGATGATAGCCATTCTGACTGGGGTGAAGTGATATCTCATTGTGGTTTTTATTATTTGCATTTCTCTGATGATTAGTGATGTTGAGCATTTTTTCATATGTCTATTTGCCATTTGTATGTCCTCTTTGGAGAAATGTCTCTTCAAGTCCTCTCCCCATTTTTCAATTGGGTTGTTTGTTTTTTTGTTGTTGAGTTGCATGAGTTCCTTGTATATTCTGGATACTAGCCCCTTATCGGAGGCACTGTTTGCAACAATCTTCTCCCATTCAGTTGGTGGCCTCTTTATTTTGTCGATGGTTTCTTTTGCTGTGCAGAAGCTTTTAAGTATCATATAGTCCCATTCATTTATTTTAGCTTTTACTTCCATTGCCTTTGGAGTCAAATTCATAAAATGCTCTTTGAACCCAAGGTCCATAAGTTTAGTACCTATGTTTTCTTCTATGCAGTTTATTGTGTCAGGTCTTATGCTTAAGTCTTTGATCCATTTTGAATTAACTTTGGTACATGGTGACAGATAGCAGTCCAGTTTCATTCTTTTGCACGTGGCTCTCCAATTCTCCCAGCACCATTTATTGAAGAGGCTGTCTTTGCTCCATTGTATGTTTTTAGCTTCTTTGTCAAAAATTATCTGTCCATATTTATGTGGTTTTATTTCTGGGTTCTCAATTCTATTCCATTGGTCTATGTGTCTGTTTTGCTGCCAATACCATGCTGTTTTGATTATTGTAGCCCTGTAGTACAAGCCAAAGTCAGGAAGTGTGATACCTCCATTATTGTTCTTTTTTCTTAAGATTGCTTTGGCTATTCGGGGTCTTTTGTGGTTCCAAACAAATCTGATGAGTTTTTGTTCTATTTCTTTAAAATATGCCATTGGGATTTTGATGGGGATTGCATTGAATCTGTATATTGCTTTGGGTAATATGGCCATTTTAACTATGTTGATTCTTCCAATCCATGAGCACGGAATGTCTTTCCATTTCTTTGTGTCTTCTTCAATTTCTTTCAAAAATGTCTTATAGTTTTCAGCATATAGGTCCTTCACATCCTTGGTTAAGTTTATTCCTAGGTATTTTATTCTTTTTGCTGCAATTGCAAAAGGAATTGTTTTTTGTATTTTTTTTTCTGAGATTTCATTGTTAGTATATAGGAAAGCAATGGACTTTTGTGCGTTGATTTTGTAGCCAGCAACTTTACTGTATTTGTTGATTGTTTCTAATAGTTTTTTGGTGGAGTCTTTGGGGTTTTCTATATATAGCATCATGTCATCTGCAAAGAGTGATAATTTAACTTCTTCATTCCCAATTTGGATGCCTTTTATTTCTTTCTCTTGCCTGATTGCTCTGGCAAGGACTTCTAACACTATGTTGAAAAGCAGAGATGATAGGGGACATCCCTGTCGTGTTCCTGAACGTAGAGCAAAGGGATTCAGTTTTTCTCCATTAATTATGAGATTAAAAATTTGTTTTTCTTGATGTTCTACAAAACATGGGCTCCTCTGCCCATGGCGGATGGCCGTAGGGTGCACAGATGCCTCATCTGCTCTGTCCTCATGAGCCTATGCCTCAGAGAAACTGAACACTTTGTGGGACCTGCCCTAAATTTTCCCGTCTTTTGTTCATACTGCTTCTAAACCCAACTAAAATGGTCACGTTGGCATGTCTAAATTCCTCAAGGTCTCTGCATATATTCTTCCTCTAAGATACTGATCCAGAAGTTGTTTTTCCTCCTTTGAATTCTTATTACCTCTTAGGCACTGGCCACTGTCCTCACTAAATCGACTGCATATCTAGCATCTAGATTTAATAATAATAACTTTTCTGCCATATTTACTTTACCTGCTGTGTTTATTGAAGTATTTTAAAGGAAAATACAGACATCATGACATTTTACCCCAAATACTTAAAAAATGACTCTAAAAAATAAGGACATTGTCATGCGGGGTGGCATGTGGGGTCTCAGCTCCCACTCCCCATATAAGAATGCAGGACATGGTGAGGCCAAAAAGGAACACACATGGAGCCATAGATAGGGGAGTCACACCACTATATTCTCGCTGGCGGCTGGGTTGGAGACACAGGAAGCAGGAGCCACACATTCCGCAATCTGCACTCCACCGCTTGCTAACTCAGCCACCATCTTCTTGCTAGGCCCCCTCCCCCCCATTTCCTGCTAGCGTAGCCACGACAGTTATATTAGTGGCCAATGGCTCACTGGTTACAGCTGATGGCCAACTAGTCATAGCTGATGGCCATGCAATCACAGTTGATGGCCATTTACTACCTGAGCCAGCACCTTTCTACGTGAGGCCGAGAGCCTAGAAACTGCACTCCTGGCTCTGTCCCCATAGACATTTTCATACTTAACTACACTTTCATTATCATGCTTAACAAAATCAACCAATTTCTCTCTTTGTGTCACAAATATTTTGATTTGTTCATACCAGAATTCAGTCAAAGTTCACATACTACATGTGAATGTTATGCTTCATAAGTTTTTTTTGATATCACCTTTATTTTTCATAAATTAAAAAGATTCTATCACTTGCCCTGTAGAACGTTCCACCTACTGGATTTGTTTTATTGTTTCCTCATGATGTCACTTAACATTGGTCCTTGTGTTTTCTATAAGGTGGAAGCTAAATATTAAGGGTTTAATAGATTAAGGGCTGAGTGTTTTTGACAAGGTTTGCTCGTGGGTGGTGTTGTGTGTGTCATATTGTATTACATCAGGAGTTCCTTAATGCCTGCTTTTCTCACTATTAGTAGTATTAAGATTGATCCCAGTGTTGGGCTGGTGACCATTGTAATTACTTTTCTTCCTCATGTCCTGCAAGTAACAGTGATTCATTGGTGCTATAGGAATATCCAGTTCCCCATCACCCTTTCACTGAATGGTGTTGGCATCCTTGTTGAAATCAATTATATAATTAGAAACTGTAATATGGCAATATTTCTTAATACCGTGTTTCCCTGAAAATAAGACGTAGCTGGACAATCAGCTCTAATGTGTCTTTTGGAGCAAAAATTAATATAGGACCGGTCTTATTTTACTATAAGACTGGGCATAATAATATAATATAATATAATATAATATAATATAATATAATATAATATAATATAATATAATATAATATAATATATACCGGGTCTTATATTAATTTTTGCTCCAAAAGACGCATTAGAGCTTATTGTCCGGCTAGATCTTATTTTCGGGGAAACATGGTATCTCATTTCTTCTACATTGATTCGCTAATACTCTTCTGATAAAAAAAAGCTTTTCCTCATCAACAGGGCTGTTTGGATGAGAACAAATAAGTTTTACTTCTGGGGGAAGTTTCCTTTTTTTCACAACACTAAGAATGTGTGGATTTTTATATATACATCCTGTTTCAATCAAGTACCATTAATCTTCTGATGCTCGGTGTGTCTCATCTTTGACAGCGGGAGCCTCTTCAAGTTGGTTTCTGAGATATTCTGACATCACCCCATTTGTGTTACTGTCTGTGCTCTCAGGGCTCACAGTGTCTGTTCCTTGCCCCAGCCCTGGGTCCAGTTAGTTGGATGGTGTTGAGAGACCTTCACTTTCTCTTGATTGGTGTGGCCACTTTTGGCTTTTGGAAGCACCTATGAACCTATCAATTATTTCCAAGTCTATCTAATCCCTCCAATTACTCTTGTGAATTAGTTCTACAGGGAAAATAGCTCTTCCTAAGGGGTGTGGGTGTGTGTGTGTCAGAAAGAGAGAGAAAGAGAGAAAGAGAGAGAGAAAGAGACAGAGAGAGAGAGAGAGATTTTGTCAGTGACGACTGGCACTTTTATTAGTGTGAGATTAAGGGGCCAATTAAAAGAGGCTAAAAATATTGATATTACCATGTTGGTGGTTTTCAGGTCTCCATGATCCTTTATTCTTCCTCCTATGACCTTTGATCTTTGTGAAACACCGCTGCACCCTTGCCAAAAAGGCCCAGAGTGTTTCATAAGGCAGGGCTGACTGGAGACTAAGCAGCTTCACAGATAGGCCTGGAGGATAGTTGAGGTGTGGTGGTGGTGATGGTGGCAAGCCTCAGAAGGTGGAGGGTCAGGGCCACAGAGGATGTGATCACCCAGAGGATGAGATATAGGGTGAGCCTTCTTTTAGGCCTTTCCAATGTCCCCTCAAATTTAGTTCCTTCCTTAGAAGCCACAGCTGTGTGCTGGATGTCAAGTTGCAGTCTGGGTAGTTCCTGGGTGTGGAACACCGCTGTTCTTAGACCTTAATTGAGTCCTAAGTAAAATAGACCTCACAATAAAGGTGAGTGGAAGGGGACCTGAGGTCTCTAACTTTCTACGTGTGCCTCTTCCAGGTGGAGAATAAAGTTACAAGGTAGCATAATGAAATTGATAACCATAAAGACAACAATAATCATGGCTAACTCTTTCTTTTCAGACAAGGGGAGGTTAAGTAACTCAGCCAATGTCACACAGCACAGCAAATCAGTTGAGAAGGCAAGATCCAAACCCGGGGGTGTGGGCAACTTTGTGAGAGAAGCCTTTCCCTGGCCACCAGGGTCACGGAGATACAGCTGGATTGTATTCCCAGCTTGGATGTGCTATCTACTGGCTGTTGTGAACACCTGTACTCTCTATCCTTCCCAAAGACAAGAGTGCAGAAACAGATGTAGAGTTGGTGCTCAGTTGTAAAACCAAGTAGGGGAGCAAGGGGTCATGACACCTCTGACCCTTTGAGATGTCACTCAGGCAGCTGCCCTGCTCCCATGCCCGGAGAACTTCCAAGCTCCTAGAAGCCCCATATTTTGACATGTACTCAGTGTGTTTCCATGCCCAGCCACATGCTCTGGAGACTCTGCACCTACTGGAGTTATCCGAAGCTGGAAAACGCCCGGTTGGGTCATGGATAAAGAATGGAAACCCACAGACCAGGCACATGCTTCCCTATTGGGCTCTGGAGGGCGTCCCAGGCACAGAGCCACCTTGTACCAGCCACTGCTTACCCACAGGTGTGGTGTAGTAGGGGGATGAGGCCCTCCTCCCAGCAAACCCCATGGTTGATTTTTATTCACACACACACATACACACACACACACACACACACACACACACACACACACACATGCTCATACTCTCAATCACACATGCAAACCCTACTCCCCATCCTAATCTAGGGCCAGTCTAGTACTAGGGCCAGTCAGGTAACTGTGGCTTCATACCAGAGTAACACAAAGAAAAGGACACTCTAAAGGTCAGCTTTACGAGGTCTGACAATTAAGTTCGCGAACTCATCCTAGAAAAAGTGCTACACACCTCATTGCTGAATATCATTATGGTCACCTTCATCCCTTGAGAAGCTATGCACCGATGCTAATGCCTAGTCCACCCTTCAAAGCAATTTTGGAACTCTTTTTCTGGAATGGCCATCAGAGCTGCCATCGTATTATACTTGATGTCCTGAATGTCATCAAAATGTCTTCCTTTCAATATTTCCTTTATCTTTGGGTAAAGAAAGAAGTCATTGGGGACAGATCAGATGAGTAGGGAGGGTGTTACAATACAGTTATTTGTTTACTGGCTAAAAAGTCCCTCACAGACAGTGCCGTGGGAGCTGGTGCATTGTCGTGATGCAAGAGCCATGAATTGTTGGCGAAAGTTGAGGTCGTCTAACTTTTTCACACAGTCTTTTCAGCACTTCCAAATAGTCAACTTAGTTAACTGTTAGTTAACTGTTTGTCCAATTGGTACAAATTCATAATGAATAATCCCTCTGATATCAAAAAGTTAGCAACATTGTTGCAACAAGTTCACAAACTCAATTGTCAAACCTTGCTTGCGTGTGTGCGTGTGTGCGTGCATGTGTGTGTGTGTGTCATTCTGCTGTTATCACTGGTATTTCCTTTGACCATCTTCATCAGTACAGGAGTCTCATGGTCTAGAATTAGTCCTTTGTTTCATTTGTGCAGCTTCCCCCTTTTTCCTTTCCTTGGTATGAAGGATTAACCCTGGAAAGCAAACTTTAGAGCAAACCACAAAACTGGGTCTTCTTCAGAGCTGAGTCTTGGTCTGGATGCAGTGGTGCTCAGATGCCTGAGACCTCACATCCTGTTTCTGCGATGGCATGGCTAGAGGGATGGACATCCTGTGAGCTGAATGTCAGGAGAGACAAGTTTTCACATGTGGGAGATACAGGAAAAAGACATGGCTGTGTGCCAGGACTTTCTGACTGTGATTCTGCACTCTCCCCACAGAGGGAATGTATATCAGTCCACGTGGGTCAAGCGGGCGTTCAGATTGGCAATGCCTGCTGGGAGCTCTTTTGCCTGGAGCACGGCATCCAGGCGGATGGCACCTTTGGTGCCCAGGCCAGCAAGACCAACGACGACGACTCATTTACCACCTTTTTCAGTGAGACTGGCAATGGGAAGCATGTGCCCCGGGCTGTCATGGTCGACTTGGAGCCTACTGTAGTAGGTAAGTATGGGCTAGGCCATCCCCACAGAAAACAACCTGAGACTGAGAGGCTCTGTCTGTGATTCTAAGGAAGCAGAGGCTCTAACTGGAAGGTGCGGTGGCTCAGCTAGAGCCCTTCCGCCCCCCATGATTCTGTCAGCTCCTTGAATTCTCCAGTCTTGAGGAGCCTCACAGTAGAAATCGGGATCTCTTCTCTCCCACCATAGAACTAAACTGTGCAAAACAAAATGCTCTCTACTTAAAACCCTCAAACCTACAGACCAAAATTGTCAAGGTTGTTTAGTAAATACTAGGGATAAAAAAATACAGATAATTTTGGAAATGATAAGAAGCCCCCAAATAGTCAATTTCTCAAAAAGTGTATGTTTCTGATTCTATAATAACTGCAGTCTGTTTTCACAGGTGTGGCACATAAAATGGAGTAATGGCAGGCATATTCTCTTACAGCCAGAGGTTGCTGTAGTCCTAGAATGAACCTCATTTGGATCTTAGAAAACAGGAATTCTGACTCGGGTCAGGACAGAATTCTCTCTGCTCTATCTCTCCCCCTGAGCACTCCCCCTCCAGGTCCCTGGGTCTGACCCTCGGGTCAGTCCTCAACTCCACATCAGGATGTCCTCAGCTTCAAGGCTGGCTCAACAAGCAAGGGATGGATACATGTCACAGAGACGTCTGGGCAAATGTCTGTAAAGCCCAAACACTAATTCCTAGGTGCAGTAGACTCTAGGTACTCAGCCTGTAATTACAATAGTGCAGATTCTGCGCCCAGGCCACTGTGCAAATGGGTGCTTTCCCTGGGGGAGTAGGAGACCCCTGAAAGGAAGAGGGGGGATGTAGTTGGGACCTGGTGCATCCGGTCTGCCTTGTGTCTTCTTTGTGTGGATCTTGGGAGGTGAGCAGCGCCCCCTTGACAGGCTCTCTAGGGCTCCTGCTCTTCTAGAACCTGGAGCATAGCTTTGATTTAAAGTAATTCTGAAATATCTCTAATGCCTGACATGTATTATGTCCACCTTGAGGTGGATATTAGGAGAATGACAATTCTGAGGAGAGCTCAGGAACAAGGTAGGTCATCCTGAATCTTTCTCTGTATCCCCAGAACATTTTAATGCAGATGAAATCAGGTTAAATTTTGGAGTCACTTTGCAGCATGAAAGAAACAATAAAAGGGAAGCCTTGTGGGATCCAGGGGAAAGAAGGAGTGTTTGGTGAACTTGGTTGAGCTTTTTAAAGTTCCAGCCAGGAGAACAGCTAGCTTCTTGTTGCCTACTTGAGTCATAGGCTTCTGGTTCTTTTCGTGCCTATGTTTCCTTGGAATTCTCTCAGCCTTTTGCAGATTTGTTACAAGGTTGTCTGGCTTCACCTCAGTGGAGTTTTACAGGTAGGAGAAGTGGAAACCCAGAAGGGTGTTATATAGTATTTTAATGGAAAAGAAGGCAGTAAGACACAATGGTCCCCCTCTTTTGGTAGATGAGGTTCGGGCAGGAACCTACCGCCAGCTCTTCCATCCAGAGCAGCTGATTACAGGAAAGGAGGATGCAGCTAACAACTATGCCCGGGGCCACTACACGGTGGGCAAGGAGAGCATTGACCTGGTGCTGGACCGCATAAGGAAGCTGGTAAGTATTAACAAGGGCAGGAGATTGGTGAGTCAGGCTAAAGTGGACAGGCTTGGACTCATACCTCTCTGAGCAGGATGGGTAGAGGCACGTGACCCCTGGCTATAGGACAGAGCTTCTAAGCTTTGGGAACTTCTGCTTATGTTCTGTAAGAAGCATTCACAGGGATGGTGGCCTTCCTTCCACTTGGACATCAGGAACTACCTTATAGGCTGGTGCCCTGTTAATTCTTATTGATACTCCATGGTAGTGTCTGGGGCAAATTCCACACATAAAGAAGGCTAAGCTCTTTGCTTGTTGGAAGCATAGATTAACAAAGCATTGAATTTGGAAGAGAAGAGGAAGTGGTTGTTGATACATTTCAGCACTTACAAATGCCATTACAAATGTCAGTTAAATACATTCCTTAATTTAATCTCCTTAGTAATCATAGGAATGAAGCAGGTCACTTCCCTGTGCTTTACAGATGAAGAAATTGAGGGCCAGGATGGTTCAATAAATTAGCCCAGGGCGTACAGCTAGAAAGTGGCAGTTAGGATTTGAACCAGATTGGTTTGCCTAGAAAGCTCTAGTTTGGAGTGATCACTCTCTACTCAAGCTCCCATTTCCTTATCTGTAAAAAAGAATGAAACTGGACTGCTATCTGTCACCATGTACCAAAGTTAATTCAAAATGGATCAAAGACTTAAGCATAAGACCTGACACAATAAACTGCATAGAAGAAAACATAGGTACTAAACTTATGGACCTTGGGTTCAAAGAGCATTTTATGAACTTGACTCCAAAGGCAATGGAAGTAAAAGCTAAAATAAACGAATGGGACTATATGAAACTTAAAAGCTTCTGCACAGCAAAAGAAACCATCGACAAAATAAAGAGGCCACCAACTGAATGGGAGAAGATTTTTGCAAACAGTGCCTCTGATAAGGGGCTAGTATCCAGAATATACAAGGAACTCATGCAACTCAACAACAAAAAAACAAACAACCCAATTGAAAAATGGGGAGAGGACTGAAGAGACATTTCTCCAAAGAGGACATACAAATGGCAAATAGACATATGAAAAAATGCTCAACATCACTAATCATCAGAGAAATGCAAATCAAAACCACAATGAGATATCACCTCACCCCAGTCAGAATGGCTATCACCAACAAGACAAATAGTAACAAATGTTGGAGAGGCTGTGGAGAAAAAGGAACCCTCATACACTGTTGGTGGGAATGCAGACTGGTGCAGCCGTTATGGAAGGCAGTGTGGAGGTTCCTCAAAGAATTACGAATAGAATTGCCGTATGACCCAGCAATCCCTCTCCTGGGTAGCTACCCAAAAAATCTGAAAACATTTAGAGATAAAGACACGTGTGCTCCAATGTTCATTGCAGCTTTGTTTACGGTGGCCAAGACATGGAAACAACCAAAATGTCCTTCAATAGATGAATGGATAAAGAAGTTGTGGTACATATACACAATGGAATACTATTCGGCAGTGAGAAAAGATGATATAGGAACATTTGTGACAACATGGATGGATCTTGAGAGAGTAATGCTGAGCGAAACAAGTCAGACAGAAAAAGCAGAGAACCATGTGATTTCACTGATATGTGGTATATAAACCAAAAACAACAAAAGAACAAGACAAACAAATGAGAAACAGAAACTCATAGACACGGACAATAGTTTAGTGGTTGCCAGAGGGTAAGGGGGGCGGGGGGTGGGGGGTGGGAGATGAGGGTAAGGGGGATTGAATATATGGTGATGGAAGGAGAACTGACTCTGGATTATGAACACACAATGGAATTTATAGATGATGTAATACAGAATTGTACACCTGAAATCTATGTAATTTTACTAACAATTGTCACCCCAATAAATTTAATTTAAAACAAACAAACAAACAAACAAAAAACTCAAATTCTGGGACTCCACTTATATTTCTGATATTGGTACCCTGAACCACCTTCCAAGGTTGGGATGAGATGTGTAGGTCAGCAGTTTCCACCAAATCCAATGAGAAAGGCAGGGGAAGTGGGTGAGGAGTTGGGGCTCTCAAAGGCATAGTCATTCACCACTGCGGTTCTGAAACTCTCATTTTGGGTTCAGCCAAGGCACTGGACTGGCACTTTCATGTACCTAGAGGCATGTACATGTACAGTTTGCCACCTCTATTTCAGCCAGTCTTCCCAAGGTCAACCCAACTCCTTTGGTATTTCCTTTGTCCTTCAAGGCTGTTGTGATTTCCTCCATGTGAGAATGTGCCAGGGCCTGAGATAAAGGTTGCCTGCTTTTGTCCACACGAGGGTATTCTGGGAAAGCTGTCTTCATGGTTTCTTCTCATGTCGTGCTTTCCCCAGACAGATGCCTGCTCTGGCTTGCAGGGCTTTCTGATCTTCCACAGTTTCGGGGGGGGCACTGGCTCTGGCTTCACGTCTCTGCTGATGGAACGCCTCTCCCTGGATTATGGCAAGAAGTCCAAGCTAGAGTTTGCCATCTACCCAGCCCCCCAGGTGTCCACTGCAGTGGTCGAGCCCTACAACTCCATCCTGACGACACACACCACGCTGGAACATTCCGACTGTGCTTTTATGGTGGATAATGAAGCCATCTATGACATTTGCCGCAGGAACCTGGACATCGAACGCCCCACCTACACCAACCTCAACCGCCTCATCAGCCAGATCGTCTCCTCCATCACCGCTTCTCTCCGCTTTGATGGGGCCCTCAACGTGGACCTCACCGAGTTCCAGACCAACTTGGTGCCCTACCCCCGCATCCACTTCCCGCTGGTCACCTACGCACCCATCATTTCTGCTGAGAAAGCCTATCATGAACAACTCTCCGTGGCTGAAATAACCAGCTCCTGCTTTGAGCCCCACAGCCAGATGGTGAAGTGTGACCCAAGGCATGGCAAGTACATGGCCTGCTGCATGCTCTACCGCGGGGATGTGGTGCCCAAGGATGTGAACGTCGCCATCGCTGCTATCAAGACCAAGCGGACAATCCAGTTTGTGGACTGGTGTCCCACAGGCTTCAAGGTGAGACTGAGGATAGAGGGAGGACACAGAGGACTAGAGAGGCAGAGGTGGATTACAAGGATGGGGAAGGTGTGTCAGCTCCAGGTTCTTGGGCTACGATATACAGTTACATGGGCGCTTCAGGCTTTGGGGATGATAGGGGAAGAGGGGCCTAAGCCAAGTGTCACATTAATTTCATTCATTCATTCATTCATTCATTCATTCATTCATTCATTCACTCATTGATTTATTTTGGGTAAGGGAGGATTTCATTTTAAAAGATTATTGACAGAAAGGGACGGTCACTACTGCAATTGGAGAAGGGCTCCTACAGCTCCACCCTAAGGTCTGCAAGCATCTCAAAAGTGGGCAGGAAAGGTCATTTGTTTTATCAGGAGGAGTGAGCATGCTGGAAAGAAGCTGTATGGTGGGTGGGATGAACAGGAGACTGGGTGGAGGTGGCTGTGACTTGGCCATAGATCAGAAAATGAAGGTCACCAAGTTATTCAAGTTGCCAGAGAGGTGTGTTCCCTCTTCTTAGCAAAAGATGTGTTCTTCTCCCAATTTATTGTGAAAATTAAATATTCACCCTGCGAGTCTTAATCAATTTACAGTGAGGCTGACACATTTTGTGGTTGTATGTAACTGTGAATCACTCATATTGTGAAGCCCTGAAGTTTTCCATTAACCAGGAGTAAGCAGACACTGAGGCAGCCTGTTGTGGGTCAGGTGTCTGCAGTCTGGAAAGTGCCAGACTAAGGATTTGTGGGGAGACATGGACTACCCAGGGAAGACCCCTGGGTCTCAGTGCTGACTGAACGCTGAAAGAAGTGAGCCTCTGAGTTGCACTGGCAAGGCATGCAGCTGGCTCTGTGCATGTGAACTGCTTGGTCATTTTGTCCTGTGGTCCATGGTCTTTATTTAATCAGATTACACCATCAAAATAACTGCTACCATTTACATTAATTAGTACCCCCAGTCATGCTTTTAATAATTCAGAGGTTACTGAGCACCAGATGTGGTTATATTAGATGCTGGAGATAGAGATGAGCACATCTCAGCTTTTCCCTGGTGGGAATTATACAAAACAAGGCACTGCATGTCAGCATTTCAGCTGACCTATTTGCCCTTGAAGCTGTGACCTAGCTGATCTGCCAAGCAAAGGAGAGTCGCATTCTTTCTCACTGCTCCATTCCTAGCTACATATATAATCTTTTTTCCTAGACTGTGCCTATTTTTATGTGGTAGTTCTGGTCATTCTTGCAAAAACAGTCAAGATCTTCCAAAAAATGCAGTTCTTTTTTTCTTTCAAATTAGAAACAAACAATAAAACATGCTAATAAGAAAATGAATAGGAAAAAAAATAAGATGTGAAGGTGGGGGTGAAATTAACAAAAAGGAGATGTACTCTCATTTTCTCTCCTTCATTTTAAGCTGAAGCTCTGGGATTGTCCAGAAAGATAAGGTGGTAGCAGCGACGTGAGCTGCTTTTCAGAAAAAGCATATACTGTTGAACATCCTCCTGTTTCATCCTCCCCAAAGGTGTTTGTCTCCACCTAACTGAGGCCAGGGGATATTATTGTCCAAAACAGGAGAGTTGCCTCTAGGCACGCAGTTTTAGTTGGTCAGGGCCAGATCTGGCCAAATCTGTCATGTGGAAGAGTTCATTTTCATTGCCTGTCCCCTTCTCATTTTTGGTCCTTTGCCCCTACTTCAGATGACCATTTGGGAAAGAATAAACTTAATAATAACTTCAAGTCTAGAAATTAATCTGACTCTCAAAGGGAACCTATTTCCCTTTTGAAGAAAAACATGTATTGTACACATCCCCTTACTCATCTCACTCATTATGCTTATTTGTCTACTTGAATCTCCCCGTTAACGTTTCTATTACTAGCCCTGTTCTCCTCCTCCTCTTCTCCAGTCTTTAGATGCCCTTGACTTTGCCTGTACCACAACCCCACTCACTTTGATTTTCTCTTCAGCACTCCCCTCTCTCTACCTGCCAGCTTCCCAACCTCCTGATTCCCTCTTTTCACCTCCAGCCCTGCATCCTGCTCCCACGCCTACAGCTGTGTCTTGCTCCCACACCATGTAACAAAGATGACCCATCTGGAGTTGCTCCTCCTCTTTCTCTGTTCCCCAGGTGGGCATCAACTACCAGCCCCCCACCGTGGTGCCAGGAGGGGACCTGGCCAAAGTCCAGCGGGCTGTGTGCATGCTGAGCAACACCACGGCCATCGCAGAGGCCTGGGCGCGTCTGGACCACAAGTTTGACCTCATGTATGCCAAGCGGGCCTTTGTGCATTGGTATGTTGGCGAGGGAATGGAAGAAGGAGAATTTTCTGAGGCCAGGGAGGACCTGGCTGCCCTGGAGAAGGATTATGAAGAAGTGGGGACTGATTCGTTTGAAGAAGAAAATGAAGGGGAGGAATTTTAAATATACATGTTCCTCTTGGCTGTGTCTTTTTATTTATGCCGCTCCACTCTAAGAACACTCTAAGCACTCTTCCAAGAGTAGCAGCTACACTCCCGACACCAGTACCTGTGGGTGACTGGGTTGAAAATGGGTGCTGGGCTCTGTCAGATCCTCCGTTGGGTAAAAGCAGCTTTGTGTCACTAAAGAACATGAGAGTCCCTGTCTTTGGGTTAGGGTGAAGCCAAGGTACATGTGTGAGGAGGCCTAATCAGGATTTTAAATTCTAGATTAGGTCCACCCCAAAACACAGCCTGCTGGCTGGAGAATGGTAAAACACTAGGGAAAGGAAAGATCTGGGTATCGGGAAGGGAGTGGTACATAAGAGCTGGAGAGTTAGTGAGAAATAAGATAGACCCGTTTCCTGTCCATAGAAACACACAAAGAAATGAATGAGATAATTTCAGATAGTGTTAAGTGATAAAATAAACCAACAGTGATGAGAGAAAATGCTCCGGGGGAATGCTCCTTGCTGTTGGGTTGTCAGAGAAGGACTCATGCGAAGCTGAATGAAGAAAAGAGCCATCATGAGAATTCCAGAGTTGGGATGCTGAACACAGGGCAAAAACACAGATGTGGGAACAGGCTTGGAGTTTCTGAAGAACAGAAAGGAGGTCAGTGTGCCTGGAGGACAGTGATAAATGGACATGAGACCCAAGAGCCAAGCAGGGGTCAGAGCATACTCAGTCTTACAGAGCATGCTAAGGAGTTTGGATTTTTCTGAAGTAAAACACAGAGGCAGTGGAAGGGTCTATGCAGGATCAGCTATACTTCATATACACGCATATCTTATCTCTAACCCTCCCAACAACCTCAGAATGGGCTTTCTCATTTTACAGATGAAAAACCTGAGGGTTAGAGAGTTTGTGTAGAGACAGTAAGAGATGGTGCTCAGGCAGCAGAAACCAGTTCTGTTTTCTTGTCTACCCTACACTATTTCTATTCCTTAGTATTGGGGCCAGATTCCAACTGCTACCTCAGATAATGCCAGATGGGGAGAAACAAAAGTCGATGTCATTTACAAAGGAGAGGGCAACTTAATACATCACTTAAGTTGGCAGCTCTGGCAGGATTTTAGGAGGAAGTCAAGACTGTTCTTATTAAAGTAGTGGTAAGATATCCAGGGTTGGGCCCAATGCAGTAAATGTGCACCTCATTAATTGTTGACTATTCCTAAATGTTTCTATTCGACATTCTTTGGAATCCCTGAGAAAAATAGAATAAAATGTTCTAAGAAAAGGAAGCTTAGGCAACAAGTGATGTTAGTCACCTCTAGAGGATTTTCAGAGACCACTGTTTCTTGTTCTTCTGTGAAGGGGATCATGGTGCTAAAACAGGGAAGTCCCGATCTGCTGTCCATTGTGATCTCCCTTGCCTGAGAGCATTCCTGTACCATGTGCCATAGGTGTCTACATGGACAAACTGAGCTGTGTTAGAGACTCAGGGTCAGGAGCTGTCAGCCCCATATCACGATGGGACATATTCTCTCTTGAAGAAGTGAGATATACTCTTGGATTTCAGATAAGCCTCAAAGGACTTCCTGAGAATATAACTATGACATAATTAGGGAGAGAATAACATACCCCTGAGGTGAGGGGTTAGGGCTGGGGTAAATCACTTATGGTGTGTTCCTTTCCTCCACATTTATGTGAATTAGTTTAAAATAAACATGAAAGGCAAAGTCACAAAGTCACAAAGCTTGAGAGGTATGAGTCAAGGGTTGGGCTGCTGGACAGTTTGAAGAGCGGTATATAAAGGCCTGGGATGCATTTTACTCCCGTTTCTCCCCTTCCATTTTTCCTCATTTGGTTGAGTCCCTGTCCAGCCAAGGGGTTGGGTACCTTTGGCCCTGCTCAGCTTGTATGGTTCTGTTCATGAAGTTGCAGCATTGAACTTTAGAACTGGAGATAAGTGTCCCTAGAAAGTGGGTGAATAGGGAGTGGGTGATTCTCTACCATTCCCTGAGACGAGGCAGCTTCATACAATGGTAAGTTTGGCAGATGCTTGGTAAGACAACTGTGCAACAGCCTCTGGTAGGTTGCTTGTTTAGTTCACTGGCTTTTAGCCTGGGTTATTCAGTTTCTTGAATTCCTAATGCCAGCTCCTAAGAGCTCCTAAGTAATTTCTACTTATAAAACAAAGTCATTTTTATTTTTTAATATTTTACCCCAGGAGTTAGAAGAGTTCATAGTTAACATACTGTCTAGCAAAATCTGCATGGATATCCATATGTATCCCTCACTCCACTATTGGCGGTCCTGGGTCCTGAATTCTCAACAAGGGACAGACCTCCAGCCTTTCGACCATAATCAGCTTAGGTTCCAAAAGGAACCTACTGAGGAAGAAGACAGTATGTTTATCTTCTTCAAACTGCAGGTTCTATTAGCAATTTGATCAGAATTTAAGTTTCCTCTGACACAAAGTTGCCACTAGCCCTACTACTCTGAATTTTTAAGGATCACGGGGTCAACCCCCTGGAATTGCCTTTCCTATTGCAAATCTAAAGGGATTGAAAACTTCCCCTTTTGTGTTGTAAGTCTAAACTTTCTATATTAAAAAAGAAAACCCAGTTCTATAATTACTTCTTTTTTTTTTTTTAGGTCTTGTGACAAATTTATAACATTGACCATTTTAGGGATGATGAAAGTGAAAGAATGAGTGGGGCAAAAAGGGAGGCAATCAATACCGATAGTGATCACATTTTGTAGTGCTTCAGGACATCCTTGCTTCACTTATGCAACAGAATCCCCAAGAGTTAAGGTGAGTCCTCGCTGATCCATATTTTTTCATGAATATGCAGAATGCAACTCCTTATGTGACCTTTCATATATTGTACTTGGGGCTTAGAAACTGAGGTCTAAAATGTAAGGCTGTTCGGCTCATGGTTAGTGAGATAGAACATGGTCTCTCTAAGCAGGTTCCACAATCTTGCACTGGGGGGAAGTAAAAATACAGAAAATGATCTTCCTTGTAAATGCCAGTGCAAAAATCTATAGCAAAATATCAGCAAACAGAATCCATACCACATTAAAAAATATAGCACAAGAGGGATTTTTTTAAAAATAAATTTTTAATTTTTTAATTACAGTTGACATACAATATTATATTAGTTTCAGGTGTACAACATAGTGATTAGGCATTTATATAACTTACAAAGTGATCACCCCAATAAATCTAGTGCCCATCTGAGATACATAGTTATTACAATATTATTGACTATATTCCTTATGCTGTACTTTACAGCCCCATGACTATTTTGTAATTACCAGTTTATTATTATTATTATTAGTTTCAGGTGTACAAAACAATGTAATAGACATTTATACCCCTCACAAAGTGATAACCCCCTCCCCCAATCTACTACCCCTCTGACATGATATACAGCTGTTACAGTTCCACTGACTCTATTCCTTATGCTGTACTCCACATCCTGTGACTATGTCCATCTATCTATATCTATAGCTACAAAATTATAGTTGACATTCATTATTATTCAGCGTCAGCTTCAGGTGTACACTGCAGTGGTCAGGCACCTACACCGTCCATGAAGTGGTCTCCCTAATAAGACAAGTGTCCATCAGATAACCTACAACATCTTTACAACATTATTGATTATATTTGCCAAACTGTCTTTCATATCCCTGTGGCAATCTTGTGGTTACCGATTGTGCTTTCTAATCCCTTCACCTTCTTCCTCATCCCCAAGAGGGATTTATTCCAGGAGTTCAACCATGGTTCAGTATTAGGAATTCCATCAGTGTTAAAGTCAGCATGTTAATGGGGAAACACAAGAGACATTCTACAAAGGTCAAGAACACAGCAAGGGTGAAGAAGGCCTAGTATCTCCACAGCTATTTAAATTGTACTGTATCTAGTGGAATTAGATAAGAGAAAATAATTAGAAGAGAATAATTGGAAATGAAGAAGTAAAACTATCTCTATGTATTGATGATATAATGGTATACTTGGGAAATCCTATGCAAGAAGACTAAAAATTTCAGTAAGGTAGCAGGACATTAAATTAACTTCCAAAAATTAACAGCTTTCATTTTACAAACACAATAACCAGGTAGGATACAGTGGAAGAGAAAGCCTGCATTTACAATAGCAACAAAAAGAGAAATACTTAGAAATAACAAGAAGATATATTTATGAGGAAAACTTTAAACTCCAAGACACAAAAGTAGACTTGAGCAAAATTTTTTTTTATTAGTTTCAGGTGTACAAAACAATGTAATAGTTACACATGTATCATTTATATCCCTCACAAAGTGATAACCCCACTCCCCCAATCTACTACCCCTCTGACATCGCATACAGCCATTACATTTCCACTGTCTCTATTCCTAATGCTGTACTCCACTTCTTGTAAAAATATATGTATATATATTGTAGTTGACATATTGTTCAGCTTCACTTTCAGGTGTACAGTGCAGTGATCAGGCATCTACATCATCCCTGAAGTGGTCTCCCTAATGGGACAAGTGTCCATCGGATACCCTACAAATCTTTACAACATTATTGATTACATTCCCCAAATTGACTTTCGTATCCCCGTGGCAATCTTGTGGTTACCAACTGTGCTTTCTAATCCCCTCACCTTCCCCCTTATCCCCACCCCACCTCCCATCTAGCAATCCTCAGTTTTCCCTCTATGTCTCTGAGACTGTTTCTGATTAGTTCGTTCATTTATTCTTTTCTTAGATTCCACATATAAGTGAGATCATATGGTACTTGTCTTTGTCTGACTTATTTAACTTAGCATAATATTCTCTAGGTCTATCCATATTGTTGCAAATGGTTAAGATTTCATTCTTCTTTATGGCTGCGTAATACTCCATTGTGTAAATGTACCACAGTTTCTTAATCCAGTCATCTACTGATGGGCATTTTGGTTGTTTCCATGTCTTGGCTATTGTGTATAGTGCTGCAATAAACATAAGGGTGCACAAATTTTTTTCGAATTATAGTTTTGGATTTCTCTGGATAAATACCTAGGAGTGGAATTGCTGGTTCATAAGGTAGTTCCATTTTCAGATTTTTGAGACACCTCCACGTTATTTTTCATAGTGGCTGCACCAATCTGCAATCCCACCAACAGTACACAAGCGTTCCCTTTTCTCCACATCCTTGCCAGCACTTGTTTGTTGATTTATTGATAATAGCCATTTTGACTGGGGTGAGGTGGTATCTCATTGTGGTTTTCATTTGTATTTCTCTAATGATTAGTGAGGTTGAGGATTTTTTCATATGTCTGTTTGCCATCTGTATGTCCTCTTTAGAAAAATGTCTCTTCATGTCCTCTGCTCATTTTTTAATTGGGTTGTTTGTTTTTTGGAGTTGAGTTGGGTGAGTTTTTTATAATTTGGGGATATTAACCCCTTATTGGATATATCATTGGCAAATATCTTCTCCCATTCAGTAGGATCACTTTTTGTTTTATTGATGGTTTCCTTTGCTGTGAAAAAAATTTTTAGTTTGATGTAATCCCACATGTTTATTTTTTCTCTTACTTCCCTTGCCTGAGGGAATATATCAGTAAAAATCCTACTCTGGGTAATGTCTGTAAACTTTCTTCCTATATTTTCTTCTAGGAGTTTTATGGTTTCAGATCTTACATTTAAGTCTTTAATCCACTTTGAATTTATTCTTGTATATGGTGTAAGGAGGTGGTCCAGCTTCATTTTTTTGCATGTGTCTGTCCAGGTTTCCCAGCACCATTTATTGAATAGACTGTCTTTACCCCACCGTAAATTCTTGCTTCCATTGTCATAGATTAAATGGCCATATAAGCATGGATTTATTTCTGGATTCTCTATTCTGTTCCATTGATCTATGTGTCTGTTTTTATGCCATTACCATGCTGTTTTGATTACTGTAGCCTTGTCGTGTAATTTGATGTCAGGTATCATTATACCTCCCACTTTGTTCTTATTTCTCAAGATTGCTGAGGCTACCCAGAGTCTTTTATGGTTCCATATAAATTTTAGGATTATATGTTCTATTTCTGTGAAAAATGTCCTTGGTAGTTTGATAGAAATTGCGTTGAATCTGTATATTGCCTTAGGCAGTATGGACATTTTAATGATAGTAATTGTTTCTATCCATGCGCATGGTATATATTTCCATCTATTTGTATCTTCTTTAATTTCTCACTTCAGTGTCTTATAATTTTATGAGTACAGATCTTTTACTTCTTTGGTTAAATTTATTCCTAGGTATTTTATAGTCTTTGAAGCAATTGTAAATGGGATTATTTTCTTAATTTCTCCTTCTGATATTTTATTATTGGTATATACAAATGCAACTGATTTCTGAATATGAATTTTGTATCCTGCTATTTTACTGAATTCATTTATCAGTTCTAAGTCTTTTGGTGGAGTCTTTAGGGTTCTCTCTATGTAGTATCATGTCATCTGCATGTAATGACAATTTTACTTCCTCCTTACCAATTTGGATGCCTTTTATTTCTTTTTCTTGTCTGATTGCTGTGGCTAGAACTTCCAGCACTATGTTGAATAGAAGTGGAGAAAGTGGGCAACCTTGCCTTGTTACTGATCTTAAGGGGAATGGTTTTAGCTTTTCCTCATTGGTATGACGTTAGCTGTGGTTTTATCATATATGGCCTTTATTATGTTGAGATATGGTCCCTCTATTCCCACTTTCTTAAGAGTTTTTATCATAAATGGCTGCTGGATTTTGTCAAATGCTTTTTCTGCATCTATTGATATGATCATATGATTTTTATTTTTCATTTTGTTAATGTGGTGTATCACATTAATTGATTTGTGGATGTTGAACCACCCTTGCATGCCAAGAATGAATCCCACTTGATTATGGTGCATGATCTTTTTAATGTATTGCTGAATTCTGTTCGCTAATATTTTGTTGAGGATTTTTGCATCTATATTCATTAGGGACATCGGCCTGTAGTTTTCTTTTTTTCGTAATGTCTTTGTCTGATTTTGGGATCAGGGTGATAGTGGCCTCATAAAAAGGGTCTGGGAGCCTTCCCTCCTTCTGGATTTTTTGGAATACCTTGAGGAGGATAGGTGATAATACTTTTTTGAATGTTTTATAAAATTCACCTGTAAAGCCATCTGGTTCAGGGCTATTGTTTGTTGGGAGATTGTTGATTACTCATACAATTTCCCTGGTGGTAATCAGTCTATTCCGGTTTTCCGTTTCTTCTTGAGTTAACCATGGAAGGTTGTATGCTTCTAAAAAATTGTCCATTTATTCCAGATTGTCTAATTTATTGTCATATAGTTGCTCATAGTAATTTCTTAATTTTTTTTTTGGTATTTCTGTGGTGTCTGCTGTCACGTCTCCTCTTTCATTTCTGATTTTATTAATTTGGGTCCTCTCTCTCTCTCTCTTTTTGATGAGTCTGGCCAAAGGTTTGTCGATTTTGTTTATCTTCTCTAAAAAACAGTTCTTGGATTCATCGATCTTTTGCTTTTTTTTTTGGTCTCTATTTCATTTACTTCCACTCTGATCTTTATTATCTCCTTCCTTGTACTCCCTTTGGGCTTATTTTGCTGTTCTTTTTCCAGATCCCTTAAGTGTGAAGACAAACTGTTGATTAGTGATGTTTCTTGTTCCTTTAGGTAGTCCTGCATTGCTATGAATTTCCCTCTTAGGATTGCTTTCACTGCATGCCATAGATTTTGGGTCATCGTGTTTTCATTTTCGTTTGTCTCGAGATATCTTTTGATTTCTTCCTTGATCTCATTGTTGACCCATTCATTATTTAGTAACATGTTATACCGCCTCGGTGTATTTGTGTGTCTTCCAGTTATTTTCCTGTATTTGATTTCTAATTTCATAGCACTGTGTTCAGAGAAGACAATTGGCATGATTTCAGTTTTCTTAAATTTATCAAGACTTGTTTTGTGGCCTAACATGTGGTCTATCTTGGAAAATGTTCCATTTGTGCTTGAGAAGAATGTATTCTGCAGCTTTGGGGTGAAATGCTCTGAAAACATTGATTAAATCCAACTGGTCCATTGTGTCATTTAAAGCCGTTGTTTCCATATTGATTTTCTGTTTGGAAGACCTGTCCCTTGTTGTCAGAGGTGTATTGAAGTCCCCTACTATGATAATGTTACTGTTGATCTCTGTCTTTATGTCAGTCAATACCTGTTTTGTATATTTAGGTGCTCCTATGTTGGGTGCATAGATGTTTACTAGGGCTATGTCATCTTGTTGGATCAATCCCTTTATTATTATGTAGTGCCCATCTTTGTCTTTTAATATGTTCTTCATTTTAGAGTCTATTTTGTCAGATATAAGTATTGCAACTCCAGCTTTTTTCTCATTTCCATTTGCATGGAATATCTCACTCAAACCCTTCACTTTCAGCCTGTGTTTGTCTTTTGATCTGAGGTGAGTCTCTTGTATACAGCATATACAAGGGTCTTGCTTTCTTATCCACTCAGCCACCCTGTGTCTCTTGATTGGAGCATTTAATCCATTTACATTTAAAGTGATTATTGATAGGTACATAGTTATTGCCATTTTTTTATTTGTAGTTAGATTGTTTTCATTTTTCTTCTGTTTACAGAAACCCTTTTAATAATATGCAATGTGGGCTTGGTGGTAATAAGTTCCTTTAGCTTGTTCTTTTCTGGGAAGCTCTTTATCTCTCCTTCAATTTTAAATGATGGCCTTGCTGGATAAAGCAATCTAGGTTGTAGGCCTTTGTTTTTCATCACTTTGAGTATCTCCTGCCACTCCCTCCTGGCCTTCAATGTTTCTGTAGAAAAGTCATTTGATAGACTTATGAGTTCTCTTGTATGTAACCTGCTGTCTTTTTCTCGCTGCTTTTAGGATTCCTTGTTTGTCTTTAACCTTTGCCAATTTAACTATAATGTGTCTTGGAGTGGACCTGTTTGGGTTTATCCTGGTTGGAACTCTCTGCACTTCCTGGGCTTGTATGTCAGTATCCTTCACCAGGTTAGGGAAGTTTTCGGACATTATTACTTCAAATATGTTCTCAATCCCTTGCTTCCTCTCTTCCCCTTCTGGTATTCCTATGATGCGCATGTTGTTGTGCTTGATGTTATCCCACAGGTCTCTTAAACCATCTTCATTGTTTTTTATTATTTTTTCTTTTTGTTTTTCTGTTTTGGTGATCTCTGCTAACTTGTCTTCTAAGTTGCTGATTCGATCCTCTGCTTCATCTAACCTGCTGTTAATTCCTTCAAGTGAGTTCTTTATTTCAGTAATTGTGTGCTTTAGTTCTAACTGGTTGTTCATTATAATTTCTCTATCCTTCT
The DNA here is from genome assembly GCF_036562045.2 of Rhinolophus sinicus. Lineage (NCBI taxonomy): Eukaryota > Metazoa > Chordata > Mammalia > Chiroptera > Rhinolophidae > Rhinolophus > Rhinolophus sinicus. Next base: position 109,319,351 of record NC_133752.1, on the reverse strand, counting down.
TTATGTCGTCACTAAGCTCCTTAAACATTCTTATCATCAGTGTTCTGAACTCTGTCTCTGATAGGTTGGTTACCTCTATTTTATTTTGTTCCAATTCTGGGGGTTTTTTCTGCTCTTTTATTTGGGACATGTTTCTTTGTTTCCCCATTCTGGCTGATTCTATGTGTTTGCTTCGATGTATTAGGTAGATCCTCTAGGGTTCTTGGTTTTTGCTGGGTGACCTCATGTAGTATGTGTCCTTTATATTTGACTTGTACCACTTCCCTATTCTCCTGTGTGTGTGCTCCAAAGGTGACTTTTGTGTTGTGTATATTGTCCTGCTAAAATTGAACTTTAATTGCTTTTGGCTTGTCAGTAGGTGGGATTGAATCCTAGGTTGACTAGTTGTGAGACTTGGCTCTGCCCACAGTGGATGATCTGCTGCATGAGGGTTGACCACTTAAATGTGGTTTGGCCTCTATGGGCTCTTATGCCTGTAGAGAATTCCCTCTGGGTGTGTCACTTGTAGGTCAAATCCGGTAATACTCTGGTTTAGTCTGGAGTTGGCCTCTGGGTGTGTTGCATCTTGTGTCTCTTGGGCTGGGCCCTGGCAGTTTCAGAACAAAGCAAATCACCAAGCACAACAACAACAACAACAACAAAACCCCAAATACACTCACATGTATAAACAACCGACAACCCACACTCAACACAGGCAAAAATATCAAAAATACAAAAACAAAACAAAACAAAAAAGCAGCGCCAGTCTTGGCTTAAGCCCACCAAGTAATCTCCAGGTTGTCCTCTGCTGTACCAAGAGTTTTTGCATCTTGTGCAGGCAGAGCCAGTCACCTGTTGCCCAGAGTGACCCTGGGACTACAGTTCTAGATGAGTGGGGCTATGGGGTCTGGATGGTAGTTTTTACAAAGTCAGAGCAGTTTCTGCTCTTGCCTGCACATACGCATGCTGACAGTAACACAGCCAGCCATCTCCTGAGTCTTAGGGCACTTCTTCCGTGGGTGTGTGTCGAGGGCGGAGATTTCTGAGCTGCTGAAAGCCCCAAGTTGCCTCTGCCACCTGTTGCTGACCCCTGGGAGTGTCTCAGCCATTACCATTGCCCTGCCCTAGGCAGGCCAGAAAAGGTGGGGGCTGGGGATGGAGGAGTCTTCTCTCTCCCAGCCCAGTAGTATCACACTCTTCCCAGCCTCTTCCCTGGGTCACAGCTGCAAACCGGGTCTTCCCAGATCCTGAGCCCTATTGCTCCTTCGTAATCTGACACTACTCCTCAGTTCAGGGCCCAACTTGAGTCTCTGGGATGGTGTGGGTATGATTGGGAGAGTGGGGGGAGGGGCCCAGGTAAGGTATTTACATCCTTTTCCGACCTAGGGCCCTGTTGGAGGTCTCAGCTGAGGTTACTGCCTCAAACACTGGATATGCTGCTCTCTTGGCAGGAGAGACCAGCTGTGGGATGCAGGGAAAGAGCCCACCTCCTGGCTCTTGTGGTCTCTGTCCTGTCCTGGGACCCCGCATCTCCATAGCCGTGGATGCGGGCTGCGTCTCCACTCTGCTCCCTTCCCTCTTCCCCTGCTTTCCCAGTTTGCCCACCTTCAAGTAATCCTCATAAGAGTCTCTTAGCTGTTCTGTGTGATAAGCAGAGAGTCCTTTGATGGGTTATAGATGTTCAATTTGTGGTAAATTCCGGAGGAGAACTCAAAAAGACTGCCTTGCTGCCGCCATTCCTATGACGTCTGAGATTGACTTGAGCAAATTTAAAGACATACTTTATTATTGGGTAGTAACTCTCAACAAAATACACGTATCATTTTAAGTTAATTTATAAATTTAATGCAACCCAATAAAAATGCCCATGACTGAAAAAAACACACACACACAAAACATCTTTTATTGTGAAATAATTATAGATTCTAAGAAGTTGTAAAAATAGTACAGAGAGGTTGAGTGTACTCTTAACCCAGTTTCCTCCAATGATTACAGTTTACATAATATTAAAACCAGGAAAGTGACATTAACACAATATGTGTGTGTATCTCATTGCCATTTTAGGTTTGTGTAATTACCATGCCAATCAAGATAAGACACTCTTCCAGCATCACAAAGATCTCTCTTCTGCTACCCCTTTACATTCATACTCATGCCCCTCCTAACCACTCTAACCACTGGCAACCACTAATCTGTTTTCTGTCTCCATAATTTTGTCACTCTGAAAATGTTATATAAATGGAATCGTACAGTATGCAAGTTCCCCTCTATTTCTAGTTTTCTAAGAGTTTTAAATTATGAACAAGAGTTGAATTTTGTTAAATACTTCTTTTGCATCAATTGATATAATCATGTGATTTTCTTCTTTAGCCGGCTAATATGGGGGATTGCATTGATTTTTTTAAAAAGGTTTTTATTAAAAAATATAGCTAACATACAACATTATATTGGTTTCAGTTGTACACCATAGTTGTTCAACATTTATGTACCTAAAGGAGTGATCACCGTAAGTCCAGCAACCATCTGACACCTTACTACGCTATCACATTATTGACTATATTCCCTATGCTGTACATTACATCCCTATGACTTATTTGTTTTATACCTAGAAATTTGAACCTCTTATTTCCCTTCATTTCTCCCCACATTTTTAATTTTTCAATTACAGTTAACATTCAATATGAGTAGTCTGCTGTTGTTGGATGAAGTGTTCTACAAATATTGATCAGATCTTATTGGTTGATGGCATTGTTGAGTGTCTATTATCCTTGCGATTTTCTGTTTAGCTGTTCTATCAATTATTGAGAGAAGGCTGTTGAAGTCCCCAACTACAAATGTGTATTTGTCTATTTCTCCCTTTAGTTCTATCAGTTTTTGCTTCCCATATTTGTCATCTGTACTTTGGCTGTATATGCATTTAGGATTTCTATGTCTTTTTTGGTTGATTGGTCTTTTTTATCATTATGTAATATGCCTTTCTGTCCCTCATAATTTTCTTTACTCTGAAATCTACTTTACCTGATATTACTGTAGCCACTGCTGCTTGTTTTTTATTATTATTTGCGTGGCATACATTTTTCCAGTTTTACTACCAACCTACCTATATCATTCCTTTTCAAGAGAGTTCCTTGTAAACAGTATATAGTTGGTTCATATATTTTTTTAAATCTACTCTGCCAATCCGTCTTAATTAGCATATTTAGACGATATATCTGACAATTAAGTTCGTGAACTTGTTGCAATGATGTTGCTAACCTTTTTTGATATCAGAGGGATTAGTTATTATGAGTTTGTACCAACTGGACAAGCAGTTAACCAAGTTGACTATTTAGAAATGCTGAAAAGGCTGCGTGAAAAAGATAAGACGAAAATGACCGGAACTTTTTGCCAACAATTCATGGCTCTTGCATCACGACAATGCACCAGCTCACACGGCACTGTCTGTGAGGGAGTTTTTAGCCAGTAAATAAATAACTGTATTGGAACACCCTCCCTACTCACCTGACCTGGCCCCCAATGACTTCTTTCTTTACCTGAACATAAAGGAAACATTGAAAGGAAGACATTTTGGTGACATTCAGGACATCAAGTATAATACGATGACAGCTCTGATGGCCATTCCAGAAAAAGAGTTCCAAAATTGCTTTGAAGTGTGGACTAGGTGCTGGTTTCGGTGCATAGCTTCCCAAGGGGAGTACTTCAAAAGGTGACCGTAGTGATATTCAGCAATAAGGTATGTAGCACTTTTTCTAGGATGAGTTCTCGAATTTAATTGTCAGACCTCGTACATTTAATATAATTATTGGTACGTTAGGGCTGCCATTTAATTTTTTTAATCTCTTTTTTCCCTTCTGTTCTTTGCTTCCATTTTCTTTTTCCTGCTTTCCTATGGGTTATTTGTAACTTTTTTGAATCCTACTTTGATTTTTCTATAGTAATTTAGAGTGTATCTCTTTGTGTACATTTTGTAGTAGCTGCTCTAGTTGTTATATTATACTGTTATCACAATCTACTGGTGTTGACATTTTATCAGTTTAAGTGAAGTGTAGAAACCTTACATTCATTTAAGTCTTTTTTACCCTCCCTCATTTATAATACAATTATCTTAAATATTTCTTCTAGATACTTTAGAGAACCACCTTAGACAGTGTTATAACTTCAATCATCAAAGATACTCTAGAAAACAAGAAGGAAAGTCTAGTGCATTTACCTATATTATTACTCTATCTGTTGTTCTGTATTCATCCCTGATGTTCTAAAATTCTTTCTTTTATCATTTCCTTTCCATTTCAAAAACTTAATTTAGCTGTTCTTTCAGGAGTAAGTCTGCTGGAAAAAAAATCTCTTAGTTTGCCTTCATCTGAGGATGTTTTGATATCCCTTTCATTCACGAAGGATATTTTCACTGGATAATAGAATTCTGGGTTGAGACCTGTTTTCCTTAAGCATTTGAACATGTTGTTCCACTTCTTTTTGGCCTCTATGGTCTCTGAGGAGAAATCTGCTTTCATTTTTTTTTAATTGCTTTCCCCCTATAGATAAGGTGTCATTTCGGTTTTGCTGCTTTCAAGATTTTTTCTTTGCTTTTAGTTTTTGGAAGTTTGATTATGATGTATATTGACATGGATTTCCGTGGCCTTCTCTCGGGAGTCCACCCAGTTTCTTGAATCTGCATGTTTATGTCTTTTGCCAAATTAGAGAAAACTTCAGCCATCATATCTTCAAATACTTTTCAGTCTCACACTTTCTTCTCTTTTTATTGGAACTTGATGACATGAGTGTTAGATCGTTCATTATAGTACCACAGATCACTGGCTTTGTTAATTGTTTTGTCTGCTTCTCTCTCTGCTGTTAATATTGGGTAATTTATATTGCTCAATATTCAAGTTCACCGATTCTTCCTTCTGTCACCCTCATCCTGTTGAGCCCACCCAGTGATTTTTTTCTTCTTGAACCTTTGGCCTGACCAAACGGTTTTTTGTTTTTTTTTTCTGTTTTAATAAGCTTTTTTACACTGATTTTAAATACAACTTTTATTTAGTACATTGCGTGTTACAATTACAGCACAAAGCTCATAAAATACAATGTTATTTCCTTTCCCTGTGCATCTATTCCCTGTTCAAGAAGTGAGAATGCCAGTATTTTAGTATGGTAGCTCCACTTTAAAACTGTCACTGAATTTACTACAAATTTGGCTCCTTTAACTTTTTATTGTAAAACAATGCTAAGATGTTTATGGTCAAGTTGGCTTAATTTACCTCTTTAAAGGAGGTCCAGAAGAGGCACCACCAGATGTAGGAACCCCATCATCAGAGAAGCCCCAAGAATTCCGCTTGCCATGCCTCTTGCATCTGGTACAACTTAATAATGATGAGATTGCAAATTTTCTCCAGCTCTTTCTGCTGATGTTCAAATTCTTCCTTCTCTGTTATCTGATTCTTATGGAGCCAGTTGATGATTTCATTATACTTATCAAGAATCCTCATCTTTGATCTAGCCTTGAAGTTTCTCATCTCAATTATTGCTTTCATGTTTAATGCAAAGAATTCAAGCAAGTTCCAGGAGATACCTTTTCCCTCTGCTTCTCACATTCAGTTTTGTACTCCTCAACTTCTTGGACCATATGCTCAATGTCTTCCTTGCTCAAATGACCCTTTTCATTTTTGATGGCAATCTTGTTCTATTTTCCTGTACTCTTATCCACAGCAGAGACATCTAGGATGCCACTGGCATCTTGAAACTACATCACATGAAACAAATACATCGAATTGTATATCCAATGGATAATATAACCACATAGAACAAAAAAAACCTAATCCACAGCATTGAACACAATACTTAGACTACATATCTTCTGTGTAAAGATAAAAAGAATGGCAAAGAAATCTTGAACTTTACTTAGTAGTTTTGCTGTTGATAGGAGTATGGGTGTAGCTATTCTGGGTGTGTATGTCGTCAGATTGAGCAAAGAAATAGATTGATACTAATGGGAGCCAGGGTTCTCACTGTGGAAGCAGGGATATACAATTATGGAATGGGATAGAGCAAGGAAGACTCCTGTAATATTGGACAATATTGTAACATTGGAGGCTTCAGTATATTTGCTTCTTATTCTTGTGCTTCTCCCTCTTTCTCTTTCTCTTATTTTCTTTCTCATTCTTCCGCTCCTTCTCTGTCTTCTTAGCTCTGCCATTGAAAGGACCTAGAAGCAATGACACCCCAGTAGCCCAGTAACAATGAGAACATCTAGAGCAGGGGTGTCCAAACTTTTTTCAATGATTTTACCAAGGGCCATATGCGGTAAAATACACAAACAGCCGGGCCACTCACTCGCAGTGAAGTACGTATTGCCTCACCTGGTTTATTTAAGTAAACTAAATATATTTTTGGAATTTGCTGCGGGCCAATAAAAAATGGATCATGGTCTGCAGTTGGTCCGCGGGCCGCAGTTTGGACACCCCTGATCTAGAGCCTGAATCTTGGTTTCTAAATACCATTCCCCTCTAAAAGGAACCATGATTCATTTCAGAACTGTCGGATTTCAGGACTGAAGCAGGAAAGGCACAAGATGAACCTGGAACATCCTGTGCAAGATGGTAAGGAAGTGCTCAAAAAATGATGGGGGACATGTCCTAAGTACACAAGTGGCAGTCAGATAGAGCTTTTATCAGCCAGATGAGCAGCAGAATTAATAATGTCAGTACATATTGAACACAAAAAAATTCTTGAGTCCATAATGATAGGAAGAAACAAACAAGCAGAGAGGAAAGGATAAGGGAAAGTGCTTCCTTTAGTAGAACGTCACCTAGTAAACCTAGAAGGATCACGATAGAATCATTAGGAAAAGCTAAAATCATTAGGTAAAAGTTTCTTGGGTGAAGATAAACAAAGCCAGATATTAGCTAAGACTGTGAAAACAGATTTTACTCAGTAACTACTGACAGTGGGAAAAAGAGCTGAGCTCCATTCTGATTTGCACTGAGATGACATGGCATTTCAGAGGGAGAATGAGGGTATAGGGAGGTCCGGGACCTAGTGGGGAGCTCAAGTGAAAAGTTACAAAGGTCTGGTTAGTGTAAATGTGATTAGGCCAGCTGTGTCTGCTGCTGGCAATTATCAGGATTCTATCCCACAGAGGGAGAGGAAGCCCTATTCTTCCTGATAATTGTATTTCAATTTCACATCCTTGAGAAAGACACTCTGGAGTTGTCAGAGATACATTTACAGCTTGAAGGGACAGAAGAACGAGTCATAATGATTAGCCCTTTTTAGTAATGCTGTAAAGGTGTAGTTACACAACAGCCTAGCCAACTGTCCCCCCCGTGTCTTTCCTTAAGGAAAAAAGAGTCTGTGAGACTGTGCCTTTCTGGGTCTTTGTTCCATCCTTATGTTTACACCTTATGTCTCTCTGTCTGGTCCCCAAAAGATGGTTTGCAGCCAAAGACGGGTAAGATATCTCACGAGAGATACAACCTAAGCCAGGCGGAACCGAGTGGGGACCCCCAATGAGCTGCCTTAGGAAAATATGGGAAGGGGCCTTGCCTCCCCTTCCCCCTGCCTGGGAAAAGCTGTTGCTGGCTCTGCCTTTTCCCTGGCACCTATTTGTGAGAGAAGTTACAAAAACAATAAAGATCAGTTCTCTCCACTTAGCTCAACGGAACTTACAAAATAAGAGACTTGACCCTTCTGACCCTGAGAAGGTACATACCTTAATTAGGACACTGTGGGACCTTGTGCTTCAGCTGTTGACTGACAAAGGGTGATTGAGATAAATATTTTTCTGTTATGATGTGTGAGTTTCAGAGACCGTGTACGAAACAATGTTGCTTTCTCTTGTTTTTGCATACCTATTCAATAAAAACCCCCAGCCGGCCATATTCTGGGCTCCAGTCCTCTGAGACCCCTGGCCTTCGGAGAGATTTAACTGCATTAAGTCTCTGTTTGTTTCTTTCTAAAAAACTTAACCCAAACCGCCCCCCTTCTCGCACCCTCACTGCCCATGTTGTGCTGCACGCGACATAAAGGTAGGTCAGGGGGCCTATGCCAGACGTTGGTTAGAACAAACAGGAAATTATCTGGACAGCCCTAAGCTTTTCTGAACAGGAGCTGAAAATGAAGCTGGGTTGTCCTAGCATGCAGCTTTAGGCAGCTAGAAGCCATATTCAAGTCAAGTGCAGGGGTCTGAATAGAGTGTTCATGCGAGAAGCTTCTGCAGTTCTCATGGATTAAAAGAATATTTAACATTCTCAAAGTATCTCCCCTCAGATTACTTATTAAATGGGAGGGAGGGAGGGGGAAGTACCTATATAGTGGAGAAATCTGGTAGGCACCCCCTAACCAAGTGATGAAAGTTATCATCATTAATAATAAGACAAACTGATGTCAGGTGGCTCCTAATATGATGCTCAGAGGACACAATGTCATATATAGCACTATTGTCAAACATGTGTAACCTGAAGGAAATCATGAGGAAAAGGCCAACAAACCCAAATTAAGGGACATTTTAGGAAACAGCAGGCCTGTGATATTTAAAAATGCCAGTATCATGAGAGACAATAAAAAGTCAACTCCAAATGAAAGAGACATTTTAAAGTTAAATGAAAAACAATGAGATATTACTACACACTTAGCAGAATGGCTACAATAAAAAAGTAGTGATAACACTAAATGCTGGCAGGGATGGAGTGAAATTGATTCCCATATACACTGCTGGTGAGAATGGAGAATGGCACAGTCACTCTGGAAAAGAATTAGACACTTTCTTAAAAATAAGCATGCACTACTATACCATCTAGAAATTGCCTTCCTGGGCATTTATCCCAGAAAAATAAAAACTTATGTTTCCACACAAAAAATCTTGTATACTTGCAGTTTTATTTGTAAGAGACAAAAATTGGGAATAACCCAGATATTCTTTAATAGACAAATTGTTAAACAAACTATGGTACATTCATACCATGGAATAATACTCAGCAATAAAAACGAACAAACTATTGATATTCTCAACAATCTGGATAAATCTCCAGAGAATTATGCTATGTGAAAAAAGTCAATCCCAGAAGGTTACATACTGTGTGATTCCATTTACATAATATTTTTGAAATGAGAACGTTATAGAAATCAACAACAGATTAGTGGTTGCCAGAAGTTAAGGGGCGGGGGCAGGAAGAAAGTGGGTGTGGCTATAAAAGGGGCATAGGAGGGGTACTTGTGTAGTTGGAAATGCTCTTTGTTGACACTGACTCAATGCCAGAATTCGGTTGTGGTGTGTATTAGACATTTTACCAGTCGGCAAAACTCGAATCTTTCTGCATTATTTCTTACGAGTGCATGTGGCTCTATAATTATCTCAAAATAAAAAGTTTAATAATAAAAAAACCTAAATGAATGAGATTATGGCTTGGATTATGCACTGAAAAAAAAGTTGATATAAAAGACAATATTGGAATAATTGGCAAACCTTGAATATTGTGGGGACAGAGCCCCAGAGAGTAGTTTACAGGCTCTCGGCCTCATGTGGAAGGGTGCTGCCTCGGGTGGTGGATGGCCGTCGGCTGTGGCTGATTGGCCGTCGGCTGTGGCTGATTGGCCGTCGGCTGTGTCCGGTTAGCCGATTGGCCACTGGTATAACTGCTGCGGCTACGAGGATTGCCGAGGAGCCGAGCAGAGCCGAGGAAAGTGGAAGAGGAGAGCCGAGAGAGAGGAACAGAGGAGAGAGTGGAGGAGAGTCGTCGGTCGGTCGGTTGGCGGAAAGGCAGACGGCAGGTCGCACGTCCGGTGAACCCAGCCTCCAGTGAGACCATAGTGGTATGACTCCCCTACCTATGGCTCCGTGGGTGTTCCTTTTTGGCCTCACCATATCCTGCGTTCTTGTGTGTGGAGCGGGAGCAGAGACCCCACAGGCCGCCCCGCCTGAAAGATGGCGCGGTGAGAAGGCCTCCGCGCACGACAAATGGCACAGCGAGCAGGGTCTCCCGCACGACAAATATTGACTATACATGTTAGAAAATTATATTGCATCAGTATAAATTTCCTGAATTTGATAATAATCGCAATGGAGTTATGTAAAAAAAATATTTTTGACACTATCAAATACACTGGGTTATTTAGGGCTGAAGAATCTTTTTTTTTTTTTTAATTGGGGAATGTTGGGGTACATTGTGTTTTTCCAGGGCTCTTCAGCTCCAGGTCAAGTTGTTGTCCTTCAGTCTAGTCATGAAGGGCGCAGCTCAGCTCCAAGTCCAGTCGCAGTTTTCAATCTTTAGTTGCAGGGGGCACAGCCCACCATCCTATGTGGGAATTGAACCGGCAACCTTGTTGTTGAGAGCTCGCGCTCTAACCAACTGAGCCATCCGGCCACCCTAGGTCTGAAGAATCTTAACCCAAGCAATTTCTTCTCAAATAGTTTGGCAACCCCCCACCCCCCACAAAACTGATTTAACACGTTGCGAGCGGCGGGGTTTAAATCCCTCATACCCCTCTGTTCCGGCAGGTTTTTAAAAGAAACTACTTTAAAATGCACTCTTCTCTTTAAAGCGTAAATGCTTCTATGTCATTTATTATTTTTCTATGGAATTTTTTAGGATTTACTCACCTATGATGTTAGTAATCCCTCCTGGTGTGATACTGCAGAAAGCAGCTTCCTTTGTGCAGTGGGACACGGAAAAAACGAAGATTCTTGTGATCTGTATGCAACGTGTTAATATGTATACCTAGAGGTGTGTGTGTGTGCGCATGCGTGTGTGTATGTGTGTGTGTGTGTGTGTGTGTGTGTGTGAGAGAGAGAGAGAGAGAGAAAGAGAGAGAGAGAGAGAAAGAGAGAGAGAGAGAAGCAATAAAGCAACTGTGCCAAAATGTTAATGAGTGAAGAGTATATGGGGTCATTGTAATATTCTGGTAACTTTCTGTATGTCTAAAATTTATTTTCCAAAATAAAACATTTAATTTAAAAAGTCCTCCATTAAGACAATAAATTGCTAGAGGATAGAGAATGATTAGAAAAGGTAATAGATGCCAAGTCATAGTCTACCCTGAAACCCATGCCAGGAAAATGAAACTTAGAGTTCTGTTTGACTGTTTCAGTTTATCACCACCCTCTCCTTCTTAAGATAGTGTGTTTAATCTGTGAGGCAGATTCAATCAACATGCCTTTAAAGCAAATAACATTATTTATTTTTGGAACCATACCAAATAAAGTAAAATTTAAAATAAAAAAAGCACATATTGACAAAATGCAGAGAGGAAAATAGGCAAGAGAAAAAGTTGTGGAGAGGGAATGAACAAACAAGTCACATGAACTACATGTGTTTATAAAGAAATGTGCTTTTTAGAAAGTACTAATACTTTACCAGTTGCTGATTTACCCCCCACCCCCATTTCTTAAAGCACCATTTGCCCTTATTTCATGCAACAAACCCTCCCCTTTTCCTAGAACAAGAATTAGCATCAGGTTCTATAAATTGTTCCTCACCTCGGACAAATAGCTTTTCTCTAAAGTAGCTTTCCTCTGTGAAGGAGAACCAGATTATCTCAGAGTCAGCCAAGCATCTTCCTCTGTGACCAGTTTTTAGGCAGAATTTTCAAGTGAGGCAGTTAGGTGGGGCTTCTTGCCTCACACTTCAAATTTATATTTTTTTAAAAAAGGAAAAATAGAAAGAAATTCAGCTAATGAGAATTTCAGTGACACTGAAAACATTCCAAATAGGCAGAAATATTATGCAAGCTACAGAAAACACTACTCAGGGCCCAAACTTTCTTTTGAAACAAATATTATGCAGATTCATTTCAAACTCTTTCTTGCAAGGTTTTGAGAAATCCTTCAACCAACACTTTCAAAGAGTACCATCTTAATAATCTTCTGACAAAACTATTAACTCATACTATTTTTTTACTTAAAAAATTTTGAAACATTAAATTTACATAAAAGTTGCAAGTACGGTATAATTTTTTTCTTGAACTATTTGAAAGTAAATTTTCTGCACGATAGGTCATTCCCTCCTAACACCCTAGTATGAAATTACTGCTCCTTAATTTTCAAACCCCATTCAAGTCGCACCAATTGTCCCAATATTGTCCATTATAGCAAAAGGATCCAGTTCAGGGGCTTCTGTTGCATCTAGTTGTAATTATCTTTTAGGTCTGGAACAGTTTCTCAAGTCTTTCTTTGATTTTTCATGACCTTGACACTGTTGAAGATTACAGGCCAGCTATTCTGTAGAGCGTGCCTCAATATGGGTGAGTCCCATGTTTCCTGGTGAATGGATTTAGATCCTGCACATTGGACAACAAAGCACAGAAGTGATGCTGTGTTCTTTTCATTTCATCCTAACAGGTGGCACATAATTTCAACTTTCCTATCACTGTTGGTGTCCAATGCTACTGTGAAAGTATATCGTTTACCCTTTGTAATTAATATTTAAATTAATTGTAATTATAATGTAATATTAATAATATGTATTTTGTGGGAAAGAATTTTGAAGTTGTATAAATATTCTATTCCTCATGAAACTTTGAATTGATTCAATTATTTTTATTGGTATGGACTATGGTTTCCTATTTTCCTTAGTGGGTTATAATCTGTTACTATCATTATTTATGTTGATGCTCAGATTGTTTCATATTTGGCTGATGGGAATGCCCTTAAGTTGGCTTCCATGTCCTTTTGACATATTCTCATCTTTTTCTGAGCATTTCCTTACCTTCTGGCAGAACAAGGTGTCTTAGGCTCATCTTGTCATTCATCTGGAAACAGCCATTGCGTTAAGCAACTCTGGTTCCTTTTATTAGAGGATGGTAATTAGGAGCCAAGATCTGGGAGCTATACGTGCTCATGGCCACAGAGGTGTCACTGCTTCGAGCCCCTCTCTGTGGACAGTTAGGGAATACATGTGTGTGTACACATATTTGCCTCCACATTGATACCTTTACCTGTCTCTGTAAACATACTGAAAATCGTGAATTCACACTGACAACTCCAGTTCCTATTCAACACTACAGGGGTCATCTTCCCTTTCTTTATTTGCAACTCCCTTCTCTGACAGTCACAAACCTGGCCCATTATCCTTAATATAGCTACTTATTTGATAATCCCTCAGTATATAACCAGTCTCTCGTCTCCCCAAGCACCTCTCCTAGATGGACACCCTCCTGCTCCTGCCAATGTTCCAACACCTCGCATTGCATTCCCATGGACAGAAGCCCACCTCAGACCACTAGCCCAGGCTGCACCCCCTGCCCGTGTGGATGTTTTCGGCACCCGTGTGGGTTCTGACACCCAGGCTGGGCAGCCTGCCTGTGCTGACACCCTCCTCACCCTGCTTGGGCTCTGACATTATGTGCTGGGCTGTCCCCCAGGCACGTGTGGACAGCCACCTTCCTCTCCTACTTGGAGGCCAGAACCCTGCTCAGGCAGCTCTTCCATGTGGACGCAATTCTCATCCTGCTCTGGGCCACTGAGGAAGCCTACTGCATGAGGCCTACATTGTTTGTCCCACCCAGTGGCTTTAGCACTGAATCGTTTAGGAAGGTAAGGTAAAGAAAGGGAAGGGAAGAGAAAGAGCCCTCATAATAATTAATGGATCCTTAGGCAGTCTAGTCTCTGGCCCCAAGACTGACTTGTGTCCATTCTCCAGGGGCAGCGATGCCAATTACTTTGCTCTACTATATGATAAGATTCAAGTAGAATGAACCGATTGACTAGAAATAGCCATCCGCCAATATCACTGGAAGCAAATACAACCTGTTCCTTAGAATCCTACGAACTTGAAATATTAGGCAAACTGTATCACACTGTACTACATCCTCCCCCATTTCCCTCACCTCAGAATGTATGAGTTTCCTGTTTATTGACAAGGCTTGACAGAGATATAATGTTGGTTATACAATTGATTAGTCAGCAAATATACTGAGGACCCACTCTGTGCTCACCACTGTGTACCTGTGTAAACATCATGTACCAGCAAGAACATGCTGGGCTGTGCATGGTACTGCTTTCCGTTCAGACTACAAGGAAGGGCGCCTTAGCATAGATGAGTTACAAACGCAGGCACGCACATGGATGTATATACACAGCATGTGCACACATCTGGGCTCATGCTTCTAATGTCCACCTCCACATATATTATGGGTATGTATATCTTCATGCCGTGAGAGTCTCAACAGAATACGTACCTTACTGCAGGCCCTACCAGCACGTCACGAAGTCCTGGCAGCTTTGGGTTTCTGGAGCCTCTCACCCTCACATCTGGCCAGTGGATGGCTCTCAGAAAGAATGAGCTTGTGAGGAGATCTCATGCTGCTTCCCTGCACGAATTTACCCCTGCCCAGCAGCTAGAACCTGAGGCAGGTAACCCTGTGCCCCCCCACCCCCCGCCCAGAAGGCTCCATACATGAGGTAATAAGCATTTCACACATGCGTGTTACAGACCCTTTAACCTTATATATATCTGATGCCCACCTGGTGAGCCCCTAGTTTCACTGAGCTTGTATTTTACATGAAGGGTGAAATTAAATTTAGTTGGTGGCAGTGGTGGTTAAGACCAAAGTTCTGAAATCAGACCCCTTTGGAATCCTGGCTCTGCCACTTGTAATCTTCTGACTTTGGGCAGGTCACTTAACCTTTATTTATTTTTGTTTATTCTTTATTATTAGTTTCAGGTGTACAAAACAATGTACTATTTAGACATTTCACCCCTCACAAAGTGATAACCCCCCCAATCTATTGCTCTCTTGCATCGTATATATCTAATACAGTTCCACTGACTCTATTCCCCATGCTGTACACCACATCCCATGACTATGGATATATTAAATTACGGTTGACATTATTATTCAGCTTCAGCTTCAGGTGTACAGCGCAGTGGTCAGGCATCTACACTGTCCATGAAGTGGTCTCCCTAATAAGACATGTGCCCATCTGACAACCTACAAAGTCTTTACAGCATTATTGATTATATTCCCAAAATTGTCTTTCATTTCCCCTTGGCAATATTGTAGTTGCCAATTTAGAAGGGGAAGGGATTAGACAGCACTTAAGCTTTTTGAAATTTAATATTCCCACCTATAAAATTGGGATAAAAATAGGGTTTACATTAAGAAGCTGTTGTCTAGATTACATTAGGTTTACAGTTTAGAAGAGAGCCTCGCACATCTCAGGGATCCAGTGAACATTAAGTCTAAAAGTTAGACCTTGCATTATAAGTTCTACTGAGGAATATAAACAGTTCACTGTTTTTTCCCGTTCTGCTCTACCATTCACCACGTGGATCCTATTCTGGGGCTCTGCAGAGCAGCTGGACAAAAAAATAACGGCTTTATTATACCTATGTGCCATATTTCATCGAATCTACAAACCATCGAGTTTAAGATACACACTTTAAGAAATTGTATTATGGTATTAAGAAAGAAAAAAAAAATGCTGTCATGTCTCCTACGAAAGGCCAAGAGATTGTACGAGTCATACTAATTGCAGGGATCTTAAAATGTCAAATAAAAAGAAGCGTGTCTTCTTGGAATCATGGACAAAATGCATATATTGAAAACATAGCATACATCTGAAATGCTAAAATGCACAGTGCAGATGCACGAGCTCCGCGGAGCGGCTGCCTTTGGGGTAGTCAGGCTCACCTTCTCCAGCGCAGAACTTCGCGCCCGGCCTCCCGCTGAGTTTCACTTTCCTTTCGGTGGGAAACGAAAGCCGGCGGCGGGCGGGGCGCGGTGGGCGGGGCCAGGGGCGGCAGCGCGGAGAGCGCAGCCAGATGAGTGGAGGACACGGCCAGGCTCCATCTCCCTGGCGCGTCCTCCGCAAAGCTCAGCGACTGCCGCACAGAAAGCCTCGTCGGAGTTTCCAACTCAGCAGTCGAGATTTGACGCTGGCTCGCCGATTAAGGCAAGTTCGGTGCTAATTTGGAAGTTTTCTTTCCAGGAGAGATATCTCATGGGGCTCTGCTCGTATGCCATCTGAATAATTTAGGAATTTACTGGGGCTCTGCAAATTTCAATATGGTCTGTAGTCATTACACAAATATATTGGACCAATGATTTTTTTTTCAAGCTGATATATTTATTTGGACTTTTTGCGTGACTGTGTTTAGTTAAAAACACAAGCTTGTAAAAAATTCAGACCATGCAGACAAATGTGTAATGTAGAAACAAAAGTTTCTCTTACATCTCAACTCAGTATCATTTTTATGTATATACCTTACCAGAAATTTTCCTATGTGCAAGTCTTTAAAATTGTTTTATAATTTGGTTTTTCCTTCTTAACAGTATGTTAGGGACATCTTTTCATGGCAAGACATATAGATATCTCCACCTAATTTTTCAAGATTTGTACATAATATGAGAAGAATATCATTTGTTTAAACAACCTGAGGGCATTTCGGTTGTTTCCAGTTTTTATTGCTGTAGATGATACAGCGATGACTGTCATTTCATGTGAATACACAGATGTATTTGTGCAGAGCCCCATGGAGTATCTCTTCTGGAAATTCCTAGTAGTGGATTGCTGGGTCGGGCATACTCACTGAGAAATTTGAAAGATTTTGTCAAATTGTGCAAATTAGAGTATTTTAGTCTTTGTCCCCCTTTTTACTTCTTCCCCCTTTTTCCTGGAAGAAAGATAAATTTAGATCTTTAAACATAAAACTCCACTTACGACTCCTGAAAATTTCTGTTCAAAGCATTTGAAAATTAAATCAGAGGCATACTTTACAGCACTGAGGTGGTTACACTTTGAATTGTTCCAGAAAACCAGGCAGATATTTAAAAACATTTCAGTGTTATATTGTACAGAGTGAGGCAGAGAGTTAAATCTGGATATCTAGGTTATCTGTGTTCATTGGAAAAAGTGCGTAGGAGACTAAACCAGGTATACAGCTCCATCTTGATTTATGGTGTTCTATCAAAGAACTACAGGAAAGGCTTTTTTCACCATTAAAAGATGTGTTGCCCAGTTTGGGCACTTTTGCACAATGAGGGGCTTGCAAAGGGGAAAATGTTTAACACATACACAGGCTCCAAGAAGGTAAGTCCGAATGCTTTTTGCACGGGCCGGTTTTTTTTTTTTTTTTTTTTTTGAATAGCCCCAAGATTCCCTCTTACTTTGGGTTTTATGTGGTATGTTCTAATCTGCCTGCCCAGCACATAACCATTCTTCAAGAAGCACTTAGCAAATGGTTAAGAATGACATGCTCTTGCCATTATGGGTTGGATTAGGAAGACTGCGAGGCAGCTCATGTCATGTTACAGGCATGTTAATTTTTTTCCTTAGGGCATTTAAAGACAGAGTCAATTTTTCTTGCAGAGAGTCTAGTTGTGAGTGAACAGCCTAGTTAGAGCCCGGAACCACACTAGGTTTCCTGCATCGTGACGTTTATTATTTCTCTAAGACTCTGATTGGTTCTGTGGCTACAGTGATGGTGGGCCTAAGCCAGCTGCTTCTATATCATTCACATCTCCTACTTAATTTAAGGATAAAAATTTCAGAAAGAGTGGGAGCTAAGTTGTTTTAGCTCTTTGAAATATATATTTTAAATAATAGACTCTATTTTTTAGAGAAATTTAGGTTCACAGCAAAATTGTGTGAGAAGTACAGAGACTTCCCATACACTCCCTCCTGCCCAGCCTCATTACTGACAGTCCCCACCAGACGGTACATTTCTTACAATTGATGAATCTACATGGACACATCATTATCATTCCAAGTTCATACTTTACATTAGGGTCACTCTTGGTGTTATACATTCTATGAGTTTTGACAAATGTATAATGCCATGTATACACTATTATAGATCGGACCGAATAGTTTCATTGCCCTAAAACATGCTCTGTTGGAGCCAATTTTTTGGGTCAAGGATTGAGTTTAAAAATTCAACTTCCATCCTCTTTTCTCTGGTGGGTGCTTGTCGCCATCTGCTTAGCTCAACTGCATGCTGTCTGCCTACTCTGCCTTTCCCCATCCTTCTTAGATCTCTGAGTGTCACTTGCCTTCCTTTTGTTGCCCCACCTACCTTTCTCCCATTTGTGATCAGCTCTGAAGGTTGCTGCCTTTTTCTGTTGCCCTTTGGGATCTGGCCTGCCAGCCTGCCCAAATGATACACTTCAGTGGGTTTTACTGTCCTGTTTGGCTGGTAAACATTTTCAAGGTCTTGGCAGACTGTAGAACAGTGTCTCTGGAAAACACAGGCTGGTCCCTTTCTACTCTGTCAAATGCTTTTTCTGTGTCTATTGATGTGATGATATGATTTTTATCTTTCATTTTGTATATGTGGTGTATCATGTTAGTTGTTTTGTGGATATTGAGCCAACCTTGAATCCTGGGAATAAATCCCATTTGATCATGGTTTCTTGACCTTTCTAATGTATTGCTGAATTTGGTTTGCTAATATTTTGTTAAGGATTTTTGCATCTACGTCATCAGGGATATTGGCCTATAATTTTCTTTTCTTTTCTTTCCTTCCTTCCTTCCTTCCTTCCTTCTTCCTTCCTTCCTTCCTTGTCTGGTTTTGGAATCAGGGCAATGCTGGCCTCGTAAAATGAGCTTGGGATCCTTCCCTTCTCTTGAATTTTTTGGAATAGTTTGAGAAGAATCAGTGTTAATTCTTCTTTGAATGTTTGGTAAACTTTACTTTTGAAAGCATCGGTCCAGGACTTTTATTTGATGAGAGGTTTTTGATTACTGATTCAATTTCAGTCTTGGAAGATTGTATGTTTGTTGGAATTTATCCATTTCTTCCAGATTGTCCAATTTGTTGGCATATAATTGTTCATAGTATTTTCTTATAATGTGAAAATCTGGCTATTGCTGCTAGACCTGGACCAAGAGATTTCTACCTTCCAAATAAGAACATGAGTTTGCACTAACGACTCCATTAAATGGAAGTAAAGCACCTGGGAAATCATGCACCTTTAGGGGGACTAACACTGAAAACAGTCTTCACGAAACTAACTGAAGGTGCTTCCTGAGCATGTACTGTAAGGATGTGAACAAAACACTTCATGC
The DNA here is from genome assembly GCF_036562045.2 of Rhinolophus sinicus. Taxonomy (NCBI): domain Eukaryota; kingdom Metazoa; phylum Chordata; class Mammalia; order Chiroptera; family Rhinolophidae; genus Rhinolophus; species Rhinolophus sinicus. Next base: position 109,300,372 of record NC_133752.1, on the reverse strand, counting down.
AAGACAGGCTATGTAATTTGCGGGTGCTGTGGTAAAATAAAGACATGGGGCTCCTTATTAAAAAAATGAAGAATTCAAGACTGTAACAGGAGAGCATTAAACCAAGCCTGGGCACACTTCTAAGTGCTGGTCTCTCTAACTACACAAGTCAAACACTCATGAAACCAGCCCTGACTGTAAGTTTGTGATTCCTAAACCACTCATAGCCTTCATCTTGTTTGTTCTACTACTGATGACAATTGTATGGTATTGCTGTTTTAAAAACTGGTTTTCCAGTCTGTAAATATTTCCTCAATCAGATTTGCAAGGAGAGAATCCTGCTAAATTCATCATTAATCCATCATGCTGTTAAGTTTAAAAGAGACTCTGGTTGTTTCTGCTGTTCAGATGCCTAATGTACATGATATAGAAGTAGCACATCTAGAATTATCACTGTGGGTGTGTGTGCATGTGCACACAGCAGAATACAACTCAGGAAAATTATTTTTAAGAACATATTTTCCAGAGCAATGATTCATAGTTTGGGCAGCTCTAGAAAGCTGAGCCGTTTGTTTCCAATTATTGAATTGAGTGACAATCTAAAGCCATCATTTGGACAATCATTTTTAGCCTCCAGAAATAGACTATACACTACAAAGATGTATGCTTGATCCATTTGTGCAGTTTGTGATTTTTGAAGTTTGGCTGAGAACAAACTGTGTTTTGGGTACTTTGTTTTTCTCTAAACATTTTTTTTCAGATTATTTTTATATTCTTTATTACACTTGAATTGAATGATATTTATTATTTTATTTTTAATATATATGTTTGGAGTTTTTCCTCATGATAATTTGAGGTGATGAAGTTTCACTTTAATTCTTCTTCACAAGATGTGACGAATTCATAAATAGGATTTTTTTCCCCTCAAAGACTCATGGCTTAATTGGGACTAAATAATTAACACTTAAATGCAATTCTTAAAGATTATTTTGTTTAATATTATGAATGCCGGTGTACCAAACAATATTAAAAAGCATAGAACTGATACAAACTTAACTCTGTTATTCTAAATTACTTTTTAAATTCAATAAATAAATTTAATAGTCATAAGCCCCAAAGATATAATATTCTTCACAAACTGCTTACAAAATTTATTCGCTCTTTAATATATATATATTAATTTTCAATTTTTTAAATAAGATTTTAAAATAATAGTTTTATATGTAAAATAAAAGGCCCAAACCGTTAATCATTTCAGGATCTTACTTTTGCAGTAAAATTATGCATTTATATCTCAACATATAAAGTATATGAGATTTTCTACCCTAAGTTATACGTGGAATATTTGTAACTGGCTATTGAGATAATCACAGTTAACCCGAGTGACCTCCCCTTTTGTTACAGTGATTATGTGTGGTGGTAACCAAAGTGATCACTCAGTCATGCCCAAGTGCAGGGACAGAGGAATTGCCACTGAAGTGGGCATTTGCTGACTTGGCCTTTCAAGGGCTAAGGCAGAGTTGAAGCCAAGGAGCAGGTCTTGGCTAAACAATAATGTCAAAGCCACACTCGGGGGCTTTCCTGCTTCATCTGAAAAATTTAAATCTTCACACAAGGTGTAGAATGCATTCGGGGGCAGCACCACTCACATTATGGGCCTTCCACGTGATTCAAGGTTTTCATACTGTGTCTTTTGTTATTTGTTGTTTAATGTGTACTCATTTTTATTTACTTGGTACAGTGCTTGGCAGTCTTCCTTCAACTCATTTCAACCTGGATGTTCTTCATATATCCCACTAGGGGACAGTGCCGCCATGCCCAACTTGGTTTGGCTGCTCCTTTTCTCCACTAGGAGACGCTACAAGTGAGAGCTTTGTGAAGGACTTCTGTCGTTAAGGACTCCTCGCCACCTTCAGTTCAAACTGTTGTTTGGGGAAAATCCACAAGGCGATTTGTAATTGAGATGTCATCAATTGTGTGAGCTCTGCCTTAACTGCTTGAGCTGAGCATGTGCTCTGCTCAGAGAGAAGAATGATTCCTGTGTTAGTCCCTGTCTGTTTTCCTCGGGCCATTGGCCTTGACTCCAAGTTCCAATTCATTGATTAACTAGTTAATCACAAAATATACACTTATCAAACCCCTTCACCCCCAAACTGGAACATTACTAGCAACTATATGTTCTCCACTTGTCTCATACCTCTGACTCCCCATAAGGTAATCACATGATCTTTGTGATTTTCATGATTGATTTAAGCTTTATTTCTCTCTCTTTCTCTCTCTGTCTCTCTGTCTCTCTGTCTCTCTGTCTCTCTCTGTCTCTCTGTCTCTCTGTCTCTCTCTCTCTCTCTCTCTCTCACACACACACACACACACACATTGATGCCTAAACAAGATAAGGTTCTATTTTTGAGTTTGAATATACACAAAGAAATATTCTATATTGTTGTCATGCAGGGGATCCTGCTGACTACGCCATGTGTTGTGCGGGGCGGCCTGTGGGGTCTCTGCTCCCGCTCCCCACACAACAACGCAGGATATGGTGAGGCCAAAAAGGAACACCCATGGAGCCATAGGTAGGGGAGTCATACCACTATATTCTCGCTGCCGGCATCCGCCTCTCTGTAATCCGCCCTTGTTAGCTCAGCCACCATCTTCTTGCTAGCCCCCATCATTTTTTTGCTAGCGTAGCCACAGCAGTTATATTACTGGCCAATGGCTCACTGGTTACAGCTGACGGCCAACTAGCCACAGCTGATGGCCATGCAATCACAGTTGATGGCCATTTACTACCTGAGTGAGCACCTTTCCATGTGAGGCCAAGAGCCTGGAAACTACTTTCTGGGGCTCTGCCCCCACAATTGTCTTCTAAGAATTGCTTTTTGACTCAACATTTTGTTTCTAAGATTCACCATACTGTGACATACGCTGTATATAGGTCACTCACATGCTGCTGCTGAATATTATTTTTGTGTGTGTAAATTTATTACAGCTTATACACCCATTCTTCCATCAGTTGGGCTGAGCACTTGGATTGTTTCCATGTTGTTGCTATTACAAACTGTGCCACTCTGAACATTCTTGTATGTGTCTTCAAGTACATGTGTAAGAATTTCTCTTGGGATTTTTGGGTTGAAGTTAAGTTACTCTTTAACTTTACAAGATGATGCCAAATTGTTTTCCAATGTGGTTGCCCACATCTCCTCCAACACTTGGTTCAATCAGAACTCTTAATTGTTGCCAATTGAATAGTGTAAAATGGTATCTCATTGTGGTCATGACTTGCATTTCCCTGACACTAGTGGCCAGTTACTTCTTACAAATATTAAAATTCTGGAACTTTCACATTTTATTCCAGTGCTATTATTCACCTGTGGAAATCTGCTTGCAGTCTTATGCACACTCTTCCCTGCATCCTCCTCCCTCAGCCACTAATCTTTTCTTGCCCCTCACCTGCCTTCCCTCAAGATGCCCCTTATTTCAAACCATGCCCTTTCCTCTTTAATAAACTTAGTTCCAAACTTACCTGTTCCATAAAAATCTGTCCTTGTAAACATCAATGAACTTAGGCTACTTCATTTAACCACTGAGCCCTGACAGGCCTCTCACATCCTAGTGGTCAGAGTATAAACCGGTGCAAGGCATTTAGCAACATACGAGTATATTAAGAACCTTAAACTTTTTACACTTTGACTTTGTGATTATAATTCTAAGAATATCTCCTGTACCTTGATTTGGTGTCTGGTTGTATCTGATGGTTGGGTAAGTTAGAGGGCCGCAGATTTATTTGCATGTGGACAGGGGGACAATTGAGAAAGTCTTGCTTATATGCCCCTGAGTGGAGAGAACAAAGACAGAGAGAAGATAGTATGGTTTATGCTCTCCAGCTTAGACCTGGGGACAGGACTGAGAACTCTGGAGAGAGCACAGCTGCAGGCAGAAGTTAGAGCACTTTCAGAAGGAACCTGGTGAAATCAAAAGGCACAATGCAGTGGGAGGAGCTGGGCTTGTTTCCCACTTCCACGTGGAGATGTGAGGGAACCTTGGCGGCTGATTGCTGAGTCTGGCTGTGCCCTGCAGACACTCTGAGTGGAGAATGGCAGGGTACAGTGGTTGCGACCTTGTTCCAAAACACATGAGAAACTCCTGAGATTTCAGAACACACTTGGGGAGAAATTTTAGGCAGCTGAAGTCTGTGTTGTCAGGGAGAAGTAAAAGACTGGGGAAGTTGGGCATTGTGGCTAACATGACCTCATTTATAGCTACAGTGTTGTGTCCGTGGGCTTTTGGTTTGCATGAGGAAAAATCAAACAGGTAGAGAAAAAAATTTTGCCTAAATATATTCACGATTGTATTTTTTATAATTGTAAAAAATTGAAAAAGAACCAGAATATTCCACAATGTTTTGTTGCTATATCAGGTATCAAAAAATATTTAGAAAGAGCTTGTAATACTTTGGAAAATTCTTGTTATAGTGCAAAATAAGCAACACAATATAATATCAAGCACGTCAAAAATACGTAGGAGAAAAGATTGAGGAGATACATACCAGTGCTGGTTATCCCTAGGTGCTGAGATTAATTTATACTTTCTGCATTATACATTTGTGCACTTTGCAAATTTTCTTCATAAGTTAGTCATTTGAAAAAAATATTTAAAAAATTTTTAAAAAATATATTTTCCTCAGGGGGAGTGTGTGTGCAAGGGTCCTGTCCTGTTTACTCCAGGACTAGCAGTGACTTATCTTTCCAACTGCCACGGTAATTCTCCAGAATATGAATTTCAATGGGACACATTTGAATGCTTCTAGTTGAATTAAAATGACTGTCAAGATAGAAGAATCAGTCAGAGGCTTCAGGTTTGGAAGGAAAACGAAAGATCTCACACTCCCCCCACCGCTCCCCAACTGTTCAATCCCTTTCTACACTCACCTTCCTTCAGGGCTGGCCTCGCAGCCTCTGCTTAAACACGTCCATGCGGGACACATTAGTGCTGCGGGAGCTGGCTCACTGGCTATGAGAAAGTTTTTGTTTTATAATGAAACCTGCTTCTTTGTAATTTTCACACATTTGGTAGTTTGATCCCCCTACTCCCCAGGTCCCAAAGACAAGAAGTCTAATTGTGTCTCTCCCACATGATAGCCTTTTAGTTATTTGGAGACAATTGTTTTGTTCCCCATAAGACCTTATTCATTCATTTATTCTTTCATTCATTCATTGAATGCTTGCTATACACTGTGCAAGGTGTAACGGAAGCAGGTGAAAATACACAGTGCTCACTGTTTAGGGTCTCCGGTCAGACACTAAGACTCTGAGACATGCATGCAGGATGTTTATTGGGCAGTACCCTTGGGAATAACAACTGGGAGGGGTGAGCAAAGCAGGGATGGTAGAGGGAGGAGGTGACCTGCCAGACAATTGCAGGAGAGGCCTCAGCCACTCTTAACATGTTGCGTATGGATCACGAGAATCTTCACGAGGGATTTAAACCCCGCCGTACGCAACGTGTTACGGGGAGCTCTGGGGCTGGATGACCCATCAGAGCCCTTTCACCGTGAGGAAGGCGGTAACGCCTTTATATCCTCTCATTGTATGGTCACTGGCTAAGGATTGGGCCAGCTTTCTTCACTGGGATAAATTCCTGGATGGACTCAGTTGTGAGTTGTCACCACTAACTCTCCCCTCAGCCTGGGGAATAGGATCTGTCCTGCAGGAATCTGAGTGGCACTCATTTAGTTGCCACACAAGCATGTAATGAGCCAAATACTTGAATAGCTCTGTGCACAAAATGCCTGGGGCGTAGACAACACTCAGGCCTGCCTGTGAGCCAGGACAGGCTTCCCCAGTATTAACCTAAAATAAAAGGCCAAAGTGAGAGATAACAACATTTCTTTGCAATAAAAAAGAACAGCTATTGAGGAAGCACTGATTCAGGCAGAAACCCAGCTAGTGTTCTGATTAGGAGACAAAGACAAGGGATATGTATGAGGCAGGGGAGGGGCAGCTCCCGTGAGCCAGCTCCCGCAGCAGTAATGTGTCCCGCATGGAGGTGTTTAAGCAGAGGCTGCAAGGCCAGCCCTGAAGGAAGGAGAGTGTAGAAAGGGATTGAACACTTGGGGGTGGGGTGAGGTCTTTCGTTTCCCTTCCAATTACATCAATAGAAGGAAGATATTTATTTTTCCGCTAATATTTGTAGTGTGTTTTGAAATTTACAAAGTGCATATTTTTGACATTCAGTATTATTTTATATTAGTTTCCAGTATACAGCATAGTGGTTAGACATTTATATAATTTAAGAAGTGATCCCACTGACTAGTCTAATACCAACTGGCACTATACATAGTTATTACAATATTATTGACTATATTCCCTATGCTGTACTTTACATCCCCATGACTATTTTGTAACTACCGATTTATACTTCTTAATCCCTTCGCCTTTTTCACCACCCTTTCAATCTGGCAACCACCAGTTTGTGTTTTGTATCTATGAGTGTGTTTCTGTTTGTTTATTTATTTTGTTCTTTAGATTCCATATATAAGTGAAATCCTATGGTTTTTGTCTCTGTCTGACTTATTTCACTTAGCATAATATCCTCTAGGTCCATCTATGTTGTTGGAAATGGTAAGATTTTATTCTTTTTTATGGCTGCGTAATAGTCCATTGTATATATGTACCACATCTTTTTTATCCAGTCATCTGTTGAGGGACTTTTAGGTTGCTTCCATATTTTGGCTGTTGCAAATAGTGCTACAGTGAACATAGGGGTACATACGTCTTTTTGAATTAGTGTTTTGGATTTCTTTGGATAAATACCCAAAAGTGGAATTGCTGGGTCATAAGGTAGTTCTATATTTAATTTTGTTAAGACTCTCCAAACCATTTCCCATAGTGGCTGCATCAATTTGCAATCCCACCAACAGTGCACGAGGGTTATCTTTTCTCCAACACTTTTTTTGATATATCCTCACCAACACTTGTTTTTGATATATTGATGATAGTCATTCTGACAGCTGTGAGGTGATATTGTGGTTTTAATTTGCATTTCTCTGATGATTAGAGACATTGAGCGTCTTTTCATAATTCTGTTGACCACCTGTATGTCCTCTTTGGAGACATGTCTGTTTAGGTCCTCTGCCCATTTTCTCATTGGGTTGTTCTTTGTTTATTTGTTTGTTTGTTTAGTGTTACATTGTATGAGTTCTTTATAAATTCTGGCTATTAACCCCTTATCAGATGTGTCATTGAAGAATATCTTCTCCCAATCGGTAGGTTGCTGTGCAAAAATTTTTTAGTTTGATGTCATCCTATTTATTTAGTTTTTCTTTTGTTTCCCTTGCCAGAAGAGATGTATCAACAAAAATATTACTAAGAACAATGTCAGAGAATTTACTGTCTGTGTTTTCTTCTAGGAGTTTTGTGGTTCTAGGTCTTACATTTAAGTATTTAATCCATTTTGAGTTTATTTTTGTATGTGGTATAAGAAGGTCGTCCAGATTTTTTTTTGGCGTATATCTGTCCAGTTTTCCCAACACCATTTATTGAACAGACTATCTTTCCTCCATTGTATATTCTTGCCTTCTCTTTCATAGATTAATTGACCATATGGGCGTGGGTTTATTTCTGGGCTCTCTATTATATTCCATTGATCTATATGTCTGTTTTTATGCCAGCACCATGCTGTTTTGATCACTATAGACTTGAAATATAGTTTGATATCAGGAAGCATGATACCTCTAACTATTTTCTTCTTTCTCAAGATTGTTTTCGCTATTTGGGGATCTTTTGTGATTCCATATAAATGTTAGGATTATTTGTTCTAGTACTGTGAAAAATGCCGTTGGTATTTTGATAGAGATTGCATTAACTCTATGGCTTGATTTGGGTCGTATGGACATTTTAACTATATTAATTCTTCCTATCCATGAGCATGGGATATATTTCCATTTATTTGTATCTTCTTTAATTTCTCTCTTCAGTATCTTATCATTTTCTGAGTGCAGGTCATTTAACTCCTTGGTTAAATTTATTCCTAGGTATTTTTTGTTTGATGCAATTGTCAATGGTATTATTTTCTTAATTTCTCTTTTTGATAGTTTGTTATTGGTGTATAAAAATGCAGCCAATTTCTGAACATTAACTTTGTATTCTGCTACTTTACTGAATTGACTTATCAGTTATAATAGTTTTTGGTGGAGTCTTTAGGGTTCTCTCTATATAATATCATGTCATCTGCAAATAATGACAGTTTTTATTCTTCCTTTCCAATTTGGATGTCTTTTATTTGTTTATGTTTTCTGTTGTGGCTACAACTTCTAATACTATGTTGAATAATACTATCCTTGTCTTGTTCCTGATCTTAAGGAAAATGCTTTTAGATTTTCCCTGTTGAGTATGATGTTAGTTGTGGGTTTGTCATATATGGCCTCTATTATGTTGAGGTATATTCACTCTATTTCCACTTTGCTGAGAGTTTTTAATCATAAATGTATGCTAGATTTTGTCAAATGCCTTTTCTGTATCTACTGATATGATCATGTGATTTTTATCCTTCATTGTGTTTATGTGGTGTATCACGTTAATTGATGTACAGACATCAAACCAACCTTGCATCCTGGGAATAAATCCCACTTGATCATGGTGTATGATCTTTTTAACGTATTGCTGAATTTGGTTTGTTGATATTTTGTTGAGGATTTTTGCATCTATGTTCATCAGGATATTGGCCTATAATTTTCTTTTTTTGTAGTGTTTTTGTCTGGTTTTGGAACCAGGATAATGGTGGCCTCGTAAAATGAGCTTGGGAGCCTTCCCCTCTCTTGAATTTTTGGGAATAGTTTGAGGAGGATAGGTGTTAATTCTTTGAATGATTGGTAAAATTTACTTTGAAGCCATCTGGTCCAGGACGTTTGCTTGTTGGGAGTTTTTTGACTAATGATTTGATTTTGTTTTTGGTTATCAGTCTGTTCAGATTTTCTGTTTTTCTTCACTCATCTTGGAAGATTCTTTGCTTGTAGGATTTTATCCATTTCTTCCAGATTGTCTATTTGATGGCATATAATTGTTTACAGTATTTTCTTAAAATCCTTTGTATTTTTGTGTTGTCAGTTGTCACTTTACCTCTTTCATTTCAGATTTTATTTATTTGCATGCTCTCTTTTTTTTCTTCATGAGTCTGGTTAAAGGTTTATCAATTTTGTTTATCTTTTCAAAGAACCAGCTCTTGGTTTCATTGATCTTTTGTATTTTTGTTTAGACTCTATTTCATTTATTACCACTCTCATCTTTATTATTCCTTTCCTTCTACTCACTTTGGGCTTGATTGTTGTTGTTTTTTTACTAGTTTCTTTATGTGTTAGATTAGATTATTTACTTGAAATTTGTCTTGTTTTTTGAAGTAGGGCTGTATTGCTATGAATTTCCTTCTTAGAACTGCTTTGGTTGTATCCCGTAGATTTTGGGTCATTTTCTCAAAGTATTTTTTGATTTCTTCCTTTAGCTCATCATTAACCCGTTCATTTTTTAGCAGCATGATACTTAGCATCCATGTGTTTGTGTGTTTTTCAGTTTTTTTCTTGTAATTGATTTTTAATTTCATACCCTTGTGGTGGGAGAAGATGCTTGATATGATTTCAATCTTTTTAAATTTATTGAAACTTGTTTTGTAACTTAATATGTCGTCTATCCTGGAAAATGTTCCATGTGTGTTTGAAAAGAAAGTATATTCTGCTACTTTGGGGTGAAGTGCTCTAATAATATTAATTAAATCCATCTGGTCTAATTATCATTTAAGGCCATTGTTTCCTTGTTCATTTTTGGCCTGAATGATCTATCCATTGATGTTAATGGGAGAAGGAAGACATTTCTATTGGTGTGCCTAAGCTAACACAGTGAGGCTAAATTTAAACAATGTTTTTAATTTTTAGTCCAAGTAATCAGCAGTCCCTTAGTTATAATATCTGCTTTCTTGTTTCTTTGCCAATAGTTCTTTGAGACACAATGTTGCTTTAGGCCCAGTCCGAAGGTTATTTTGCCCAGTTTTAACATTCCAAAGTTTTGATGCATAAAACATGCAAGGCAGTTCCTCTGGAATTGCAGCACTGACTCCATTTTAAAGTGGCTCCATTTATATTATTTGTTTCCACCAGGAAGTTAGGGCATGGATAGCAAGGAAAGTTCTTGTGAGGAGCCTTTAGGCAGTAGAATTTAACAGCCCTCATGGTTGTTTGGGCCTGGGAGCAAGGACACACTAGGCTTCTGGTCTGAACCTATTGGTGAATGCTGTGCCATTTACCAGAATAGAGAACTTGGAGGGAAGAAGATATGGCAGTCTACTCTGATAAAATAAAAGTGGAGGCATGTGGGACGAAGGAGAGGGGGTGTCTAGCCTAGTTCTCTTTTCTAGCCCCAGAGCTTTTTGAGTCAGTCTCTCCAAGCATTTATCTCCCTCCCAGACTTGGCTGTTTGGAAGTAGAACTGATCACATGAATACTTGTTCTCCTTCTCTTATCCTTAACTGCCTATGGTGTATTTTCACAGAAGTCCTACCAAGGCTGTCTCATGAGAGCTCTTCCCGGAAGTGGGGTCTGCAGTCCTGAAGACTGGCCAGCCAACTGTCTGGAAATTTTGGAGTGATCACTAATGGGCAAGTGTGTTTGGGTTCCTGAGAAAATTTGCTAGTCAATCCTGACTGAGTCTCGGCAGTTCTCCACAGACCCTGTTGAGAAGAAGGAAGAAAACAGCAGCATGAAGAAGAAGAGGAATCAGCTACCAGAACGCCTCACGGCCTGGGACTGCCCTCAGGGTCATTACCTCCCTCCCATCGTTCTCTTCTTGACTGTGTAGAAGTGCTTTGCTCACCCACTATACTCTGAAGCTGTAGAGCTTTGTGGCTAATGACTCCTGATCTTTGTGTGTCCATTTCTTCTCCTTTAAATGGGAATAATCATAGTACTGAGTGCATAGGATTGTTGGGAAGAATAAATGAGATAATCTGTGGAAACTGCTTTAAACTGGTGTTCAGCATATAGTAGCACTCAGCATTAGTTTCTTTCTCTGTTGTTGTATCTGTGTGCTAGTATATCTAGAGGCAAGTGGAAGTCTGTGCTTACCCGCCATCCTGGATTCTTACATTCTTGTTACCCTGCCTCATGTACACCAAAGCCCTTTCCCCAGGAACCTGAGATTAGTGGTACTCTTCCCCCTTCTCCACTTAAATAACTCACCTTATGGGGTCTGCAGAGCTAAGTCTGGGTTGGAAAAGGAGAGGTTGGTTGCTAGTGGGTCAGAGAGATGTTATCCTTTGGTTTTCTCACCTCATCATAAGTTCCTTCTGGCTTACAGCCTCTCAAGGCGAGTTTAGATTAGTGGATCTTCCCTAAAGGTTTCTTTTGATTACTCCAGCCGTATGGTAGGAACTGAGTAGGGCCTTTCCACTGGAGTCTGAAATTCCTTTTATCCCTGAGCCCATAGTTGCCCATTCTGACTCAAGTCTTTAAGGAACTCATAATTCTCCCAGTTCCACTTTCTATAATGTTCTTCTTTTCCTTTGTTCTTGCAACAATTGCTTGTACTACACATTTGACAATGAGTAATACAATTTCTTGTGACATCTCTTTTTTTCCTAATTGACTACTAAAACTTGTATTACTATTTCACTTTTCAGAGGTTCATGCTTTATGTCTCCTCTTGAATTTGTTGCAAGCTCCTTAGTGAATTTTTTGTACTTCTGAGAGTACTTTACAGGATTTCATGTCCTTTGTAGATTCTAGAAAAGCATGATTTTTGTTAAATCCCTTAGCTCGGCCTTCCCTCAGTGTTTTTTCTCTTCCTTTATAGGCCCAGTTGGCTTACACAACATTGGACAGACCTGCTGCCTTAACTCCCTAATCCAGGTATTCATTATGAATGTGGGCTTCACCCAGATACTGAAGAGGTAAGACTGTTATGCAGGCTGGCAAACATGTATATTACTTTACATTTTCAAATGTTCAGTTATTCACAGTGACTTGGACTTCTAGAAGTGTTCTTTCAAAAGTTGCCAGAGAAAAGTCTTGTTCTGCACAATCTGGACTACACATTCTAATCATCTAATAAGTTTTAAAAAATGCCTGGTCCTACCCCCAGATATTTGGTTTCAGTTGGTTTAGGGTGGGCTCTAGGCATTGGTATTTTTTTTTTTTAAAGATGCCCAAAGTGATTGAAAACTGCAGTCAGGATTGACAACCACTGATTTGATTAAAAGGAAATTGAGACTAGATCAATGTCAAAGGAGGAGTAAACCAGTGTGTAGGTGCATGAGTCTATTGATTTTTCTCAAACAAAACACACACACACATACACACACACACACACACACACACACTTAAAAAACACTGGTGTGTGATGTATGTATTTTATCAAACATTCTTTTCTGCCCTGTGCTTTCTATTTTTTCCCTTCTACTGGCATGGGCAATTGAAAGATGCCTGTAATTAAATAAATCGTTGCCAAAAGGCACTGACATCCCTCCCTGTTTCCCTTTCTTCCCAAGACCTGGATGAGTGCTGCTTTTTCATTTTGGAGAGCTTCAGGGTGGGTGTGGTGCTGCTTGGCCACTTTGCTGTGGGCCCAGGACCTACTGCATCTGCCCTTCATTTTAGTGTGACTGTCGGGCAGGGTGGGGAGAGAGGCGAGGCAGCGGTTGTGCTGATCCCCTCTCAGCAGGGTTCTCTCTATAGTTGATTTGCTCATATGGTGGTTCTCCACCTTGTCCGTACAGTTAAATCATCCAGGAAACTTAAAAATTCTGTCCCACCCTCAGAAATTCTGACTTAGTGTGAAGAGTGGCCTGTACATGGAGATTTTGAAAGTTCCCTCGAGTTGATTCCTGTATGCAATTAACATTGAGAAGAATAAGGAGGTTCGTGGTGTTCTTACTTGGCAGGATAACAGTGCCAAGGGGCGTAGAAGAGCAGAGGAGAAGTGTCCCCTTCCAGCTGCTCTTGCTGCTGGAGAAGATGCAGGACAGCCGGCAGAAAGCAGTGCGACCCATGGAGCTTGTCTACTGTCTCCAGAAGTACAATGTACCATGTAAGACAGTCCTCCTAGCTCTGGCTCCTGATCCAGTGCTCTTAAGGAGGTGGGAGGTTGGAAGAGGGGGGAGGAACGTGAGAGGAGAGGGCAAGGGGAGTGATTAATGTCATGAGTGAACAAGGATGTTAGGTAGACTATGGACCCCTTATATGAGAAGCATTTATATAGATCTGAAATATTTTTAAAAGCCCACATTTTTACAGGCACAGAATTGGTATTATTTATGCATATGTTATTTTCACACTCACTGTTTTTCTGTCTCTCAGAATAAGTAAGCCTAAGAGTCCTCAGAGCTAATTCAGCTGCAGATAAAGAATTCCAGGAAAACAGAATAAAGGATTAATAAGGAGAAACCATATTCTGCATAAGAAAACTCATAAATTAGTTAGTTTAAAAAAACCTGTTTTATTGAGATCTACATCACATAACCATAAAATTGACCCATTTAAAAATATGTAATTCAGAGGGTATTAGTATATTCACAGAGTGCAGGTCAGTGACAGATGTCAGGTTGGATTTAGTCCCACCGGCAGCTCTGGGGCCTTGGCTGTTGGCAAGCACTTATGCGACGGTAGGGGCTTGCTGTGGGCACACACATGCAGTGGAAGAGGTGACAGGATTCAGGCTAGCTGGTGCAGGAGCACAGCTTCAGGGACTAGCCTCGAGTGTGCGACGGGTGGTGGGGGCCAGCTGGCACCGTGCACTGTGCAGCTGCAGAGGCCAAGGCATGCTTCCATTGTGGATCGTGGGCTCTGGGAGATGGGAATATTGTGCAGAGGGACGTAGGTACTGGTGTCTGTAAACACAAACCTCTCAGCAGTGAAATCTGCAGGGTGTCTGGTGGCTGTGCTGGCCATTGGTTTCTTCAGTGGCAAAAGCTGATGCGGTCCTCAGTAGAGCAGGCCACGGGAAGCCATGGCTGTTCCTGCTGCATGGAGGATACTGGGACCACCTGCTCTTCTTCCTTGTTCCCAGCCATCTGTAGCCACCCAGCTTTGCCAGTCTGTAGGTGGGGTGAAAGGAAAATGGGCCCTTCATACAGTGCCCTGACAGAGTGGGGAAGCTGGTCACTCATCCGTCTTCCCTTTCCTGGTGAAGGGAATTCTTTTGAGCTGGGGAGTTCCCTCTTGGGACTGAGCAGTGTTGGCCTGGGGGATGGGATGATGCAGGCAAAATGAAGCTGTTCTTACTACGCTTTTTGTGTGTTTAGTCTCAGATTTTTGTTCCACCGTATTGCTGAAGTTTCTTAAGTGAACTACTAGGCTCTCCAGGAGCTATTTTCATTCATGGATAGCTGTCTAATTGTTGATCATTGTGGGGGCTCAGAGGCTGAGGTCTCCTACTCTTGGTGATATGAGTCTCTCAATCCCAGTGCCTTTTATTTCTTCGTGTGGATTTGAGTTGCCACGCAGTTACCATCTAGTTTCATTTCAGCTGGAAGGACTTCCTTCAGTATTTCTTGTAGGGCCAGTCAATGTCTAAATGTCTCCTCACACTTTTGAAGAGTTTTGCTGGATATGTAATTCTTGCTTGACAGCACCCCCTACCCCAGCACTTTGAATATGTCATCCTGTCACCTTCTGTTCTCCATGGTTTTTAATGAGATGTAAGGTGTCTTATTGAGGATCCTTTGTACTATCATCTAGATATTCATGTCTCCTCAAAATTCATACATTGCAATGTAATCCGCAAGGTGATGGTAGTAGTAGATGGGACCTTAGGGAGTTGATTAGATCACAAAGGCAGAGTCCTCATGAATGGGATTAATGTTCTTATAAAAGTGGCCCGAAAAAGCTGCTTTGCCCTTCTGCAGTGTGAGTACACAATGAGGTGTTGTCTATGAACATGAAAGTGGGCTCTCGCTACCAGAATCTACCGACATCTTGAACATGGACTCCCCAGCCTCCAGAACTGTGAGAAATAAATTTCTGATTTTTATAAAATACCCAGTTTATGGTATTTTTGTTATAGCAGCCTGAGCAGACTAAGACACTTTTATATGGTGAGTCATTTTCTCTTGCAGATTTCAAGGTTTTCTCTTTTATTTGACTTTTGACAGTTTGACTATGATGTGTCTAGGTACTTGGAGTTTATTGCATTTGGAATTTGTTGAGCTTCTTAAATGTGCAGATTAATGTCTTTCAACAAATTTGGGAGGTTATCGGTCATTATTTCTTCAAAAATTTTTTCCTGGCCTTTGTCTTTCTCTGCTCCTTCTGGGACTCCCATTTTGTGTAGCTGGTGTATCTGATGTATCCCACAGATCCGAAGCTCTACTCATTTTTTCCCCCAGATTAACTAGCTGTTTCTTTCTTTCTTTATTTTTTTAAATTAAAGTTTATTGGGGTGACAATTGTTAGTAAAGTTACATAGATTTCAGGTGTACAATTCTGTATTACATCATCTATAAATCCCATTGTGTGTTCACCACCCAGAGTCAGTTCTCCTTCCATCACCATATATTTGATCCCCCTTACATTCATCTCCCCCCCCACCCCCCTTACCCTCTGGTAACCACTAAACTATTGTCTGTGTCTATGAGTTTCTGTTTCTCATTTGTTTGTCTTGTTCTTTTGTTGTTTTTGGTGTATATACCACATATCAGTGAAATCTTATGGTTCTCTGCTTTTTCATGAGTTCCTTGTATATTTTGGATATTAGCCCCTTATCAGAGGCACTGTTTGCAAAAATCTTCTCTCATTCAGTTGGTTGCCTCTTTATTTTGTCGATGGTTTCTTTTGCTGTGCAGAAGCTTTTAAGTTTCATATAGTCCCATTCATTTATTTTAGCTTTTACTTCCATTGCCTTTGGAGTCAAGTTCATAAAATGCTCTTTGAACCCAAGGTCCATAAGTTTAGTGCCTATGTTTTATTCCATGCAGTTTATTGTGTCAGGTCTTATGCTTAAGTCTTTGATCCATTTTGAATTAACTTTGGTACATGGTGACAGATAGCAGTCCAGTTTCATTCTTTTGCACGTGGCTCTCCAATTCTCCCAGCACCATTTATTGAAGAGGCTGTCTTTGCTCCATTGTATGTTTTTAGCTTTTTTGTCAAAAATTATCTGTCCATATTTATGTGGTTTTATTTCTGGGTTCTCAATTCTATTCCATTGGTCTATGTGTCTGTTTTTCTGCCAATACCATGCTGTTTTGATTATTGTAGCCCTGTAGTACAAGCCAAAGTCAGGAAGTGTGATACCTCCATTATTGTTCTTTTTTCTTAAGATTGCTTTGGTTATTCGGGGTATTTTGTGGTTCCAAACAAATCTGATGATTTTTTGTTCTATGTCTTTAAAATAGATGATGGGGATTGCATTGAATCTGTATATTGCTTTGGGTAATATGGCCATTTTAACTATGTTGATTCTTCCAATCCATGAGCATGGAATGTCTTTCCATTCCTTTGTGTCTTCTTCAATTTCTTTCAAAAATGTCTTATAGTTTTCAGCATATAGGTCTTTCACGTCCTTGGTTAAGTTTATTCCTAGGTATTTTATTCTTTTTGCTGCAATTGCAAAAGGAATTGTTTTTTGTATTTTTTTTTTCTGAGATTTCATTGTTAGTATATAGGAAAGCAATGGACTTTTGTGCGTTGATTTTGTAGCCAGCAACTTTACTGTATTCGTTGATTGTTTCTAATAGCTTTTTGGTGGAGTCTTTAGGGTTTTCTATATATAGCATCATGTCATCTGCAAAGAGTGATAATTTAACTTCTTCATTCCCAATTTGGATGCCTTTTATTTCTTTCTCTTGCCTGATTGCTCTGGCAAGGACTTCCAACACTATGTTGAAAAGCAGAGGTGATAGGGGACAGCCCTGTCGTGTTCCTGAACGTAGAGCAAAGGGCTTCAGTTTTTCACCATTAATTATGAGATTAGCAGAGGGCTTGTCATATATGGCCTTTATTATGTTAAGGTATTTTCCTTCTATACCTATTTTATTAAGTGTTTTAATCATAAATGGATGTTGTATCTTGTCAAATGCTTTTTCTGCATCAATTGATATAATCATATGATTTTTGTCCTTTATTTTGTTTATGTGATGTATCACATTGATGGATTTGGATGTTGAACCATCCTTGTACCCGGGATGAACCCCACTTGGTCGTGATGAATAATCTTTTTAATGCATTGTTGTATTCGATTTGCTAGAATTTTGTTTAGGATTTTTGCATCTGTATTCATCAGAGATATTGGTCTGTAGTTTTCTTTTATTGTGTTGTCCTTACCAGGTTTTGGTATCAGGGTAATGTTGGCCTCATAAAATGAGTTAGGGAGTACTGTCTCTTCTTCAATATTTTGGAAGAGTTTGAGCAGGATTGGTATTAGATCCTCTTTGAAGGTTTGGTAGAATTCACTAGTGAAGCCATCTGGTCCCGGACTTTTGCTTTTGGGAAGGTTTTGGATGACTGATTCAATTTCCTTACTGGTGATCGGTCTGTTTAGATTTTCCAGTTCTTCATGGTTCAGCCTTGGAAGGCTATATGTTTCTAAGAACTTGTCCATTTCTTCTAGGTTATTGAATTTGGTGGCATATAGTCCTTCATAGTATTCTTGGATGATCCTTTGTATTTCTGTGGTGTCCGTGATAACTTCCCCTTTTTCGTTTCTGATTTTGTTAATTAGTGTCTTCTCTCTTTTTATCTTAGTGAGTCTAGCCAAGGGTTTGTCAATTTTGTTAATCTTTTCAAAGAACCAGCTCTTTGTCACATTAATTTTTTCTATTGTCTTTTTGTTCTCTATTTCATTTAGTTCTGCTCTGATTTTTGTTATTTCCTTTCTTCTGCTGACCTTGGGTTTCACTTGTTCTTCTTTTTCTAGTTCTTTAAGGTGTAACATGAGGTTATTTATTTGGGATTTTTCCTTGTTTCGTGAGATAGGCCTGTAGTGATATAAATTTCCCTCTTAAAACTGCTTGACCTGCATCCCAAAAATTTTGGTAGGATGTATTTTCATTGTCATTTGTTTCTATGTATCTTTTGCTCTCTCCTCTAATTTCTTCTTTGACCCAGTCGTTCTTTAAAAGTATGTTGTTTAATCTCCATGTATTTGTGTTTTTTCTTGCTTTCTTTTTGCAGTTGATATCCAATTTCAAAGCCTTGTAATCAGAGATTATGCTTGGTATGATTTCAATCTTCTTTTTGCTGAGGCTGATTTTATGTCCCAATATATGGTCCATCCTTGAGAATGTTCCATGTACACTAGAAAAGAATGTATAGTCTGATGTTTTAGGATGAAGTGCTCTATATATGTCAATTATGTCCATTTCATCTAATGTGTCATTTAGGGCTGCTATTTCGTTATTTATTTTCTGTTTGGATGATCTATCCATAGCCGTCAGTGATGTATTTAAGTCCCCTAGTATAATTGTGTTTTGGTCAATTTCTCCCTTTAGTTCTGTTAGTAGTTGCTTGGTATATTTTGGTGCTCCCTGATTGGGGGCATAAATATTGATGACTGTTATGTCTTCTTGTTGTATAGTCCCCTTACCATTATGAAATGTCCATCTTTGTCTCTTGTTATCTTTTTCACCCTGAAGTCTGTTTCATCTGATATCATTATGGCTACACCTGATTTTCTCTGGGTACCATTTGCTTGGAGTGTCAATTTCCACCCTTTCACTTTGAGTCTATGCTTGTCCTTGTAGCTGAGATGTGTCTCTTGGAGACAGCATATGGTTGGGTTTAGTTTTTTGATCCAATCTGCTACTCTGTGCCTTTTTATTGGTGAGTTCAGTCCATTTACATTTAGGGTGATTATTGATATGTGAGGATTTCCTGTCATTCTATCTTTAGTTTTCTGGTAAGGCTGTGTCTCCATTGTTTCTTTGCCTTTTTGTTGTTGTCTATTATTTCTGTGTGGTGGTATTCTATGATGTTTCCCTCTGTTTCTTCTTTTGTTACAGTATATATTTCAGTTCTGGATTTTTTTTTAAGTGGTTACCCTTAAGTTTATGTAAAATAAAATTTGATATTTAGAGTATTCCATTTTCTTCAGCATGCTTACTTTCTCCATTCCCATATTCCAGTTCAGGCCTTTACTCTACCCCTATTTATGTTTTGGTTGCCACAAATTGTCTCTGTTGATGGTGGTCAAATAGCCTCTTTTAGTATTTCTTGTAGTGCAGGTCGTGTATTAGAAAATTCCCTCAGCTTCTGTATGTCTTGAGAGGTCTTCATTCCTCCTTCATATTTAAAGGATATCTTTGCTGGATATATTATTCTTGGCTCATAATTTCTCTTTTTCAATAGTTTGAATATTTGGTTCCACTCCCTCCTGGCTTGTAGAGTTTCTGCTGAAAAATCTGCTGATAATCTAATGGGCTTTCCTTTGTAGGTTACCGTCTTCTTTTCCCTGGCTGCCTTGAGGATTCTTTCTTTGTCGTTGATTTTAGACAGCTTCAATACAATGTGCCTTGGAGAAGGCCTGTTGGGATTGAGGTAATTAGGTGTTCTATTTGCTTCTTGGATTCGAGGATCCAGTTCTATCCCCAAGTTTGGGAAGTTCTCATTGACAATTTGTTTGAATATATTCTCTGTTCCCTTCTCTCTTTCTTCTCCTTCCAGTATGCCCATTATTCTTATATTGCTCTTTCTGATGGAGTCAGAAAGTTCTTGTAGAGTTCTTTCATTTCTTTTAAGTCTCAAGTCTCTTTCTTCTTCCATCTGTGTAATTTCTATGTTTCTGTCTTTGATGTCACTGATTCTTTCCTCCATCTGGTCAACTCTACTACCTAAGCTGGTTATTTCATTCTTAATTTCTTCTATTGAGTTCTTAATCTCCAGAAATTCTATTTGGTTCTTTTTTAAAATTTCTATCTCTTTCGTAAAATGCTCATGTTGTTCTTGATTGTGTTTCTGAGTTCATTAAACTGCCTGTATGTGTTTTTTTGCATCTCGTTGAGTTTTTTTAGAACTGCAATCTTGAATTCTCTGTCATTTAAGTCACATATTTCCATGTCTTTAAGTTCATTTCCTGGAGAATTTTCATTTTCTTTCTGAGCTGACTTGTTTCTTAGTTATTCATGGCAATTGATTAATTATTATTTCTCTTCCTAGGCATCTAGAGGAGTGGGTTCTGCAACAGGTTGATAGGAAGGGGCTTTCTTTTCTTTCTGGTAGGTGTTGGTGGAATGTTTTATTTTCCCTCTGACTGCAGCCTTCTATTCTCTCTCATGCTGCAGTGATATTTTTTCTGCACTGTTCCAGCTTCTCACACAATGGGGGGATTCCCTGGAAGGCAGGCTTCTCCTCTGTGAACAGGTTGCCTGGGTCACAAGGCACCGCCTCCCTGCAGGGTGCGGAGAGCTTTTGAAGTTCCAAAGCTTGTCCTGCACCAGTTTCAGAGCCCATGTGTTTCAGCAGCTCTGTTTATCCCTGCATGGATCCACCCAGATTGGTGGAGGCTCGCGTGGATTGGGTTGTGAGAGGTGGCCCAGAGCAATGGCGGCAATCACCACCACAGCCAGTCCTGCACCCAAGGCTCCCTCCTCTTTACCCGAACTGGTTGGGCTGTGAGTCCATGGCTGCGGGCTGCAGTTCTCAGAACTGCAAATATTCTGTTCTTTTAATCTGACACTGCTACCGTTCTGCTTCTAGCGCTGAGATGGTGGGTTAGGGCGAGCTCAGGGAGGTTGGGAAGGGGTCAGCTAGGCTCTGTGCCTATATGTCTTCTGTCCTCTGCTTGGCAGTGAGGGCTTTAACTACCATTTTCACCCTTCTGTTCTCAGTCTTTGCTCCGAGGTCTCTGCCTTGAGCATTGGGTTCAGCTGTATTATATGGTGATCCCTCAGGCGGGACTGTGGGCCGTTAGGGGAGCACTAGCAGTCCAAATTCTTTCCTTTCCAGCGACTGTGGTAGCTCCTGAATGCAGGGAGCTGGGATCTCCGGTCTGCATTCTGTGCCTGCGTGGCCCATGTCCCCGCATTTCCCCATTCCCTTCTCCCCCGCTCACCCAATTTGCCCACCTTTAGATAATTCCAGTTGTGTGTCTCTTAGTCTTGCCTGTCTGCTGCGCAGGGAGTCTTTTGTGGAATTACAGCTGTTCAATTTGTTGTGAATTCCAGGGGAGATTTCAACAGGTTCACCTCACGCCGCCATTTCTATGACATAATCCTGTGGGTTGTTTTTTATTCTGTGGATAGTGTCTTCTGATGCACAAAATTTAAAAAAAATTTGTTTGAAGTCTAATTTGTCTATGTTTTTCTTTGGTTACCTGTGCCTTTGGTGTCGTATCCAAGAGTCATTGCCAAATCTATTGTCTTGCGCTTTCGTCCTATGTTTTCTTTTAAGAGTTTGATTTAGGTCTTACATTTAGGTCTTTGATCCATTTTGAGTAATTTTTGTATATGGAGTTATGTAAGGGTCCAGTTTTCTCCCTTTGAATGTGGATAGAAATGTTTTCCAGCATCATTTATTAAAGAGACTATCCTTTCCTCATTGAGTGTTCTTGACTCCCTTGTCAAAAATCATTTGACCATATACCTAAGGGTTTATTTCTGGGTCCTATTCTATTCTATTCTATTCTATTCTATTCTATTCTATTCTATTCTTCTATATCTCTGTCTTTATGCTAATTATACACTATTTTGATTACTGTAGCTTTGTAGTACATTTTGAAATGAGAAAGTGTGAGTTTTGCAGTTTTTTTTTTTTTTTTTCAGAACTGTTTTGGCTATTTGGGGACCCTTGAGTTTCCTTATGAATTTTAGGATGGGGTTTTTTACTTCTGCACATGTTTTATTGGGATTTCGATAGGGATTGCATTGAATGTGTAGAATGTGCTTTGGGTATAATTTACATTTACACAATATTAAGTCATTCAGTTCATAAACATGTAATGTATTTCCATTTATTTATGCCTTCTTTACTTCTTTTAGCAATGTTTTGTAGTTTTCATTGTACAAGTCTTTCACTTGTTAATTCCTAAGTATTTTGTTCATTTTGATGCTATTGTAAATGGATTTTTGTGATTTTTTCTTTTTCAGATTGTTTACTGTTTGTATGTATACAAATACAATTGATTTTTGTGTGTTGACTTTATGTCTGAGTATTTTTGATTTCCTTTATTAGATCTATTTGTGGAGTCTTTAGGTTTTTCTTTTTTTTTTTTTCCTAACATAAAAGATTATGGAATCTGAAAACAGACATTTTTACCTTCCTTCCCAATTTGAATACCTTTTCTTTCTTTCTTTTTTCTTTTTCTGTCTAATTGCTCTGTCTAGAGCTTCCAGTAGTATATTGAATAGAAGTGGTCAAAGTGGGCATTCTTGCCGTGTTCCTGATCTTAGAGGAAGCGCTTTCTGTCTTTCACAATTGAGTATGCTGTCTGCTGTGGGTTTGTCATATGTGGCTTTTATATGTTGTTGTAATTTCCTTCTATTCCTATTTGTTGGGTGTTTTTAATCATGAAAAAGTGTTGAATTTTGTGAAGTATTTTTTTCTGTGTCAATTGTGATGATCATGTGTTTTTATTTTTATTTTTTGTTGATGTAACATACTACACTTATTGATTTTCGTGTGTGGCCCTCCTTTGCAGGAATAAATCTCAGTTGATCATGGTATACAATCCTTTTAATATGCTACTCAATTCTGTTTCCTAATATTTTGTTGAGGATTTTTTCGTAAATGTTGATAAGGGATATTGATTTGTAGTTTTCTTATTGCATAGTATCTCTGTCAGACTTTGGCATCAGGTGTATGCTGACTTTATAAAATGAGTTAGGAAAGTTTTCTCCTATTAAATTTTTGGGAAAACTGAGCAGGATTGGTATTAGCTCATTTGAAATGTTTGGTAGAATTCACCAGTGAAGCCATCAGCACCATGACTTTTCTTTCTTGGGACATTTTGGATTTCTGATTCATCTCCTTACTAGTTATAGTTCTATTACATTTTCTATTTCTTCATGATTTAGTCTTGGTAGGTTCTTTTCCCCTAGGAAGGTTTGTCCATTTCATCTAGGTTTATCCAATTGTTCATAGTAGTCTCTTATAATCCTTTTTATTTCTGTGGAAGTGATAGTAATGTCCCACTTTCATGTCCAATTTGAGTCTTCTTTCTCTTTTAGTCCATCTGGCTAAAGACTTGTCAGTTTGTTGATCTTTTCAAAGAACCAACTTTTAGTTTCATTTTCTCTATTGTTTTTGTAGTCTCTATTTAGTTTACCTCTGTCCTAATGTTTATTATTTCTTTTTTCCTGCTAACTTTGGGTTAGTTTGTTCTTTTTCATTTCCTTAAGTCATAAGTTAGGTTGTTAATTTGAAATCTTTCTTGTTTTTCACTGTAGGCAGTTATAGCTGTGAATTTCCCCCTCAGTTTTGCTTTGACTGCATCCCATAAGTTTTGATATGTTATGTTTTCATTTTTATTCATCGCTAAGTATTTTCTAAATTCCCTTGTTATTTCTTTGATCTATTGGTTGTTAAAGGTGTATTGTTTAACTTCCACAAGTTTGTGAATTTTCCAGTTTTACCTTTGTTATTGATATTTACCTTCATCTTGTGGTCAGGATGACATTTATCTTTAAAATCTATTGAGACTTACTATGTGTACTAATATGTGGTTAGGTATCCTGGAAAACGTCCCATATGCACTTGAGAAGAATGTATATGCTGTTGTTGGCTAGAGTGTTTTATATATTTCTGTTATATGTAGTTGGTTTATTGTGTTGTTTAAGTCCTCTTTTTTTTCCCCTTATGTTTTGTGTGGTTGTTCTGTCTATTATTGTGAATGGAGTTTTGAAGTGTCTAACTTTAATTGTAGGAATGTCTTTTTTCCCTTCAATTATGTCAGCTTTTGCCTCATATATTTTGATGATCTGTCATAGGTGCATAAATGTTTATAATTGTTACATCTTTTTTGCTGTATCTGCTTCTAGTGAAAATTTCATTTCAGTTATTGTACTTTTCAGCTCCAGAAGTTCTTTTTGCTTCTTTTTAAGTTTTCTATATCTTTACTGATATTTTCATTTTGTTTAAATATCGATTTATTGACTTTCTGTTTTTTTTTTTTTCTAAACAACTTCCTTTAGTTTCTTGAGCAACTTTAAGACAGTTGTTTTAAAGTCTTTGTCTAGAATATCTGCCATTAGGTGTTTTTCAGAGGCAATTTCTGATTATTTTACCTTTGAATGGGACATATTTTCCTGTTTTTTTTTTTGAATGCCTTGTGATAGTTTTGTTGAACACTGGCATTTGAATATACTAATATGGTAACTGAAAGTAAGTTCTTTCACTTCCTTAGGATTTGCTGTTTGTTGTTGTTGTTATTGTTCATTGCTTTGTAAAAAATCATGTAAAAATGCTTTTTGAATTATTTATTTTTCTCAGTTACAGTTGACATTCAATATTATTTTATATTATTTTTAGGTGTACAGCATAGTGGTTAGACATTTCTATAATTTATGCAGTGATCCTCTTAATTAGTTTAGCACCCACTTGGCACTATACAGGTGTTACAACGTTGTTGACTATATTCTCTATGCTTTACATCCTTGTGACTATTTTGTAACTACCAATTTGTATTTCTAAATCCCTTCATCTTTTTCACCCAGCTCCCCAACCCACTTTCCCTCTGGCAACTATCAGTTCTCTGTATCTATGATCCTGTGTCTCTTTTGTTTATTTTGTTCTCTAGATTCCACATATAACTGAGATCATATGGTATTTTCTTTCTCAGTCTGACATATGTCACTTACAGTAATACCCTCTAGTTCCATTCATGTTGTTGCAAATGGTAAGATTTAATTCTTCTTTATGGCTGAGTAATATTCCATTGTATAGATGTACCACTCCTTTATTCAGTTGTCTGTTGAGGGGCACTTGGGTTGCTACCATATCATGGCTATTGTAAATAATGCTGCAATGACCATAGGGATGCATATATCTTTTCCAATTAGTGTTTTGGATTTCTTCAGATAAATGCCCAGAAATGGAATTGCTGGGTCATAAGGTACTTCTATTTTTAATTTTTTGAAGAACCTCCAAACTGTTTCCCTTAGTGGCTACATCAGTTTGCAGTCCTATCAACAGTGCCTGAAAGATCTCTTTTCTTCGCATCCTAACCAACACTTGTTGTTTGTTAATTTATTGATGATAGCCATCTGACAGGCTATCTGATGATAGTCATCTGATTGTGGTTTTAATTTGCATTTATCTGTTGATTAGTGGCATTGAGCATCTTTTCATATGTCTATTGGCCACGTGTATGTTCTCTTTGGAGAAATGTCTCTTTGGGTCCTCTCCCTATTTTTTAATTGGATTGGACTTTTTTTGGTGTTGCATTATATGAGTTCTTCATAAATTTTGGGTATTAACCCATTATCAGATGTACTATTGGAGAATATCTTTTCCCATTCAGTAGCCTGTCTTTTCATTTGTTGATGGTTTCTTTTGCTGTGCAAAGCCTTTTTAGTTTGATGTAGTCTTATTTGTTTATTTTTTCTTTTGTTTCCCTTGCCCAAGGAGATATATCAGTAAAAATATTACAAGGATAATGTCAGAGAGTTTACTGCCTATATTTTTGTCTAGGAGCTTTATGGTTTCTGGTCTTACATTTAAGTCTTTAATCCATTTGGAGTTTATTCTTGTATGAGGTCTGACAGTTAAGTTCGTGAACTTGTTGCAACAATGTTGCTAACCTTTTCTGATATCAGAGAAATTATTCATTATGAATTGGTACCAACTGGACAAACAGTTAACCAAGTTGACTATTTGGAAGTGCTGAAAAGGCCACGTGAAAAAGTGAGACGACCTCAACGTTTCGCCAACAAATCATGGCTCTTGCATCACGATAATGCACCAGCTCCCACAGCACTGTCTGTGAGGGAGTTTGTAGTCAGTAAATAAATAACTGTATTGGAATACCCTCCCTACTCACCTGATATGTTCCCCAATGACTTCTTTCCTTACCCGAAGGTAAAGGAAACATTGAAAGGAAGACATTTTGATGACATTCAGGACATCAAGGGAAATACAACAACAGCTCTAATGGCCATTCCAGAAAAAGAGTTCCAAAATTGCCTTGAAGGGTAGACTAGGCTCTAGCATTGGTGCATACCTTCCCAAGGGGAGGACTTTGAAGCTGAACATAGTGATATTCAGCAATGAGGTGTGTAGCACTTTTTCTAGAATGAGTTTGTGAAGTTAATTGTCCGACCTTGTATAATCCATGACAGTGATCCAGTTTCATGTTTTTGCATGTATCTGTAGAGTTTTCCCAGCACCATTTATTAAATAGACTGTCTTTACCCCAATGTAAATCTTTGCTTCTTTCGTCATAGATTAAATGATCATATGATCATATAGGCATGCATTTATTTCTGGGCTCTCTGTTTGTTCCATTGATCTATGTGTCTGTTTTTATGTCAGTACTATGCTGTTTTGATTTCTATAGCCTTGCAGTATAATTTGATATCAGGTAGCATGGTACTTCCAGCTTTGTTCTTTCTCAGGATTGCTGTGGCTATTCATGTCTTTTATGGTTCCATATAAGTTTTAGGCTTATTTATTCTAGTTCTGTGAAAATGCCATTGGTGTTTTGATAGGGATTGCATTGAATCTACGAGGCTGGACAATTAAGTTTGTGAACTTATCCTAGAAAAAGTGCTACATACCTCATTGCTGAATATCATTATGGTCACATTTGAAGTATGCCCCTTGGGAAGCTGTGTACCAATGCCAGTGCCAAATCCACCCTTCAAAGCAATTTTGGAACTTTTTTTCTGGAATGGCCATCAGAGCTGTCGTCATATTACCCTTGATGTCCTGAATGTCATCAAAATGTCTTCCTTTCAATGTTTCCTTTACCTTCAGGTAAAGAAAGAAGTCAGTGGGGGCCAGATCAGTTGAGTAGGGAGGGTATTCCAATACAGTTATTTGTTTACTGGCCCCTAAGTACTCCCTCATAGACAGTGCCGTGTGAGTTGGTGCATTGTTGTGATGCAAAAGCCATGAATTGTTGGCGAAACGTTCAGGTCGTCTAACTTCTTCAAGCAGCCTTTTCAGCATTTCCAAATAGTCAACTTAGTTAACTGTTTGTCCAGTTGGTACAAATTCATAATGAATAATTCCTCCGGTATCAAAAAAGGTTAGCAACATCGTTGCAACAAGTTCACGAATTTAATTATCAGACCTCGTACAGATTGCTTTGGGAAGTATGGACAGTTTATATTAATTCTTCTTATCCATGAGTATGGTATTTGCATCTTCTTTAATTTCTCTCTTCAATGTCTTATAAGTTTCTGAGTACAGGTCTTTTATTTCCTAGGTTAAATTAATTCCTGAGTATTTTATTTATTTATTTATTTGATGCAATTGTCAATAGGATTGTTTTCTTAGTTTCTCTTTTTGATAGTTTGATATTGGTGTATAAAAATGCAACTGATTCCTGAATATCAATTTTGTATTCTGCCACTTTACTAAGTTCATTTATCAGTTCTATAGTTTTTTGGTGAAATCTTTGGGGTTTTCTATATATAATATCATGTCATCTGCAAATAATGACAATTTTACTTCTTTCTTTTCTATTTGGATACATTTTATTTCTTTCTGTTGTCTGATTGCTATGGCTAGGACTTCCAATACTCTGTTGAATAAAAGTAGTTGAAAGTGAACATCCTTGTCTTGTTTCTGATCTTAAGGGGAATGCTTTTAGCTTTTCCCCATTGAGTATGATATAAGCTGTGGGTTTGTCATATATGGGCTTTGTTATGTTGAATTACGTTCCCTCTATTCCCACTTTGCTGAGAATTTT
This sequence comes from Rhinolophus sinicus, assembly GCF_036562045.2. Classification (NCBI taxonomy): domain Eukaryota; kingdom Metazoa; phylum Chordata; class Mammalia; order Chiroptera; family Rhinolophidae; genus Rhinolophus; species Rhinolophus sinicus. The sequence continues at coordinate 109,272,572 of NC_133752.1, read as the reverse complement.
TATCATAAATATATACTAGATTTGGTCAAATGCTTTTTTTACATCTATTGATATGACCATATGATTTTTATTTTTCATTTTGTTTATGTAGTGTATCACATTAATTGATTTGAGGATATTGAACCAGTCTTGCATACCAGGAATGAATCCCACTTGATCATGGTGTATGATCTTTTTAATGTGTTTCTGAATTTGGTTTGCTAATATTTTGTTGGAGATTTTTCCATCTATATTCATTAGGGATATTGGCCTATAGTTTTCTTTTTTTGTAATGTCTTTGGTTTCGGAATCAGGGTAATGGTGGCCTCGTAAAATGAGCTTGGGAGCCTTCCCTCTTATTGGAAATTTTGGAATAGTTTGAGAAGAATAGGTTTAAATTCTTATTTGCATGTTTGGTAAAATTCACCTGTGAAGCCATCTGGTCCAGGAGTTTTGTTTGTTGGGAGCTTGTTTATTACTGATTCAATTTCATTGGTAGTAATCAGTCTGTTCAGATTTTCTGTTTCTTCTTGATTCAGCCATGGAAGACTGTATTTTTCTAGGAATTTATCCATTTCTTCCAGATTGTCTAGTCTGTTGGTGTATAGTTGTTTGTAGTATTTTCTTAAATTTTTTTTTGAATTTCTGTGGTGTCTGTTGTCACTTCTCTTTCATTTTTTATTTTATTTATTTAGGTCCTGTCTCTTTTTTTCTTGAGTCTGGTTAAAGTTTTGTCAATTTTGTTTATCTTTTCAAAAAACCAGTTCTTGGTTTCATTGATCTTTCATATATATATATATATATATATATATATATATATATATATATATATATATAATTTTTTTTTTTATTTTTTTTTCCTATTTTGTTTATTTTCCCTGTGATCTTTATTATTTCCTTCCTTGTACTCACTTTGGACTTCGTGTGTTGTTCTTTTTCCAGTTCCCTTAGGTGTGAAGTTAGACTGTTGATTTGAGATTTTTCTTGTTTCTTGAGGTAGGCCTGCATTGCTACGAATTTCCCTTTTAGTTCTGCTTTTGATGTGTTCATAGATTTTGGGTTGTTGTCTTTTCATTGTTGTTTGTCTCAAGGTATCTTTTGATTTCTTCCTTGCTCTCATTGTTTACTCATTCGTTATTTAGAGCATGTTATTTAGTCTCCATGTGTTTGTATGTTTTCAGGTTTTTTTTTCTTGTAATCAGTTTCTAGTTTCATACCATTGTGGTCAGAGAAGACTCTTGATATGATTTCAATTTTCTTAAATTTATTGAGACTTGTTTTGTGGCCTAACACATGGTCTGTCTTGGAAAATGTTCCATGTGCACTTGAGTGTATATTCTGCTGTTTTGAGGTTAAATGCTCTAAAAAATGTCAATTAAATCCGTTTCATCTAGTGTGTCATTTAAGGCTGCTGTTTCCATGTTGATTTTCTGTCTGGAAGACCTGTCCATCAGTGTCAGTCTTGTAGCATTAAAGTCTTCTAATATGATTCTATTACTGTTGATCTTTGCCTTTATGTCAGTCAATGTTTGCTTTATATATTTAGGTGCTTCTGTGTTGGGGCATAAATGTTTACAAGGGTTATATCCTCTTGTTGAATTGATCCCTTTATCATTATGTAATGTTCCTCTTTGTCTCTTATTATAGCTTTTGTTTTAAAGTCTGTTTTGTGTCAGTATTGCTGCTCCAGATATTTTTAGTTTCCATTTGCATGAACTATCTTTATCCATCCCTTTACTCTCAGTCTGTGCATGTCTTTCGATCTGAAATGGGTCTCCCCGGTCACCTGTACCAGGTGCTCCAAGAATGTCCCTTGTGTGCCTATAACACCCTTCCTGTTATAGTTGAGCCTTTATTGCTGTTGGCCCTTCCGTGAATGGGGTTGACCTACAGGCTGGCTGGTTGTGAGGATTGGCTTAGCGCTGCTGTGTTGGGGCTGACTCCATGGAGCAGGATTTGCCCCAGTGGGCTCTGGTGCCTGCTGAGACTGCCCTTTGAGTATGCCACTTATTGGGCTAATTGTTTTGGTGCTTTGCTGTGATTCAGAGCCGATCTTCAAGTATATTGTTTCCAGAGCATCCTGGGAGAGGTTCTGGTGCACGCCCAGGTCAGCCATTGCCGGTGATCACCTGGTAGGAACTACATAGCAATACACAATTGGTCGATTCCTGTGCTGGAACTGGAGGCACACGGGAGTGGCCACACGAACTGAGAATGACTGCCACCAGTATCAGGCCTGGAGTAGCTTCACAAAAAGCCAAGGCACCCCAAGGCCTTCTGCCACCTGCTGGCTCCTGTTAGGCTCAGCTGCTGATAGAGCCTTGTGTGGTATGTGAATTGGGTGAGGCAGGGTCCCAGAGAGTCACTAGGGTGGGACAAGTGGTATTCACCATGTTAATGTACATTCTGGTTTGGTGCCAGTGCTGAGCCTGGAGCTACTTTGCAAAAATCTTGGAGCACATCTCTGCGCTGTGAACGCCTGAGAATTGTTCATGAAAGTGCAACGCTGGGGGTGGGCTGGCTGCTGGCTGAAAAATAGCCTTCGTGTTGCCTGAGTTGGGTGGGGTAGGGTTCTAGGGAGTCACCCGAGTGGAGCAAGTGGAGCTCACCAGACCAATGCTGATTCAGATTCGGCCTGTGGGGGAGGGCTCAACACAGGAAAGATGGTACCCCCCTGCTGGCCGCACAGGAGGAGGGTTCTACACAGGGAAAATGGCAATTGCCCCTCTGGTCCTCACCCTGAGGCCACACAACTCTGTCTCCCTGTATGTCTCTGATGCCTTCTGACTTACTTTGCCTTTACCAGAGTCCAGAGTGAGTGCCTGTGAGTGAGTGAGTCTGTATGTGGGCCCTTTAAGAGAACACCTGTGTTTCCCACAGCCTTCCATCCCATCCGAACAGTCAGAATCCCCACTGTTTTTCACAGCCAGATGTTGTGGGGTCTCCCCTTTCTGGCCCTGGTACTCCTGGCTGAGGAGCCTGGTGTGGGGCTGGGGTCCCTCACTCCTTGGGGGATGGGGTGACTCTATGGCTGAGATATCCCTCCTGATTCTCAACTGCCACATGCAGGTGTGGGACCAGCTGTTTCATGAACCGCCCCTCCTACTAGTCTCGACATGGTTTCTTCTTTATATCTCCAGTTATAGGACTTCTGTTCAGCTAGTTCTCCAGGTTGATTGTTTTATAATTTATTTGTAATTTTAATATGGTCATAGAAGAAGGCAATCACAGTGTTTATTTTGCCATCTTGGGTCCTCCCTGCTTTTTTGATTGTTGGAGGCTGTGCCCAGAATCAGCTGAAGGTGTTAATTTCTTATCAGGCCTTTTTTGAGCTTTTCCCTTTGCATGCATGGTTATTTTCTAATTTTCCCTGTGTATGCAGTTGTTTTGGGATGTCATAGTCTTTAATGTCTGGCTCCTGAAAGGGGAAAAGTGAAAAATTAAGGGGTGGATATTAGGATGCTGGCATTTTAAGCCTCTGGAAATCACTTGAGCCAGAGGGGTAGGGGCATGCAACAAGGGGAGTGGTTCAACGACAGTGGCTGCCCACCTCTTTGTCTGAACCCTGTGATCAGAAGGATCAATGAACAATCAGAACACAGATCTTCAATATTTGGAGGATAGTCATTTTTGCCCAACCCAGCTTTGACATGCTATATGCAAACTGCCCCAGGAACATGTGCACAGCTGGCTCTCATGTGGCTGGTGGTGGAAAATGTGTAGCTGCTACTATGCTAAGAACTGAAATTAACCACAATTTATCTTCTAAATCTTCCACTGGAAATTGTAAGCCTTCAATAGACTCTAAAGTTCCAAAATAGTTAGATCAGGCAGATTGTGTCAGTTGAAATTGTTGTCTACATGGGTTTTTTTGGTGTTTCCTACTCTTCCATATTGCTAGAGTTGTCTCCAGCTAATTTTTTTGTAACACTGAATAATATTCCATTGTCTGGATGTACCATAGTTCATTAATCCATCCACCTACTAAAGGACATCTTTGTTGCTTCCAAGTTTTGGCAATTATGAATAAAGCTGCAATGAGCATGTGTGTGCAGGTTTTCATATGGATATAAGTCTTCAACTCCTTTGAGTAAATGCTAAGTAGTGCAATTGCTGGATGTTATTTAAGAATGTGTTTAGTTTTGTAAGAAACCACCAAATTGTCTTCCAAATCAGCTGTACCATTTTGTTTTCCTAACAGCTATGAATGAGAAGTTCCTGTTCTCCATACTCCTGTTCTCAGCAGTATTTGCTGTTGTCAGTGTTTTGAATTTTGACCCTTCTGATAGGTGTGTAGAGGTATTTTGTTGTTGTTTTAGTTTGCCGTTCCCTAGTTGACATATGATGTTGACCATCTTTTCAAATGCCTATTGGCCATCTGTATATCTTCTTTGGTGATGTGTCTGTTCAGGTTTATTACTCACTTTTTAATCAAGTTGTTTGTTTTCTTATTAAGTTTGAAGAGTTTTTGGTATATTTTGGATAATGGTTATTTATCCAATATGTCTTTTGTAAATATTTTCTGTCAGTATGTGGCTTGTCTTTTCACGCCCTTGACGGTGTCCTTCATAGAGCAGAGATTTTTAATTTCAATGAATTTTGGCTTATCAATTCTTTCTTTCATTTATTGCACATTAGTGTTATATCTAAAAAGTATTCGTCAAACCCAAGGTCATCTAGATTTTCTCCTGTATTATTTTTAGGAGTTTTGTGGTTTTGCATTTTACATTTAGGTCTATTACCTATTTTTAATTAGTTTCTTTTTTTAAAGATTTTATTGGGGAAGGGGAACAGGACTTTATTGGGGAACAATGTATACTTCCAGGACTTTTCCCAAGTCAGGTTGTTGTCATTTCAATCTTAGTTGTGGAGGGCACAGCTCAGCTCCAGGTCCGGTTGCTGTTGTTAGTTGCAGGGGGCACAGCCCGCCATCTCTTGCGGGACTCGAGGAGTCAAACCTGCAACCTTGTGGTTGAGAGCCCACTGGCCCATGTGGGAATCGAACTGGCAGCCTTTGGCATTAGGAGCAGGGAGTTCCAACCGCCTGAGCCACCGGGCTGGCCCTAATTAGTTTTTTTAAGAATGTAAGGTCTATGCCTAGATTCTTTTATTTATTTATTTATTTATTTATTTATTTATTTATTTTTTAAAAATTAAATTTATTGGGGTGACAATTGTTAGTAAAATTACATAGATTTCAGGTGTACAATTCTGTATTACATCATCTATAAATCCCATTGTGTGTTCATCACCCAGAGTCAGTTCTCCTTCCATCACCATATATTCGATCCCCCTTACCCTCATCTCCCACCCCCCACCCCCTTACCCTCTGGTAACCACTAAACTATTGTCTGTGTCTATGAGTTTCTGTTTCTCATTTGTTTGTCTTGTTCTTTTGTTGTTTTTGGTTTATATACCACATATCAGTGAAATCACATGGTTCTCTGCTTTTTCTGTCTGACTTATTTCGCTCAGCATTACTCTCTCAAGATCCATCCATGTTGTCACAAATGTTCCTATATCATCTTTTCTCACTGCCGAATAGTATTCCATTGTGTATATATACCACAACTTCTTTATCCATTCATCTATCGAAGGACATTTTGGTTGTTTCCATGTCTTGGCCACCGTAAACAAAGCTGCAATGAACATTGGAGCACACGTGTCTTTATCTCTAAATGTTTTCAGATTTTTTGGGTAGATACCCAGGAGAGGGATTGCTGGGTCATACGGCAATTCTATTCGTAATTCTTTGAGGAACCTCCACACTGCCTTCCATAACGGCTGCACCAGTCTGCATTCCCACCAACAGTGTATGAGGGTTCCTCCACAGCCTCTCCAACATTTGTTACTATTTGTCTTGTTGATGATAGCCATTCTGACTGGGGTGAGGTGATATCTCATTGTGGTTTTGATTTGCATTTCTCTGATGATTAGTGATGTTGAGCATTTTTTCATATGTCTATTTGCCATTTGTATGTCCTCTTTGGAGAAATGTCTCTTCAAGTCCTCTGCCCATTTTTCAATTGGGTTGTTTGATTTTTGTTGTTGAGTTGCATGAGTTCCTTGTATATTCTGGATACTAGCCCCTTATCGGAGGCACTGTTTGCAAAAATCTTCTCCCATTCAGTTGGTGGCCTCTTTATTTTGTCAATGGTTTCTTTTGCTGTGCAGAAGCTTTTAAGTTTCATATAGTCCCATTCGTTTATTTTAGCTTTTACTTCCATTGCCTTTGGAGTCAAGTTCATAAAATGCTCTTTGAACCCAAGGTCCATAAGTTTAGTACCTATGTTTTCTTCTATGCAGTTTATTGTGTCAGGTCTTATGCTTAAGTCTTTGATCCATTTTGAATTAACTTTGGTACATGGTGACAAATAGCAGTCCAGTTTCATTCTTTTGCACGTGGCTATCCAATTCTCCCAGCACCATTTATTGAAGAGGCTGTCTTTGCTCCATTGTATGTTTTTAGCTTCTTTGTCAAAAATTATCTGTCCATATTTATGTGGTTTTATTTCTGGGTTCTCAATTCTATTCCATTGGTCTATGTGTCTGTTTTTCTGCCAATACCATGCTGTTTTGATTATTGTAGCCCTGTAGTACAAGCCAAAGTCAGGAAGTGTGATACCTCCATTACAGTTCTGTTTTCTTAAGATTGCTTTGGCTATTCGGGGTCTTTTGTGGTTCCAAACAAATCTGATGATTTTTGTTCTATTTCTTTAAAATATGCCATTGGGATTTTGATGGGGATTGCATTGAATCTGTATATTGCTTTGGGTAATATGGCCATTTTAACTATGTTGATTCTTCCAATCCATGAGCACGGAATGTCTTTCCATTTCTTTGTGTCTTCTTCAATTTCTTTCAAAAATGTCTTATAGTTTTCAGCATATAGGTCTTTCACATCCTTGGTTAAGTTTATTCCTAGGTATTTTATTCTTTTTGCTGCAATTGCAAAAGGAATTGTGTTTTTTATAATTTCTTTTTCTGAGATTTCATTGTTAGTATATAGGAAGGCAATGGACTTTTGTGCGTTGATTTTGTAGCCGGCAACTTTACTGTATTCGTTGATTGTTTCTAATAGCTTTTTGGTGGAGTCTTTAGGGTTTTCTATATATAGCATCATGTCATCTGCAAAGAGTGATAATTTAACTTCTTCATTCCCAATTTGGATGCCTTTTATTTCTTTCTCTTGCCTGATTGCTCTGGCAAGGACTTTAACACTATGTTGAAAAGCAGAGGTGATAGGGGACATCCCTGTCGTGTTCCTGAACGTAGAGCAAAGGGCTTCAGTTTTTCTCCATTAATTATGAGATTAGCAGAGGGCTTGTCATATATGGCCTTTATTATGTTAAGGTATTTTCCTTCTATACCCATTTTATTAAGTGTTTTAATCATAAATGGATGTTGTATCTTGTCAAATGCTTTTTCTGCATCAATTGATATAATCATATGATTTTTGTCCTTTATTTTGTTTATGTGATGTATCACATTGATGGATTCTTGGATGTTGAACCATCCTTGTGCCCCGGGATGAACCCCACTTGGTCGTGATGAATAATCTTTTTAATGCATTGTTGTATTCGATTTGCTAGAATTTTATTTAGGATTTTTGCATCGGTATTCATTAGAGATATTGGTCTGTAGTTTTCTTGTTTTGTGCTGTCCTTACCAGGTTTTGGTATCAGGGTAATGTTGGCCTCATAAAATGAGTTAGGGAGTACTGTCTCTTCTTCAATTTTTTGGAAGAGTTTGTGCAGAATTGGTATTAGATCCTCTTTGAAGGTTTGGTAGAATTCACTAGTGAAGCCATCTGGTCCCGGACTTTTGCTTTTGGGAAGGTTTTGGATGACTGATTCAATTTCGTTACTGGTGATCGGTCTGTTTAGATTTTCCAGTTCTTCATGGTTCAGCCTTGGAAGGCTATATGTTTCTAAGAACTTGTCCATTTCTTCTAGGTTGTTGAATTTGGTGGCATATAGTCCTTCATAGTATTCTTGGATGATCCTTTGTATTTCTGTGGTGTCCGTGATAACTTCCCCTTTTACGTTTCTGATTTTGTTAATCAGTGTCTTCTCTCTTTTATCTTAGTAAGTCTAGCCAAGGGTTTGTCAATTTTGTTAATCTTTTCAAAGAACCAGCTCTTTGTCACATTAATTTTTTCTATTGTCTTTTTGTTCTCTATTTCATTTAGTTCTGCTCTAATTTTTATTATTTCCTTTCTTCTGCTGACCTTGGGTTTTACTTGTTCTTCTTTTTCTAGTTCTTTAAGGTGTAACATGAGGTTATTTATTTGGGAGTTTTCTTGTTTCTTGAGATAGGCCTGTAATGAGATAAATTTCCCTCTTAAAACTGCTTTCGCTGCATCCCAAAATTTTGGTAGGATGCATTTTCATTGTCATTTGTTTCTATGTATCTTTTGATGTCTCCTCTAATTTCTTCTTTGACTCAGTCCTTCTTTAAACGTATGTTGTTTAGTCTCCATGTATTTGTGTTTTTTTCTGCTTTCTTTTTACAGTTGATATCCAATTTCAAAGCCTTGTGATCTGAGAATATGCATGGTATGATTTCAATCTTCTTAAATTTGTTGAGACTGATTTTATGTCCCAATATATGGTCTATCCTTGAGAATGTTCCATGTACACTAGAAAAGAATGTATAGTCTGATGTTTTAGGATGAAGTGCTCTATAAATGTCAACTATGTCCATTTCATCTAATGTGTCATTTAGGGCTACTGTTTCATTATTTATTTTTCTGTTTGGATGATCTATCCATAGCTGTCAATGATGTATTTAAGTCCGCTAGTATAATTGTGTTTTGGTCAATTTCTCCCTTTAGTTCTGTTAGTAGTTGCTTGGTGTATTTCGGTGCTCCCTGATTGGGGGCATAAATATTGATGACTGTTATGTCTTCTTGTTGTACAGTCCCTTCACCATTATGAAATGTCCATCTTTGTCTCTTGTTATCTTTTTCACCTTGAAGTCTGTTTCATCTGATATCATTATGGCTACACCTGATTTTCTCTGGGTACCATTTGCTTGGAGTGTCAATTTCCACCCTTTCACTTTGAGTCTATGCTTGTCCTTGTAGCTGAGATGTGTCTCTTGGAGACAGCATATGGTTGGGTTTAGTTTTTTGATCCAATCTGCTACTCTGTGCCTTTTTATTGGTGAGTTCAGTCCATTTACATTTAGGGTGATTATTGATATGTGAGGATTTCCTGTCATTCTATCTTTAGTTTTCTGGTAAGGCTGTGTCTCCATTGTTTCTTTGCCTTTTTGTTGTTGTCTATTATTTCTGTGTGGTGGTATTCTATGATGTTTCCCTCTGTTTCTTCTTTTATTTCAGTATATATTTCAATTCTGGATTTATTTTGAGTGGTTACCCTTAAGTTTATGTAAAAGAAAGTTTGATATTTAGAGTATTCCATTTTCTTCAGCACGCTTACTTTCTCCATTCCCATATTCGGTTCAGGCCTTTACTCTCCCCTTTTTGAGTTTTGGTTGCCACAAATTGTCCCTGTTGATGGTGGTCGAATAGCCTCCTTTAGTATTTCTTGTAGTGCAGGTCGTGTATTAGAAAATTCCCTCAGCTTCTGTATGTCTGGAAAGGTCTTTATTCCTCCTTCATATCTAAAGGATATCTTTGCTGGATATATTATTCTTGGCTCATGATTTCTCTCTTTCAATAGTTTGAATATTTGGTTCCACTCCCTCCTGGCTTGTAGAGTTTCTGCTGAAAAATCTGATGATAATCTAATGGGCTTTCCTTTGTAAGTTACCGTCTTCTTTTCCCTGGCTGCCTTGAGGATTCTTTCTTTGTCGTTGATTTTAGACAGCTTCAATACAATATGCCTTGGAGAAGGCCTGTTGGGATTGAGGTAACTAGGTGTTCTATTTGCTTCTTGGATTCGAGGGTCCAGTTCTGTCCACAAATTTGGGAAGTTCTCATCGACAATTTGTTTGAATATATTCTCTGTTCCCTTCTCTCTTTCTTCTCCTTCTGGTATGCCCATTATTCTTATATTGCTCTTTCTGATGGAGTCAGAAAGTTCTTGTAGACTTCTTTCATTGCTTTTAAGTCTCAAGTCTCTTTCTTTTTCTATCTGTGTCATTTCCAGGTTTCTATCTTCGATGTCACTGATTCTTTCCTCCATCTGGGCAACTCTACTACCTAAGCTGGTTATTTCATTCTTAGTTTCTTCTATTGAGTTCTTAATCTCCAGAAATTCTATTTGGTTCTTTTTTAAGATTTCAATCTCTTTCGTAAAATGCTCATACTGTTCTTTGATTGAGTTTCTGAGTTCATTTAACTGCCTATCTGTGTTTTCTTGTATCTCATTGAGTTTTTTCAGAACTGCAATCTTGAATTCTCTGTCATTTAAGTCACATATTTCTGTATCTTTAAGTGCCTTCTCTGGAGATTTTTCACTTTCTTTCTGAGCTATCTTGTTGCCTTGGTTATTCATGGCGATTACTGGTTTACTATTTCTCTTCCTAGACATCTACAGGAGTGACTTCTGCAACAGGTTGATAGAAAGCGGTCTTTCTTTTGTTTGCCAGTACTTGTTGGTAGAATGTTTTATTATTTCTCCAACTGCAACTTATTTTTCTCCCTCACACTGTAGTGCTATGTTTTCTCTGCACTATTCCAGCTTCTCACACAATGGGGGATTCCCTGGGAGACGGGCTTCTCATCTGTTAATAGTTTGTCTAGGTCACAGGGCGCAGTGTCCGTGTGGGTATGTGGAGAGCTTCTGAAGTTCCAAAGCTCTTCCTGCACAAGATTTAGAGCCCGTGTGTTTCAGCAGTTCTGTTTACTCCTGCAGGGATCCGCCCAGATAGGTGGGGTCAGGGGCGGGGTGAGTTGTGAGAGGTGGCCCAGAGCAATGGCGGCGACCACCAGCACAGCCGATCCTGCTTCCACAGGTCTCTCCCCTTTGCCGGAACTAGTTGGGCTGTGAATTTGTGTCTGCGGTACACAGTTCTCAAAATAGCAAATTTTCTGTTGTTTTGATCTGACACTGCTACTGTTTCGCTTCTAGCACCGGGCAGGTGGGGGCGGGGCGAGCTCTGGGAGGGGAGGGAGGGGGCGGCTAGTCTCAGTGCCTAAGGCTCCGTTCTCTGCTCGGCAGTGCGGCTTAAACTACCGTTTTCAGCCTTTTTCCCTCAGTCTTTTCTCCGAGGTCTCTGCCGTGAGCGTTGGGTTCAGCCGTGTTATATGCTGTCCCCTCAGCCCCGTGGGCCACAAGCGGAGCCCTAGCAGTCCGAGTTCTTCCCTCTCCCGCAGGTGCGGTAGCTCCGGGAAGCAGCGAGCTCGGTGCACTGAGCTGGGTCTGCGTCCTGTGCTCACGCGGCTCCCTCTCCGCACTTCTCCCTTTCCTCCTCCCTCCACTCGCGCGAATCTCCCACCTGTGGGTGATTTCAGTCGGTAGTGGGCCTCTTCGTCTTGCCTGTCTGCTGTGCAGGGAGTCCTTTGTGGAGTTTTTGTTGTTCGATTCTTTGTAGATTCCAGGGGAGCTTTACAGAGGCTCACCTCACTCCGCCATTTTTCCGGAACTCTATTTATTTTTTGCATGTGGATGTTTAGGTGTTCCAACACAGTTTGGTGAAGACTGTCTTTGCTCCATAGTATTGCTTTTGCTTTTTATGTTTATTTTGGTGTATTTCTGGGCTCTCTGTTCTGTTCCATTGGTCTGTTTTTCTGTTCTGCAATACCACATTGTCTTGATTACTGAAGCTTTATAATAAATTTGAAATTAGTCCTCTGACTTTGTGCTTTTCTTTCAATATTGTTTTGGCTATTCTGGGTCTTTTGCTTCTCTAAATAAACTTTAGAATCAATTTGTCAATATCCACAAAAGAACTTGGTGTGATCTTGATTGGAATTGCATTGAGTCTATGGATCAAGTTGGGAAGAGCTGACATCTTGAAAATACTGAGTCTTTCTATCCATGAACATGGGAGATCTCTCCATTTATATAGTTATTCTGATTTCCTTCATCAGAATTTGTGGCTTTCCTCATATAGATCTTGTACATATTTGGTTAGATCTATACTTAAGTATTTCATTTTCCTGAGTTCTAATGTAAATGGTGTTGTGTTTTTTATTTAAAATATTACTTGTTCATTGCTGATATATAGGAAAGTGACTGACTTTTATATATTTACCTTTTATTCTGCAACCTTGTTATAATCGCCTATTAGTTCCAAGAGCTTTTTGTTGACTCTTTTGGATTCTCTACATGAATGATCATGTCGTCTGCAAACAAGGACACTCTTAGTTCTTCTTTTCCAATCAGGATGATTTTATTTCCTCTTCTTGTCATAATGCATTAGCCAGGACTTCTAATACGATGTTGGAAAGGAGTGTTGAGAGGGACTTTCTTGCCTTTTTCCTGATCTTATTGGGAAAGCTTCTAATTTCTCACCATTAAGTGTGATTAGCTGTAGGTTTCTTTGAAAATGTTCCTTATCAAACTTCAGAAGTTCCTCTCAGTTCCTTGACTGAAAGTTATTATCAAAAATGAGTGTTGAGTTTTGTCAAATGCTTTTTCTGTATCTATTAAAATGATCATGTGAATTTTCTTTTTAGCCTGTTGATGAGATAGATTATATTAATTTATTTTCAAATGTTGAAATAACCTTGCATACCTGGGATAAATCTCACTTGGTTGTGGTGTATACTTTTATATTTTGTTGGATTCTATTTGCTAATATTTTCTTGTGGATTTTGAATCTATGTTGTTTACGAGAAATATCAATCTATAGTTTTCTTGTAATGTCTTTGTCTGATTTTGGTATTAGGGTAATGCTGGCCTTATGGAATGAGTTAAGAAGTATTCCCTCTGCTTCTATCTTGTGAAGATATTTCTGAGAATTGGTATATGTCTTACATAAATGTTTGGTAAAATTTATTACTGAACCCATTGGATACTCTATTCATTTTTCCTTTCATTTCCAGACTGTATAATCTCAATTGACCTATTATCAAATTTGATGATTCTTTCTTCTGCTTAAATCTGCTGCTGACTTCTTCATTTCTGTCATTGCACTCAACTCAAGAATTTCTATTTGGTCCTTCTAAATAATTTTCTCTTTATTGATATTCTTTATTTAGTGAGACATTATTTTCATACTTTAGTTATTTTTAACATGGTTTTCTTTAGTTCTCTGAAGATATTATATTAAATAATCTGAACTCTTTGTCTACTAATGCTAACATGTGGGGCTCTGTGTGACAATTTCTACTAATTGCTTTTTTCCTGTTTGTGGACCATACTTCTGTGTTTCATTGTGTGTCTGGTAATTTTTTTGTAAAAAACTAAATATTTTAGATAAAACAATGTGACAACAGTGAAAATCAGAAAACCCCACAGTAGGGTTTGTTGTTGCTGCTGTTGGTTTTGTTGTTGGTCTTTGGATTAATTCTGTAAAGTCTATATTTCCCGTAGTGTGTGGCCACTGAAGTTTGTTTGGTTAACTTCATGTCAGCTAATGACTGGTCAGAGATTTCTTTAAATGCTTTGAACCAATATGTTTTCCAGTCTTTGCTGAGTGGCTCTGTACTTACTGGGACACACCTTGAAAGATCAGGCAGTTTATGACACTTTTAACCTTCATTTCTTGCTTGCACAGGGCCTCAAAGTCAGCCAGATCTAAGAGACTGGGGACCAATCAGGTCTTACCTGGACATGCAAATGGTCTTCTAGATCATCAGGAATATGTTGCAGCTTTTAAAAGTCCCCTTCGGACAACTCATTCCCCAGATCTTTGTTTTAAGTTTTTGGCCTGGCTCTTTTTTGCCTCAGCTGGTAGTGCAGCCTTAGGTAACTGCAATATTAACTGTCACTGATTGTTTTCCACAAATGCCCTGGGGAGAGGGCTTTGAGCTCTGAGTCAGGTCAAATAATGATGTCCTTCAAATGGGGCTTTTGCACAGAGCTGCAAGACAGATCAAACAATGAAAACGCCCTCCTGATGGGACTTTCTGAACATCCCCAGGCCTAGTCCACTCCTCTGGCAAGGCTTCTGGTTCTCATAGCTTCTATGGTTGCAAGGTTTCTGGTTGTGAAGGCTACTGCAGAGCTGTGTAGAAGGAAATGGGAATAGGCCAAGTTGAAATAGCCTTAAATCCTGCTCTTCTTACTTAGATTCTACAGTTTTTCTTGAATAAACATTCCTAAGATTTTTGTCAACTTTTGGTTAATTTCCAGAGTTCTGAAAAAATTTATTTTGACAAATTTTGCCAGTATATCTATTGCTTTTATGGAGGAATAGATTAATGGAGACCTTCAACCTATCATTCTAGTTGTATTCTCACTTTCCTTTAACTTTCCATAGCAGTTTGTACACCTGTATGAAATTTCCTTATTCTTCTTTGAATTATGATTACATGGATACTTGTCCTCCACTAGAATGTAGGTTTCTTTGGGACAGGAGCTTTCTCTGGCATGTGCAAGGCTTTGCACATAGCAGGTATTAAGTCAACTATGGGCTGGGCAAATATCTCTGTATTCCTTAGATGAATTGGGACTTTGGTTCTGGTATGGTCAGATTAGGCAAAATACCTCTACATGGCAAGGTGATCCAACTTCCTTTATGTCCAGTGTTGGCTCTGTAGCAGGCAGCCATCTTTAAACAATTCCCTGGAGACAACATCAGTTTAACACTGCTGTTTGTCTGTATGTTTTGGGATTATTATCTTAGAATATTTAATCCATTTAACTAACATAAAATATTCACCTGTTATATGCCAGGTATTGTGCTGGTGCTGTAGATGAGGGAATAAGAGTAATAAGAAGCTTTGCCTCTGTGGAGCTTACAGTTCAGAGGGGAGACAGGCCAAAACAAAAATAAAACAAAATAAAACCCCAAAACACTAAGTACAAAGATGCTAAGTATCATGAAGGGAATAAAGTGATATTGAGATAGCAGATATGAATATTTAGTACATTTACAATAACCAGCCTTTTTTGCAATGTCTTTGCATATAGGCAGACATCTGTCCTTTTGTAAAATAGTCCTCAGTGTGTTTTCATTTTCTTTGTCTTCTAGGTTTCTTTCCGGTGTCTGTACACACCGTTTTAGCCATACATCTACTTATATAACATATGTGGAATTCACGGCTTAATTCTTGCCTCTCAGTTAGCATCATCTATTACTGCGATGGTCCTTTCCCTCTTGTTCTCGTAGACCCCTTTGGGGAAGACCTGAGTCAGATGTGAGTGTTGGGAAACTGCTCAAATTTTAGGGGAGTGAATAAAGAAAATACATAAAGGAACAGAGAAATGAGTGGCCATAGGAGTTCATTAGAGTGTTGTCTTGGCATAGACATGGAAGGGAATCCCCTATTGACTGTTGGTTTTGTCTAACTATGTCTCCCAATGGAGGCCAGTAGGGTGGGTGGCAAGTCAGAGGACAGAAAACTTGTGAGATGCAATGGGACTGGATTTGAAGTTTTAAGAGGAGCACACAAAAGTCAATACCAAGCTTATTTTCCACTTCTGACACCCAGCATCTAGTGGAAACAGCCTGGAAATGAGACGAAGGCTAGGAAAATGCAAAGTGGTGAGTGTTCATGTGCATGTAGGTAACTAGGGCACCAGGGCATGACAAGTGTCCCTGGTGACCTCACTAATTGGGCTGTTACTTTTCTCTTTGGCCAGTGTTTATCCAGCATGATGCTGCTCAGCTCTACCTTACAGTCTGGAACCTAATTAAGGACCAAATCACTGATGTGGACTTGGTAAGATTCAAGCACTAGAGAACTCAGAAGTTTAAGATGCTGCTCATGGAACTCATTCAGCGATTGTTAATGTAGTATGTAGAGAAGAGGAAAAGAGAAAATCACATAAACTGCTTCTCATACTGTTTCATACTATCATTGTTATTTTGCACCTTGTTGAGTAGAGCAAAGAACTTTAGTGCTGCCATTTCTGGAGATTCTGTCCAGTGGCTCCAATTTCTGGAAATTGTCCTGACCTGATCTGTTTGTGGCTTGGCACCCTTTTTACCTCTCCCCGCTCTTCCTCTTGCAGGTGGAGAGGCTGCAGGCCCTGTACGTTATCCAGATGAAGGAGTCCTTGATTTGCCTTGAATGCACCACGGAAAGTAGCAGAAACAATAGTAGCATGCTGACCCTCTCTCTTCCTCTTTTTGATATGGACTCAAAGCCCCTAAAAACACTGGTGAGGGATTCCTTTTGGTGAATTTGCTATTCCTACACAACCCAGTACCTCCAGTGCCCCCTTGCTTCTTTAGTCCACCCTGGGCTTTTAAAATATTATTTCTATCTCCTTTACGTGGCTCTGGCTAAGTTCTCCTATGTTTTGGCAAACAAATGTTTTTCCTCCTATTTCCTCTTTCAGGTGCCCCCTCCTGTTTTTTTCTCCAATCAGCAGGCACTTTTTGAGATCCTGCCCTGTGCACCACTCTGGGCAAGACATTCAGGGGGACATAGAGAGAAGCAGAAGAGAAGCTGCAATCCCTGTCTACAGGGTGATGGGCTATACTCTAGGTGGGAAGTGCCAACCCTGCTTCTTCCTTGTTCTCCTGCACAGGAGGACGCCCTGCACTGTTTCTTCCAGCCCAGGGAGTTGTCAGGCAAGAGCAAGTGCTTCTGTGAGAACTGTGGCAAGAAGACCTGTGGGAAACAGGTACACAGTCCCCAAAACCAGATTCTTGCCCCTTGTGAGTTTCCTGGTGGACTCTTCCCAGAGCCCCCAGGGCAGCTCATGACTGTTGATGGAGGGATCCTGGTCAGGCTAGATCCTGATCTGATGGGATCCTGGGACTCCTCAGATCACATCAAGAGAAGGGCAGAGCCTTTTAAAGGTAAGAAGAGAAGGTCCAAGATCAGGGGCCAGAGTTTTTCCCCTCAGGGCTACACCAGCTCCTTAGAGCAGATTCCATTGCTCACCTGGCATCCAGGGCCCGTGTAGGACCAGGGCTGCTCAGGCCTTGGATAGGAGGGCTCAGTTGATGCAGCAGATGGGGGCTGTCCACTGTGTGTTGCATCATTCTGTTCCCTTTGTGGGAAGAAACACATATTGCTGGCCCTGGTATTGCTCTGAATCTGCCCATTTGAAGTGCCTTAGGACTTCATCTCCACAGTGATTTTGCTTTTGTAGGTCTTGAAGCTGACCGATTTGCCCCAGACCTTGACAATCCACCTAATGCGGTTCTCCATGAGGAATTCACGGACAGAAAAAATCTGCCACCCACTGTATTTCCCCCAGAGCTTGGATTTAAATCAGGTCCTTCTGACTGAGAACAACCTCTGCAATGCTGAGGACCAGGTGAGACACGCCTCACCTTCAGTCCCTCCTCACCTCATCGGACACCACGTCCTTTTGAGTTTTGCCTCCCTTTCCCCCTAAGCTACTTGAAGTCACCCAGTCATCAGAGATGGCATGTTTGGGATGCCTTGTTTGTATCGTTCTCTCATCTCATAAAGTATGTCCTCTGCTGGCTATACTTAGGATATGCAAAGGGAGGAAAACTCACCAGCAGCTGGGTGTGGTTCATAGAAACATTTTCATGTATTCAAGAAACATTCATTTTTTTAAAAACAGTGTTTTAATGATGGAAACCTGTGTGTTCCCGAATAACAATGATGAGTTGTTACCTACACCACCATTTGCTCTTTGTAGCTGCTTTTCTTCCCTTTTAAGATTCAAAAGACTATTTCTAAATATTGGGTCTGTACTCATATGCCTCACAGCACTGACTGGGTGAAGGAACCCATAATTCAGGACCTTCCTTTTAAATGAGATGTGTGATACTTACTTGTACATAGATAAACACAACAGCTTGGGTTCTAAATATAATATCAACCAAACCTTCTTAAAACAGCTTATGCCCACTTTGAGGATAATAAGGAAGTAACCAGTTCATTGGGCCAAATTTAATCAAAGTCAAGTTGCATTCAGTTGTCCTGAGTTAATAACTTATTGGAAGTTTCTGAGGAAAAGTGACATAAATATTTTTTCTCCATGTACTAGAAATTCTACATTTAGCAATATATATATATATATATATATATATATATATATATATATATATATATGCATTTTTGAACTGTTTTGTTTCATTGGTCTATTTACTATTCATGCTCTAGTATTTTAAATATTGAGGCCTGATAATATGTTAGAATAGCTCCTATTATAATATAGTTTCTTTACCAGTTCAGGGCATATACACTCATAAGAGTGTCATTTTTCTCTCCTGGTTTTCCTTATTTCTACTTGCACAGTCTACCTGATGAAGTATATCTTAATTTTTTTCCACTTAAAAATGACTTTGTTATGGAAAACTTTGAATATATACCAAAGTAGTGAGGGATTATGCAATAAATCCCCACATCCATCAAGGAGCGTAAACCATTATCGAAACTCCCGGCCAGTCTTGCTTTATCTACAGCACCTTCTCTTCTTTCCTTGACCCTCTACTGAATTATTTGGGAGCAAATCCCAGACATCAAACCATTTCATTACGTCACTCTAAAGAAAAAGCACTTTTTCTAAATGTAATCAATTCTGTCTCGTATTTCTTTAGTGTCATCTAATATCCAGTCAATATTCAGAGTCCCCTGACTGTCCTATAATTTCTTTGGCTTGAATCTAATCCAAACAAGGTCTACACTTGCATTTGCTTAAGTTGGTTCCCTCCCTCCCTCCCTCCCTCCCTCCCTCCCTCCCTCCCTTTCATCACTTAGGTTAAGTGTCTTTTATGTTTCTTCTCTTTTTCTTTTCATTGCAATTCATTTGGTTGAAGGTATTTTTTTTACATACTCATATATTTAGAAGTGGCTGGTTGGTGTTACTTAACATGTTGTTCTTCTAAGCCCTTGTATTTCTTCTAAATTAGATAATTAGATCTGGGTGTTGCACTGTATTTTTAAAATCCAGCGTTAAGTCCACAAATGAAAATAGAAAATGCCGTGAGCTCTCCCTTTTGGGTGACCTAGCTTCATTTGCACTGCCCTCACCCCGGTCCTTTCTCCTTGGTCCTGTCTCAAAGTCTCAGGTTAGGAACATTATTTCACGGTGTTGGGAAAATAGTATATTCCTGACTAATGTGGAGATCCTGCTCACAGTTAGTCAAAGCTCTGTCTCTCCCTTCACTATTCTTTTTTTCACAGAGAATGATTTCTTATCTTCACTTTCTAAGATTTTAGGGAGTAGAATAACTTACTGCCAAATCTAATGGATACTTTCTGGGCTTTCTCTCTTACTTGATCTTTCTGTGCTAGTCTGTGTTACTGATTCTACTCTACTTCAAAATTGGTCTACCCTCGGTTTCTCTTTTGCTGGATCCTTTCCTGCCTATCTTTTGTTGGTATATAGTTTTAATACCATTCTTTCTTCTCCCCTTTTTTCATATGTCGTCTTATTAATACTCGTGGTTTCAATGATCACCTCAAACTAAAGACTTGCAAATACGTATCTCCTGTCCAGGTCTTTTCCCTTGACCTCCAAACAAGTATACTCATCTCATAGTGAATATTGTCACAGTCCCAAATTCATTATCTTCATTCCCAGCAGCTCCGCTCAGTATTAACTTTTTAGTGCCGACATCTCCCTAAATCTCCAACCCAGAAACCTGGGATTCACCCTTACAGTGCCCTCTACTTACTCTCCCACCTCTGCCTCCAGTCAGTTACAACGTGTGTACCTTTCATTATTTCTCCCTAATTTTGCACAAATCTGTCCCCTCACCTTACATTCACCCTCGCTTCCTCAGTACAGTAGAGGGGTTAAGAGCTTGAGCTTTGAAGGCAGACAGGCTGACCCATTTATAAGCCCTGACCCATGGGTAGATTACTTTACCTCCCTGAGCTCAGATTCAATCTCTGTAAAGTAGGATTTATACTTGCACCCAGCTTCCAGGTTTGTGTGAATCTTAAATGACACAATGCACATAAAGTCTTGGCCAAATGCATAGTGAATGCTAAAAGTTAACTAATAATTATGTTAATAATGATAATTATCGTTTTATTGATTACTACTGATAGTAATTATTCAAGTTACCACCACTTCTTCCTTGCACTATTGTGGTACCTAATTTATCACACTGGCTTCTGTCTCAATTGAACTCTCCATCCAGTTTTCAAGCCACATTATTTCAGTGTGTTTCTCAAACACAAATCTGATGATGTTCCTCTGCTGAAAACTTTCTGAGGGCTCCGCACTACTCATGAGACAAAGTTCTAATTCCTGACTTGGCCTCGGAGCCTGATCGCTAATGACTTCACAGCACGCTCCCTGACTTCATTTCCTCCGTGTGCTCTGCTCTGTTATGCTGCCGAGCCTTTGCAGTTTCGGGATCCACATTCAAGGATACACCTTTTCCACAGCTTGTCTGCCAATCTTGTTCATTCTGCAGGAGCAATTCAAGCATGTCTTCTCTGGGGAGCGTTCCTGGCTCCTCAGCCATTCCTCAGCTGGTTGCTCCTCTCCTTTTTGGGGGCAAAAGTTAGGTCTTCCCAAATTTACCTGTAAATTCACCTGGAATAAAACATGGCATTCTAATTATGGCTTACCTTGCTTTGAAATTCTTGAAGTCAGGGACTGTTTGCTGGTCCTGTCGAAGCACCAGTGCCTGGCATGGAGTAGGCACTGAATAAAGGTGGTGAGATGTTTCCTTTTTCTAAAGTAGGCTTAGGAAAGGAGGGATGATGGGCAAATCATGCTATGCCTTGTGTTCTTCCAGCTCGGGGGACAGTATGAACTCTTTGCCGTGATTGCCCACCTGGGGCTGGCTGACTTCGGCCATTACTGTGCCTACGTTCGGAATTCTGTGGATGGAAAGTGGTTCTGCTTCAATGACTCCAGTGTTTGTTGGGTGAGGAACATCATCCAAAATTGCCTCTTGCCCTGGATTAGCTGCCTTTAATATATTCTGAGCCCAGGCCCGGATGGGTCCTCAAGGTTAAGCCACATTATGGTCCTGTTCTCTGTGGGTGGGTGGGACTTTTATGAGGTTTAAAGCTGTTTTCTGTATGAAGTCCCCATCTGGTTTACAGTTCTATAATACCACATAGCTCAGTGTCTAGGTTTTTGGTGTTCTAGGCTCAGTGTCCTGCAGCTTCATGCTTTATGGGAAACTGTACTTGATCTTAGCCAAAAGACCCAGAAGCAATGCTTTATGGGAAACTTATGGAAAAGGAAGAAGAGTTAGAAATACGTAAGTTAGAACTCTGGGCTGAGCATAGCCAAGTTTAAACAGAGGGACAAGGGTACTGAATAAGATTTCATGTACATGGCATCTGTCACTAAATGCTGCAGGTCTTGAGGATTCCTAGGGGTGGGTTTTTCTGTGGAGTGAGGGAGGGCAAATTAGCAGCCTGGATTCTCTCTGGATGCTTAACGAAGGTCAGCTGGATGCTTCACTTTATGTTTATGTACTTCTAGGTATCCTGGGAAGACATCCGGTGTACCTATGGAAATCATAACAGCCGCTGGTAAGAGAAGTGTTTGAGTGACAGAAACCCTGTCAGCTGGCACAGGGGTTTTATTGCTGTATGAAACTTTCATGGATTCAGCTGCCACTAATATTTGCATAGCTCCCCTGTGACTCACTGTTCATCCTCATCTTTTAGTACCCATCCCACTGCACCATGATTTTCTCACAATTTATACTCCAAAAGTACTGAGTGTAAGTAGCTCCCCAAACATTAGGTCCTCTCTGAGGCTTTGCACATGCAGCTCCTGGCTGGTGTTACCCTCTCTTATAGTCAAGGCGAAGTCCCATCATACGCCAGTATCTCTGCTCAGGGCCTTTTCCTGCTCTGTAAAGCTTCACTGATGCACCCAGGTGCACCTGTAGTGGCTTCTCATGTGCTTTCACTGCATTTTGAGCATACCTTTTTTATAGAAAGGATCACACTGTTTTGTAATTGTTTGCTTATATAACTTTCATGTTAGACCATGAAGTCTTTTGGGTCAAGAATCACTCTTTTCCTCTTTCTTTGTCTGGTAGAGTGGTGTCGTGCGGGGGACCCTGCTCGCTGCACCATTTGTCGTGCGGGGCGTCCGGCGGGGTCTCTGCTCCCGCTCCCCATACAAGAACGCAGGATATGGTGAGGCCAAAAAGGAACACCCACGGAGCCATAGGTAGGGGAGTCATACCGCTATATTCCCGCTGGCGGCACTATACTCTCACTGGAGGCTGGATCCACACTGTCTGCAAACCGCCATCCACACTTGCCAGCCCAGCCGCCATCTTCTTGCTAGCCCCCATTCTTCCTCTCTTTCCTCTCTCTCTGCTAGCGTAGCCACAGCAGTTATATTAGTGGCCAAGGCTCACTGGTTACAGCTGATGGCCAACTAGCCACAGCTGATGGCCATGCAATCACAGTTGATGGCCATTTACTACCTGAGCCAGCACCTGTCTATGTGAGGCCGAGAGCCTGGAAACTACTTTCTGGGGCTCTGCCCCCACAAGTGGCTTGTATTTATAAATAAATATCAATAAATTTATCAGTAAATATCAATAACTGTATTTTTAAAAATCAGTACAGAGGGAAAGCTGGAAAGAAAAAGGCTGGGTGAAGTTAAATCACAGATTTTGTAAGTTGTTGTAGGGACAGAGCCAGGAGTGCAGTTTCCAGGCTCTCGGCCTCACGTGGAAAAGTGCTGGCTCAGGTAGTAAATGGCCATCAACTGTGATTGGATGGCCATCAGCTGTGGTTAGTTGGCCATCAGCTGTAACCAGTGAGCCATTAGCCACTAATATAACTGCCGTGACTACGCTAGCAGTAAATGGGGTGCTAGCAAGAAGATGGTGGCTGAGCTAGCAAGAGCGGATTGCAGCTAGCAAGTGGGATTGGTTGATTGGCAGAGAAGTGGACGGCAGATTGCACATTGTGTGGCTCCTGCTTCCTGTATCTCCATCCCAGCCGCCAGCGAGAACATAGTGGTATGACTCCCTTATCTACGGCTCTGTGGGTGTTCCTTTTTGGCCTCACCATGTCCTGCGTTCTTATGTGGGGAGCGGGACCAGAGACCCTGCCTGAGTCCCTGCATGACAGTTGTCCCAGCTGAGTTTCTGGGTTAGGGGTGACATTGTATATCACAGTGATATTTGAGATGATTTCAGCTGCAGAAGCAGGCCTGATAATTTGAAAAAATAATGAATTAGGTAAAATTTGTGTTTGAAATTTTCCTCTAACCTACTTTTTCTCTTTCTTCTAAGCATCTCCCTTTGTCACTTTCTGGTTGTCAGTGATTTCCCCCATTATTTAGGTCGTGGCTGGCAAACGTTTTCTGTAAAGGGCCAGGGAACAGATACATTGGGCTTTGGGACACAGTCTGTGCTGCAACTGTGCCCTTGTAGCCAAAAGCAGCCACTCACACATGAGTGAATGAGTGTGGCTGTGCTCCAGTTAAATGTGTTTGCAAAAGCAGGGTTGGATTTGGCTCATAGGTTTGTAGTTTGTCGGCCTCTGATTTAGATGTTAACTAACAGCAGCTTAGCGATTACTTTTCCAGGTTACCTGTCTTGTTCTCCTCGGAGGTGATGGGTAGATGAACACTTGAGCCAGCAATTTGGAAAGTTTGCTGATGTTTGTCCTATCATGAATTAATAATGTGTCAATTAGCTATGAATGTTTCCTATATGCTGTCATGTTGCATTTTTTTCTTTCTAGGCGGGAAACTGCATATCTTCTGGTGTACATGAAGACTGAGTCCTAATGGATATACCCCAAATCTGGGGTATATATCCCATATCCTAATGGATATACCCCAAAAATGACAAAGTATCATTTTCTTTTTCTATTCCTGAATCTGCTCTTTAAGAGATTTTGCAATTAAGAGAAGTACTATTTTCAAATTGTATAATTTAACTTTATTTATAATCAGGGGTGATTATCAAAATACTGAACAGTGAGATACTGCATAGGTCTTGATCAATCAGAATGGACACTTCCACCAGTGGACCCCAGCCAGATGGTTGGAGCAGGGTCCTGAGTGCTCCTTGCTGTACAAGCCATTGACCCTTTAGTTGCGAGATTGTGGGAATCCAGATGTTTTCAGAGGAGGAGAGAGCTTGCCAGCAATGGTAGCGGGAAGCATTCGGGTGGCAAGGGGCAGTGGTAGGGAAGGAAGTACTTCAATATTTTACAACTAGTATGACCATACTGGTATGTACTGGCTGAATATCATTTCTGTCTATAATTATTTTATTTTTAGAACCCATATTAATTCCATAAAACTCAAGTGTTTTATCATTGTTATTCATTTATTTGACGAATATGTATTGATCACCTACTCGCCATAAGATAATGTGCTAGGCACAATGATGAATAAAATTATTTCTCTCAAAAGGTGTTTGCAGTTTAATGAGTAATTAAAATACATAAGATACAGAGGGTTTGTGTTACAGAATTCAAAGGAAAGTGAAAGTACTTCCATTGTGTGGCCATGGGAGCAGCCTTCAGACTGGAAAGGGGCTTAGGGTGGAAGACAATCCACTTACAGGGAAAAGCACATTCAGTGACATGGTTGAAAAGGGCAAGGCTCAAGGTTCGAAGATTGCCTACAAACCTGGCTTCTCTCTACTTAGGAAGAAAGTGCTGAGTGACAGTGATGGCAGGTAGTTTGGGCTCTGAATGTAGAGAGTCTTGAACTAAGCTAGAGTTTGGATCTAATTTAACAGGTGATGGATGAGGAGCTGTTGAAGGGCTTCAAAAAGGAAAGGAACATGTAGTGGTACTTTGGTAAAATGAATCTGCTGGCGGCTGGGGACATGGATTGGAGACATGGTAGGGTGAATAGAAAGGCGTTCACAGTCACTAGAGCCATTTTGGAGGTAGAACAGATGTGGACAGTGAAAGAAGAGGGCCCAGGGAGACTCCCAGTACCAACCTGGGAAGTGAGCAGGGTAGGTGTTCAGATCCCCATTTTCCAGACGAAGCGATTGAAACCTGCATATATTTAATGACTTGCTCAAGATTTCATACTTGATAAGAGCCAAAACTTCCAAAATAAAATGTGGGTAATTTCTTTATCAATTTATTTGGCAAAAAATTAGCCAAGAAAGAATAAATTCTTACTGTAAAATAGTCAAACAATTTAGAAGTATATAGACTGTCTTCCTTAGAGCTAACCATTGTTAAACAGGTGTGTATTAGTTTTCTACAGCTGTTTTAACAAATTATCACAAAATGAGCGACCTAAAACAACAGCGATGTATTTTCTCACAATTCAGGAGGTGGAAAGTCTGAAATCGAGGTGTCAGCAGTGTTGGTTCTTTCTGGAATCTGCGGAGAATATGTCCCATGCCTCTTTCCTAGTTTCTGGTGGTTGCCAGCAATCCTTGTCATTCCTTGGCATGGAGCTGTGTCACTCCAGCCTGGGCTTCCATCTTCATGTGACCTTCTTCCCTATGTGTCTTCACATGGCCTTTGTATAAGGACACCACCAGTCATTGGATTTAGGGCCCGTCCTAATCCAATATGACCTATTTTCACTTGGCTAATCACATCTGCAAAGACTCCAAATAATGTCACATTCTGAAGTTCCAGGTAGACGTGAATTTTGGGGGGACACTATTCAATGCAGTAAAAGATGTGCATCCCTCTAGGCCTTTTTGTGTGCATTTGCATGCACATCTATCACAGATATAAATAATTTTTGCATCTGTCAAAGAACTCAGAAGGAGTCTGGAAACTTTGCCAGAAATAAATCATTGAGACTTACTCGTTTTCAAAGATTTTAGAGTTTACAAACTGGAAACAGCTAGGCAAAAACCCAGAAGTGTCCAAAGAAGAGAGAAAAGTTAAAAGTTCTAATAGTAAAATGTGCATTCCTGAGAATTATCAGTCCTGCATTCTTAGCCCTAGGGTAGGTCCAGGACGTTTATCAGTCAGGATGATGAATGCCAGGTGGTCCAGAAGATGGACGCCAGGAGGTCTGGTCATATCCAGCAGTCTGGATAATGGATGTCAGGTGGATGTATGTGTCAATCCTCTAGGGGTAATTTGAGTGTTACCTGGCGGTCCAGATGTATATATCCAGGCATTGATGCAGGACTAGAGAGTTCAAAAATTTAAGTTCCTAGGCTAGTGAGAACAAGGATGGAGTCTTTCCTCATGCCTCAAACTTCAAAATGTTAACAATTTTAGCAGCTCGGTTAAAGTGACCCCATTTTATATATTTCTTATCTTTACTCTTTCCTAACATCATAAATTATACTGTACCAATTCTGCTCATTGTGTTTTTCATTTTAAAATGTCTTAGAATAATTTCCAAGTTTGTGTATAGGTAGATAGTATTCATTTATTTAACACATTTTTTAAACTTTAAACAAATTTTTGTGACACAAAGGTTGTCATATAATTGGATATTACTACTTTGTACACAGTTCTTACTCTCCACATATAGGCTGCTTCTTAACTTCTCATCGGGTGATAGCAAGTACTGAAATCCTGTTTTAACAGAATAGTGAAATAGTAAAAATGACTCAGTGACTTAAGTTGAAAACAGTACATTGGTACATGGCTCTTGCACTTGGTTATCAGGAATGTACAAATGTCTTTATTCAAAAATACAAAATAAATTATCTATAGGCATGGACAGTAGTAAACCATTGTATGTTGTCAACTGAAACCAGTAACTGATGGTCATAGTGATTTTCTTAAACGTCAGCCTTTTCTCTAGTCATTTCCTTCAGCTGACTTCTCTGAAGTTATAGGTGAGGCGCACTGCCTTGAACTCCCTCTCACAGTTCCCATTAGTAATGGTAAAGCACTGCTCTAGGAATTAGAACACGCCGCTTCCCATACATGCCGCTGCCCATGCATACCACCTCCCATTCCATCCATTCCACCAACTCCAGGGTCTTTCTCTTTAGGAATTTCTGTGACTACAACTTCTGCTGCAGTTAACAGGCCACTCCAGCAGTGTCCAATAAAGCAATTCTTACAACGTTAGTTGGTTCAATGGTTCCTTTTCCCACTATATTCACCAAACACATCATTATAACCAACTTCTGAGGAACTTTGCATAGCTTTTCTCAACTATCAATGATCCCTCAACACCTGCATTCTTAAGCAATGGTCGTTGCAGGAATTTTGAGTGGTTTTAAGAAATAATTTGTATACCGATATGTTTTATTTTCATTAGCTGGAGTTAATGAGTCCAAGGCTGGAATGCACCGAAGCAGGGCACGACCCCCTCCCAGAAGAACACCTTCCTGAACAGCAGCTCGTGTGGCATTGAGGGCAATTGTTACTCTTTCTTTTCATTCACTTCAGCATCGCTTGTCCCACCAACCTTCAGCACAGCTACTTCATCTGATAGTTTTGCCAGATGTTCATTTAGTTTTTCCTTTTCATATTCACTAGTTGTGATATCTAACTGCTCGATGATTTCTTGAATACGTCTTTCAGTTTGAGCCTTGTCTCCTTTTCCTTTCAAGAGCATGACATCATCTTTGGTCACAGTGACTTCAACTTTTTGTAAGTCATGAGGCTGAATGTCCTCAAGATTTAGAATCAGTTCTTCTCCAAACATTGCACCATCAGTAGCAATAGCCATGTCTTTAAACTGGTTCTTTCTATTGTTACCAAAACCTGGAGCTTTGACTGCTACAACCTAAAGACCAACTTGTAGCCTGTTCAAAACGAGTGTACTTAGCCCCTCTCCTTTGACATCTCCCCCAATTATGACCGAGGACTTACGGGAGCCCGGGAAATTTCCAGGGCAGGTACAATGGACTGGACACTTGAAATTTTCTTTTCACTCAGTAGAACACAGGAATCTTGGAATTCACATTTCCAACCTTTTGCTGTATTAATAAAGTATGGATAAATATAACCTTGATCAAACTTTATGTCCTCAGTAATTTCTAATTCATTATACAGGGTTTTTCTATCCTTTACCGTGATGATGTCCTTTCTTACAACCTTTTTCATTGCATCACAAATGATGTCGACAATTTCTTTATCTCCATTTGCAGATCATAGCAACCTGAGCATTTTCTTCAGGAGTTGTCATAGGTGTGGACTGCTTCTCAAGTTCAGTTATAGCATCAGCAGCTGGCGTACACCCCTCCTGATCTCCATTGGATTAGCACCTTTGCTAATCTTCTCGAAGCCTTCCTTGGCAGTAGAGCATGCAGCACTGTAGCAGTAGTGGTGCCAGCCCCATTCTTCTGTTGTATTCTTGGCAACATCTTGAACAAGTTTAGTGCCAATATTTTTATATTTATCTTTTAAGTAAATGGACTTTGCAACAGTCACATCATCTTTTGGTACTTGGGGACTTCCCCGCTCTGTTCAATAATCACTGTCCTTCCCTTAGGCTCCATAGTAATGGCTACAGCATCAGCTAAAAGGTCTACACCTTAAAGCATTAAGGCTTGGGCATCTGCACCAAATTTTACATCTTTGGCATAAACCCACGTGAGATGAGGAGCCAGTGCCCTGGATACTGGCCTCATCTGGTGAAGGACTTCGTATAATTGAAGCATTTCTGTGGGTCAGCTACAGGTGTGCAGGCGGTGAGGCAGGCCATTCCGAGCAAGTGAGGGACAGAGCGCAGGGCACATACATCAATGAACTCGTGACCCCCAGGTGAATAGTATTCTTTTAAATTGTGGCATTTAATTCCATAGATAGACTATTTTTTTATATTCTGATATTGATAAATATTTAGCGCATTTCATTTTTTTACTATTTTAAAAATGCAGAATGAATGAACACCGCTAGACATAATTTTGTGCATGAGCAAATATTTCTCTAGGTACTAGGAAACAAAATTATTGGGTGTCTGAAAATTGTGGTAGGTACTGCTAAATTGGCTTCAGTTAGCACCAATTACATTCCAAGTTTTAACTTTGGTAAGTTTGATAGATAAAAATATGTGATGATTAAATTTGATCTTTACAGGTTATTAACACAGTTGAACATCTTTCCAGTTTTGACTATGACTATTTCATCTATGAATTTCCTATCTTGTCCTTTGTTCTTGTTGTGGTGTTTGACTTTTTCTTACTGGTTTGTAGAAGTTTTTATATATTTTGGATAATTTTATCACATATGTGGTGAATATTTCCTCACAGGCTGTTGCTTGCTTTAACTTAACTATTATTATTACTTTAAGGTGCAGAAATGAAAATTTTACCTAGTTATATCTGCTAGTGGGTGGAGTCACTGTGGGGAGTTCAAAGTTAGTGTGCATGTACCTATGGTCTTTTTGGACGATTTCATGGCTAGACAAGATGTTGGAGGCAGCTCCCTTCTGGGAGTCTGTCTGTCCTTCATACCAGGGTTGGGGCAAACTTGCTGTTTATCTGTCCCTCTTCCTTTTGGGTCTAGTAGATTGATAAGAACTGAGATTGGACATCAGGGTGGACATAACAGAGCAGCCTCTGACCTTCTTTGAACAGTGGATATGGAGACCTGTCTGATTGTGGAAAAATGAGTCCTCCACGTAGCTTGGCTTCGTTCACTGGAGTCCCATACTGGTGTTTGGGACCAAAGCTCCAGCTAATAGTGAAATGTTACTTTGCCTTGTTCATTTTGCGTAAATTTCTTTTGGGGTCCTTGAGAGGTGGCTGGATCCAGGTATTCAGGAGTCCCTGGTCAGATACCATCAAAATATCACCCTTTACCTTTTAATAGCATCCTGTTATCTTTATTACACTCAATGGAAATAGCATCAAAGGAATAATTTATAGTAGGGGGAGTGAGAGTCTGTAGCAAGGTAAGGACTCCTTAGAAAGGAATAGAAGGAAGGAAATGGACGCTAGTTGTTGGAACAAGGGACTTGGAGAAAACAGGAAGGAAAGTAGTTAAAGCACCTGTGGGAGTAATTATCTTGGAAGAGATGGGAGCAAGGAATAGGAGACAGAGACAGAAGGGAACTGAAGATGGGAAACATTACATAGAGATTCCAAGTTAAAGAGGAAGAATAATAATAGATATTTTTTAATGTACTGGATGGAAGGAGAAGGAAAAGAAATCAACGACTGAGTTTTCAGATGAAGCTGATTTATCCTGGAAGAGGATGGTGTCATCATCATCATCATCCTTCATGATTACAGTGGCAGCTTCCCCTTAGTCTGCCCTGTCTCAAGCACTCTACACTTGAGTCAATAAGCCATG
Organism: Rhinolophus sinicus; assembly: GCF_036562045.2. Taxonomy (NCBI): domain Eukaryota; kingdom Metazoa; phylum Chordata; class Mammalia; order Chiroptera; family Rhinolophidae; genus Rhinolophus; species Rhinolophus sinicus. The sequence goes on along the minus strand of NC_133752.1, from coordinate 109,242,481 downwards.
GCCCACAGGCCTTGTTAGGCCCACCATCTGGTTTTGTAAGTTTTTGTTGAAACAGCCACACCCATCATTTACATATCATTGATGCACAACTGGGGAGGAAGGCAGGTGCAAAACAAGCTCTTTTTGTCTCTGGAAGATGATAGGCTTGAGGGCCTGGTTTTGGGCAGTGCCAGCTACAGTGCAGGATGAGAATGGAGCTAGCAGTGCCCAGGCCACAGGAAGGAGGCGCTCCACCACACAAATGCTGAATCAGTGGAGCACCCGCCAGGGCTGGGCCCTGGGCCAGGCCTGCTGAGCTGCAGGTTCCCACACTGAGGGAACAGAGCAGGGGCTGCCTCAGGAGCTGGGTGTGTACAGCAGAGCACAATCCTCTGGAACTGCCCCAGCCTCAAGGCACTGCTGAGGAATAGGAGACTGAAAGGGGCCCCCCATCTGGGCTCAAATCTCAGGTCATTGATCGACCTGCTGAGTGACCCTGAGCAAGTCACACAATAGTCCTAAGGCTTGGCTTTCTCCTAAAATGGGCATAGAAACAGCATCTCCTTATGGGGTTGTGAGGACTCTCAATGAAACGCTTAGACCAGCGCCTGGTGCATCACAAGGCTGTGGAAGTGAGCTGTTGTCATCATCACTGCCATCGTCATAGGGCATGGGTCAGAGCCACTGCAGGAGCCTCAAAGGCTCCAGCAGCCTTTCCCTGGGCAAGATTGTACAGGGTCTGCCCTCGCTGACCCTGAAGGAGCCTGGGAGCCAGACGGGTCAGGCGGTGAGGGGAGCTGGAGCAAGTGCCTGCTACTGGTCAGGGAGGGGCGGCTACCTCACTTCTAGGCTCAAGACCTCAGAGTGGTGCTTAGGTCAAGGGCCCAGGAGGTAGGGATGAGCTGAGGTGTGTAATCAGAGCCCACAACTCTGTAGCCCCACAGCATGGGTGGAGCTTTATTGGCAAGGACAGACTCTCTGTTTTGGGCTTGAGGGTGATGGTGTGCTGCTCCCACAGTTCTTTCTCCTCACTACCAGGCGAGGAGCTGGTGGGGAATGCGAGGAGGAGTATATTAAACCACAGATACTTCATCATTGAAATGACACCAGGAGGGATGAGGTCAGGGAATGAAAAGCAGGAGCAGTAAATGCCTTTCAAGCCTTTAGGAGAAACGTGCCAGAATGGTCTTCATGATGTCTCAGCAGAGCCCATAGGAGGGAAATGGAATGCAGGCTATCGGGTCTGATCTCTCCACCACCAGCTCCAGGGCCCTACTATGCACAGTCAGACACTGAGAGGAAGGGTCACAGACATTGCGCTCGGTGAGTCCCCGCCAGACTCCATGTCAGGGTCACCCCAGCATGATGATTACAGACAGCCCCTCCTCTGTGATTGCATTTCCTTATCCTCCCAAAACCATCCTTGGGTTGCTACCTGGGTCTCCTGAGGTGTGCACATACCAGACATCACAATGGTAAAAAAAGAGAGAAGGGCAGAAGACAGACAAAAGGCATGACTGCAGGGTACTCTACAAATACCAAAGATCTAAAAGCCTCATTACTTATGATTTTTAAAAAGGCTTCTAAATATGTGACTTAGAAAAGGAGGCCCATTTAGTGAATGGAGCTGGAACAATTGGGTATCCATACGGAAAAATGAAGTTGGATCCCTACCTCACACTACATCCCCAAACCAATTGCAGGCACACTAAAAACCTACATTTGAAAGGGAAAACTTTAAAAAGAATTTTTATAAGGGACTATCTGTTCAAATTGTCATCATCATTATCATCATCATAGAGTATGAGTCAGAGCCACAGTAGGAATCTAAAAGACTGATAGCCTTTTAACAGCACTCCATCACCTTCAAGCCCGGAACAGGACACCAAGTCCTTGCCAATAAGGCTCCACCCCTGCTGTGGGGGTGCAGAGTTGTGGGCTGGGAACAACGTCTTAAACAAGAAACAAAAAGCTCACTAAGCATAAAAAAGTTGGTAGATTTGACTTCAGTAAAACAAATAATTACTTTTTACCAAAAGACAGGTGAAAAGACAAACTACAAACAACAAGAAGACACTTGGAATATGCAGAACCAGCAAAGCATTAGTATCCAGAATACATAAAGATCTCCTACAAATCTATAGGAAAAAGAAGCATTGAGCAAAAAGACTGGAGCAGGCATTTCTTAGAGGAGGAGGCAGGTACACAGATGAACATACCATGTTTCCCCAAAAATAAGACCTAGCTGGACCATCACCTGTAATGCATCTTTTGGGGCAAAAATTAATATAAGACACAGTCTTATTTTAATACAAGACTGGGTCTTATATAATATGATATGATGTATGATGTGATATGATATAATACAGGGTCTTATATTAAGTTTTGCTCCAAAAGACACACTAGAGCTGATGGTCTGGCTAGGTCTTATTTTCGGGGAAACATGGTAGCAAAAGATGCTTAACTTCAGTAGTTCACAGGGAAATGCAAACTAAGATCCCAATGAGATGTCATTTTGTGCCCACTAGACTGGAAAAAGGAAGACATCTGGACAGTACCAAGGGTTTGAGAGGGTACAAATAAACTGGAATACATCAATACTGTTGGTGAGAGTGTTAACTGGTACCACCACTTTATAAATCACTGGCATTTTCTTGTTAGGTTGACTGTTCACATACCTTATAACCCTGCAAGTCCACACAAGGCACATACAAGAAGATCTCATAGCAGCATTGTTAATAATCGGGGGGGGGGGGGGACAACAACCCAAAACAGAAATCATCCAAATACTTATTGACAGAAGAGTGCAAAAATAAATTGTGGAGGGGGCAGCCAATTGGCCCAGTTGGTTAGAGCACGAGTGAGCTCTCAACAAGGTTGCCGGTTCAATTCCCGCATGGGACGGTGGACTGCGCCCCCTGCAACTAAAGATTGAAAATGGCAACTGGACTTGGAGCTGAGCTGTGCCCTCCACCACTAGATTGAAGGACAACGACTTGGAGCTGATGGGCCCTGGAGAAACACACTGTTCTCCAATATTCCCCAATAAAATTAAAAAAAAAAAAAAAAGCAATTTAGAGAATTTCATGAGAAAACTCATGAAATTAAAAAATAAAAATAAATAAATTGTGGAATAGTCACACAATTTATCATCACACTAGTGAAAATAAACTACAGCTACATATGACAACATGAATAAAGCTTAGAATTGTAAAATGCTGAGTAAAAATTACAAATCTTAGAAGCCCACACATAGTATAGCATTTTTATAAAGCTCAAGAACAAACAAAACAATACATTGTTTAGACATACGTAGTAAACCTATGAGCAAGAGAATTACAAACAAACACAAAATTTAGAATTGTGGCGACCTCCAGGGTAGGACAAGATGCAAACACACCAATTCAAGTTATTGAGAAGGTTCTAGTTCGGGAGTTGAGTGGTGGGTTCACAGATGCTCATTATCTTATTATTCTTTATAATGTATAAAACACATTAAATATTAAAAAGATATCGGCAAAGGAGAAAAAAAGAGGAGGAACAGTGTGTGGATCCAGACAGACCCACCATGACTTCCCTGTCACACAATTCACTGCTTTCACTTTGTGTCACAGTGGGTACCTAGTGATCTGGAGAGGCCAGACCAGGAAGTGAAAGAACTGAAAATTGGATCAGGGCATTCCTCCTCCTAGGCCTCAGTTTCTCCAAATGCAAAATAAGGGTGTCCCAGGAATAAGACATGGCTGGCATGCATAACACAATGTCCCCTGCCTCGCCCACTTCAGACATTACTAGTGGATTGCAGCACTCTTTCACGCTGAGCACACAGTACACGGCTTTGGACTCCTCAGCTTGGCACTGCAGACTGCCAGGGACAGTCGGTCAGAGGTGGCACACTATGATACCTACTTGCTGACACTATGAGACCTACTTGCTGACCTGGAGAGCCCATTCAGCTCTGGCCTGGGAGTTTTGAAGCCAGCTAGCAGGTACTAGGTACTCTGTAAGGCAGTGCCTCTCAAGGAGCAGCCCACTGGCCTTGGAGCTGGCCCTGGCCAGACTCTGGCAGCACGAGACCTCAACTTCTACAGTGCCCACCCCTGTGGCTGCCAGTGTCCTGGAGCCTCTCACTGCCCACCCACCTTCCTTCCGGGGCTCCGTTCTCCCACCTGTCTGGGGCAGGCTTGTGACTACTCTATGCTGGTGAGCTTAGGACTGAAGAACAGCCAGACAGCCAGCACAGAGGGCCAGGCAGGAGCTCATCATCACTAACGCAGAGGGCAGCCAGGAAATGGCCCTTTGAGCCTTATCAGACCCGCCTCCCTGAGGCAGAAGGACAGCATTCCTTCACCACCTTTGCCTACTCAGGCCTGCAGGCCTTTGCTCTTGGGACACCCGCTGCCTGGAGGGTCCCCCTCTCCTTCCCTTATGCCGAGGCTGCAGTGTCCTAGCCCTTTCCTCCCCAGCAGGAGTTCAGGACCCCTCCTCTAGGTGTCCATGACACAGAGGTCAGCTTTGTCATAGAGAACTTGTGCACTGAGTCAGGATGCAGGTTCTGTGGGTGTCTGTCCCCCATTTCAGGGAGCCCTCAGAGACTACCTCTCAACTGGCACGAAAATAATAATACCATCAGAAACAACAATTCCTTGGAATAAATAGACTTTTCCAAGCACTCTCCAGTAAAGTTGGCAGTGAGGATAGGGCTTCACTCCCCACTATCACAATGAGAAAATCAAGGGCCACAAAGGACAGTGACTTTTTAGCATCACTGCCCACTTTCCCACCTTCTGGGAGACTGGAGGATCTTTTGCGACGTTCCATCACAGCCCTGAAACCCCAGTCCTGTGTGGACACGCCTTCTCCCCCAAAGCAGGGAACTGCTGAGTGACCACAGTCCATCACTGAGCAGCAGGACTCATTTGGCCTTATCCTGCTACCCACAGATCATTTTAATAACAAAATAATACTGAGAGATTATATCTAGTGACATGGTGTTTTTGCTGATTCATCTTTCTTCCATTTTATTTATCTCATGCAAATTTTAAATGACTGCTGGGGCTGTGTGAGCAGGAAGTCTTGATTTACTAGAAAGAACTGACTATGGTGGGCTCTTGAAAACAAGGACAGGAACTTAAGGCATGAGACATCTCCAATGAGCAGAGTGGAGACAAAGCTGTCTCACTGCTTCCTGCCGGAACAAAGCTCCAGCAGGCACCCAGAGGTGGCCCACCAGACTCCCAGATCACAGTCTGTCACTGACACCCATTGTGTGGAAGGCCTGGCACCTGCTATTATCATCACTGTCTACAGACCCTGAGAACCAAACACCACAAGCCACTTTTCACTGCAAAGGCGCTGAAACAAAAACACTTGTGTTCACAGGAATACAGATGCCAGATGTTCACTCTGGTCCCACTGCTCCTGAGCTCATCCGCTTTCAAGCCTTGGCAACTTTGGACACACTGCATCTTGCTCTATAATCCCCCCCCCCCACTTTCCCCCTGAAAGCTCCCCACTTGGACAACTCCAGCTCTTCCTCAAAACCCACTCTGACACCACCTCCTCCTCCAGGCAGTCTCCCTGGCCTTCCCTCCAGCCTCTTTTATACTAACTTCCTGCTAGAACAATCACAGTGGGTTCAAATGCTGCTGTTTGCCTGTCTCTCTGCCCTACCATGGGGCAGGTTTGTGGAGCAGTGCCCTGACATGGTGGAGATGGAGCAGGGTCTCAAAAGAGCAGGGGCTAAATTCCTAGGCTCTGCCTTCATGGAACTCACAGTTTAGTGAAAGAGAACTAATGACAAAGAGGGTAAATTCAACGTACTTGAACACAGGTCAGACAATCCTTTCCTGAGTAGTTCACATTTAAGCTGAGATCTCACTGGTGAGTAAATATGGACTGAGCAAAAGAGGGTGTCAGGAACTTCCCTAGGAGAGAGAACAAGAGACACGTTCTGAGGTGGGAGGGAGTAACTTGTGAAGTCCTGAAAGGCAGTGGGCTCAGCAAAGACATGGACATGAGTGACAGAGCGTGGGCCATGTGTATCGAAGGACAGGCTGGTCATGCTGAGTAACAGGGGGCTCCCCAGAGCTCAGTGGCCTATAGTGGGCCTTATTTATCCCTCACGCTTCCTGTCCACATGGCTCTGCCTCGTGTCACTTCCCTGGGACTCAGGCTGCCACAGCCATCTCTATCTGGACTACTGCCATTGCCCGGGAAGAAGGAAAAGGTAGTAAATCACACTCTGGTTCTTAAAGTGAGTGCTCACATTTCTGTCACCGTACATTAGCCCCTTTGCCACACCTGAGAGTAATGGGGGCAAAGGTGTGTATAATGCCAATGAGACAGGTGCCACAGCAAGGCCACTGAATGGGGATGAATGGTAACCTGGTTCCACACCACACTTAAGATTTGGATGTTCACCCTTGGAGCAATGGAAAACCATTGAGTACAATTTCCATTTTCAATAAATCACTCTGGTCGTAGTGAGGAGAACAGATTATAAATGGGCAAGAGGCCATTTTCAGTTTTACAGGCAGGAAAACTGAGAGAAACTGAGAGAAACCAATAGATTTAAAGGACAGGAGGATCTAGTGGTGGTGTGCAGAGAAGTAGACAGCGATTCTGTGGCACTGGCTGATGAAGAAAGGCAACAGACTTGGTGTCTCATGTCTTACGAGTTGCTGGCTTCAATGTTTTGAGAAGTCCAGCTACTCTAGGCTCTGCTTTTTGGTCCCCTCTGTTTCCTAATAAATCTTCCCCTCACTTTAAAAAAAAAAAAAAAAAAAAAGGGACGTCATAAAAATGGCAGCGTGAGGTGAGCCTCTTGAAATCTCCCCTGGAATTTATAACAAATTGAACAGCTATAATTCCACAAAGGACTCACTGCACAGCAGACAGGCAAGAGTAAGAGACACGCAATTGAAATCATCTAAAGTTGGGCAAATTGGGTGGGTGGGGGAGGAGGGAAGGGGGAAATGTGGAAACGGGGCTGCGGGGGCTCAGGATGCAAACTTAGCTGGGAGCTCCGAGCTCACTGCATTCCCAACTACTTCAGTTTCGGGAGAGGGAAGAATTCGTACTGCTAGGGCTCCGCTTACAGCCCACAGGGCTGAGGGGCAGCATATAACATGGCTAAACCCAATGCTCACAGCAGAGACCTCGGAGCAAAGACTGAGGGAAGAAGGCTGAAAACGGTGGTTTAAGCCCTCACTGCTGAGCAGAGAACGGAGCCTTAGGCACTGATACTAGCCGACCCCTACCTAACCTTCCAGAGCTCGCCCCGCCCCTACTTGCCCAGTGCTAAATGTGCAACAGTAGCAGTGTCAGATCAAAAGAACAGAATATTTGCAGCTCTGAGAACTGTGGTCTGCAGAAACGGAGTTGCGGCCCAACTACTTCTGGGAAAGGGGAGGGAGTTGTGGAAGCAGGACTGGCTGTGGTGGTGGTCGCAGCCATTGCTCTGGGCCACAACACATTACCCACCCTGCATCTGTCCCCACCTAGCTGAGCAAATCCGTGCAGGAGTAAACAGAGCTGCTGAAACACACGGGTTCTGAATTAGTGTAGGAAGAGCTTCAAAAGTTCTCCACATCCCCCCACGGAGGCGGCACCCTATAACCCAGGTAAACTGTTCACAAGGACCAGCCCGTCTTCCGGGGAATCTCCCCATTGTGTGAGAAGGCGGAATAGTGCAGAAAAATATAACACTACAGTGTGAGAGAGAATGAGGGGCTGCAGACGGAGAGAAAATAAAACATTCTACCAACACCTACTGGAAAAAAAAAAAGAAAGACCTCTTTCTATCAACCTGTTGCAGAAGCCACTCCTGTAGATGTCTAGGAAGAGAAACAATAAATCATCAATTGCCATGAATAACCAAGGTAGCAAGACAGTTCAGAAAGAAAATGAAGTCTCCAGAAAATGAACTTAAGACATGTGACTTAAATGACAGAGAATTCAAGATTGCAATTGTTGAAAAACTCAATGAGATGCAAGAAAACACAGTTTTATGAACTAAAAACACAATCAAAGAACAAAATGAACATTTTACCAAAGAGACTGAAATTTTAAAAAAGAACCAAATAGAATTTCTGGAGATTAAAATTCAATAAAAGAAATGAAGAATGAAATAGCCAGCTTAGGTAGTAGAGTTGACCAGTGGAGGAAAGAATCAGTGACATCGAAGATAGGAATCTGGAAATGACACAGATGGAAGAAGAAAGAGACTTGAGACTTAAAAGAAATGAAAGAACTCTACAAGAACTTTCTGACTCCATCAGAAAGAGCAATATAAGAATAATGGGCATACCAGAAGAAGATAAAAGAGAGAAGGCAACAGAGAGTATATTCAAACAAATAGTCGATGAGAACTTCCCAAACTTTTGGAAAGAACTGGGTCTTCGAATCCAAGAAGCAAATAGAACACCTAATTACCTCAACCCAACAGGCCCTCTCCAAGGCACATTGTATTGAAACTGTCAACAATTAACGACAAAGAAAGAATCCTCAAGGCAACCTGGGAAAAGAAGACGGTAACTTACAGAGGAAAACCCATTAGATTACCATCAGATTTTTCAGCAGAAACTCTACAAGCCAGGAGGGAGTGGAATCAAATATTCCCACTATTGAAAAAGAGAAATTATGAGCCAAGAATAATATATCCAGCAAAGATATCCTTTAGACATGAAGGAGGAATAAAGATCTTTCCTGACATACAGAAGCTGAAGGAATTTTCTAATACACGACCTGCACTACAAGAAATACTAAAGGAGGCTATTCGACCAGCATAAATAAGGATAATTTGTGACAACCAGAGCATAAAAGGGGGAAGAGTAAAGGCCTGAACCGGAATATGAGAATGGAGAAAGTAAGTGTGCTGAAGAAAATGGAATACTCTAAATATCAAACTTTCTTTTACATAAACTTAATGGTAACCACACAAAAATATTCCAGAACTGAAATATATAAAACAATAAAAGAAGAAACAGAGGGAAACATCATAGAATACCACCACACAGAAATTATAGACAAAAACAAAGAGGCAAAGAAACAATGGAGACACAGTCTTACCAGAAAACCAAAGATAAAATGATAGGAAATCCTCACATATCAATAATCACCATAAATGTAAATGGACTGAACTCACCAATAAAAAGGCACAGAATAGCAGATTGGATCAAAAAACTAAACCCATCCATATGCTGCCTCCAAGAGACACATCTCAGCTACAAGGACAAATATAACCTCAAAGTGAAAGGGTGGAAATTGACACTCCAAGCAAATGGTATCCAGAGAAAATCAGGTGTAGCCATACTGATATCAGATGAAACAGACTTCAGGGTGAAAAAGATAACAAGAGACAAAGATGGACATTTCATAATGGTGAAGGGGACTGTACAACAAGAAGACATAACAGTCATCAATATTTATGCCCCCAATCAGGGAATATACCAAGCAACTACTAACAGAACTAAAGGGAGAAATTGACCAAAGCACAATTATACTAGGGGACTTAAATACATCATTGACAGCAATGGATAGATCACCCAAACAGAAAATAAATAACGAAATAGCAGCCCTAAATGACACATTAGATGAAATGGACATAATTGACATTTATGGAGCACTTCATCCTAGAATATCAGACTATACATTTTTTCTAGTGTATATGGAACATTCTCAAGGATAGACCATATATTGGGACATAAAATCAGCCTCAGCAAATTTAAGAAGATTGAAATCATACCACGCATATTCTCTGACGACAAGGCTTTGACATTGGAGATCAACTGCAAAAAGAAAGAAGGAAAACCCACAAATATGTGGAGATTAAACAACATACTTTTAAAGAACGACTGAGTCAAAGAAGAAATAAGAGGAGAGATCAAAAGATAGATAGAAACAAATAACAATCAAAATACATCCTACCAAAATTTTTGGGAAGTAGTGAAAGTAGTTTTAAGATGGAAACTTATATCATTACAGGTCTATCTCAAGAAACAAGAAAAATCCCAGATAAATAACCTCACGTTACACCTTAAAGAACTAGAAAACGGAAGAACAAATAAAACCCAAGGTCAGCAGAAGAAAGGAAATGATAAAAATCAGAGTAGAACTAAATGAAATAGAGAACAAAATGACAATAGAAAAAATTAACGTGACAAAGAGCTGGTTCTTTGAAAAGATTAATAAAACTGACAAACCCTTGGCTCCCAAAGATAAAAAGAGAAAAGACACTAATAAACAAAATCAGAAATGAAAGAGGAAAAGTTATCATGGATGCCACGGAAATACAAAGGATCATCCAAGAATACTATGAAGAACTATATGCCACCAAATTCAATAACCTAGAAGAAATGGACAAGTTCTTAGAAACATATAGCCTTCCTAGGCTGAATCATGAAGAATTGGAAAATCTAAATAGACCTATCACCAGTAAGGAAATAGAATCAGTCATCTGAAACCTTCCCAAAAGCAAAAGTCTGGGACCAGATGGTTTCACTAGTGAATTGTACCAAACCTTCAAAGAGGATCTAATACCTGTCCTACTCAAACTCTTCCGAAAAATTGAAGAAGAGACAATACTCCCAAACTCATTTTATGAGGCCAACATTACCCTGATACCAAAACCTAGTAAGGATAACACAATAAAAGAAAACTACAGACCAATATCTCTGATGAATACCGATGCAAAAATCCTAAACAAAATTCTAGCAAATCGAACTGAACAATGCATTGAAAAGATTATTCATCACGACCAAGTGGGGTTCATCCCAGGGGTACAGGGATGGTTCAACATACACAAATCCATCAATGTGATACATCACATAAACAAAATAAAGGACAAAAATCATATGATTATATCAATTGATGCAGAAAAAGTGTTTGAGAAGATACAACATCCATTTATGATTAAAACACATAATAAAATAGTTACAGAAGGAAAACACTTTGACATAATAAAGGCCATATGTGACAAACCCTCAGCTAATCTTGTAATTAATGGTGAAAAACTGAAGCCCTTTGCTCTACGTTTAGGAACATGACAGGGCTGTCCCCTATCACCTCTGCTTTTCAACGTAGTGTTGGAAGTCCTCGCCAGAGCCATTAGAAGAGAAAGAAATAAAAGGCATACAAATTGGGAATGAAAAGTTAAATTGTCACGCTTTGCAGATGACATGATGCTACATATAGAAAACCCTAAAGACTCCACCAAAAAGCAATTAGAAACAATCAACGAATACAGTAAAGTTGCCGGCTACAAAATCAACATACAGAAGTCCATTGCATTCCTATATACTAACAATGAAATCTCAGAAAAAGAAATATAAAACAATTCCTTTTGCAATTGCAACAAAAAGGATAAAATACCTAGGAATAAACTTAACCAGGGATGTGAAAGACCTATATGCTGAAAACCATAAGACATTTTTAAAAAGAAATTGAAGAAGACACAAAAAAATGGAAATACAGTCCATGCTCATGGATTGGAAAAATCAACATAGTTAAAATGGCCATATTACCCAAAGCAATATACAGATTTAATGCAATGACCATCAAAATCCTAATGGCATTTTTAAAAGAAATAGAACCAAAAATCATCAGATTTGTTTGGAACCACAAAAGACCCTGAATAGCCAAAGCAATCCTAAGAAAAAAGAACAATGCTGGAGTTATCACACTCCCTGACTTTAGCTTGTACTACAGGGCAATAATAATCAAAACAACAAGGCATTGGCAGAAAAATAGACACACAGACCAATGGAACAGAATTGAGAACACAGAAATAAACCCACATAAATATGGACAGATAATTTTTGACAAAGAAGCAAAAAACATTCAATGGAGAAAAGACAGCCTCTTCAATAAATGGTGCTGGCAGAATTGGAAAGCCACGTGTAAAAGAATGAAGCCGGACTGCTATCTCTCACCACGTACCAAAATTAATTCAAAATGGATCAAAGACCATTTTGCATAAGCATAAGACCTGAAACAATAAACTGTGTAGAGGAAAACATAGGTATTAATCTTATGGACCTTGGGTTCAAAGAGCATTTTATGAATTTGACTCCAAGGGCATGGAAGTAAAAACTAAAATAAACGAATGGGACTATAGCAAACTTAAAAGCTTCTACACAGCAAAAGAAACCATTGACAAAATAAAGAGGCAACCAACTGAATGGGAGAAGATATTTGCAAACAATGCCTCTGATAAGGGGCTAATATCCAAAATATATAAGGAACTCATACAACTCAGTAACAAAAAACCAACAACCCAATTAAAAAATGGGCAGAGGACCTGAAGAGACATTTCTCCAAAGAGGACATACAAATGGCAAATAGACATATGATAAAATGCTCAACATCACTAATCATCAGAGAAATGCAAATAAAAACCACACTGAGATATCGCCTCACCCCAGTCAGGATGGCTATCATCAACAAGACAAATAGTAACAAGTGTTGGAGAGGCTGTGGAGAAAAAGGAACCCTCATACACTGTTGGTGGGAATGCAGACTGGTGCAGCCGTTATGGAAGGCAGTGTGGAGGTCCCTCAAAAAATTATGAATAGAATTACCATATGACCCAGCAATCCCTCTCCTGGGGTATCTACCCAAAAAATCTGAAAACATTTGTCCATAAAGACACGTGTGCTCCAATGTTCATTGCAGCTTTGTTTACGGTGGCCAAGACATGGAAACAACCAAAATGTCCTTTGATAGATGAATGGATAAGGAAGTTGTGGTATATATACACAATGGAATACTATTTGTCAATAAGAAAAGATGAAACGGTACCATTTGTGACAACATGGATGGATCCTGAGATTATAGTGCTAAGTGAAATAAATCAGACAGAAAAAGCAGAGAACCATATGATTTCACTGATATGTGGTATATAAACCAAAAACAACAAAAGAACAAGACAAACAAATGAAGGAACAAAAATTCATAGACATGGACAATAGTTAGGGGTTACCAGAGTATGAAGGGGGGAGGGGCTCTAGAAGAGGGTAAATGGGGTCTATTATATGGTGATGGAAAGAGAACTGACTCTGGGAGCTATGTAACTTTACTAACAATTTTCACCCCAATAAACTTTAATAAAAAAAACACAAAACATGACCTAAGTAAAGGAGCTAAATGAATTAATGAGGTGACGCGGGGCTAAGTGAACTGACAAATGAGTGACAGAGTGACCTGGGGAATTAATTCATGTCCCCAAATATTGAAAGAGTGAAGAGAAACTAGACTCAACCAGAAAAAAAGGAAAGTCCTCTCACTGGGTGTGCCTCAAAGGGATCCCTCCCTACCCTACCAACACATCAGGGGTCACTACTCTTTGGGGAGCCAGGACCACTTTCAGGTGCCACTGAGAAAGAGGGTTGGGGTAGAGGAAGAGGGGACGGAGGGAGGTACTTGACGGATGGGCCTGTGGAAGCTCTGCACCGTCCTCTCCTCCCCTCCATGAGGCCTCCCAACACCTCCCTTTCAGAGTCCCAAACTTGACTTTCAGTCAAGGCCTTGGGATTCACAAAACACCCCCAAAAGAGATTTTGGGTAGCAGTAGCAGCATTGGCAACCTCACAGGAACTTGGAACCTGGGGTCCGATGTGGGGAGCCATGGTTACAGGAAACTCTGAGCTTTGCAGAATGGCTCAGTTTATGCTACCTGTTTCCTCCCCCTGAGGCAATTGTCTCTTCCTGCACCTGAGGGGAGATTGAGCTTGTAAGCTGCTGAGGAATTTGGTGGGAGTGGCCAGTTCCCAGACACAGAAGGCTGATGCCTATCAGGGCAATTGATAAGATAATTACTTGTGAGTTTCGGTGAATTTTGTATCCTCTATGTGAAAGCTAAAGAATTTACATTTGTTATGTTAATACATACTTGCACGTGCTCAAACTGCTTATATGGGTGCAGTAAAATAAACTTAGTGTCTTCAGGATCACTGAAGTCCCGCGATCGCCATCATATGTGAGAGTGTCTTTTATTCATTCCCACTCCCCCATTCGGGAACCCATCGACTCATGACGGCTGGCCCGTCACAGTCCTCCCAGACCGGAAAGCCCCAGCTCCTCCTTGGCCCTGGGCTGACTCCCAGCTGGAGAGCTGTTCTAAGATCAAACCACAGTACGTCAGAGCTGAGGGGGTTCCAAGATCTCATTTTCCCCAGTGCCTTGCTTTGCAAATGAGAAAGCAGAAGGCCAGAGAGGGGGAGGAATTCTTTCAGGGCCACACGAGGAGTGGCAGATGGGACTGGAAGTACCTCCTGATATTTGCTCAGATGAAAATAATTTCCTTTGAAAGACTCCTGGGTGATGCCCATTCTCGGGATGATTACCAGTCCTGAAAACTCATAGTAGCATATAGAAGATCTCGGTGGATGTTTGTTGACTGAACAAATGATTAAAATTGGACACTAAAAAGCAGACCTTGAAGCTGGGAAGGGACCCCAAATCCTATCTTTAAACAGGAGGTTTTGCTCCTTATTGCTCTGGGTGAAATGGGGCTTGGAAAGGGAAGAGGTGCCACCATGAATTCTTTTGTAAACAAGACGTGAGTGGGGTGTGGGAAGAGGATGTGACCAGGTTCATCCCAGGAACTTAAGCCCAGAGGAATGCAGCAGCTGGACGCTTAGCACTGTTCTCTCAGGCATCACACTATCCCCCACCCTAGAAATAGGGTGAACAGCTCATAGGCTTCCTTGGACAGGGTGGTCACATGACCTTGAGCTGGCCAATCAGCATATTCCATGGCCACAGTGATTGTTCAGGGCTGGGCATGTGACTAATCAGGTCTCAAGGGTCAGGCCTTACTGCTGAAATCATGGGGGAAGAGAACCTCTTTTTCTCTTGGGGAGTTGAGAGGGTATGACATCACCCTGTGTCTGTTGGTGGCCATCTTGCCTTCATAAAGGGGAGAATGACACCAGCACAGAGGGAAGGAAGCAAAGCCAAGAGGTGAGGAGAGATGGTTCCTGCTGACATTATAGAGCGCCAGGTACAGCTTTGCCTGAAGCCATCTGCCTTTTAAGCTTCTTAGTTTTATAAATTATTTCCTCCTGCTTTGATTGTTTACTTGTTTAAGCCACTTAGGGTTTTCTGTCACTGGCTATCAAAAAAGTTTTGGCTGTTCCTTCCAGCTGGCTACATGGAGCATGCTGGAATTACAACAGTATGGATACAGGCCAGATTCTAGGAAGAAGTTACAGATAACACTGCCAGTCTCCAATCTAATCTGGCAATCCAAATGGATTTCAGCAGGGTCTGTTGAGGGCCAGCTACAGGCTGGGCCACTCATATTACCCAAATTAACCCTCATGGGATTAACCCTGTTAAGATAGAAACTGATATCCCCCTTTTAGAGGACAAGACTAAGGCTCAGAGAAGGGACATAACTGGGCCATGGTGAGGAAGTGTGAAGCCGACTGCACCCCCAGATTCTGCTGCTCATACTCTGGGAGCCACGTGATGTGGCTTGTCCACGTGATAGGAGCTAAGGCACCCAGGCCACACCCAGATTGCTGTGGGAGCCTGAGACTTGGTAACTGACATGTGGCCCTTAGGTGACCCCCAAAAGCAATTTGCACTGAAGGGAAGAAGGGGACCTGTCTTCGTCAGCACCACCACATCCTTCCAGCTCCCCCACACCCAGCGTCCGTTTCGCTTGCTTTGCTTGGCAATTACAGAGTCATGCTCATGTGACCACAGGGGCAGTCCCCCATTCACAGTCTGGCATCTGGAGTTCGTACCGGGGAAGAGCCTTTACCCCCACCATACCTGGAAACACCTTCTTTTGGGCCTTGGGAGACCCTACTCCTCACTTGCTCACTAGCAGCCTTTTCCAGACATTCAGAGAACCTCAATCAGTTTGGAATGGGGTGGTCTGTCACTGCCCTTCCCACATCTCCCTTGAAACTCAGCTCATGAACTCCTTCCTGTATTGTGGCCTCCTGTGTCTGTGGCAGGAGAAAGAGCTGACAATAAACCAACAGCTCAGCACTTGAAGGCATGTGTGAGGTGGAATCTGACAGCTGGGCCTTCCCACCTCTCACTGCATGCTCAAGAGGCTGCAGAAACCCCCAGGGTCCAGAAGCAGTGTTTGGGCCAAAGTGAATCTGAAGGCTTTTTGATGGCTGGAGGCTTCTGGCCATGGAGGGGAGGTGTGGTGAGGTCCCTGAGGTGTCCTGAAGACCCACTGTGTGCAGGCTTAGAGGACATGCAGGAGAAAAGTCAGATGCCTGGCCCAGGGGTGTTCACAGACCAAATATAGACAAGTCAGTCAGACAGAGCACCATAGCTCATGAGTGTCTTTCGTGGGTGAAGGGCAAGGGGACAGAGGGAGAGACCCAAGTTGGCTGGGTCACTAGTTAAGGACAGAGAATTTTCAACTGAGACTTGAAGGCTGAATCAATTAGATATGTGTTTGGCTGAAGTAACAGAAAACTCTACTAAAGGAGGCCAAAATTACTGCATCTGATGCTTAACAGATGGCCCAACAATGTCATCAGTGACTCACATGCTACCCACCTCTCTACTTCACCATTAACAGAATGTTGGTGTCACCCCCTCTTGGTTGCACTATGGCTGCCTCCACTCCAGCCATCACATCTGCATAGCTAGCCTCAAGCCGGAAGCAAGGGGGCACCTTCTTCCCTGCCATCTCTTTCTTTTCAAGAAGAAAAATCTCTCACAGAAACCCCTGTAGACTTCTAATATCTCATTGTCCAGAACTGAATCACAAGTCCTTGCTCCAACCCATCACTGGGGGTGAGGGGTCGTTGCTATGCCTGTCTTGGACCAACCGTGATTCCTCCAAATTGAGCAGGAAAACGGTGGGGTAGGCAAAGGCTGCTGTGTGAGCAACCAACATTATCCTGCCATAAAGGAGAAATGGACAGGCTACGGTAGCTGAGGGTTTAAAGCCAAGGGAACAGAACAGGAAGAACAGCACATGCAAATGTGCAGAGGTGTGGCAGACACCCCAATGCTCTGGGTTACCGGTGGTTCATTACTGCACGAATGCAACACATGTGGGGAAATGTGGGCAGAGCCTCACATTCCACGAGACACGTTGTGCAGGAGCAGATGGAAAAGAGCAGGTGTGTGGATGTCCCCTGTATATTAGAAACTGAGCACAGCTGCTAATAAACTCTGGAGGCTTCTGTTCAAAGAGATGGTTATAATTGACTAGGGAGAGGAAACATGAATTTGCTGATGGCAGCTACCTGTTTCTGGATATCAGAACACACACACTCAGCCCAGTTCTTTAGACAGCTATGCTGTCGCATTTGTGATGTCCGTACTTCACCTCTCCCACCTGCCCTGGGCCCGGCCTTTGCGCCCCCACACTCCCAGAGCACCCAAAACAGCCCAGTACTTTGTGCTGTAATTTACACAGGATGGCCCCACCTCTGAGGGTGGGGGTGACTGTGTCCTGGTTTACAGAGGAGAAAAGAGAGGCTGGAGTGGCTAAGGGGCTTGCCAGTGAGCTGTGGGGGTGGGATTTGAACCCAGAGCCTGTCTTTCCCAATCCACCATGCTGCTTTATGACTCCAGAGCGGGCACCCCTCCAAAGCCCCAGCCAGGATGTTTGCTAAACCCAGGGGGGCTCAGAACTCCTGCTGTCTCCAGCACTCCCCCAGGGGTGAGCTGGGGGAGGATAAGGGCTCTTCCCTATGAACTGCTCATGGAGAGGGACACACACATGACCCCACAGACATGTCATTCGTTGCCTATGACCTGGGGCCTCCTGGGCCAGACACAAGGAGTGCCCTGCACCGGCATCCATGGGGTGCACACGTGGGCAGGTGAGCAGCTAGTGAGGCCCCCACAGCCCTGACCTTGACAGATAGGTAGCACTCCCAGTTAAGGCCCCCCATGCCCAATCACATCCTGGAACTGAGGGGCACCTGGGGGTCAGGTTGGCCAATTCCAGCCTTAAATGGCAAACTGTTATCCAGCAGGCTGATTTTTAAAAATTAAATTATACATTTCCAACCCATTAGTCAAGTCCCTTCCCCCACTCCCTTGTAGCCCTCAGCCTCTCAGCTTGTATTTCTCCCAGGGACCAAATTCTTAGCTTCGAATCAAGTCCCATATGGACATATATGCTGTTCTTTTCATGTGTCAACTTCAGTGTAAGAGGCCACTCCAACTTTCCCTCCCTTCCCACTGTCCGTGCATGCAGACCCTGTCAGCAGGCTCTTTTAATGCAGTGCTGCAAATTTAGGAGCTTAAGATTTTGAATGATGAAGCTTGGAGGGGCCAGGCCCACACGGCAGGGGAGGCAGGTGGTGAAGACCCACCTATAACACCTCAGTTGCTGAAGTGTGGGGCAGCAAAGAGAGCTGCAGTCAAGGGCCCAGTGAACAACTAGATTAAATGTGTTCCTCCAGCCACCTCTGGGATGGTGGGCCTTGGAGCATGGCTGTAAGTGTGAACGATGGAGGGCCCCAAGTGCCCGGGCCCCTCTATCCAGAAAGCAGGGGTTGAGATGTGAGGGCTTTGAAATCAGAACACAGGGGTTCAAAGCTGGCTCCCCCACCTGCTTTAACTAAGAGCAAAATAAGCCTCAGTTTTCTCATCTGTAAAATGGGCATATTGAAATTGCTTCTCACTGGGGAGGGGAGAGTGGGATTAAATAACTAACAGGAAGAGCAGGAAGCCTGCGTGGGCTAAGCCCTGCACCAGGTCCGCTGTGGCCGCTGCTGTGGTTCCTGCCTTCCAGGGCTGGGTCAGCACACTTTGTTTATAAAGGCCCAAGAGTAAATAGGCTTTGAAGGACTATGGTTTCTGTCACAACTAGGGGACTCTGCTGTCATTGTGCAAAAGCAGCATCAAGGATAGGTGGTCCATGCTCTCTAACCTGCTGTCTGCATGATGGGAGTCCAGGCATTCGGGACCCTTCATCTTGTACAGTTGTGTTTCCAATAGTGGGTGGAGCTGTGATCCCATAAACTCAAACTTGGGCCTGGATCGCTAACCCTGTTCAGAGCCTGGCTAAGAGGAGGTATGCAAGGGGTGGAAGGCATGCAGTGGGTGTGAGCCCCCTGAAGTCACTGGGCAGATGGTCACGTGCTCTGGATTCACATCTCCCAGACCATCAATCACTCTCAGCAACTGTGTGCCTAACTAGGGGGGTCTCTGACCACCCTCTGCAAAATCAGATAGGCTGCCCCACCAATTCATCCCTCTCAAAGCAGCCTGCCTGTTCCCCAGTCTGCCCCTTATGTTTCTTTGATTAATGGTTTTATTTGTTAAACACACAAAAAAATTTAACTTTCATGGCTGAAAGACTTTTTGTAAATAAAGTTTTTATCGAGCCAAAAATGCTAGCCAAAAAGAAGATGGGTCTTGGGGCATGGAGTCTAAACCACTAACAGGATGGCTAGGTAGAAAAGACAACATGTCCATTGCCCCAGAGTTTTGCAAGCGTTTTTATTTTTATCTTTTTTGTTTATTTATTTTTTAATTAATTTATTTTTATTTTTTATTTTTTTAAGGAGGGCACAGCTCACAGTGGTCCATGCGGGGATCGAACTGGCAACTTTGGTGTTATTAGCACCACGCTCCAATTGAGCTGACCGGCCACCCGTGCAAGCATTTTTATACATCAAGTGGGGGTGGGGGGAGAAAGTGGTGGTCTGAAAGAATTTACATGAGCTATAGGCCAGGGGTGGGAGAAGGGGAAGTGGGGCCAGCTCTGGGATGGGTACAGAGTCCGCATAAACAAATGTACGCTCTTGTGGTTTGGCTGGGGAAGCATCCAGAACACCCCCATGCAGACAAAAAGTGGAGGCTCCTGGAGTTAGATGGGACCTGGCTAAGATAATCTACAGATACAGATGATGTAATACAGAATTGTACACCTGAAATCTATCTAATTTTACTAACAATTGTCACCCCAATAAATTAAAAAAAAAAAAAAAAAAAGATAATCTACAGAAACAGCCACCTGGAAATTCATCTGAAGTTCCAACAGGCAAAACATGAATGTGACGCCTTTTGACCCAGAAGTTCTGCTCCTCGGTGTAAACATGTGAAGTATGTGACACAGCCTGGGGCTGTGTGCTCCTAAAGCCAGAGCTGGGATGGGCCCAGTGTGTCTAACAGGAGGGTGGATGAATGTGGCCCATCCACACAAAGAACACTAACCAGCCATGGCAACACATGAGCCCCAGCAACCCCTAGCAGCAGGGTGAGCCGCCCAGGCAGCCAGTCCCCAAAGAGGGCACACATTACAATCCATCTAAATACAGTAAAAACAGTCATACTCAACGCTCCAGCTGAGAGGTGCCCACTTGGGGGTTAAACTATGAGGACCTGTCCCAAAAGTGAGGGCACTGGTCACCCTGGGGAGAGGCTTGTTGTCAGGAGGGACACCAGTGGCTCTAGGCTGCTGGGAATGTCCCACGTACTGACTTGAGTCGTGAATACAGGGGTCTAGCTTATACCGTGTTTCCCTGAAAATAAGACCTAGCCAGACAGTCAGCTCTAATGCATCTTTATAAGACCTGGTCTTATTTTACTATAATATAAGACCCGATCTTTTATAACTTTTGTTCCAAAAGATGCATTAGGGCTGATTGTCTGGCTAGGTCTTATTTTCGGGGAAACATGATAGCAAACCTTTAAATTGTGTACATACACATACATACACATATGTATGTATATATATTTTGCATGTATCTTCTGTGAGTATAAACCACGGTTTTAAAATGGAAAAAATGAGCAGTTTTTCAACAAAGTAACAAATTATTTTAAAAGACGGGACAGAATCCCCACTATGCTCCTCAAACATCCAGGACAATTGTCACAGACGAATCCAGACCTCTCCTGGCAGCACCCAACCTCCCCCATGCTCTCGCCAGTAGCGAATGAGTCGAAAAGCAGGTAGTTCTCAGTACCACGTGTTTCCACTGCCTAAAAGTAAATCCCTTGCCCTAGAACAGGGGTGTCCAAACTTTTTTCAACGGTTTTCACCAAGGGCCATATGTGGTAAAATACACAAACAGCCGGGCCACTCACTCAAGGTGAAGTACGTATTGCCTCACCTGGTTTATTTAAGTAAACTAAATATATTTTTGGAATTTCTGGGGGCCAATTAACAATGGATTGCGAGCTGCAGTTGGCCCGCGGGCTGCAGTTTGGACACTCCTGCCCTAGAAGGACACTGGGTGCCCTGTCCAGCTGTCCCAAGCAGGCATCAGCGCATGCCAACACAGGCCTCACTGATGGAAGACCAGAATGGCTACAGAAACCTGTCCTATCTCCCTGCCCAGGGGACAGGGACAAGGGACAGATGAGGCCCCTGTCAGCTGAGAGACTCTGCAAAGCCATTGTCAGGAAGCCTGCAGCCAAAGCCCGCCAGAGCCGGGTGAGCAGTAACAGAGAGTTCCTGTCCTTGTTCCGTTTATCATAGCCATGACAGAAAGGACAACAGACGGGTCCTGCATGTGTGTGCATCTCAGTGCACATGTCAGTCTCTCACCTGGGGAAGCCAGCTGCCATGTCCCACCATGTCCCCCAATGAGCAGCCCTGTGGAGAGGCCCATGTGGCGAGGACCTGACATCTCCTGCTACCAGCCACGTGAGTCAGCTCAGAAATAGATTTCCCAGCTCCTCAGATGAGGTGGCCTCAGCCAACCTCTTGACCATGACCTCCTGGGAAACCGTGCGCCAGAACCACCCAGCCACGTTGCTCCCGGGTTCCTGACCCACAGAGACCCAGACAATAAACATTTGCTCCTGTAAGCTGCTTAGTGTTGGGGTCGTCTTTTACGCAGTGATAGATGACCAACCTATAACTCCTGCTCAATGCCTTTCCATCACGCCTCCCTGCGTGGTAGCCTTCACTTGGTACCACTTTGAAGTGGTCTTATGGATGCCTGTCTACTGTCTGTGTCTCCCTCATGAGAAGGAAAAGCAATGAGGACAAGGGATTTGTTAGGTTCACTGCAGGGTCCCCAGGGCTGAGACCATGTAGAGGCTCCTTGTTAAGTGGCTGAAGCAGTGCAGCCATGCCAGGAACCCCATCATTCTGGTATGTCCCTTGTCTGAGATGCCACACCAGGAACAAGCATGGACCCTGAGCCAGACCATTCTGGTCCCAGCCCAGCCCTGATCCTTATGGCCCATCAAGTGGCCTTAGAATGTCACTCAATCTCTGTGAACCTCAGTTTCCTCATCTGTGGCTTGGGAATGATAGTAACAGCCCTCAAGAATGCTGTAAGGAGACAAGGCACACACCTGGCACAGTGTAAATGGGTCAGTAAGCTGCCTCTCTCACCTCTGCCTGAAGGTGTAATTTGAGGATGTGAGCTTCCCGCCACTGAGCGGCCGGGCTGCTACTGGCAGAGTTGCGGTACCAGCAGAAGGCTGACTTCCGCAGCTGACGCCGCACCTCTGCGTCTGCCGGCATGGGGCCTGGCCCGAGCAGGCCGCGGGGAACCCATGACAGACTTGGTGCAAACCCCTCGTGCCAACAGCAGCACACAGCAGAGTCCACTTTTGTACAAGGATGGCACATTCAGGGGATGCCCTTAAATCCCATGGCAGATCATCACCGGTGGGTGGGGGCGGAAGCAGAAATGAAGGACGCAGGGACAAGCAGAGAAGTGTTGGCAGAACTCTGGGGCGGAGGACGCCTGTGTGTGCCCATTGTCAGGAGGTCAGTGTGGACGAGGTAGCAGGCAACTGGGAGCATCCTGGAGCCCTCTGGTTTCCTGCCAGTGAGCACATGAACCAGGAACAGGATGGCTCTCTGAACTGGTGTGAACAGATGTGAGGTCACAGAAGCACCCCCACTCCTAACCCACACCCAGGGCACTGTCCCGAGCAGGTCTTCCAGAGCCAGGGCAAGGCTTTATGTGAGTGCATGCGTAGGCTCCCGTGCCTTAGTCTGGGCTGCCCCAGACATTCCTGGTGCAAGGAGTTTATCTGGAAGGTGAAGACAGGAGAGAGGGAGGTGAGAGGAAGGAGAGAAGGCCTG
Organism: Rhinolophus sinicus; assembly: GCF_036562045.2. Lineage (NCBI taxonomy): Eukaryota > Metazoa > Chordata > Mammalia > Chiroptera > Rhinolophidae > Rhinolophus > Rhinolophus sinicus. The sequence goes on along the minus strand of NC_133752.1, from coordinate 109,219,506 downwards.
CCCACTGCAGTGGAACCCATCACCGGGGGGAGCCTGCCACTGTGGCCATAGGCGCGTGGTACCAGGGCCCTGTGAGCCAGTGCAGAGCTATCCCACCCAAGGGGCGAGGCAGCTGTCAGGGGGACCAGAAGCCTCCACACTTCAGCCTGCAGCACAAGCGGCCAAGGATCTTCAGCAGTAAGGAAAGGCCCCAGGGCAGCAGTGCTGGCAGCTGAAATCAGGCTGGTGTGCACTCAGGGGACTAAGACTAGGGGCTCAGAGAGCCAGCGCTCCCTGGACAAAGAGAGCCTTCTTGTAACGGAACAGGTGACTGAGCTTTCATGTGGCCTTCAAAAGGTTAAAGGATCGTTTTTGTCACTCTTGCTTCACTTCTCTGGTGAATCCTGCAGATGGACTCATTCCACATGTGTGCCAACCTCTCCTTCCACGCCTTGCTTGTAAATTAATCTCTGGAAAATTGAAAGCGATGTTTTACTTGTAGCTAGGGTTCTGCCAGTGGCCTCCGCTCCTCTGGACAGATACCTGCCTGAGATCTAACACAGGTGGAGGAGGGATGAGACTCCGGGCCGGGAGCAGACGGGTTTGCTTCTCCCCCAGCAGCAGGCTCCGGTGTCCAGGCCTGAGTTGCACAGGCAGTGGGGTTTCCAGGGCAACATTTTTGGATTGAGTTAGGTGATTTTGCAGACTGTGTTGTCCCTGGCTATGGGGCATCAGCTTGGTGCCCTGGGAGTCCTGGAATCTCAGCTGGAACACCCTGGAATAAATAAATCCCCCTCTGCTCAAAACAGAAAGGGTGATTTCTGTCACCTGCAGCTAAGCACTGTGACTGTTACAAAGTCAGATTCTGAAATCACCTTTATTGTTTTCCCTGTGTGGAGAAATACAGAAAAGCATAAAAAAAGCAAGTAAAAATCATATGCAGTCCCACCACCTGGAGGTAATTGCTGTATTACTTTTGCATGTTTATTTCTAGGTTTAAATTCATATTTTATCTAGTCAAAATGACAGCTTATATCATTCTGTGCCAGTTTTGCTCACTTAACACCGATTATAAATATGTGCCAGAGACCTTGTCCACGAGGCCTTTAGCTCCCTAGACAAAATCAGTTTCCATTCTATCCACTCTGTTTTTAAAACCACACTATTGCATTAGAGTTGACATACAAAAAGCTGTAGCTGTTTAATGTACGCAGCTTGATGACTTTGGAGATAAGTACACAGCTGTGAAACCATCACCACAATCTGTGTCATATACAGACCCATCATCTCCAAAAGTTTCTTCCATGCTTTTTATTTATTATTATTTTATTTTTGTGATAACAAACTTAACATAAGATCTACCACCTTAGCCAAGTTTTAAGACTATAATACAGCATTTTTAGTCATAGTCAAAGCCACCGGCCCTCTTTAAATGCTTCTGTTCTCCCCTTGGCAAGAATTACAAACTCTTTTGGACACATCATTTTCAGAGAGGGAGGATGGGTTTAAAGTAAGAATTATGTATCCAAAGATGCTCCATTAGGTCCTGAGCAAGCATTACGTCTTCAAGGGCACTGATTTAATCATCGCACATCAGGCCTCCTGGTGTGTCCGTGGGCTGATCTGCTGGAAACTCTCCCCACAGTCCTCACTCACTACTGCATTGGGAAGGCTGTGGGAATGGGTCCCTGTCAGTGCCATCTGGACATCTAGAGGCTTCATTCCCCCAAGTCATTTTCTTAGCCATCAAAATGAGCCCAGCACAGAGCTCATTATCTTTCCTGCCCCCAAATTGCGATTGGTCAGGTCTCAGGTGGTGGCAGGATCAGCGTGTGTCCTGTGGAGACCCCTAGCCCAGTGGGGAGTGGCTAGGGGCTGCTCCCTAGTCTCGGCCAGGCAGCCTCAGGGCAAGGGAGCATGTGCAGTCAGGGCCCCACTGGGGGAGGCAGAGATCGTGGCTCCCCATGGCCAGGTCTGTTGAATAACTACAGGCAGCTCAAGCTGGAATGGTTGTGCCTAAAACAGAGCTCCCTGTCTTTGGAGGAATGTAAGAGTGAGTTGATGGAGAGGGTATGCAGAATTAAACGAGGTACTGGACTGTCTCCGCAGTCCCTTCGGCCACCAGGAGATGCCAGGATGCTAAGATGTGACTATTCCTCCCTGTTAAAACAAATACAGAAACTCATCCTGGCTAGTCGGCTGAGAGCAAATTGTGTTTAAGAGGTAAATTAGTCCACATTGCATGCACTCTGTTTGTGGGGCCTTATCAGTTCACAGGAAGCATTTGCAAAGCCCAGCTCGGTGCTTGGTCCTGGGACAGATGTCATTAAAGAACAGCAGAGAGCCGCCTACTCAGGGCCCTGAGTGTATGAGGCTCCATGAGGGGGACAAAGAGGGGGGTCAAGTGTCCCAAGCTGAAAGGGCCGGGGAGGCAATCAGAGAGGCAATGGGAGAACTGAGGGCGACCCCCCCTGGGCAAGAGCACAAAACCTATCTTCGCTCCTCCAGAACCCAGGTGGGCTACACAGGCCCTACCCCATATGCCTGCAGGCAGGGAGGGTTGCCACTCACCCATAGTGGCTCCTACGCAGGAAGCACTGTATAGAAACTGTCTCTGTGTGTTGGACACACCCTTCCTGTACAAATTAAATTTTAGGGAAAAAGTGTTTGACATTTTCTTTTTCCCTCCTTCCCCAGCCAAGTCCCTGGAGGACAGCAGGGTCTCAGCTTCCAGCCTGCCAAGCTGGGCTGCGGGGAGGGGCTGGGACCAGATGCTGGAGCAGGGCCAGAGACAGCTGTGGAATGAAGGAAAGAAGTGAGGAGAGCAAAGCTGTTTGAGGGGGGTCTAAACAGAGCATGCTAAGAAAGAATGGGGGTACTGTGGGCTGGGGGGTTGGGTTTGTCCAGGCAGTAGGGAGCCATGGCAGGATCTTGAGCAGAGGAGTGACAGGATAAAAATGACATTTCAGAAGGGGTACTTTAGCTATCTAGCAGTGCTGTGCAAAGCAGACTAGGATGGGTGTGAAAATAACAGAACTCATATGACCAGCACTTACTGGGAGTGGGAGAAGTGCCAACATATTCTGAGCTCTTTGTATTAATTACTTCCTTCTTTCCTCACATGGTAACTCTATGCGGTGGGGACAGCCATTGTCCCTTGTACAGATGAGCAAAGTGACCCGCTGAGGACACAGGAAGGATAAGTGGTGGCACTGGGACTCCATGCCTGGGATGGTCTGTTCCAGGGCATGGTGTGTTCCAGGGCATGGTCTGTTCAAGGATGGTGTGCTCTGCTGCTTCCTGGTGTAAAAAATTATATGAACGGAGCTACTTTAAAATGGAACTGGAGCTGCCATCCCAGATGAACTGCCTTGCATGTCTTATGCCTCAAACCTTTGGAATGTTAAAACTGGGCAAAATAACCTTTGGACTGAGCCTAAAGCAACATTTTGTCCAAAAGAACTGTTTGCAAAGATAACAAAAAAGCAGATATTATGACTACAGGACTACCTGACTAAAAATTAAAAACATTGTTTAGAATTAGTGTCACTATGTTTGCTTTACTGCACCAGTAAAAATGCTTTCCTTCTACTGATGTGATTGTTCTCCTTTCCTTTCTATAAACACCCCTGGCCTTCGCCTCCTAATCAGAGCACTATTTGGGTTTCTGCCTGAGTCAGTGCTTCCCGAACAGCAATTCTCACTGATTTCAAATAAATGCTTGTTGCCTCTCACTTTTAAAAGCTTTTATTTTTAGGTCAACACTGGTGTGTCTCTGGGGAAGTTCCTCAGCCTTCTGGGCCTCAGTTTCCCCTCTGTGAACTGGGAGTATTTAGGGCCCACCTCTCAGGGTGGTTCTCTCTGATCCCAAAGACTACGTAAGGTCTTTCCACTGCTCTGCAGGCCAAGACAGTCTTGGAAAAACATGCTCCTTATTTTCAGAAGGAAGAAAAACACTTCAAATCATTTCCTTGAAAGACCACTGAAACCCAACTGGCTGGTATTTTGATTTTTTTTCCCCCTAAGAAGAGTCTGAAAGGAACTATCTAGTGCTGACGAAATTAGGGAAACGTCTGAGCACTTTAGGATTCAATTCTTGATCAGTCAGTCACCTCAAAACAAAGTCCAATACTCTCTTCCGATGGGCACTCTTGGGGAATTTTTAATGTACTTCAGCCATGTTAAGTGTGTGAGGAAGAGGGGCTGACCCCCTGGCTCCATGCTCCTGCATCCCCTCCAACTGGCATGGTGAAGCCACTGACACTCACCAACTCCCACAAACCGAGCCCTGACAGAGGGTGACGGCCTTGGGCCCTCCCTGCCTTTGGGCGCTGGCACTGTGTGAGGCAGACATAGTCTCAGCCTCCATGTCGACCCTGTCATCTAAGGCCCTGGGGACTGGACCCCAGCAGCCTAGCCCAGCTGCACGGAGGCCCTCATGCTCCCAGAAGGGAGCAAACTCCTGGAGTGAACCCTCCTCTGGGCTGAAGATGGCCCTTGGGCATTTCTGAGGGCTCCAGTGCAATCCCAGAGCCCTGTGCTGTCAGCCTGGCTGGGTGCTCTCATCTAGGGCCACCTGGCCCCTGCCCTACTCCAGGAAGGCTCTGTATCCATTTCAACAATAGGTTTCAATCTCCCAAGAGAATCGACATGGGTTGAAAACTAAACATACGTGATTGCCCCCTGCTATCTCCCAAACTTGAGACTGGCTTGTCCACTGACCTCGGTACACCCACTTACATGTCTGACAAAGGTCTCAAACTCACCTGGCCAAAGCTGAACCCACCATGGCCTTCCCATCTCAGTTGGGGGCCTGTCCACCTTTCTAGGTGCTCAGGCCAAACATCTAGGGCTTTGTTCTTCCCTATATCTTGCAAGTGCATCTCATCCATCAGCCAATCCCAGCAGCTCTACCTTCAGTATCTCCCAGGACCCCCTCCCTCCCCTCCCCTCCAATGCCCCACCTGGGCCACACCACCCACTGCCAGCCGTCCCTCTCATGATTGTGGTCCCCCGCCTTGCCCTCACCTCCACGGTCTGCTCTCCACACACATCTAGATGGATCCCATTCAGACCAAGTCAGGTGGCATCCCTCCTGTGCTGCCCCTGAGGCAAAGCCAGGCCTTAATGACAGGCTGACCTCATTTCTTGCCACCACTCTCCCTCTTGCCAACCCCACTCCCCATCTTCTCTCATACACCAGGGCTATTTCTGCCCTTGCTCTTGCTGCCTCCTCCTCATAGAACATTCTTCCCAGGGTCCACATGGCTTCTTCACCTCCTTCAGGTCTTTACTGAAATGTTGCCTTCTCAGTGAAGCTTTCCCTGACTCCCTCTCACCACCCTGACACCTAGCTGGTCTCTGTCTGCATGCGACATGCTCTCCCAACCATTTGTGAGCCATCCAGGAGCTGTCTAGAGTGCCAGGGTTTGAATCCTGTCTCTGCTACTTCCCAGCTATATGACTCTGGGCAAGGTACTAACCTCTCTGTGCCTCCATTTTTTCATTTGTAAAATGGAACTTCACACTAGGTTGTGTGGGAATTAAATGAGTTAATATGTACAAACTGTCTGGAACACAGCAGGTGTCCAATGAGCTATTATTAGAATCATTATTACATACTATGAGCCAAGGGTTCCTGGCCAGCATTCAGGAGACCTGGGCGCCAGCATTCAGGAGACCTGGGCTCTCGTCCACCTCTGCCTCCCTTTTCCTTGTGACTTTGGGAAAGTCCCTTTCTCTAAGTGTCATTTCCTATAGCTGCAAAATACAGGGATTAGCCAAGAAGTGGTCTGAGCGCCTATGTGGTTTTAAAATATGCCCACAAAATGTTAGACACTCCTTTTTTTCAAAAGGTGGGGCTGAATTCCCCCTTTTTTGGATGTAGGTTAGACTCAGTGACTTGTTTATAATGAACAGAATATGGCAGAGGTGACGATGGATGATTTCTGGTCACGACAGACACTGCAGTCCCGCCTTGCTCTCTGGGATCACTCACTCTGGGGAAGCCAGCCGCCATAGTGTGAGACACTCGAGCAGCCTATGAAGAGGCCAGCGTGGGGAGAACTGCCTCCTGCCGACAACCACGAGCTCCGAGGAGGCTCCTCCCACCCTAGTCAGGTCTTCAGGAACTGGGCTGCAGTCTCAGGGAGACTCTCAGCCAGGCCCCCTCAGGAACTGTGAGCATAGTAGATGTCCATGAAGGTTTTGTACCACTCAGTTTAGGTCGTTTGTAATGCAGCAAAAGACTGCAATATGGCCCCTTCCCTGGACATTCCAGACCCTTGAAAGCCCCTTTTGTACTCACAGCCCCAGCCTGAGCACCGGGGTCTCTGCTTAATGCCACTTTGTGAGATCAATTGGGATACCTGAAAACCTGTAATGGGCTCTCTCTGACTAACCTGTAAAGCAGCACAAAAAATTTGTTTTTCTTGCTAAGGACAGCTTTAACGTTCTCATTCCTGAAGCAAGCCCCAAACAAGCCCCAGGTCCTGGAGTGGGGCCCACTGGACAGGATGTCCCTCCCAGAAGGGCTGTGTGAAACACTCCTGCAGCGCCAGGAAGCATGGGGAGAATAAAGCCAGAGCAAAGTGGACAAAGTGGGAGCCCAGGGCAACCCAGAGGCCCGAGAGCAAAACACAGATGGTTAGATCTTTTAAAATGCATGTTTGAGCTATCACAAAATTAAGGAAATAGTTGAGACAAAAACAAGTAAACTGATGAATGGATAAACATGTGGTCTAGCCATATAATGGAATATTATTCAGTCATAAAATGGAATGAAGTGCTGACCCAGGCTACAACATGGTGAACCCTGAAAACATTGTGCTCAGTGAAAGAAGCCAGTCACAAAGGACCACGTATTGTCTGATTCCATTTATGTGGAATGTCTAGAATAGGCACATCTACAGACACAAAAAGTAGATTAGTGGTTGCCAGGGGCTGGGGAAAGGGTGGAAAGAGGAGTGAGTGCTAACGGTACAGAGTTTCTTTTTGGGGTGATGAAGCCCACCCTGGGAGGATCTGCCTAACTGGGCAGAACAAGTTACAAGGCTCTTTCTTCCTCTCCGCCTTCAGGTCTGCACGAAAGGCCAACTGAACAGCTTCCTTGGCCCTTCTCCATTCGGCCTATCTGGATCTTGTCCCCATGTGTCCCAGTGCTCTGGGGTAAGAAATACACAGAGAGATGAAGCCAGACAACTGGCTGAAGTGGTCTACTGAATTCCGTCTTCCTGCCAGTCCCTCTCACAATCTAGCTCGGTGAAGGGACCCTCCTCAGCAGGAGGCAGCCCCAGATATTATTAAATACCACGGAAAACAAAAGATTGACAAAAGCAGGAATCCAAATGAGAGTGGTCTCACTCAAGAAAAGCTTATTATATAGTGTGGCTCTGCTAGAGTAGGAGCCCAATGTTTCTTGCCTTGATTTGCTTCAGAGGTCCTCTTCCCTGGGAGTGGAGAGGAGTGGGGACTTTTAACTTCCCTTGTGGGTTAGACTGCACTCCAGTGATGTTTGCCTACTTAAAGAAGGCTATGAATTCTATAGACTACGAGGATATGTAGGGTCTGGTTAAGTAAGAATCTCTCCATATTACTTAAAAAACAAAAGATCCAAAAGAGAAACATATAAATTCCCTCAGAGCCCATTGCTTCTGGGCTGAGAGTTTGACATCCATGTAAGAGTCAGCCCCAGGGTCCCGGCAGACCTGAGTGTCAGGTGGGACTGCGTGGAAAGGAGCCAAGTGTGCTGCGACCTGGTTGTAGGTATAGGTGAGTGTCATAAAGGGGTACTCACCCCCAGAAGAGTGGGATCCACCCTGAGAGGCGAAACAGTGAGAAGAGGTCTCACATTTGAGAAAAGTTCTCACCAGGAAGTGCCTGTTCCAACTTACGCGTAGGTCAGAGCCATGGGGTGAGTGGTTGCACCGATGATGAGGGAGTAGACAGCTCCTTGAAGGGTTCTTTGCAGGCTTGTGGTAAAAGCAAAGGATGCTGCTAAAGATAAGGATCATGGCACCTAAGATATTAACAAGAAACAAGAAGACAGACCAGGAAGAAAAGTGGCCCCATGTATAAAAGAACTACAGGGCAGCCATAAAAGGTGCTCTTCAAATAAGAAGATGAGTCACCACCCAAATGCCTCTTTACCACCTTATCTCTTACAAGGCTTGTAGATATGAGGCTGAGGTTGAATTTAAAGTCTACATGGACGGACATCTATAACCCATCAAATGAATCTCTGCTCATCACACAGAACAGCTAAGAGACTCATGCAAGGATTACTTGAAGGTGGGCAAATTGGACGAGCAGGGGAAGAGGGAAGGGAGTGGAGTGGAGACGCAGCCCGCATCTGCGGCTGTGGAAACACTGCTGGTATTCGCAGCTGCAGACACGCAGGGGATCCCAGGAGGGAAAAGAGAACACAAAAGCCAGGAGGTGGTCTCTTTCCCTGCATCCCACAGCTGATCTCTCCCACCGAGGGGGCAGCCAGTTGGGCCCTAGGTCGGACAAAGGACACAAACTCCATACCTGGGCCCCTCTCCCCTCCCCCTTCCTTCCAACCCTACCCCCACCCTTCCAGAGACTTAAACTGGCCCCTGAACTGAGGAGTAGTGTCAGATTACAGAGGAGCCTCAGTGCTCAGGCTCTGGGAAGACCAGCGTGCAGCTCTGACCCAGGGAAGAGGCTGGGAAGAGTGTGATTTTTGCTGGGCTAGGAGAGAAGAGACTCCTCCACCCCCAGCCACCACCTTTTCTGGCCGGCGGGAAGAGTGTGACATGGCTGGGCTGGGAGAGAGAAGACCCCTCCATCCCCAGCCCCCACCCTTTCTGGCCTGCCTAGGGCGGGGCAATTACAACTGCAGAGGCACTCCCAGGGATCAGCAGTAAGCAGCAGACGCAGCTCTGGGCTTTCAGCAGCTCAGAAATCTCCCTCCCGCCACACACACACACACACACACACACACACGGAAGAAGTGCCTTAAGACTCAGGAGAACTGGGCACAGGGCTGGTGGTGCTATTCTCAGTGCGCATATGTGCAGGCAAGGGCAGAACCTGCACTGACTTTGTAGAAACTACCATCCAAACCCCTCAGCCCCACGCATTTAAATCTGTAGTCCCAACATCATTCTGGCCACCAGGTGACCGGCTCTGTGTGCACAATACACAGAGGACTCTTTGGTACAGCAGAGGACAACCTGGAGATTATTTGGTGGGCTTAAGCCAAGATGCAAGGTACTACTTTTTTTTTTTCTTTTTCTTTGTTTTGTTTTGTCTTTATATCTTTGATATCTTTGCCTGTACTGAGTGTGGTTTGTCAGTTGTTTTTACATGTGAATGTATTTGATTTTTTCTGTTGTTGTTGTGCTTGGTGATTTGCTTTGATTTGAAAGTGCCCTACTAGGGCCCAGCTTAAGAGGCATAAGATTCAACAGACCCAGAGGCCAACTCCAGACCAAACCAGAGTACCACTGGGTTTGATACGCCCAGAGGGAATTCTCTATAAGCACAAGAGCCTATAGAGGACAAACCACATTTAAGTGGTCAACCATCACACAGCAGAACACCCTGCGGTGGGCAGAGCCAAGTCTCACAACTAGTCAGCCTGGGAGTTAACCCCACCTACTCACAAGCGAAAAACAATTAAAGATCTTCTTTGACAGGACAATATACACAACACAAGAGTCACCTTTGGAGCACACGCAGAGGAGAAGAACGAAGTGGTGCAAGTCAAATATAAAGGACACATACTACATAAGATAACCCAGCAAGAACTAAGAACTCTAGGGGATCTACTTAATACATCGAAGCAAACACAGAGAGTCAGCCAGAATGGGGAAACAAAGAAACATGTCCCAAATAAAAGAACAGAAGAAACCTCCAGAAATGGAACCAAATGAAACAGAGGTAACCAACCTATCAGAGACAGAGTTCAGAACACTGATGATAAGAATGTTTAAGGAGCTTAGAGATGACATAAAGAAGGATAGAGAAATCATAATGAACAACCAGTTAGAAATAAAGAACACAATTACTGAAATAAAGAACTCACTTGAAGGAATTAACAGCAGGTTAGATGAAGCAGAGGATCGAATCAGCGACTTAGAAGACAAGTTAGCAGAGATCACCCAAACAGAACAACAGAAAGAAAAAAGAATAAAAAACAATGAAGATGGTTTAAGAGACCTATGGGATAACATCAAGCGCAACAACATGCGCATCATAGGAATACCAGAAGGTGAAGAGAGGAAGCAAGGGATCGAGAACATATTTGAAGTAATAAAGTTCAAAAACTTCCCTAACCTGGTGAAGGATACTGACATACAAGCCCAGGAAGTGCAGAGAGTTCCAACCAGGATAAACCCAAACAGGTCCACACCAAGACACATTTTAGTTAAAATGGCAAAGGTTAAAGACAAAGAGAGAATCCTAAAAGCAGCAAGAGAAAGACAGCAGGTTACATACAAGGGAACTCCCATAAGACTATCAAATGACTTTTCTACAGAAACATTGAAGGCCAGGAGGGAGTGGCAGGAGATACTCAAAGTGATGGAAAACAAAGGCCTACAACCTAGATTGCTTTATCCAGCAAGGCTATCATTTAAAATTGATGGAGAGATAAAGAGCTTCCCAGAAAAGAATAAGCTAAAGGAATTTATTACCACCAAGCCAGCATTGCAAGAAATACTAAAAGGACTTCTGTAAATAGAAGAAAGATGAAAACAATCTAACTACAAATTTAAAAATGGCAATAACTATGTACCTATCAATAATCACTTTAAATGTAAATGGATTAAATGCTCCAATCAAGAGACATAGGGTGGCTGAGTGAATAAGATAGCAAGACCCTTGTATATGCTGTATACAAGAGACTCACCTCAGATCAAAAGACACACAAAGGCTGAAAGTGAAGGGTTGGAGTAAGATATTTCATGCAAATTGAAATGAGAAAAAAGCTGGTGTTGCAATACTTACATGTGAAAAAATAGACTTTAAAATAAAGAACATATTAAAAGACAAAGATGGGCACTATATAATAATAAATGTATCAATCAGACTAGAGGACATAATCCCAGTAAACATCTATGCACCCAACATAGGAGCACCTAAATATATAAAACAGATATTGACTTACATAAAGACTGGGATCAACAGTAAAACTATCATAGTAGGGAACTTCAACACACCTCTGACAACAAGGGACAGGTCTTCCAGACAGAAAATCAATATGGAAACAACGGCCTTAAATGACACATTGGACCACTTGGATTTAATCGATATTTTCAGACCATTTCATCCCAAAGGTGCAGAATACACGTTCTTCTCAAGTGCACATGGAACATTTTCCAAGATAGACCATATGTTAGGCCACAAAAAAAGTCTTGATAAATTTAGGAAAATTGAAGTCATACCAATTGTCTTCTCGGACCACAGTGCAATGAAATTAGAAATGAACTACAGGAAAAAAACTGGAAGACACACCAATTCATGGAGGCTGGATAACATGTTACTAAATAATGAATGGGTCAACCAGGAGATCAAGGAAGAAATCAAAAGATATCTTGAGACAAACGAAAATGAAAACACGACAACCCAGAATCTATGGGATGCTACGAAAACAATCCTAAGAGGGAAATTCATAGCATTGCAGGCCTACCGAAAGAAACAAGAAAAATCACTAATCAACTGTTTATCTTCACACTTAAGGGATCTGGAAAAAGAACAGCAAAATAAGCCCAAAGGGAGTACAAGGAAGGAGATTAAAAGATCAGAGCAGAAATAAATTATATAGAAACCAGAAAAACCATACAAAAGATCAATGAATCCAAGAGTTGGTTCTTAGAGAAGATGAACAAAATCGACAAACCTTTAGCCAGACTCATTAAAAAAAAGAGAGAGAGGACCCAAATTAATAAAATCAGAAATGAAAGAGGAGAAGTGACAACAGATACCACAGAAATACAAAAAATTTTAAGAAATTACTATGAGCAAGTATATGCCAACAAATTTGACAATGTGGAAAAAAATGGACAATTTTCTAGAGGCATACAACCTTCCAAGGCTAACTCGAGAAGAAACAGAAAACCTGAATAGACTGATTACCACCAGGGAAATTGAATCAGTAATCAACAATCTCCCAACAAACAAAAGCCCTGGACCAGATGGCTTTACAGGTGAATTTTACAAAATGTTCAAAAAAGAATTATCACCTATTCTCCTCAAGCTCTTCCAAAAATCCAGAAGGAGGAAGGCTCCCAAACACTTTTTACAAAGCCACTATCACCCTGATCCCAAAATCAGACAAAGACACCACAAAAAAGAAAACTACAGGCTGATATCTCTAATGAATATAGATGCAAAAATCCTCAACAAAATATTAGCAAACAGAATTCAGCAATACATTAAAAAGATCATACACCATGATCAAGTGGGACTCATCTCTGGTATGCAAGGGTGGTTCCACATCCACAAATCAATTAATGTGATACACCACATTAACAAAATGAAAAATAAAAATCATATGATCATATCAATAGATGCAGAAAAAGCATTTGATAAAATCCAACAGCCATTTACAATAAAAACCCTTAAGAAAATGGGAATAGAGGGATCATATGTCAACATAATAAAGGCCATATATGATAAACCCACAGCTAACATCATACTCAATGGGGAAAAGCTAAAACCATTCCCCTGAAGATCAGGAATAAGGCAAACTTGCCCACTTTCTCCACTTCTATTCAACATAGTGCTGGAAGTTCTAGCCACAGCAATCAGACAAGTAAAGAAATAAAAGTCATCCAAATCGGTAAGGAGGAACTAAAATTGTCATTATATGCAGATGACATGATACTATATATAGAGAACCCTAAAGACTCCACCAAGAAACTATTAGAGCTGATAGATGAATTTAGTAAAGTAGTAGGATACAAAATTAATATTCAGAAATCAGTTGCATTTGTATATACCAATAATAAAACATCAGAAGGAGAAATTACAAAAACAATCCCATTTACAGTTGCTTCAAAGGCTATAAAATACCTGGGAATAAATTTAACCAAAGAAGTGAAATATCTGTACTCAGAAAATTATAAGACACTGAAGAAAGAAATGAAAGAAGATACAAATAGATGGAAACACATACCATGTTCATGGATAGGAAGAATTAATATAGTTAAAATGTCCATACTGCCTAAGGCAATATACATATTCAACGCAATTCCTATCAAACTACCAACGACGTTTTTCACAGAAATAGAACATATAATCCTAAAATTTATATGGGACCATAAAAGATGCTGGGTAGCCTCAGCAATCTTGAAAAATAAGAACAAAGTGGGAGGTATAACAAAACCTGACATCAAATTATACTACAAGGCTACAGTAATCAAAACAGCATGGTACTGGCATAAAAACAGACTCATAGATCAATGGAACAGAATAGAGAGTCCAGAAATAAATCCATGCCTATGTGGCCATTTAATCTACAACAATGGAAGCAAGAATGTATGGTGGGGTAAAGACAGTCTATTCAATAAATGGTGCTGGGAAACCTGGACAGACAATTGCAAGAAAATGAAGCTGGACCACCTCCTTACACTATATAAAAAATAAATTCAAAATGTAAGATCTGAAACCATAAAGTTCCTAGAAGAAAATATAGGAAGAAATTTCACAGACATTACCCGGAGTAAGATTTTTATTGATATATCCCCTCGCATGAGGGAAGTAAAAGGAAAAATAAACATGTGGGATTACATCAAACTAAAAAGTTTTCTCACAGCAAAGGAAACCATCAATAAAACAAAAAGAGACCCTACTGAATGGGAAAAGATATTTGCCAATGATATATCTGATAAGGGGTAATATCACAAATTTATAAAAAACTCACTGAACTCAACTCCAAAAAACCAAACAACCCAATTAAAAAATGGGCAGAGGACATGAAGAGACATTTTTCTAAAAAGGACATACAGATGGCAAACAGACATACAAAAAATGCTCAAACTCACTTAATCATTGAGAAATGCAAATAAAAACCACAATGAGATAGCACCTCACCCCAGTCAAAATGGCTATCATCAATAAATCAACAAACAACAAGTGTTGGCGTGGATGTGGAGAAAAGGGAACCCTTGTGCACTGTTGGTGGGATTGCAGATTTGTGCAGCCAATATAGAAAGCAGTATGGAGGTATCTCAAAAATCTGAAAATGAACTACCTTATGATCCAACCGAAATGCCCATCAATAGATGACTGGATTAAGAAACTGTGGTACATTTATACAATGGAGTATTACGCAGCCACAAAGAAGAAAGAAATCTTACCATTTGCAACAACATGGATGGACCTAGAGAACATTATGTTAAGTGAAATAAGTCAGACAGAGAAAGACAAATACCATATGATCTCACTTATATGTGGAATCTAAAGAAAAGAATAAGTGAATGAACTAATCAGAAAAAGTTTTGGAGACATAGAGGAAAAACTGAGGGTTGCTAGATGGGAGGGGGGGTGGGGATAAGAGGGGAGGTGAGGGGATTAGAAAACAGTCAGTAACCACAAGATGGCCACGGGGTTTTGAAAATTAATTTGAGGAATGTAATCAATAATGTTGTAAAGATTTTGTAGGTTATCCGATGGACACTTGTCTCATTAGGGAGACCACCTCAGGGATGATATAGAGGCCTGATCACTGCATTGTACACCTGAAGCTGAAGCTGAACAATAACGAATGTCAACTACAGGTTTGTATGTATATGTGTGTGTGTGTGTGTGTGTGTGTGTGTGTGTGTACTTACAAGAAGCAGATTACAGCTTTAGGAATAGAGACAGTGGAAATGTAATGGCTGTGTGAGATGTCAGAGGGATAGTGGATGGGGGAGGGGGGTTCACACAGTGTGAGGGATATAAAAGATAAACGTCTAGTATTACTTTGTCTCTTGCACCTGAAACTAATAAAAAAACTTAAATAAATTAAAAAAAAGGTCTGCATGGACGGTGTTAACTTATCGGGCACCCAAGTGGCCAATACATGTTTTTGAAAGAGCCAAAAAAATCTGGTTTCTTTTTCTGGATCTATGGATAAACAATGATACTTCTGGGTAATGTTAACCTCTCACATTTCCATACACCTATCTATA